>NW_023601104.1:45566531-46248198 GCF_014898055.3 Talpa occidentalis | reverse complement strand
AAATTTAGCAGATCTTTCACAGTGTATTGTGCGCTGTTCCTCTCTTCCTCTGGATTACCTACTGTCTGTGTGTGGATGAAATGTTAAGTTACCCCACAGGAGAGCACTGACAATCAATGAGAGGAAAGACACTCTCCTCTGTGCCTCCTCTCAGCCTGGTGCATGTCTCTTCAACTGCACCAGGCAAAGCCTTTGATTGGTACATTGTGCCCAGGGAATTGTTCAGTAGAGTTTATGCCACACCTCACCAAATTTTCATGCAAGGAAAAGGTATTTTTTGATTTGTCCAAAGCCCTGAACAAACATCTGAAGGGAGATAGCATGTATTGTCCAAAAGTTAAATTAAATATTTTTTTCAAAGACAAATGCTTGAAAATGGAAGGATCCAGCTGGGGATAACAGTAAAGTATTTAAGGTTTTTAAAGGCATGTTGAGCTAGAAGTCCCTGGGATTTCTCTCAATCCCAAGATATGGTACTAGGATAGCTTAGACTAGGTGACTGCAATGGATTCAGAAATGAAGCAGGTGACAATTCAAAGCGTATTCATGCATCAGTCCAGATCTGGACAGTCTTTGAAGGTAACTGCTGAGAATAGAAAATGAATATTAGAAGTAAGGACACACACTTTTGATTAGGTGGGTATTTGCTTCATAACAAAACTAAAAACATGGAGTGAAGACGCCAGTCTCTGAGCAGTGGCCATACTCTTGACTTAAGACTTGTCTGAAATATTGAGGTCTCATTTTCGGTAGGTGTGTCAATTATAGATGGTAATTTCTTCACTTTAATGATAGAAATACTGTCTCTGAAATAATATATATATTTTATATATATTTATATATTATATATATATAGTGATTCTCTAGACCAGAGGTTCTTGACTTCATTCTATAAGATTTATGATAAAGAATTTTCCATTGACATATCTATCTTTTTTTTTAAATTTTTTTTAATAGAGGCATGTTATATTTATTTATTCATTTATTCATTTGTTTGTTTTGTTTATACATGCACTGGGTACAGTCAGAAGCGCGGGAGGGTGAGAGAATTCACCAGAGCCAGAGCGGGGAGCAGAGCAGGCAGAAGGACCGAAGTACACTGCTGAGGGGAGCAGCGGGCGGCAGGAGAGGTCTGCGCGCCATGTGGGACCCTCCTCCGGTGGCTGGGGAGCAGCCGGGGATCGAACCGGCGCTGCAGAGGCTGCTGGCAGCTTCGCAACCCAGCGCTCAACCGCTGCGCCAACGGGGAGGCCCAAAGAATTTTCCATTGAAAACACACTTCCACGGATGGATAATTTCACTCAGTTTGGAAAATTCCTTGCTTAACGTCCTGCTCAGGTGGCATGCTTTTATGCAAATTGGAAACTTCTTATAGATCTGAGTTTATATCATTTCTTTAAGTTATTCAAAAATAATAGCAGGTAGTCTGAGCTTTGAATTCCTGGGTCCTCCAAGTCTAGTTGTGAATTTGAGCAAGGAATTTACCCTATGACTCAGTTTCTTCATCTGTATACTTATAGTAATAAGAGCATTAGCCTCATTAGGCTATTTTGAGGATAAAATGAGTTATTTCATATAAAAAGACTGGCATATAAATGCTCAAAAAATCTTTGCTTTTGGTCTTGCTATTAACAGCTAGCTTACAGATATCCTCACATGCATTGTAAACATCCACATGTTGAGTGAGTCACTGGTATAGACATCTGAGTTTTCCAGTGCTTGATATAATGTCTATATCACAAAATCATGGGGAATTATATAAGGTAGATGAGAACCTTAACCAACAAGTTGGCTCTGCTGGAGTACAGATTATTTGTTATAACCCAATTTTAGGAGACTTTTCCATATTTTTTTCATTATTCCAAATGCCATCTTCCAAAGAAGGCATTCATTTAAATTTCAGACTAAATTCCTTTCACTATTTAATTGGAATGAAGACTTAACCAGATCATCCCTCTAATCCAATCACTCTTATCCCTTAATATTTGCTATAGTAGTATTATATGCTCTCCTGTTGTCCAATATTTTCTTGTTTTTGAGGTCCTTAAGCACCTATAAATAAGAGAAATGTTTCTGTTAAAATATCCCATTTCCTAGCTTCCTGGTTTTAAAGACTTTTTTTTCTCTGTTCTACATCAGCATGCTTTACTGTATGCAGTTCAAAATGGTTTTGACCTTTATGGCTGTGCTACCACACTATAAACTCGTATAATAATATTGAACTTGGATCTAGCACTCTATGTTTTCAAAGCATTTTACGATTATTGATTGGTTATTTCACACAATATCCAAGCAAAGCAGCCTGGATAGGTCTGGGCAATGCTAATTTTATTGATGAGGAAACTGACAAGAGACCCTACCTCTTTGTCCAGCCATCAGCAGCTTACTGGCAGAAAGCACAGTGATGTGTCAAGTGGGATTGCATTCCACTGACTTAGTTATTTATCAAGAAGGCATCATTGACTATGACCTTTTTATATTTGAGGAAGCCCATGGAGATAAAATTGTGCATCTTGGGGTCACGTAATCTAGGTTCAAGCTCTGGCTATATCATTTCTTCAATGGGTCACCTTGTAACAGGTCACTTAAACTCTCCATGCCTCATTTCCTAAAGTGTAAAATGAAACTAGTCATCTCATACTGTGATTGAGAGAATAAACAGAAAAGTAATGTCCTCAGAGAAGGTAAATACTTTTAAAATACTAGTTAATTATTTTTATATGTTGCCATTTAGTTTTGTTCTCTTTTAACTTCTTCTGTAAACTAACTGATGCTGGAGTGTAGTGCTTTTTTAGAGCTATGCTCAATTAATTTCCCCAAACTAAAACTCAATGTTATGTTTTCCCTAACTGCTCCCCCACACTCTTCATTTGCTTATTGATTGGTTGATTGATCAATTGTCAGAAAACACACATTATTAAGTTCTCTGTCAGATGGACATGCTCATGGTATACAAGACAAAATAGTAACATTAAAGATCACTGATTGCAGGTCACAATAATGAGTATAATAATAATGAAAAAGTTTGAAATATTGTGAGAGTTACCAAAATGCAAACACAAAGACATTAAGTTAGCACATGTTGAAAAAAAGTACTGATAGACTTACTCCACACAGAGTTGCCACACACCTTCAATTAGTAAAAAATGCAATGTCTGTGGAGTAGAAATAAAGTGAAGTACAATGAAATGAGATGTGCTAAAATGTTTCCAGCAGTGATCTAGAGAAGTGGGGATGATGGATGATTAGGTAAGAGTCAGACCAATAGGGAAGGGACCTTTTAGGATTGTGCAAATTACAGATCCATTTCACAGATAAAACAAAAATGAAGCAGGCCATGCTTATCCATCCAGGCCCACATCCATCTGACACTTTATGAGGCTTTGGGACGTCAGACCCAAATATTTCAGTAAGCTGAGCTGAAGTTTAAGAAGCTGGTTTTCTCCCCTGGTGGTGCAGCGGTTGAGCTCTGGGCTGCAAAGCTGCCCAGCGCCAGTTCAATCCCTGGCCCCCCGCGAGGGTCCCACATGGCACGCAGACCTCTCCTACCACCCTCTGCTCCCCTCAGCAGTGTATTTCTTCATCAGTCTGCCTGTTCTATTCCACGCTCTGGCTCTGGTGAATTCTCTCATCCTCCCGCGCTTCTGACTGTACCCAGTGCGTGTATAAATAAATAAATAAATGAATGAATCTTAAAAAAAAAAAAAGATATACAATGTGTTTTTGATATTTATAAACTGAAAAATGACTACCAACTTAGTATTAACTACCAGCTCTATCTTGTCACAGAGGTTACATCATGAAATTTCTTTTGTGGGGTGACAACATTTTAAGATCGAATGTCTTAGCAACATTCAAATATGTGATAAGAGTATTATTAACTATAATTTCTATGCTGTACATATATCCCCAAATTAATCTTATAACTGGAAGTTTATAGCCTTGACCATTAGCTTCCCATTTCTCCAATAATCAATGCCTGATAACTGCAGTCCTATATTATTATTTTTATTTTTTATTAATTTCCAGTTTAAATTTCTGTGTAATTTTGCAGTTACGTTTTTACTCCTCTGTGTGTGCACATTCATCAGTCACCCTCCACCAAACCTCCCAGCCAAAGCTCTATTTATTTTCTTCCTTCCTGCCCTCCTTGCTCCCTCTGATAACTAGTATATTTTTCATTAAGTCTAAGATTTTTTTTTCAGTGCTTTGATAGGTTATAGTTTTTGGTTATTTATATTCCATAGATAAGTGAAACCATCATATATATGTCCTTCACTTTTTGGTTTATATTACTTAGCATAACCACCTCAAGATCTATCCGTTTTGCCCTAAAAGGTACTATTTCACCTTTTTAAGCTAAACAGTATTCTGAGTATATATCCCACAATTTCTTTATCCAATCATATGTGATGGGGAACTTATATTGGTTCCATGACTTGGCAGTTGTGGACAGTGCTGCTATGAACATAAATGTGCATAAATATTTTTGTATAGTATTTGACTATTCTTTGAGTAAATACTTAGAAGAGGTATTGCTGGCTCAGATGGGATTTCCATTTTTATTTTTTTAAGGCCTCCATACTGTTTTCCATAAGGAGTATTACCAATTACAATCCTACCAACAGAGGAGGAGTGTTCTGTTTTCCCCATATCCTCATCAAAATGTGTTTTTTCCATTCTTTTTGATATTGGCCATTCTCATAGGGGTGAAGTGATATCGCATTGTGATTTTAATTTCCATTTCCCTTATAATTACTGATGTTGAACAAATTTTTATGTGCCTGTAGGCCATCTGAATGTTTTCTTTAGAAAAGTGCCTATTTAGGTCTTTTGTCCATTTTTTGATTTGGTTGTCTGTTTTTATGTGTTGAATTATATAAATACATTATATATTTTGGAAATTAGCCCCTTGATAGATGTGTAATATGCAAATATTTTTCTCTCAGTCTTTTTGTGGTAATTTCTTTGGAGGCACAAAATATGTCATTTGATGTAATCCGTTTGTTTATTTTTGCTTTTGTTTCCCTTGCCATTGGGGTTGTATGCTGAAATCCATCTTTATGGGTGATATCCAATAGTGTATCTTGTGTTTTCTTTTGGCATTTTATAGTCTCAGATCTTATATCCAAATCTTTAAACCATTATTGAGTTAATTTTTGGGCTCTGAGTTAAGTATGGATTGGTTTTATTTATTACATTTTTTCATCTGGCTCTCCAAGTTCCTAACACCATTTGTTAAAGAGGCTTTCCTTTACCATTGTATGATAGCAGCCCTTACCACTGTCCATTACCTGATGCGGCAGCTCTGGAAATGCATCTCTCACGTATCCAAGTGCAGTGCAAGTCACTCTTTGGCTGAGGCCTCAGCTCTTGTACTCTGAAGTTGCTATAATTAAGCTCAGGAAATGCCCCCACAGTTTACTCCCAGCCAATGATTCAGCTCAGCATGGATAACAAAATGCTGAACTCTCTGATGGGTGATTTTGTCTCCACAATTTTCTGAAGGTCTCGCTGAACTTGCTGTATTCAAGATGCTTCTACCCAAGCACCCTCCCTTCTCTCTCTCCTTTCATGGGGTCAGACCAAACCAGTCTGGCAACTCTCCCAGCCTCTCCTGGATCCTTCTAGAGATTTCCCCACAGGTTTTTACACTGGTAAAGCTTTGAATACTTCATACCCTCCTGACATCTGCTTCTTAGAGGATATACTTGTCTTGAACTAAGGTACTTGGTGTTCAAATGAAAGATGTCAGGGCAAGAACTAGCTAGGGAAAGTTTAAGATTTTTAATTGTGGAATAGTAACCAGTGAGGGTTAGAGGTCTCAAAGGAGTGGAGAGAAAGGATTTGGAGGGAACAACATTTTCTGGTTTGGGTTGATTTTATTTGTCTTCAATGAAGAATATGCATAAATAACATGTGTAATGCATTAGTTATCTGTTTTCAGTTGTATTATTTTTATTGAAGTTGCATGAATTTACAACATTGCATGTGATTTAGGGATACAGATTCACACCTGTTCAGCTGTGTTACCATACCACATCCAGTACCAATCTCACGTTCCTCCAAATTGTACATTGGGCCCCCTTCCGCCTTCCCCTTTTTCTCTTCACCACTCACCCTCATTTCTGGTAGCCTTAATTCTGAAGTCAGAGTTTTGGTTTCATTTTGTCTGTTCCTTTGTTTCTTTATATTCCACATATGAGTGAAATCATTTTATATTTGTCTTCTTATGATTTATTCCATTCAACATAACCCCCTCCAGTTCCATCCTTATTGTTTGTTACAAATGGCAAGATTTTTTTTCTTTTTATAGCTGAATAGTATTCCATTGTGTATCTATACCACATCTTTTTTATACACTCATGCATTCTTGGACACTTAAGTTATGTCCCTAAGTTGGCTATTGTAAAAAGTACTATAATAACATAAGAGTGCATATATTTCTTCACATTAGTGTTTTTGCATTTTTAGATAGTTACTTAGTAGCAGAATTGCTGGATCATATGGTAGATCTATTTTAGTATTTTGGGAAACCTCCACACTGGTTATCACAGGACTGGACCAATCTACACTCCTGGAGTATTCCTTTTTTTTCATACCCTCCTCAACATTTGATATTTCAGGCCTTTTTCATAAGGGGCATTGTCATGGGTGTGAGGTGGTATGTCACTGTGAAAATGGCCATCTTACCCAAAGCAGCACACAGAATTAATGCAATCTCTATCAAAGTTTTGATCACATTCTTCAAAGAAATAGAGCAAACACTAAGGTAATTTATATCGAATCTCAAAAGACCCTGAACACCCAAAGCAATCCTAACAAAAATGAATGGCGATATCACAAACCCAGACTTCAAACTATACTACCAAGCTGTAGTAATCAAAAATCTATAGTAGTGGAATAAAAATAAACACATAGAAAAATGGAACAGAACTGAGACCCCAGAAATAAACCTACACTTCTATAGACAATTTACAATAAAGGAGCCAAGAGTATATATTGGAGAAAGAAAAGTTTTTTCAAAAACTGGTGTTGCGAAAACAAGATAGCCACATGTGCATCTATGAAACTAGACCACTCTTTCATACCACACACAAAAATTAACTCAGATTGGGTTAAAAACTTGAATGTAAGATCTAAACCCCTAAAATACATAAAAGAATATAGGCAAAATACTCCACTACATTGGCTGCAGGGATGCCTTTGGGGACTCAACTAAAATAGCAAAGGGGAAAAAAAAAAGACATAAACAAATAGGACTACATCAAACTAAAAGTTTCTGCACAATGGAAGAAACTGCCATTAAAATAAAGAGTCAGAGAAAACAGTTCTATATCTATAAAGCATTTACACAATTCTACAAGAAAACAAATAACCAAATTACAAAATGCACAGAAGATCTGAACAGTTATCTTTCCGAATGAACCAATGACCAATAGACAGATGGAAAATTCTTGATCATCACCAATCATCAGGGAAAGTCAAATAAAACTCTCAAAATCTAAAAGATTTTACTTTCCTTAAAAAAGAAATTGGCCAGTGTATCTCTGTTTCTGCTGTCACTTTAAGCCAACCTCTACTCTCTCAACGCTGTTCTTGCATGATTGGGGAATCTGTCCTTATTCTCCTATGTCCCACTTATAGTGTGGGCATTCCTTCCTTATAGACTGCAATGAGAGTAGAGAATCATTCATTCATCCCCAATTTATTTGATGGGCCCCTTGTTTGGCTAGGGGTTACTCTTTGTGCAAGTACTATAATATTGCACAGGTCACATGAAATTGTGTGTTTCCTAGAGGTTTTGATCTACTTGTATCACTTGAACAAAGAGCACATGGCGGAATTTCAGTTTTTTCGAAAGTTTCTTATCTCTGGCACTTGAAGCACTTGGATAGAAAAAAATACTGGAATTTCTGCCTGAGAAATGCTAAAGCATAGTCTAGGCCTAGGGCATGATGTTGATACCAGAATGATGCCTGTAGATATATATTTCTTCCATAGACATATTATCCAATTTGATTAAGATTAATCATGATGAGTTTATGTTGTAAAGTCAAGTGAGTTATATGAATGGGATAAAATGGTCACTGAATAGCAGATGCAAATTTAATTACTGATAATTCATAAGATTATTTAAGATTATTACTAACAGTGATCTCTCATAAACACAATAATGTATCTGTTTTCCCTCATTAAGATATATCTTTTGTAATGTTTTAATGTCAGTTATAGTTTGGCATAAATTTTCTCTTTCTCTCTCGCTAAACATACACACATAGAGCACTTTTGCCAGTGTCTACAGACTACCTTAATCTTTGCATTAGTTCCAATTTCTTATCATTAAATACATTCATTTCTCTAGATCAAGATCAAAAGCTCATCTTGAATTCTTGGAAGACTGTATTTTTTTTTGGATTTGAAAGTGAGTGGCTAGAAGTTTGAATAATAAGATAAGTATCTTCATTAGTTAATGAGCATATATTGATAAAGTGATTCATTCTAGGGGAATGTTTATATTACTTTATTGTTATAATTATACTATTCTTTTCAGTCCCTCCTATGTTAACTATTATCATCAACATTTTGTGTAAATTATCTTTATTTTTACAGTAACGGTGAGGTAAACATTCCTATTAATATCATTTTATAAAGAAGGAAGTTAAGGTTATGCATCTTTAGGTAGTACAAAGATTATTTGTCTCCAGATTTAACATTATAGTCTCTATCTTTTTTTTAAAGATTTATTAATTTTTATACAAGAACCGGGGTACAGGTCAGATACCCAGGAGTGTGAGAGGATTCACCAGAGACAGAATGGGGAACAGAACAGGCAGGCTGAGTGAAATACACTGCTGAGAGGAGCAGCAGGCGAGGCAGGAGAGGTCTGCCATGCCATGTGGGATTCTTGCCAGCTGGCCAGGATCGAACCTGCGCTGCAGAGGCTGCAGACAGCTTCACAGTGCAGTGCTCAACCTTCTGCGCCACCAAGGAGGCCCTATAGTCTCTATTTTTAATCACAATACCAGATAGCCTCTCAATGATATTAACTTAGAAAAATATCTGATTTTTTGCTCAGAAGAATGTATAACAACAATAGCTTTAAGACTTCTCTGGTTCATTCAGAAAGACTTTGTTTTGTTTTGTATACAGCATAACTGAAATTAGAATTTATGATTCCTGGTATTCAAAATTGTGAACAACCCTACAAATATTATGTAGGCAATACATAAATGAATTGGAGTGCAGTCATAACTGACAAATTTTAAATGTAATATGTATTTCAATCAAAATTCATTTGGCTAAAACTTGAGAGATGAAATTGCTTTTAGTTCCTTTAGTTATTTGATTTGAATAATAGTTAAAATAAAACTAGGGTAAGATTGAGATTGATTCTTAAATTGCATGACTCTTGATTAATCATAACTTAAAAGCAGATACAATCAAAGATGGATACGTATACTAGTAAATTATGACTGCAAAGATCCTGCAATAAGGTAACTTCACCTAGAACAAAACTGTGAATATAACCAATGCTGGTAATGCTCTGAGAAAATGGCAGATAAGATTTGATGCAGAATACTTTATATATGCTCCAGGCAAAGTTTGATTATATTTGCTTTCATCATTTAAAAACCATGATTCATATTTATAATCTGTTACTAGACTGGTGTACTTTGGGAACAAAATATCCAAAGCTGTTGGCTTGGTCTTGACCTCAACTCTACTTTTGAGAAAATGTATGCCATCAGAGGTAAAATATGTCATTTCTCACCCTAAAGCTATGTCTGTTATACCTATCCTACCTTCCCTCTGGTCCTCATAGATAAAAATATCATTTGTTTACACAAGGCAATTCTTCTATCTGTATATTTGATCCCATCACTCCACTCCCATGAGACATCTCCAGTCTATCAATCTTGTGCATTTGAAGTTCTCCTTAAACTGCTTTATATCTTTTTGTGCACAAAGTTACATTTCTCCTGTTTAGAAGATATTTTAAATGACTAATCTATTTCCACTATAACCATAGTCTTGTTCTCCCTTCTTTTATTTACTAATCTGGGTTTCAAATAATCTAGATTTTTTTTCTCGTTAACTCCTAAATCACGTAATATTTGTACCACAACTCTCTTTCCTTATTACCCCACAATTAGCAAACTCCCTACACAGATTCATCTTATGTTTATCAAACTCAGTGGATAATTTTTAGTCCCCATTTGTCTCACCTCTAAGATTTCCAAATGGGGATCATTCTCTATTTTATTTTTTCTTCCTTTAGCATGTATGATCTCAGCTCTCATGATTCTCCTCACTATCTATAGCTTGTGGAATCTTTCTCTAACTTCTAAATGCCATTCTGTAATGTTCTGTCTACTTTCTTATTTGGAATACCTTCTCTGTCTATTGGTTGAGTCTTTAGGTTGAAGTGAATATAATAATCAGTTATATCCTAAAGTTTCCCAAATTTTTTGACCCCCAAAACTACCACAAAATTTTAGAACCACATGAAACTCAATCAGTTCTACAAGGAATCCACAACCTCCCAATTTCTACCTTCTTATTTCTACATTTCATGACACGACTCATTACTGGCTCAGTCATTAATGAATGATTCATTTTAGTTATCCCCAAACTTCATTCCACATTTCAATGAATGGTAAAATTACACATCACTTTACCTTCTTATATCTAAAGTATGTCCTACACTCTCTATCCAAATTGTTATTGGGCACTTCATATGCTTTACAACTCTTACTGGAGACTTTGAATTATAAACTTGCAAAGTTTACCTACATCATCACCTATTATCATCCCTTCAATACTATCATTGACAATGATGTCAAGACAATCTGACCAAAACTATGCTACTTATAGGTTAATTTTTCTTCAACAGTCCCTTAGTAACAAAATAATGTAAGTGAAATTCCTTGGTAATTGATGAGAGAGAATCTGATAAGCCAGGAATTTGGAATCTATTTCGAGAGAGGAGATATTGTGGACTAACTTTTAAATACTGTGGTGATCTAGACTGCATGAGCAATGTGACAAATGCATTGGTGGAATACAGAACTCCTTCTGCGAAAGGAAAAAGCACAAGAACCTGAAGATCAGACTCAAGAAGAATCGATGAAACAGAAGGTGGTGACTAGCCCCAAAACACCCAAGCTGACTGGGTAGAGAAAGCCTTGCTTTCTAGAGATCTTACTCACATATAATGTAGATGATTTTTCTTTTAAGTAGCCTTCTTTGTTGAAACCTATCTTGGAATTGCTTTCTTATAAGAACCATTGCCTGGAAAGAACAATAAAAACCTCATATTTTACCTTTTAGAACAGATAATCCAGAAATTGTGAGCAAAAGCTATCTATAGTATTCTTAACAATGTGGACTGGAGCAGCATATGGTCCAGGAAAAAAAAAGATGCATGAATGTTAAAAATTGCACTAGTCATAAGAAGTCATTTGGCAAGTTAATCAGTTCATAACACAATTGCAAAAAAAAAAAATAATAGTAATGAGATGATATATAAGTGAAAGGCCCTGAATAAGCATGGTATTTGTTTCAAGACAATGCACTAAGGTCATGACATATAACTAATCAGAGTCTGGCAAAAAATGTTTTAACTTATTATATTCAAAATGATTCTATGTCTTGATTATCTATTTTCACAGCTCATAGCATAATAGCAGTAGATCACTAGAGGGAAAAACTCTGAGGCAGGTTGCAGCAAGAAGTGACATTAGAGAACAAAGGCTAGCATAGAAAACTAATTAGGCATTGGAACTTGAGCATCATAAACGGGATATTAATGAAGAGGCAAACAGCCTCAGTGATAGCCTTGGGGGCCTTGTGTCTTTGAAAGTAGAGTTTCCAATGTAGTATCACAGAATCAGCAATGGATTAAAGTTAGCAAGGTCACTGTCAGGCTCTAACTTCATCACTATCAGTGAGGTCTTGAGTCTTCACATCTAATCTTTCAGTCCTTGATTTTCCATCTATAGAGTGTAAGAATAGACTGAATACTGAGCACATTTTAGCTTCATATTATGTACATGACATAAAAAACACATTTTGTGAAAAGTGACATTTTATTTCATCATCAAAATTATTCCTGATCACCTATCATATTTTAAATAGCTATTTAAATAAGTCTGCCATCCTTTTCTCTTTCTTAATGGGAGAACCGTATGTAATTTAATTCAGCCCCTTAATTTTAAATATTAACTATTTTTAATTGGCTCAAATTTTGGTATATACTGACCCTGTCTCTCCAAATGTCAATACCAACTGCCAACTTAATATTTCACTTGGAAAATACACTCAAATTTAACTTTACTCAATCAGGGCACTTTTGTATCAACATTTTTTCCTCTTATCTTCCCAATTCATTCAATGGCAAAATCATAGTTCATTGTTCAAATTAATAATCTTGGTTTTATTCTTGATCTTGCTGTTAACCACATACTCAATATATAACCCACTAGCCAGTATTATTAGCTACACCTTCAAAAGTTATGTTCAGTCATTCAACCTCTGTCCATTTCCTCTGTTATTACCCTAGCCCAAGCCAGCGTCATATTTTACAAGCACTGCTACAACAGCCTCCTAAATCTTAGGCTGTCCCCATCCCGTCCTTTCAGATTTAGCAAGTAGTATGAGTCTTTCAAAACCAGAAATTAAATCATGTCATACTCCTGCCTAACTTCAGTTTTCCAATAATACCTTAAAAAAATCTCTCTCTCTCTTTTTTTTTTAATCTGACCTCTAAGGCTCTATATAACCTGGCTTTTGCCTTTCTCCACAACTTCATTTCCTCACCTCTGGTTATGCTCCATTCACACTGACCTCTCTTCTTTAAACACATATAACCCATGTATCATTTTGATTGATCAGCCTGAATATGATATTCACCCCTTTGGAGGTGAGATAAAGCCAAGTGATTGACAGAGCCGCCACAATCAAATGGAATATGAGAAATAGTTAAGTCACATATTCAATAAACCACATATCCATTACAGTACTAACCTGTTGGATGTCTTAATCTACAGAACTCGCACCACCAAATATTACTTAAATGTTCAAGTGGAATGGAGCTAATAAAAAATTACATGGCTAAAATTACATTTTGATTCAAAATCAATAGATATAGGCACAGTGAATATAAATTCCTGATAGGAACTTAAGTAGGTTAATATGGTACTGTGGAATTAGACTTGTCCAAGAATCATCTAATCATTGCTGACCAGTAAAACATGTGTGCTTTTAGATTAATCACTGTGAAAATGCGCGTGGATCACAGTCCTATAGTTTTGAAACACAAGATGATGTGTCAGGGTTGTTTATAGCACTTGAGCTTTCAAAATCCTTTCGATGGCTATTTCAAGGGACTTAACTACTTGTGCCTTGACTTTTATTATTTTCTTATTAATCTTTTTATGATTCATATATCTTTCTCTAAAGGATTCGATATCCCTAAATTTGACCAACAAGATTATTTTCTTTAAATGAAAATTGCAACAAATCTTCCTTTTCATAGAAAGCCACAGTCATGTCCTGAATTTCAAACATTTGATATCCAAGTATGTAATAAATAGGAAAAGCTACTAATGAAAAGTGTTATTTTTAAATGATAAATTCAAAGATCAAAATAAAATGATTATTCATTGTACTATACAAATAGCCGATCTTTGTACCAAAAAATCCTTTCATCTTCACAACTAAATTGACTAAAAAGGCATGGTTTCCTAGCAACATTCATTGTGTTTATGACCTTTCCTCCAATCTGAGCACACAGATGTGATTCTGAAGCTAATAAATATACATCATCCAACCTAGACTATTCCAGTTTCTCCTGAACAGGTTGAGAGAAATAGCTAACCAAAGATGAGAGTTAAGAAAATAAACATATCTTCAAAATAGTACTGAACATTTTGATATGGATGAGTACAATTCCAAGGTTAATAAATCAAAGTATAATCAATTAGTATTTTATTATGGCATTCTGACATACAATTAGAGCATAATATTTTTTTGTCCAAGTAATGATGTAGTAGAGGGATACCAGATATCAGAAAAATACCCATATTCCATTCACAAATATATGCATCTATAATCTTAGGCTATAAATGATTTGCATTCTTTAAGAATCAACATGTTTATACACCATTAGATTTGGAAAATGCTGATAAAACAATATGCTAAATGTGTTGTAAGCATTATTCTAAGAAAATTTTATCAAAATACAACACACAGCTTTCTAGTGGCAAAATTTTGAAGTAATACCTCTCATCTCTATGTACATATATATGATATCTGCAGGGTCTTATTACCTGCTTCTTCTGTAAAAAAAATCAGAGATGGCAAGACATCAAGAAAAATTACTCCCATCTTTGTAAATTTGCTATATGTCAATTTCTATGGATCAAACACTCCAACCAAACTACAGTAGACACAAGTCAAGAAGCACTGTACAATCTTTTGAAGAGAAAAGGGCCTTCTCTGCTGGCTAATTCACCAAGAGCAGGAATTAAATGACTTTGAGCCATTGGTGCATTTTCTTCAGCATTATCTAGTGAATCCCTCCAAATTCATATGTTTTGTATATCATCACCACAGATGCAGGGTTTAGTGAGTTTTGCTTATGCAAAATGAAAATAATTATAGGGAAGCTTTTAAGCCAGATGTTGGAAATCGCTAGAGACGTGTTTGGGTCAGCATGTTTGACAGAGTTTACACAAGTGGCTACTCTAACTGGCAATTGACTGCCCAGTGGACAATTAGTAATATATCTTCCTTGTTTGTTAAGTATATATTTATTTCATTTTAAATAATTATGTCTGAGGTTAAGATGGCAATAAAAGTGATAAATTATCTACCTTAAATCTCTTAATAGATAGGATGAGTACAGTTTAGCCAAAACAGTAACCATCTGAAAAAGAATTACTTTATTTATTCTGACATTCATATAAGATTTGTTTTGTTTACAAGTCAAAAGAATGATTTTTCTAACTGCCAAATCTTTAATCTCAACTTAAGAGTTAAAATTCCAGCTGTGTTCTTTATAACTCTCATTTTCATTGTCAACAGTAATGAAAAGTCTACAGTGAGGACACAGCTGAGAGTTGTTTTCTTTTCTTTCCTTCTTTATTTTTTTCTTTTGGTATTTTTATTATGATCAACTTGGAGTCAGCTCATTTTTTTAATGAGAAAGCCCTTGGTTAATAGGTGAATATATTTTTCTTAGACTTATTTATCTAATTTACAGTTATCAAAGTCACCCTAGAATTAAAGGTTGGAAATTTAAGGACATACTCAGACAATTGACTCTTCTGGTTCGCTGTATTGGTCACTCACAAATAAACTTTTCAGGCCATAAACACCTTGTAGTTGGAATGATTAATTAACCTGTTTTATTAAGAAAACCACAGGACTGATTACTTGGCTCCCTAGT
This sequence comes from Talpa occidentalis, assembly GCF_014898055.3. Taxonomy (NCBI): domain Eukaryota; kingdom Metazoa; phylum Chordata; class Mammalia; order Eulipotyphla; family Talpidae; genus Talpa; species Talpa occidentalis. The sequence continues at coordinate 46,232,744 of NW_023601104.1, read as the reverse complement.
TTCTTAGTCCCATGTTCATGGTGCTCAGCTGCCATACACAGTCTTTCCTTTCCCACCTCAATGAGCTCACTTCTCCCTGCCAACTGCCACCCTACAGCACTCATCCTAAAAGGAAGAACAAAGCTCAGTAGAGCTCCCACCCAGAACTAAAGAATCCTTAATTTGAGGCTAACTTATGTTCTTGTCTGGGTCAGTCTTTTCATTGTAATCTGAAGAGTTGAACAACATAATTTTCTAAATTATTTCTAGTTCACAATTACTACACTCTTAGAATAAAATGAAGTTCATCATCTTCATGATGAATAATGTACCATCTCAGTAAGCTTACTGAGGTTTCTTCTGAAGCTTTATTCCTTTCTTTTCTCTTACCAATTTATGCAGAGGATTTCATATTCTAACTCTTTGCCGCTCCAATGTTATAATGCCCATGAAAACATTTTCCATGAAGTCTACACACCTGACATATTTCACTTTTCACCTCTTCAGACCATATGAAAGGCATTATTGTATAATGGAAAGAGAAGAAGCTTTTGAAGAAAAACAAAACCAAAATAAACAATCAAATTCCAACTCTTTCACTTTTTGGGAACTCAACTAAATGACTTAAACACTCCAAGAGTCAGATATTGCATCTGTAAATGGAGATATCATGGAGTTGGGAAGATTAGATAAGATGCATATGTAACTATGTAACAACAAGTATCCTTTAGTAAATGGTATTCATTATTATTTTTAAATAATAACATTATTAATAACTTTATTATTTTTCCTTTCCCCCAGTTTCTTCAGCTGGAAAAAAATACTTAATCTTTAAGATTTACCACCTACTCAGAGATATTTCCTGACTTCTTACTTAGTTAATGGAATTCTTATTTTCCCTTTACACTTTTTAAAAATCAGATGCAGTTTTTTTTTGTTTTTTTTTTTTAACGCAGAGTTCAAGTTTATCTGTCTTACATTTAGGCCTTACATGTTCTGATGTTAGGTTGAACATTAACATTTTTGTAGCTTGCTTAGCTCTCAGCCTTGAACATAGGAGTGACTCAATCAGTATGTAAATGTTAGATTAAATAAACCATTAATGAATAAAGTAAAAAATGTAATATCTATGTCTCCCTCTACTTGTTCTTTTTGGAGCAACTTAACTGCTACAAAAAGCTACAAGTCCATTCTTAAACATGGAATTAATCTACCCCAATAAATGGAGATTAATGGAGGTACAGTTAAAAAAATTTTGCCTCAGGCCCATGAACTTCAGTTCCAGTGTTGAAGTAGCTATACCTGACAGCTAAGAACTGGACTAACATTTTGTGCTGCTAACCTGCATTATACTGCAGTGCTTCTGTGTTGGAAGGAAGCTCTGTTTGGTTTTCTCTTCTAACTAGATCTGTAGTCCTAGCTACCCTAGATTCCCAAACCACCGTCTAGGTCCCATCTGCCTGGAGACGTTTTTGTATGCTGCCAATGCTGGAATTTCTAACCCCAAACTCTTTTTTGGGGGGTGTCCTACCATAAACACAACTATTTAACTGGCTTGCAAGCTAGGCATTTTACCAGCTCCTAGAATTTACTTTACTTTCAGTTACCTATTACAGTTCAATGAATATATCTGGCGGCCATTCCGGAGTTTCACTGATTCTCCTCCTGGATTTTCTTTTGCCTCTCCTCATTTAGTTATTCCTGCATTTTGAAATGCTTTTCTCAGGCAGGTCACACTTTTCTTTCTTTATTCCTCTTTTAGTTCCAATCTTTTTTTTTTAATATATTTTTTAAATGAAGTAACATTGGTTTACAGCAATGTATATGACTCAGAAATATAGGATTACATCCCTAAAGATGTACGTCCTCATACTACACCCACCACTAAGGGACTCTTAGTCCATAGTCCATAGGGTGCCAGCATACATCCCCTTGCTCTCAGGTAGCACCAAGTTTATAGTCGGATTTCTAGTTATCATTGAGCTATTGTGGATTTGGCTTTGTCTGAGCCTTTGTTTTGTTTTTCTATGTTCCACATATAAATGAAACCATCTGTAGTTGTCTTTTTCCTTCTGACTTATTTCATTTAGCATTATCCCCTCCAGTTCCTGCCATGTTGTTGCAAATAGCAAGAGTTCCTCATATTTTTTAATAACTGAGTAGTATTTCATTGTGTGTTTATACCATAGCTTCTTTTTTTTTAAGACTTTTTTTTTTTAAGATTTATTTATTTATACAAGAAACAGGATACAGGCCAGAGGCACTGGAGGGTGAGAGGATTCACCAGAGACAGAGCCGGGAACAGAACAGGCAGACTGACGAAACACACTGCTGAGGGGAGCAGCAGGCGAGACAGGAGAAGTCTTCCGTGCCATGTGGGATTCTCGCCGACCAGCGGGGATTGAACCCGCGCTGCAGAGGCTGTGGACAGCCTCACAGTGCAGCGCTCAACCACCTGCGCCACCGGGGAGACCTAATACCATAGCTTCTTAATCCACTTGTGTATTCTTGGGCAATTTAGATTGTTTACATAACTTGACCATTGTAGATAGTGCTGCAGTACACTTAGGGGCACATACATTTCTTCAAATTTGTGTGTTTTTCATTCTTTAGGTAGATAATTAGGAGCAGAATTGCTGCATCATAGGGCAAGCCTATTTGTAATATTTTGAGAAAATGCCATACTGTTTTTCACAGGGCTGGAATAATTTACATTACCACCAACAGTGTGGGAAATTTCCTTGTTTCTCCACATCCTTGCCAACTCTTCTTTCTCGTCTTTCTGATGTGGCTTCTTTTCACAGATGTGTGTCATATCTCACTGTGGTTTTTGATTAGCATTTCCCTGATGACAAGTGATGATGACCATTTTTTCTTGTGCCTTTTGGTCATCTATATATCTTCCTTGGAGAAATGTCTATTTAGGTTGTCTGCCTAATTTTTGATTGGGTTGTTTTATTTTTGCTGAATTGTATGAGTTTTTTGGTAGATTTTGGATAACAGCCCCTTGTCAGATGGTAGTATGCAGATATTTTCTCCCATTCAGCAGGGTGTCTTTTTCTTTTAGATATGGCTCATTCACTGTGCAGCAGCTTTTTAGTTTGATGTAGTTCCATTTTATTATATTCTCTTTTCTTGCTATTGGAGATGAATCCAACCACAAAAATATCACTAAAACCAGTGCCATGAAGTGTTTTACCCATGTTTTCTTCTATGTGTTTTATTGCTTCAGGTCTTTCAGCCAAGAATTTTATACATTTTGAATTAATTTTTGTACGTGATGTGATATGATGGTCCAGTATCATTCTTTTGAGGGTGGCACTATCATTTACGAAGAGACTCCTTTCTCCAAGGTATATTTGTGGCTATTTGTCATAGATTAACTGCCTATATAACTGTGGGTTTATTTCTGGGTTCTCAGTTCTATTTTATTGGTCCATGTGTCTGTTTTCATTCCAATATTAAACTGTTTCTATTTGAAGTTTGGGAGTTTGAGACTGTTGTTTGTTTTGCTTTTTTTGTTTTTTTTTTTTGTTTTGTTTTGGTCATACTTGCTTTGGCTATTCAGGTCTTTTATGGTTCCATATAAATTTCAGTAATGCTAATTCTATTTTTCTGAAAAAATACCAATAAAACTTTGAGAGGGATTGAATTGAATCTTTATATTGCTTTGAGTAAGATAGCTATCTTAACAATGTTAATTCTTCCAACCTGTGAGCAGAGATATCTTTCCATTTCATTGTGTCTTCTATTTATTTTAATGATGTCTTATAGTTTTCACTGTTTAAGTACTTTGTTGACCTATAGACATATAATTCTTTTTAATGTGATGGTTAATAGGATTTTGTTTTTTATTTCTTTCATTCTAGCTCATTGTTTGTATAAAGGAATACAACTTATTTTTTTTAATTGATTTCATAACCTGCCATTTTTCTGTATTGATCTATTGTTTTGATTAGAGGAGTCTTCAGGATTTTCTCCAAATGTTATCATGCCAGCTACAAATAGTGCTAGCTTTACTTCTTATTTTCTACTGTGGGGTCCTTTCATATTTCCCTGCTCAATTGCTTTAGCTAGCTAGGACTTCTAATACTATTTTCAATAGTCAAGATCTTGTACCAGATTTTAGAGGAAACGCTTTGGCTTTTCATCATTATGATGTTAGCTGTGGGTTTGTCATATATGGCCTTTATTGTGTTGAGGTATAGTCTATCTACCCTCATTTTTTTTTTAAACTGGGAATAATATACTTATCTTTTTTTTTTTTTAAAGAGTTATTTATTTATACAAGAACCAGGGTACAGGCCAGATGTGGGAGGATGAGAGGATTCACCAGAGACAGAGTGGGCAACAGAACAGGTGGACTGACTGAAATAGATTGCTGAGGGGAGCAGTGGGCGAGACAACAGCGGTCTGCCCCACCATAGGTTGCTCCGTGGCTGGTGGGGATCAAACCACTGGCACTGCAGAGGCTGCGGACAGCTTCATAGTGCTGTGCTCAACTGCCTGTGCCACCAGCGAGGCCATTCCCCCATTTTTGAGGGATTTTATCATAAATGGATGTTGAATATTTTCAAATGCTTTCTCTGCATCTCGATGTAACAGTATGATTTTTTTTTCCTTTTTGTTAACATATTAATAAAATTCTAATACTCAGAATCAGAAACACAAATGAGAAGCTATGTAAAATATCTCAGAAATAAAGATGATCATAAGAGATTATGGGCATTTGTATGCCAGTAAGTTGATAAACTAGAGGATATTGACAAGTTCTCAGAAATAGCAAACCTTCTGAAACTGAATCAAGAAGAAATAGAAAAGCTGAACTGATCAAATACAAACACAGAAATTGAAACATTAATCAAAGGTCTTTCAAAAATTGAAGGCCCAGGACCAGATGGTTTCACGAGAAGTTCTGCCAAACCTCCAAATATAAACTAATAACTATCCTCAAACTCTTATCAAAAAATTAAGAGGAAATACTTAAAAATATATTTTATGAGGTCAAAATTATACAGATACTAAAACCAGACAAAGATATCACAAAAATTAAATCCCCAGACCAATTTCCTTAATTATTGTAGTACAAAAAATCCTCAATAAAATCTTAGAAACTAACTCAACAACACATTAAAAATATTATACACCATGACCAGGTGGCATTTATTCTAGGGATACAAGGATGGTTCAATATCTGAAAAAAATCAATGTTTTTTTCTCCAACTTAAGCCCTCTTAGTTTTGGAAAAGCTCCTGTTACTTTTTTTATTAATCAGAGAAGATGATAATCAATTCTGCTAAATATCTATTGCAATATTTAAGGTGAATTAGACATGAAAATGAGTCACTTCACTGCTATCTAGTTAATTGCCCCTGTAAGTGCCAAGGAGTTTCTTTCAGAATCCAGAGATTTCCATATTTATAGTTAATATTCTCAATTAAATTCACTTCCTTCAAGGAATAAGGATACTTACCTAAATCTTGATTACTTTCCTATTCACCTCAGAACCTCCAACTCAAGATTTACAAATTTTCTGTATCATATACTCAAGGATATTTCAGTCCTCTAGTCTAGAGGCAAGACTGAGATCAATTAGTAACTCTTACGGAGACTATATAAACAGTTTTGACATTTTCATCTAGAATAGAAGCCAGTATAAATGATTTTCTGCTTGTTAATCTCTCATTCACCCCTGGATAAAGCCCGATTGCAACAAAACAGGTGTGGTCAGAATGTTAATAAGCAAATGTCAATTCATATATTTAAAAAGCAGATGCAGAAAATGAAAAGTACATGGTGTGATAAATGCAAATTAGGTAGGGTATGCAATAGGGTATGGAGAATAAAGATATTCTTTACAGTAAAGCTAGCAAAATAGAGATGAGATGATAGTTATGTTAGACTGTGTTGACATTTGTTTACATTCATATCACCTATCTGAAAGGGGAAATAAAGTAACAACCAATGAGTTTTGTTTTGAATGCTTATTTGTACCATTAAGAACTCCTGCCTAATGAGTATTTCACATTTTAGGACTAAATTTAAATTTATCATGCATTTGGACCATATTTACTATACATTTTTGTTTGTGCATTTAGTTCATTACTATATATAGCTTTCAGGACTCTTCAAAATGATTATTATTTAATGATTATTAATCTTTAAAGTGATTATTAGATTATTTACACCTTAGAAAATTTCATTTAATTATGTAAAACCAGATTGGTAAATGACTTTTTTTTAAGTTTTTTTAAAAGCGTGGGAGGGTGAGAGAATACACCAGAGCCAGAGTGGGGAACAGTGTAGGCAGACTGATGAAATACACTGCTGAGGGGAGCAGCAGCAGGTGTGGCAGGAGAGGTCTGCCCGCCACGTGGGGCCCTTGCCATGTGGCAGGGGATTTAACCGGTGCTGCAGAGGCTGCAGGCAGCTTCTCAGTGAAGCGCTCAACCGATGCACCACCAGGGGAGGCCCGGTAAATGACTTTTGTATGAAATATTTACTCTCATTTAATCTTCAAGAGATAAAGAGTTTAATTAACTTTATAACATCCTCAAGGCAATGTGTTTTGGCCTTAGCCCCCCAAAACTAATTAGCTTTGTTATTTATTTAAAAGAGAGGGCTTCTCCTGGTAGCACAGGCAGTTGACCACAGCGCTGTGAAGCTGTCCCCAGACTCTGCAGCACCAGTTCAATCCCGGGCGGCCACCGAGGGTCCCACATGGCACAGCAGACCTCTCTTGTCTCGCCCACTGCTCCCCTCAGCAGTGTGTTTCGTCAGTCTGCCTGTTCTGTTCCCCGCTCTGTCTCTGGTGAATCCTCTCGCCCTCCTGCACATCTGGCCTGCCCCCTGGTTCTTGTATAGAAAAATAAATAAATCTTAAAAATAAATAAATTACTGGATCATATGGAAGCTCTATGTTTAGTAGGTCAAGAAATCTCCACACAGCTCTTCATATTGGTTGGACCAGTTTGCACTCCCATCAACAGTGCAGAAGAATTCCTTTTTCTCCACAACCTGGCCAACATTTGTCGTTGCTAGTTTTTTTAATATGTGCTATTCCCAGCAATTCCACTCCTTGGTAGTTACCCAAAGGACACAGAAACATCAATTCCAAAGAACACCTGCACCCCTGTTTATAGCAGCACTATTTACAATAGCTAAGCTTTGGAAACAACCCAAATGCCCAAAAATAGATGACTGGATCAAGAAGATGTGGTACATATACACCATGGAATATTACTCAGCATTCAAAAAAGATAAACACATGCAATTTGCAGCAACATGGATGGAGCTGGAAGGGATCATGCTCAGCGATATAAGCCAGAAAGAAAAAGAAAAATACCAATGGTCTCACTCATAGCAGGAATCTAGAAAACTTAAAAAAGAGACCAGGAAAAAGAATAACTATAAGAAAGTAAAAATCAAAATCAACAAATAACTATGACCCAGAGACACTCTGTGTGGGGGGGGGAAAGGAGGGGTTGGGGTCAAAATAAGGGGGTTGCAATTGTATGGGGAATATAAAAATAAAATTAAAATTAAAAAAAGAATTTGTAGATGGAGTAAAAATAATTAATTAATTAATTGATTAATTAAAAAGTTATGTTGTGGGGCTAGGATTGGGATTTTTTTCATTTTACTTTCTAGTGCTAAGCTGAAAAATCGTTTAAGGGGAAGATAAATCAATATTTAAACTATAAACACATGCAATTTGCAGCAACATGGGTGGAGCTGGAAGGGATCATGCTCAGCGAAATAAGCCAGAAAGAAAAAGAAAAATACCGGATGGTCTCACTCATAGCAGGAATCTAGAAAACTTAAATAAGGGACCAGGAAAATGAATAACTATAAGAAAGTGAAAATCAAAATCAACAAAAAACTATGAGCCAGAGACACTCTATGGGGGGTAGGGGGTGGGAGGGGAGGGATTGGGGTCAAAATAAGGGGGTTGCAATTGTATGGGGAATATAAAAATAAAATTTATTATTTAAAAAAAAGATAAAGTTTTGACTCTTCAAAGTTAGATGTAGTCAAGCATACTTTATGTATTTGTTAAGTTAAAGATTTATTTATTTATTTATACAAGCACTGGGTACAGTCAGAAGTGTGGGAGGGTGAGAGAATTCACCAGAGACAGAGCAGGGAACAGAACAGGCAGAATGACGAAGTACACTGCTGAGGGGAGCAGTGGGCAGCAGGAGAGGTCTGTGTGCCATGTGGGCCCCTCACCCGGTGGCCGGGGATTGAACTGGCGCTGCAGAGGCTTCAGGCAGCTTTGCAACCCAGCGCTCAACCACTGCACCACCGGGGAGGCCCTATTTTTAAGTTAGATAGGCTATAAACATCTTATGTAGAAACTGTTCAACCTATTAAATTTTATTATGTTGTTGTGTTCAATATAAATCCTTTCTAAAAGAAATTTGATTTGAGGTTACCGTTGACAAGTGAAAACTAGATCAACTCTTAACCCATTTTTGGTGACAATAATAGATGAGATATTTATGATAATAGTAATACTGTGATTTCTATATCCTTTTTAATCCATGAGTTAATTCTAAACATAAGTTTCAAAAACAACAGGACTTGACTACAGTAGAAACTACTGACAGAAGAAAGTGTGGTTAGGGGATACAATTAAGTATTTTGTTTCTGAACAATATTGAAAAATAGTATAACTTAAGATCTTTTAAAATGCATTGAACACATTTTTAAAAGATCTTAATGTACACCCTGGTGGCGCAAGGGGTTAAGCACCGCACTATGAAGCAATCCGCAGCCTCTGCAGCATGAGTTTGATCCCCAGCTGGCCAGGGAGTAACCCACATGGTGAGGAAGAAATCTCCGGTCTCACCCGCTGCTCCCGTCAGCAGTGTTATTTCAGTCAGTCTGCCTATTCTGTTCCCCGCTCTGTCTCTGGTGAATCCTCTCACCGCCCGCATCTCTGGCCTGTACCCCAGGTCTTGTATGCATAAATAAATAAATTTTTTAAAAATAAAAATAAATAAAATGCATTGAATACTTTTTATGCAGAAGTTAAAAGTTACCTTGTACTACATGATTCTATTATCCTATAGATAAAGAGAGTTTCTGTTCCTGTTTAAAATTCAATAACCATCTACTGGAAAATTATTTTAACAAAATAAAATGTGCCTAGAATCCAGTAAGGTGATTTATGCAAATGTCATGGATTTCATTGGAGACTCTCTGGTGATTCCTTTTAAATTTGGGGAGATTTACCTGTTACCTTTTACCTCGAAATATATATTTAGCTCTTTAATCACTGAATGGTCAAATATCTTAAGAGTCATATGGTCTTGGTGAGTTCCTGGTGAACCCTTAGTATAGATAAACTGCAGAAAGAAGTCTATTTAATCTTGAAACATCTTTAGATAATAACATTTCATCACTTCCCATAGTAGTTGATATTAATATTTGTTCATGATACAACAGACTATGCTAGAAGATTATATGTGCCTTGGTGATAGGGGTAGTATATTAACTTACATACATCTGAAGAGGTGTGAACCTATACCTCTTATTTATATTTGAGTTATCGGTATTTTAAACAGTGTTATAAACCAATATTACATCAATAAAAACATACAAAAAAGGAAAGAAATCTGAAATAAAAGAAATGTGTAAAACATAAAAAAAAAATCACAATTACAACTATAGTGCCGTATTTTCATTTCTATGTTTCTTCGCATTCAAGGCTAGCTTTATTATTTCAATCAGATTCTGTATAGTTTCATTATGATTAGCTCTAAAACCTCATTTCCAGTATATATGAAACATCTCCATTTGCATGCCCCACAAACCTCCTTAATTCAATATGATCAACATTCGACAAATTATGATATGATCATATTCAACTAATATGATCAACATTCAACTACCTGCTCTTATATTAAACTTCCTAAAACAGAATTCTGATCATTTCACAATTCTGTTTACACACCTTCAAAGTCTTTCCAGGAAAGTTCACATTTGAGATTGATCTTGGAAGAGAATATTTTCTTAGAGAATATGAAGGCATGGCAGGTATTAATGTGACCTGAATTGTAAAGGAACAGTGTGTTTATGGAGTAGTATATAATGTGATGACTGGGGAGGGGGTTAAGGAGGAAGAGAGAGAGAATCAGAAGCTTAAGATTTCCCTCTTGTTATTTCCTTTACCTCAATAGTTTTTATTTCCATATACGTGTGTCCAATCTAGTTTAAATATCATCTTTTTGAAGACATTTTCTCTAGTGCCACCAACTGGAAATATCATTCCTTTCTCCAAATACAATCTATAGCTGTGTCTATTCTCTACTGAGTTATAGGTATTTGAGAATAGGTTTCATGCTCATGATGGTGCCATGAGCTATCTGTAGGAAGAGTGTGAGTCAGGTTTTTTGATTATCACTTAAAGCACCTTTTCAATCAAAATTTTAAATGCTGTCATTGCAAATGGAACAATGAAGGACAGCCAGTCTTCTAAGAAAGAAATTAATAAGAACAAATCTACCTAAAATTGAGACTTAAAAATCTCAAAATATTTTACGCAATATTGAAGCAAGTTTTACAAAAATCTAAAGAAAAGAAACTTTTAGAAATCATACAGTTCAGTAATAAAGCTATTAAATTCTTTTCTTGAGGTTTCCACTGGTCATCGTTTATTACAGGTTGTTGAATGAACCTTTAGGGAATTAAATTTAGATTAGGAAAAAAGAAACATTTCTGAGTACTGAATTCAATCTAATGTAATAATGATAATCATTATGTGCAAAGTATGGAATTTTGTCCTTTTGCATTACTTGTCATTCCATTTGTGCTTTTGGGTTTGCTCTGTGTAATAAGTTGGTTTCAATTTTTGAATTGCTTTGTAATAGAATGTTCTTGCTGGGTTAAAATAGTCCTCTCATTATGCCGCAGAGTAATTCAATGTCAGAACTGTTGATGAAGAATATGAAGCTATAACATTTTCCATACAAATTAAACCTCTGTTATCTCAGATTGTACTATCCATACTTTAGGAAATTGCACTCCAATAATTATCAACAGCATTTTCAGTCTATGCTCTACAGAAAGCACATAATCAGTTTTGTTATTTTTTTGGTTGATCCAGTCTCTCCTCCAGGTTGCATTATAGTGGGAATATAAAATAATGACTTAACCATGTGTTTTTGCCACAGGGAATAGTAAGAATAAGAGTAGATCTGATTTTAAGAGCTACTTGGCCTCATATAGTCAGTTTTACAAAGTCAAGGCTGCCAAGAATAACTAAAGGAATTCATGATGCGAAATGTATATACCATACATATCTTAGTGCCTTTTCAAATGAGATGACGTATGAAAACACTATACCTTGTAATAGCTATTCCAATGCATTCCAAACATAAAAATAATCACCTGCTTAAATCAACAAAATTATGGTGCAGTAAACCAGCACTTTGATTTGACATCATAAGATCTAGGTCTGTGGTCAGCTCCTATGACAAGCATGTATATACCCTAGGACAGGTACATAACATTTAAGTACATTATCATATATAATATCCCTTGTTTGTTCTTACTTAGCCTCTGTTCCCCTTCACTAAGTACAACATTCTGACTTTCCATCGAGGAACGCTTCCTCTCCTATGGGAGACAAGATAAATCTAAGAAGATATGATACTTAAATATAATGTAGAATCCTGAATGGGATACTGGCAGAGAAAAAGAACATTTGGTAAAAACTAAGGAAATCTGAATCGAGTATGGATGTTAGTTAATAATAATGTATCTACTTCGTTCACTAATTGTGTCAGCTAACAACCTAATATTTTATGTTATTAATGAAGAAAACTGAGTGTAGGTTATATTGGAACACTCTGTACTATCTTCATAATTTTTCTGTAAATCTAAAAATGTTTAAATTAAAAAGTTAATTTAAAAACTCATATTTGAAAGACAAAATAAGGGTGAATAGAATAAAATGTGGGAAAATACTTTTAAGACTCAGTCATAAAATGGCATTTAAAAAAATACCCCAAACTTAAAGCACAAATCATGGAGAGAAGAAATATGTTTTATTAAGTTAATATTAAGACTTTCTGTTTAATGAAAGTATCTTTGGACAACATTAATACACAGAAAAGAAATGGGAAGGGTATTTGTATAGCATTTACAAAGGCTTATGTTATAATAAATACATAGTAAAGTACTACAAATCAACAAGGAATAGATGGCAGGGGTTACAGAATATCAGGCAAAAATCATGGCCAAGCAATATACATAGAAGAAAACCTCAAAATCTAATCACACTAAGAAATATTCAATCATAAATAATCAAATAAATATAAATAAAATTCCAATGTATTTTCATTTCATAGATAATATACCAACAAATCCAGAAAGCTGGATAATGGTCCTGTTGCTCCTCATGAACTGGGGGATATCTTCAGTTGACTGCTGACATATTTTAGTCAAATGTAGAAGATGAGTATCTTCTAATTCAGACTTTTACATCTATAGAATGTATCCCAAAGAAATCACTGACATGCCCAATATACTTAGACAAATAATTACATGTCATAATTTATGTAGAATATCATAGTAGCATTATTTGCATGGAGAGGGAAGAAGTGAAGGTAACCTAGGTGTTTATCATTAGATGAGTGATAGCACTGGTGGAATTAAAATGGTATTGATGAATACAGGTAGAATAATGTGGAGAGAGCTTACAAATAGAGAGCTTAGTGAGACAAAACCAGAATGATACATTATTCTATACCAATATATAAATTAAAAGTACCTAGAAAAATACTTATTTAGAATGAACACATAAAAACTAAATAAATCAATAAAAATGAGAAAGAAATCCTGAATGTACCAATAAAAAGCTATTAGTGAAGAAATGTAATAACAAAAAATACTATCTGATATCTGTAAGGACAAGTCAATAGGAGTCATTATTTTTTTTTTTTTAACCTTACACCCCTTGATTTATTTCTTTGCGTGTGTGTGTGTGTGTATTACCTGTGCAGCATCACCATACTCCCTTGTGTTCTTCTCTCCCCTGTTTTGATCCCTCTCCCTCCCTCTGTCTTGCAGAGTGTCTCGGATTAATAGTTGCCTGTTAATTTTGTTTTTTAATTTGTTATAATTATTTTTTCCTGATCCCTTCTTTAGTTCTCTTACATTCCTCTTATAAGTGAAACTATCTGATATATTTTTCTTTCTTGCTTATTTCAGGGAGCATAATCCCTTTCAGCTCCATCCTTGTTGCTGCGAATGGCATGAGTTTATCTTTTTTTTTTTTAATAGAGGCATGTTTTTGTTTACTTATTTATTTTATTTGTTTGTTTGTTTTGTTTATACATGCACTGGGTACAGTCAGAAGCGCAGGAGGGTGAGAGAATTCACCAGAGCCAGAGCGGGGAGCAGAGCAGGCAGACTGAAGTACACTGCTGAGGGGAGCAGCGGGCGGCAGGAGAGGTCTGCGCGCCATGTGGGACCCTCCTCCGGTGGCCGGGGAGCAGCCGGGGATCGAACTGGCGCCACAGAGGCCATGGGCAGCTTCGCAACCCAGTGCTCAACCGCTGCGCCACCGGGGAGGCCCTTGAGTTTATCTTTTTTGATTGCTGACTAGTATTCCACTGTGTATATATACCCCATATCTTCTTTATCCAGGCATTAATTTTTGGGCATTTGGGTTGTTTCCATATCTTACCTATTGTAAATAGTGCTACAATAAACATAGGGGTACAGCTGTCCTTTTGAATTAATGTTTTTGTGTCCTGTGGGTAGATTCCCAGGAGTGGAATTGCTGGGTCATATGATAGCTCCATTTTTATTAATTTGAGGAACCTCCACACAGCTTTCCAGAGTGGTTGGACCAGTTTGCATTCCCACCAGCAGTGTGGGAGCGTTCCTTTTTCTCCACATCCTTGCCAACATTTGTTGTTTGCTGTTTTTTTTTTTTTTCAATATGTGCCATTCTTACTGGTGTAAGGTGGTATGTCATTGTGGTTTTGATTTGTATTTCCTTGATTACAAGTGATGTTGAACACTTTTTCATATACCTGTTGGTCATTTGCATTTCCTCTTTGGAGAAGTGTCTTTTTAGCACTTCTGCCCATTTTTTGACTGGATTGTTTACTTTGTTTTTGTTGAGTCATGTCAGCTATGAAGATCTTTGTGATCAGTCCTTTATCATTAGTACTTTGTGCAAATTTTTTTTTTCCCAATCACTAGGGTGTCTCTTTGTTTTGGTTAAAGTCTTTTTTGTTGTACAGAAGCTTTTTAATTTGATGTAGTTCCAGCCGTTCGTCTTTTCCTCCACACTCCTTGCTTTCGGGAATGTGTCTTTAAAGATGTTAAAGAGATGTATTTTCTTCTATATATTTTATGGTTTCAGGTCTTATGTCCAAGTCTTTTATCCATTTTGAGTTGGTTTTTGTGCATAGTGTGCGGTCTAGCTTCATTTTTTTGCATGTAGCAGTCCAGTTTTCCCAGCATCATTTATTGAACAAACTGTCCTTCCTTGTTCCATTGTACACTCTTTGCACCTTTGTCAAAAATTAGTTGTCCATAAATATGTGGGTTTATTTTGGGTTTTCTATTCAAAGGAATCATTATTTTAAAGGAAGAGTAACCAGTTTATTGTAAGTCAAATTTAATCAATATATGGTTAATATATTTTATAGTAAAATTTATACTTTAGGACTATGAGTGAAAAGTAATATAACATGGATGTTTGAATTATTCTTATCAATCATCCTTATTAAAATTAAAGATGCTAATTTGCTGGCAAGAGCTTGATTAAAGAAAGGAGACCTTATATTTTTATCCCTGAATTTTGAAATTACATACAGAACCAACAAAGTCTTAGATTCATCCAAGAATGCAAGTTGAAAATAAATGAAAAAGAAAAGTAGAGATTAAGACCAAGGTATTTAAAGGAAGTAGATGTTCAATAGCCTAATTATACAGTGAATTAACCACGCACAAAATTCAATGTGAATAAGAAAAATCACTAATCTGATGAGCTATCCCACAAAGACACAGGAAATTAATTAGATGAATGCTTCCTTCTGGTGTTTTCTAAAAAATATTTTTCAAAAATATCATTAAGCTTCCAGTTTTAAGAATGACTCATATTGTAAGTCATGTTTTGGCAATTATTATTACTTTTAAAATGACCACTTGCATAGACAAATATTTATGTTAGACCAGCAAGAAAGAAGTTTGATGTCCTTTAATTTATTAACTACTTTTTCATATTATTTGCTAAATAATAGAACTTCTTCTGATAATTACCTTAGTACTGCTTGCTCCCTTTTTTCAACAAGGAAATATAATGTATTCTCCATCCAACTAACAGAAAACAAGCTTCCTTGGCTCCCTTGCCTTGAAGATAAAATGCAAACTCCTTAAAACAAAGACATCTTGATGATCCAGCTAGAGCTTTCCTACTTCTTTTTGCTCACTATTTTGTACCCCATAATATTTCCCTGTGGGGAGTTCTTCTGTGCATTATAGGATTTTAACCTCTACCTAATTCAACCCAATAACATCTCCCCCTCCACTCTCTTCATGCTCCTGGTGGGACAAACTAAAGCATCCCTAGTTATCTCAAATATCCCCTGGAGGGACAATATCATGCTCAGTTGAGAATCACTGCTTATAAATTTATCTACCATGATTGCTTCTGTATTAGGATTCTATTGATGCCCTAACAAATTACCACAATTTAGGGGTTTAAAATAACATCAATTGATTATCTCACAGTTATGTAGACTAGAAATCCAGGATGAGTAGGCTGTTTTCTCCATCTCTGATTTCACAAGGATGAAAATAATGTCTTGCCAAGTTGGGCTTTTATCTGGAGGCCCTGAGACTAGTAGGCTCTTAAGGTCATTCAAAGTTTTATCTGACTTGAGTTCCTTGCGTTTGTAGAATTGATGTCCTCTTTCCATGTTGCCTTTCGACAGAAGGTTATTTTCAACTTCTAGAGGCCATCCATACTTCCTAGCTTTTGTCTTTCTTCAAAGCTAGCAGCAGATTAATTCCCTTTCATGCTTTGAATCTCTTACTTCCTCTTCTGCTTCAGTTTAGCTGAACTCTGATTCCAGCTGGAGAGTTTCTCTGTTTTTAATGACTCAAATGATTAAATTTGTCTCACCAAATAATCTAAGATAATTTCTACATTTTCAGGAATATTATCTTAATTATATTTACAAAATCCCTTTAGGCAGCACCTAGATGAGTGCTAGACTGCATAACCAAGGTAAATAAATCTTGGAGGAATATCTTTAGTGTACTGTCTTACAACTCCCCACGTTAAATGCTAAGATCAAACCAACTAAATGGCCTATCATTCTGAAAACATGTTTTCTCAAGCTTCTGACCTCTTGATTTAATGCCTTATATTCACCTGACTATTTATTTAATGTTGTGCTCAGATAGAGACTTCAGAGAGCTCATCTCTTAATCATACCATGAGGGGATGATGTATGTACATCATGCTTTCATCTGAATTTTGACACATTGCACTGATTTTTATCTACCTCACTACCACACAGTTGAAATTCAATAAATTTATGATGGATTTATAAAAGAAATATATGGAAATGAAGGTTTGCCAGAAATATAGAGCATTTAAAGAAAGATTAAGAAGATCTTGGGAAATCCAAGAATATTTTAAAAGGATCACACATCATGAACAAGTGTTTTTTAATCCAGGGATGCAAGGATGGTTCAACATTCAAAAACTGATCAATGCAATTCACCATATCAACAAAATAAAAGATAAAAGTCATATTATCACATCAATAGAAACAGAGAAGCAGTTGACAAGATTCAACATCCATTTATGACAAAACCATCAAAAACTGGGGAAAGAAGAAACATACCTCTATGTAATAAAGTCCATATATGAAAATTTCAGTTACTATCATACTAAATGGTGAGAAAATGAAAGATTTTTCTCTAAGATAAGGTACTAGGATGTCCTTTTTCATCACTAGTATTCATCATTATATTGGAATTCTGTGCTAGAGCAGTTAGGCAAGAGAAAGACATAAAAAGTATCCAAAGTTATAAAGAAAAAGTAAGACTATCATGATTTGCAGATGACATAGTATACATATAATACCCTAAGAATTTCACAGAAAGCCATAGGAATAATAAATCAGTATAGTAAAGTGACAACCTACAAAGTCAATATATAAACATCTGTTGTATTTCTATGTATAAAACAAACTAGATGAGAAAAAGATCAGGAAAACAGTCCCATTTACAACCGTACCAAAAATATTAAATACTTAGGTATAAACTAATTAAATGAGATTAAGAACCTATACAATGAACACTATAAGATAGTGGTAAAAGAAACAGAAGGAAACACAAAGAAATGGAAAGATATTCCCTGCTAATGATTGGGAAAATTAACATTGTTGAAATGGTCATCTTACTCAAACCAGTAGAGAGATTCAATGCAATTCCTATCAAATTTTCAACAGAATTCTTCAACAAAATAGAACAAACTGGGGCCTCCCTGGTGGTGCAGTGGTTGAGCGCTGGGTTGCGAAGCTGCCCACAGCCTCTGCAGCGCCGGTTCGATCCCCGGCTGCTCCCCGGCCACTGGAGGAGGGTCCCACATGGCGCGCAGACCTCTCCTGCCGCCCGCTGCTCCCCTCAGCAGTGTACTTCGGTCCTTCTGCCTGCTCTGCTCCCCGCTCTGGCTCTGGTGAATTCTCTCACCCTCCCGCGCTTCTGACTGTACCCAGTGCTTGCATAAATAAATTTAAAAAAATAATAAATAAATAAATCTTAAAAAAAAAAAAAAACATGGGAGACAAAATAGAACAAACTGTACTGAATTTCAAATAGAAATAGAAAAGATCCTGAGTTTCAAAGCAATCCTCACTGCAAAAAGAGGAAGAACTGAGGTATCATAGTTCAAAGCTACTAACTATGCCACAAAGCTATAGTAATTGTAACAGTATGAATATTGGAATAAAATATATACAAACAGAAGAGTGGGATAGAATTGATAGTTCAGAAATAAACCAATATTTTTATAGACAGTAAATTTAAGATAAAGAAGCCAACATATGCAATGGAGAAAGTAAATTCTATTCAACAAATTGTATTGGGAAAACTGGGCATTCACGTGGAATTACATCTTTCATATTATACACAAAATTTAATTCAAAATAGATTAAAACTTGATTATAAGACCTGAAACCATAAAATATATAGAAGAAAACATAGGCAAAACATAGATTTCTGGGATGCTTTTAGGGAATCCAGCAAAATTCTAGGTATTTATCAAACTATTCACAATAACCATGGTATGAAAACATTCTAAACTTTCTATGTACCCAACAAAAGATAAGTGAATAAAGAAGCTGTTTTGTGTGTATATATATATATAAACAACATGGATAGGAGGGGATTATGCTAAGTGAAATAAGTCAGAAGGAGAAAGACAAATGCTGGGTCATTTCACTAATAGGTGAAAAATAAAGAAACAAAATAAATGAGTAGACAAAACTAAACTAAAGCAGCCTTTGAAATTTGAGTGCAGAATTCAGGCTAACAGCAGGGGGAGGGTGATGTGGGGAGCAAAGCAGGTGTGGGGTAAGTCCAATGGACTATGGTGGAAGATTACTATTACTTTGGTAGTGGGGGTGGTAACACATCTGAAGAGGTGTGAACATACAGCTCTGTTGTATGTGGAAACCAGCATTACCTCAATAAGAAGATAATACAATATTTAAAAAGTTTAGTAACTTGAGACAGACTAAGGCTATCTAATTTGCCTAATAATTGGGAAAGATTTATAGATGAATCAAAGTCATTATTTCTCCTCAAGGAAGGGCCAAAATCTCTTTCCTTGTCTCCTTGCATGCTTACTTGCATGAAAAAATACAGATCAAGGATGGGTTTGTATGAACTGCCCATGCTGGTACTACCCTGGAGAGGACCCCGAGTCTAGGTATTTCTGAAACATACTTGGTATGAAAAGATGATGCCAATCATGTCATTAAGACATTTAGAATTTCCACTGCCTCATGGATAATGTGCTATTTCAATATGACATCATGCCATAAAATGGAAAAATTTAGAGCCAGTGAATTCAATAATGCATGATTTATATGACTTGACATGTGTTTAATCTACTAACATCTTCTAACCACACCTCAGAATTCAAATCATTTAAAGAAAATCTTTATAACAATATCTTAGTATTGCTCAAGGGACATGTTGTGTCCTCTTTGAGCTTCTCCTAGAAAGCAAGAACATCTCCTGAATAATTAAATAGTTCAATGAACAAATAAATAGGAAATAACTAAAGGACACTAGCCCATGTCTGAAACTAAGCACTTTACTTCTGAAGTTGGTTTGATGCACCAAGCATTGCAAAAATAATTCCAGTGTTTGCTTCTAGGTCTTTATACATTATTGTGCTTCTAAGAGGATCTAAAGAGTGCTAGTGAAATGGAACCTCTCAACAAGTGGTTGTTACATTAATTGAAATGCAACTAACTCATTATTAAAAATTAAATATATCTTACAGAAGCACTGCTATTTATTTTATGAGAGGAAAGCACAGCTTGTTGTGAAATGGACACTAATGTTATTTTCCACCTCAAACTTAATATTGGGAAAACAAAACAAATAGGACCAATAGTAGACCATTTCTCTTACAGTATGTTATACCATACAATGCAAGGTTTCACAGATCAAGCTTCTTTCATCAATTATTAGATTAACACTAATATGAATAATACCTTCATCAATCATACTGCACAAACTAAAGAACTAGAGTTTTTGCTTCATTTGAAAGCCAGATTGGCTAAGTAAATAACAACATGCACATAAGAAATGATTTATGCATGTGAAGAAAATAAAAACGTAGATATTTTAATATCTAAACAGAATTTATAAATGTGGCAATTTTTACTGTGCATTATCAGTCAATAGGAACAACAGCAGATTCTGGAAGTGAATTCTACAGAGTGGTATGACAATTACTGTTATATATCTCAGCAATCTTCTAATAAATAATATGAGTCTTGTTTGCATTTATCAGAGTGATCCTTAAGCAAATACCCATGTGAGAATGAAAGCTTGCATATTTATAAGAGTAAATTTACATATAACTACACATAAAATATTCCATTCCTTTGTAAAATACTTCTTTATAATTTCCATTAAAATCATCATGTAATTATACCAGAGATACAAACCTAACAAAAATTATGCCAAGCATTATTAGAGGGAATGCTTTTCAATTGCAAGGGCATCTGTTCTGTGAGAATTTTCTGGTTTCAATTTCTGTTACATCAAAAAGAAAAGAGAGATAAAATAAGGACTTTATCCCTTGCAAAGGACTATGTTCAAAGGTTACCCATCAATGTTATTTTTAAACTGGGATAAAAGTAATTATGATAAAGTACTAAATTGTATATATTATAAAGACTATACAGAAAGAGAGAGGTTCTATTTCAGCCCATGAGCACAGAAAGAATATCATAAACACTTAACATTGTTGATGCTTCAACAAATATTCTTTCACTCAGCATACCTTTTTACTGAGTGTCTCCTGTGTCTCAGCACCTAGGCTGGGCATTAGTGATAAAGGAGACAGATACCTGAATGCCACAGACTCTATTCCAAAAATTACACAGATAAAGGTAAAAAGTAAACAAACAATTGTTTATTAATATAAGGTACTTAATCCAGGACTTAGATGAGTGAAGACTCCATTTTGAAGGACTAGTTGGAAGCATCAAGAAAATAACAGGGGCCTCCCCAGTGGCGCGCTGGGTTGAGAAGCTGCCCGCAGCCTCTGCAGTGCCTGGTTGATCCCCGGCCACTGGGCGAGGGTCCAACATGACGCGCAGACCTTTCCTGCCGCCCGCTGCTCCCCTTAGCAGTGTACTTCATCAGTCTGCCTGTTCTGCTCTCCGCTCTGGCTCTGGTGAATTCTCGCACCCTCCTGTGCTTCTGACTGTACCCAGTGCTTGTATAAATAAATAAATCTTTTTTTTTTTTTAAAAAAAAAGAAAATAACAGAAGAGAACATTCTAGGCAAAGAGGAAAATGTATTAGAAAGATATTACAGAGACTAGAGTATTATCTGTAAACCATGGATAGTTGAGTGGGTCAGGAATTTAGGGTCAACAATGGAAGAAACATGAGAGACAAAGAAAGAAAAACAGATTTAGATGTCATTGCAAGGAGCTTGGATTTTTTTTTGAGGGACATATTTTAAGATGATTATTGTCGCATTAAGATTTATATCTTATAAAAGTCACTCAGCAGAGCAGTAGTTCTCAAAGTGGTCTGTGGACCTTCAGCATCCACATTACCAGGGAACTTACTAGAAAATCAAATTGTCAAGTGCCACCACAGACTTACTGAAGCCCCAAAAATCTATGTTTTAGCAAATGCTTCAGGTGATTGATGCACAGTAAAGTCTAGAAACCAGTAGTGTGGTAGATGAAATGGTAGGGCTGTTTTAGTAGAAATATTTTTACTTGTCTGTTTTAAGAGAAAAACAAAATGTGTAAAGATGGCCTAGTTTTCTTCCTAGGTCCTTAGTAATTCTCAAATATCATTATCAATGTGAGGATTCTTCTCTGAGGTCCCTGGGAAAGGATCTTCTAAATATGTCTGCAACATTTCACTGTGGACTATATGAATAATTTCTCATAAACCTGAAATGACAACCTAGAATTATTTTTAGCAATCTAGTAAATTTCAGGAGTAATTCATGGAGAACCACTTAATGTGGAAATTCTCCCTTCACCATTGGGTTCTTGGAAATCTGGCAGTTTTCTCTAGATCAAAACTGGAAGATCTACCTCTGTCCTTAGGGTTGATAAATGCACACACACACAACACAATAATCTTGAATCAATAATCCTTATTTACCTGCTTTTCTGTAGTCTTATCCATGACCTTCAATATTGGTTTCAAGTATGAGACAAGTACAATTATCTTCATTTATTAGCTAGAAAAGCTGCTGTGATGAAAATGAAAATAATTTACTCTTAGGATCTGACATTTGTAAACTGTTAAGAAATTTGCATATTGGTAGAAAGTGAGATTTCCAATTCCTTTCTTTCCTCATTTTCTCTAAAGGATAATGTAAACAATAAGAATTTAACATTCTTGGTGTTAGTAGGACTGCCAACATAAAAATTCCAAAGTCCTGTGGTGGGGTCTATCCTACACCCATCCCTGGCTATTATGATAAATTATCCAGGTTTAAGAATTAAGAACATACCTGAATTATATACAGTGTTGTTAAGCCAATGTTACCTTAATAAAAAATATATTAAAAAAGAATTAAGAACAGAGGACATAAAAGACTGAATAAACACTTTCATCAGGAAAACAAACAGTATTTTGAATAAATAATCTCTCTGCTGAGTAAATGCAAATACCTTAAAAAATATGTTGTGCTGGACAAAACTCAAAAGCATTTGGGAGACTAAAACCTTACATGTTATAATTACACACATACACTGACAGGAGGGATGAACATAAACAACAGCACTAACCATTGCTCTTTAATTGAAATAAAGACAATATTAAACTTCATGTTGCTGAGCAAAAGGCAAGAGTACCAACTTCAATTTCAAAATCATTATCAATAGTGTATAACACATTGTCAAACAAAAGCACTTCTCTTGCTGTGCAGTCTGCTCCTATTGGCATTTGGCAGTCTGAACACACAGTCATACTATCTAAAGCACATATTTTCCAAACATAACAAAAGGAGAACAAAACTACAGATTATTAGAAAATATTAACAAGCACGAATATCAGTGGATCCAGTTCAATAGATTTGGACAAGGGACAAACTAGATCTACTTAGTCATAATTTTTATCATTGAATGTATATCCAGTAAGGTAAATATTAACCAGATAGTACAGTTAGTGGAAAGATAAGGGTGTTTTTTAAAGGAATATTTTGTGTGCTAAGAAATTTGGGAAGGAAACAAAAGAAAAACAGAAAAGAGAAAATGTTAGGAAATTTCACCTAATCAAATTTGAGCATCTGCTATATTAAGAACCATATAAATTTGCTGATATTTGACCATTTGGAACCTTCAAATATGCTGGGTTTTTTTTTTTCCCCCAGTGGCTCAAACTACTGCTAGATGCATTCAAATTTCTAGTTTATTAACAGATATAAACATATTACTATCCCTAGCTTTAAGGATGAGGAATTGAACTGGGCCAAATTCATAAAATTTTCATGTAGGATACCACATTTAAATTACGGATATTTCATCTAAAGATCTCTATTTTTCCATCTTAGGGGACTTCTCCCAAATGATCTAAACCTCTCTCAAACAATTGTCAGAAACAAAGCGATGACATAATTATTGGAATACTCTCTTGGTTTTTATTCCATAGGTGATAAGAAGTTTCTCTCATGCATGGTCAGATACCAGTTACTATGCCACATTTTCTCTGTTGAGTTATAAACAATTATAGACTTCCTGTCAGCAATCAGGCTAGAAAGAGATAAAAAGGTGTGTAAGTCATTAGTTAGAAAGCCTCTGTCAGATGAGTTAAAGAACAAAAGAACACAAATTCGTAGTTCCAAATTCCAAATTCTTAGTTCAGAAGTTAAGAAAATCCTTTCAAATTAAAATTTAAAATAAAAATATTTAAATTTAAAAAGAAAGTGAAACGTTTCTTTTTGCATACTACTTCTCATGAATTTTAATTTGAGAGTTACAATACACTATAAGCACTGATTCTAAGCAGGAGATTAGACTCCCTGATACTACAGAGAGTGTGGGAATAAAAAGTAAGGGAAAGAAAAGTGCAAGAACTCTAGAAGTGTGAGTTGTCTCTCAGGGGCATTAATAGAAAACTATGTAGTGCCAATCTGGGAACTGGAGAGTCAGGTGGAATTCCCCTCCCCCCCAACTGGGCCACACTTGATACTGATTAGTAAAGTCCTGTTATGGGAATATTTGAAATGATTCAAACTTAACATTAAACTGAGTAACAAAAAAATTTCTTTTGGCAATAATACTGCCATTGTTGTTATTATTTAGTATGTATATGGCATGTTGTTCTTGCCTATTTCTCCACAGAAGTCGTACATAGAGATTGCAGCCATTTTTTTTTTCATTTACAGATTAAGATTGAAATGGTTTTCTTAAAATCAAAATGCCCTTTGCTTTTACAAAACCAGAATCAAACATAACATTTTCAGAGACCCAGCTATTCAGTTTCCTATTTTAGCAGCAAGTCAAAATGACATGTTCGTTCAATGCTATTCTTCATAAATTAACTCTTGAAATCTATACATTTGCTATGCTAACTATGGAATATTTTTCATCATTCCATGTCTTAGTGCTGTATGATTTATTTGAAAGGAAAAGGGAAAATAGAAATTTTAGATTAATTACTATTTCCCCAATGTTGGTCAAACTCCCCATGTGGTCCAGGGGAACCTGTTTCAGGATAGCACTTAGAGAGAGTGCCTGTATGCTCCCAGGCTTGTAGTCCCTACAAACCAGTATTATATTTCATCCATGAAAAATAAATCAAAATGTCTCCCATTGAAGAAACTTTTTGTTTTGTAATTTCCTTCATTTTTCCTCTAGGGAGACTGTATTTCAGCATTTCTAATCTGTTCAGAATTCTTTACTTTGCTCTTTGGCTGTAATGTCAGAATCAAATTTACATAGCTGACTTGGTATAGGTTTCATTTCTTGGTTTCTATTTTGGTTTGAAATATAGGATTAATAATCTAGAATGTACTCCAGGGTCTGGATAGAGGTAGATGTGGGAATAAATCTCTAGAGAGCTCCTCATTTCCTCTCTCTCTCTCAAAGTTTTTTTCTGTATTTTGTTTTCAGCCACAGAAAAAGTGCATCAAAAACATTAAGGGCATCAAAAAGGGGATTTATCAGTAATAAAGAGACAACCTTTCTACTACCAAAAAGACTTTGCACTCTTACAATGCCAACCAAAAATTGATCATCTTATTAAAAGAAACACCACAAACACAAGAATTCTAATAAAACAAACAGATTCCTTCATCCCTAGGAAACTTCTTCTTAATGGAGCAATGTGTAAAACAGCACAGTATGAGTATCCGAACAATTTGTCCTTGACAATCATATAAATAGTTTAGCACACATAGCCCTAGAAGCAAATTGTGGATAGCAATTTGTGAAGCAAGAATAAGAGAGTAAATTGTTGATGAGAGAATCTCTAAAACTTTCTAATCTAGGGCCTCCCCGGTGGCGCAGCGGTTGAGTGCTGGGTTGCGAAGCTGCCCGCAGCCTCTGCGGCGCCAGTTCGATCCCCGGTTGCTCCCCGGCCACCGGAGGAGGGTCCCACATGGCGCGCAGACCTCTCCTGCCGCCCGCTGCTCCCCTCAGCAGTGTACTTCGGTCCTTCTGCCTGCTCTGCTCCCCGCTCTGGCTCTGGTGAATTCCTCACCCTCCCGTGCTTCTGACTGTACCCAGTGCAGGTATAAACAAACAAACAAACAAACAAACAAATAAATAAATAACATGCCTCTATTAAAAAAAAAAAATTTGAGAAAAAAAAAAACTTTCTAATCTAGTGGTAGCTAGTTATGTATCTCACTAGTTTTCACAATTTCTAAATGATTATAGATAGTATTAAGAAATAATGTTTTTAATTTGTCCTATTGGTATACCAGAAGGATTTCAGTTTGTTAGTATCAAAAATCATTTTTACTGTATTTCGCCTTCCAAAATAACATGAGAGAAAAAATACAAAACATACAAAATGCTATGGCGAAGTTTCTAAATACAATGACAGTTTATTAACATATTTTATGATGGATTCCAATTTCTTATTAACCTAAACTGAAATGAATGGTTTACAGCATCTCTCTTAAGTGGACATATTTGTTTAATTATGCCTTAAATATAGAAATTGTAATTCAACTAATGTGTGGAGAAAATGTGAAAATTTCAAATATGCTTCTTGGCTCTCTTCCTCTAGAAGATAGAAAAAATATTAGAAACTCAGTAATTTTAATGTTTTATGGTTAATAATCTTTGACCTTAAGGTATGACATTATTTCTACTACTGAAGAGAAAATCACAAATGTAGAATTTATCAATGTACTGTATCTATCTGGTTCACTTTCTGATTTTTAGAAATGAAACATTATATTATAGTGTCAAAATGAAAGGAAATAAAAAGGCAGCCTTAAGAGCATTTGGATAACTTAACTCTGAGTTGCTACACTCAAAGCTGCTAAGATTTTCTAATTTTTTTTAAGTTGGTAGATTTTTTTTTGCACTTTACTATCTTTCCTAGCTTCACATAAGTACATAAGTGAGAAAAAGAACTATCCATTACAGAACCTCTCAAAAAATCATGTTTTGTTCATCTGCCAGACTTTTTCAGCAAATGTGTCTATGATGAATTTCTCTCTCTCCTATCTCTCTCTTTTATTCTATCTCTATTTGAGGAAATACAGTTGCAGGATTGGCCTAATTTTTTTTTTTTTGGATGCACTGAGATATCTGGAAGGCCAGATAAAACATACCTACTACTAGTTAAACAGTATAGGAAAAGGAAAATTCAGGAGGAAATGACATTTATTAAAACAAATAGTAAATTCCCCTCCATTATTTTTTCTACTAATTTTTTATGGTTCATCTTCTGACTTCCTTTTATAGATTGTGTGTTTGCGTATGTGTGGGTGTGTGTGTGTGTCTTGACATATGACACAACCTTCTATGTGGTTGTAGGGAAGTAATTTTTAAAACTGAATTTTGTAATTCCAGACTCCCATTTTTCCTACTCTAACTGCTCCAATTGGATCTACTTTTCATCATAGAGATCTTGTCCACAGACCTTCCATATTCTCTTTATTTACATCCTCCCTTGATGCCATAGTCTGAAAAATATATCTACTAATCCTTCTATAATCCTAACTTCTAAACCTTGCAGTCTTCCCCTACCAAGCCTTTCAACTCCCAGCTCTACACTAGTTCATACCCTCTTTTTTTCTTGTTACAGTGTGGGGATCAAAGAAAAATACAAATAATTCACAGACTTCCAAATTATAAATTTGAGCTATATAAGATTTATGTTTATTTATGCATATACCCACTAGGGTATAGGGTAGAGGTACAGTGGGTGAGAAGATTCACCAGAGACACAGTGGAAGCAGAACAGACAGATTGACTGAAATACATTGCTGAGGGGAGCAGCGGGTGAGACAGGAGAGGTCTGCTGCACTATGTGGGTCAGCTCCCTGACTGGGGATTGAACTCATGCTGCAATGGCTGCTGATAGCTTGATAGTACTCAGACTTAACCCCTTGTGCCACCTGGGAGGCCCTTCCAAATATATTAACATCACTTGTCTTTTTAGTCACCTCAGGCTTGTCCTTTCAGCTTTACCTAAACTGATACAAAGTCTCCAAATTTTACCTGAAAGATTTGAATTCCCACAGGGACTAAAATATCAAAATGATACAAACAAACTTATTATATCCTTTCCACATAACAGATATCCATTGCATTTTTCTTTCCCTTTCTGATGGTAACTTCACTACCCAGAATTTTTTTTTATGCATACAAGAACTGGGGTGTAGGACAGAGGTGTGGGGGGTGAGAGGATTCACCAGAGACAGAGTGGGGAGCAGAACAGGTGGATCTACTGAAATACACTAGTGAGGGGAGCAGCAGGTAAGACAGGAGAGGTCTAATGTGCCATGTGGGTCAGATCCCTGGCAGGGGAACAAACTCATGCTGCAGTAACTGGCTATAGCTTGATAGTGCTTAGACTTTAGCCCGTGCACCACCAGGGAGGTCCCACACCCAGAAGTTTCTTATTAGAGTAATCTTAAATATCTCCCTTATCCACCAACCCTCAGGATAACTAAAACTCTGGTTCTGCCTTCACAGAAAATCAGAGACCTGCATACTACTAACTAGAATGTGAGGCAGGAAGAACGACTAGCATGTCAAAGCTTGAAACCTTAGAGTTACTCTTCAACATCTCTTTCTTATGCAATTCCCAAACTCAACCTGTCATTTAACAATTCATGTTGAATTTAGTTCAAAAATGTGTCTTGAATGATCTCCTTATTTTATCTCTAATGACAATGCCTTAAATCATTTTCGTTTCTTGCCTGGAAAATTGCAGTGGATGCCTCACTCTTCTCCATGACTCCAGAGACTTCTTTGTTTTCATCCTTTTCCCATATTACCATGACATTTGATTTTCTATAACCTATCCACATAAATTTTTGAAGACTGTCTATTTTGTAAAGCAGGGTTCTATAAACTTTTCAACTGTGTACCCCATTAGTAAAAAGATTGAGCAGGCAGTACAAATGTGTATGTAGATATTTACAAATTGTATACGTGTACCACAAATAGGTACATGTACACAAATAGAACATACTTCAAAAGCAAAGATTTAAATGATACAAAGCTAACTTTCCAATTTTTTCCCATGCTACACCCTATATACATGTAAATACAACATTCACTATACATTTTCACACTACTCCCATCTTTTTTTACATTATAACTCTGTGTATAATTTACTCCTACCCTTCTTCCCTTGAGTGAGACACAACGCAAATAACAACTTTCTTCCACTGAAGATATTGCTTCTATTGCACTTGGGGTAAAAATTTTCTTTCTCTTTCATTCTTCTATTTCTTTCCTCCTTCTCTTCCTCTCTCTTTTTTCCCCTCAATTTTTTTAAGGATTCATTTATTTCTGATACAAGTATTGGACCATAAGCCAGAGGTGGAGGGGTGGGTGAAAGGACTCACCGGAGAGAGTGGGGAGCAGAACAGGGCTACTGAAAAACACTGCTGAGAGAAGCAGCAGGTGAGCAGGAGAGGTCTGCCAAGTCTTGTGGGTTGCTCCCTGGTCAGGTGGGGGCTATAGCTTGATAGTGCTGTCTTTAACCCCTGCAACACTAGGGAGGCCCTTTTTCTCAATTCTTGCCAAACTGTATTGACAACAACTTGCAGTTATAATTTTTTCTGAACCATTCTCTGTCCTAAATATTAACTTGAATTTACTGTTTTCTCAGTTGTTCCTATATTCTTCTTTACCTCTCTCTCCCTTTCTAATTCTACAGTGCAAAGAATGCAACTTTGGCAATTAATCCCTTAATCTTATCTATAGAGTAAGTTTCTCCACAGAAACAGAACAAAACACTCTATTCCTGATTTATTTCAGATGACTAAATAATTATCAACACTTTCCCTTTGTTTTATGTGATACAAACTTTTTTTTTTCTTTGCATATAGCATTGCCGCTTCATTTCACATGATCTTTCATTCCACTGAAGGCATTAGTCTGAGTGAAATGAATCGGCTTGCCGAATCGATAGCTGGATACCATGTATTTTAGGGATATGATACAACTGACCTACTGCTATTTGTTGATGCTCCCCATTTCTTTCACAAATACCATAGGAAATTGAAGGATATGCAGAAAAATATCAAGTGAATTCAAAAATAAAGGAGGTTATATAACAGTATTCACAGCTATACTCATTCTTTCAATATTCATGTATCATCTAGTCAGTAACCGTGTTTGGCAAAATGTACAGAACAGTCACAACTCTTGTTTTCATAGTGTTTATAATTTAGACAGGATTAAGACTTAAATAAGTAATTATGTAAATAATTATTTAATTATAAATGTGATATGAATTCTGAGTGAAATTTATGAATTTGTATTTGTTTAGAGTAAGTTCTCTTTGCAGAAATAGGACACATCTATATCCATGTATGTCTACATGCTTAAAAATACATATGCATATGAATATATTAATATTACTATATTTCCAAATATATAGATATATTGATGAATAGAAAGATAATAGATATACATATGCATAAAACTATGAAAAGTTATAAGTTAACTTTAATATCAGCTATTTATGTTTGTATATAGGTTTTTTCCTTTAATGTCTTTTAACATACAATAAAGTGATCATATGTGATAATAGAACTAAAAGGCTTTAAATAAAAATCTGCTTGAGGGAGTGTTTTATAAGATTTAAAGATTCTTGGTGGCAGGATGCATCACCATGACACTCCATAGAGAGGAGAGAAGGAACTCTTGGTTACTTACGACTTTAGAAAGAAGGTTACCACCCAGGGCCACAGAGGGGTAGTGCACTTGGGAGAAGGTACCGCAATGAAACATATGGATGGGGGCAAATTATATGTGACAAGTGGGGTCAAGTAGGCTAGGTTCCTCAGGATAATTCTGGATTGGCTAATTTGAGTAATTCCCTGTGTCTACAGCATAAAATCTGCCCCTAATTATGTGGTACTTGGGGTAATTCCAACAGGTATATCCTAGTCTTGTGGGAGAGGCTACAAAAGGGAAGTGGTTGTGGAAAGGACTTAATCAGCTGTTTGACAAAACCTTACTGTCCTCTAGCAAAAACTCCAAACTGGGTCAAGATAGCATTTCAAAACAAACAACAACAACAAAAACACAAAACCATAAATTATATTACAAGGAGATAATGTATTGATGTAAAATCTCAATAAGCTGTAAATACAATGTTTTGCTATAGGAAGGAAAGCACACTAGGGAAACACATCATTCTGAATAGAAAAAGAATAAAACAGTATTACTATGATAGAAATATCAGAAATAGGAAGCTGAAGTATCAAGAAAATATTATTTCCTCTGAGTTTTCCCTAGTTAATTAAAATCATTAGATTTTACAAAAAATAAATATTACTAGGAACATTAACTAAAATATTTGAATAATCTCTACCTAGTATTTATATTATACTGAAAGTGATTATTGTTATTAAAAATAAGAAAAAACCTTAAATTTTAATATATGCCAAGCAACATACTAAGTACTTATGTGAGTAATCTCATTTAATCTTCACAGCAACTCTAGTGAACATTTTTATTGCCTGGTCCTAATTAATAAGCCAATTAGGCTTATAGAGGTTAAGTGATTTAACTAATGTCATAATCTAATTAAAAGTAGGCCTTGCCTTTAAATCAGGTATAATAGAATCCAAAATCATATTCTTAAATGCTATACCATGGGCTACATATATAGATCATTAATTGATAGATGATTGATAAATAGATTGATAAATATACTATTGATCAATAGATTCATAAATACAGAGATAGATACATTGAAGGAGGGAAACACATTATGCAATTTTGTGTTCAGTTCTACTGAACCATTCAAGGCTATGATGGGAGGGGAGTGTTAAGCAAATACTTGTCTTCCAGCTACTGTGAACATTCAGAAAAAGAAAAAAAAAGAAACAGTTATGATTTAAAATAAATTCCTAAAAATCATCTGCATGTGTTATATTTGGTTCATCAACAGGGAAAAAAATAGACACATGCATTGAAAATGAAATATCTATGCTAAATGTCTTTGATATCCTGCCAGATTTACCCACAGAAGGTCTCGACTATAAACAAACAGCTACTTACACATGTATGACCCTGGAAAGAAGACTGAGTGGGCACAAAATGGTGTCTGTTTTATCTTGGGTTTTTGCTTCATTTTGAGCTGTCAGATTTTCACCTCCTTTCACGGAAAAGAAAAACAAGAACTGTGATTCTGCTTTTAGCATTGAAAGAAAGAGTTGCATAACCATATCCAAGTAGCTGACTTATACCTTTATTAATGGAGAGAGTTGTTTTCCAGGGTGAAATAGCATTTTGTGGCAGAAATGGCAATGTGACAACTACCACTTCAATGAATATAGACACTTCCTACACTTGGTTTGAATCGCATCTCCGTCAGATCATAATATTTATTAACTATTCAGAACACCTCCTAAATTGTTTGGTGTTCTAGCTCATTTTGGTTTCTCCTTTACTTTGAGAGGATTGTGTTTTCTTAAAAACAGTTCTGAAGAGTTGAGCATCAGCTTATATAGGGTTGCAAATAGAAATGTATAGTTTTCTAAATATAGACCACATGTCCAGTATTTTTCATCAATACCTTCTTCCCTAAACCAGAAGCCACTGGTTCCTTATTAAAAATATAAGTCAATAAATATTGGTTGATTGATTACACTCATAATGAACACTCCCCCAAATTAAGATTTAGAGCATTTAAAAAAAAAGCTGTTTATGATTTTAAAACTGATCTTCAATGTCTTCTGTAACTCCAACTGTTTCATTTGAACATAATTGATTGCTCAGAAATATATTTTAAATAAAATTTGCTTTAGTAAAATTGGAAATTTGAAACTATGAAATATTATAATTCCACAGTTTTGTTTGGGAGAGGTAGTTGTTTACATAGCATTCTGCAAATTAAATATCAGACTTTTTCCCCCAGTGTAATTGATTATATTAAATTGTTACATTTTCTATGGATATCACATTTCATAATGAATCCTATTATATTTAGGCAAAGTAAAACATTAAAAAGTTCATTTTTAGTCTATCAAATAATTTTGTGTAGGTCATATTTCAAAAATATGATTGGGTGAAATTTTGCCCTTATTTGCTGTTGCACAAAATTTGTTTTAAAAACTAAACAATATTCTACATACTAGAAGGGTCCATCTTTAATAAAGGGATAATTAATTTGGGGGAAGAACACATTAATATGACTGACAAAAATCGAAAGGAAGTATTGTATATACATGTGATTATAAGTAGAAACTTACTGTTTCATATGAATTATTGAAAATTGATTTAGCCTTTCTGGTTGACAGTTATTTAAGGCTCAATAATTGCTATATTGGGACAACTATGACAATGGAAGAGACCAATGCTACAAATTTCGGTTATTATGAGATCTGTGATTATTCATACAAAGAAGCTGAATTATTTAAAGCTATTGAAAATTTAATTTAAATGGTGTATGTGTAGCCGAAACACAAGTCACCTAATCAGCAAATATTAATGCATGCATTTCACATGTCCAGCATAATACCCTCAACCTTTGCTTAAATTTCACTTTAATTTTTTCTTTATAGCTTCAGATTTTCCTTAGTAAAATAATGATGACTTATGTCTAATTCATGAGTATTTATTTTAAGGTTAAATTACATCATATTATTTACTGATGATATGGCCACATTATCATTCACTAGAAGAGACACAAAAAAGACAATTGCTCCTACTAATTTTGTTCGAAAGAATGACAAACTATTCAAAAATGAAACAATATTTTTACATATTACTTTTAAGCTTATTTTGATTTTCAACAATTCTACATACCAGTCTACATTTTGAGCTATTCAGTTTTAGAAATTAATTCTTTCTGGAAGTTTCTACAATTACTCAAAATTAAATACTCCATAATATCTTTGTAATTTGTATTATTTCCCTGTGTTAGCAACCTGGAAATACCTGTTTTGAAAAGTTTCCAGCCATATATCATCTTAGTTTCATGTGATAAAATGGGAGGAATTAAGAAACCAATAGATTATGTGCTGGAAAGAAGCCCAATTGATTTACTGAGATGCTATCTTGAATTAGTGTGTAAGTCACTCTAAGACCTACTTCTAGATAGAAATGTGACTTTCCTACCATTTAAGTGATCATTTTCAAAAAAACTTCTAAGTTTCCCTAAAAGATACTAACTTTTTAACCAACCCATGAAGTTTCCAAAACTTATAGCGTCAATCTTTAGAATCAACAAAAGAGACTTCTCAAATGAGAACGGTTGCGCAAAGGCCCAACGTTCTCCTGAGGTCCCTTCAGCAACTCTGTCAGTAGTCATGGACTACATATATATGGCCCAATCCCACTCCAGGCTTGGATTCATGCTTTCACTTGCATCTTTATACACATTATTAGTCTGCTTTATATGTAAACTATTTCAAATCATTTGTGAAAGAAGGTAGCAAATAAACTAATAAGACCCAATGATTTTATACACAGAGCTATTTTGAGTCCTGAAAAAAGGTGCAATTTAAAGTTCAAGATAACATTATAGGCAGGATACATACAAGTGAACTGTGTTCTAAAACTTTGTCTGTATGCATTGTTTTGGAATCAGAAATTTTTTTCTACAAAAACAATGTTATAGAAATTTATTTTTTATGTAAACAATTGCCAGTTATCGCAAAACCTGTTTAATTCATTGATATAACTTAGGCAAGCTTTACTTGATCTGAAAAAATAATTATACAATATTATTACAATAAATGTCATTAAATAAAACATATATTAACTAGTAGAGTCATTTTGGAAAGTGACCTGAACTTACCCAGAAAAATCAAAAATGAAAATACTCTATGATCCAGCCATCCCAGTCATGAAGAATATGAAACTATCAGCTCAAAAATGTTATATGCTCTACAATGTTTATTACATCACTTTAACTAGAACTGAAGACCACCTAAGTGTCCACTGACAAAGAACCAAATTAAGAGTTGTGGAATTGGGCCTCCCCGGTGGCGCAGGGGGTTGAGCACAGCTCTGTGAAGCTATCCAGTCTCTGCAGCGCCAGTTCGATCCTGGCCAGCCGGCAAGGGTCCCACATAGTGCGGCAGACCTCTCCTGTCTCACCCGCTGCTCCCCTCAGCAGTGTTTTCTGTCTGTCTGCCTGTTCTGCTCCCCACTCTGTCTCTGGTGAATCCCCTCACCCTCCTGCACCTCTGGCCTACCCAGTTCTTGTATAAATAAATTAATCTTAAAAAAAAAAAAAGTTGTGGAATATCCATACAATGGAATATCATTCAGCTCCAAAGGATGATGAAATGTTGCCACTTATAGCAAAATGGAATGCGTTAGAAGGAATTATGTGTATTAAAGAGAATCAGAATGACAAAAATAAATATTGCACCTTTACATAGAGGATAATTCAACAGAATACTTATAAAAACTAGCAGACACTGATAAAATTAGTTTTCTGAGGATAAGAGGGAGAGGAGAGGAGAAATAGCTAAAGGGAAAATAAAATGAAAAATGTAAAAAATACATCTCTCTTTATATTAATATTACTTCAATATTAAAAAAAGGATATTTTATATAGATTAACCTGATGCCTGTCAAAAGGTCTGAAGGTTAAGATTAGGCTAGTGAATGCACAGACTGAAATTAGTAGCTGTCATTTTGGTCATGTCCTCCTGCTCTTTCTATCCTATTGGCATCTGTTCTTTTCCTATTAACAAGTGCACACTTTGTAATTATTACTATGCCAAAGACCTATTCAAATCTACGTTTACCAAAGTTTATATTTGGCAATACTAATACATTTTGAAATACATTTTCCTAAAATATACTATTAGAACTATTGCAGAAGGTTAGTACTCTAGATTATCTAGAATCTCATTTCATAATTCTAAAATTATAAATAATTGATAAACTATCCTATATTAAATAAATGTTGGAATGATTTTTCCAAACAAAAATAATTAAGGGCCTCCCCTGGTGGCACAGGCAGTTGAGCGCAGCGCTGTGAAGCTGTCTGCAGCCTCTGCAGCGCCAGTTCCATCCCGGCCATCCGGCGAGGGTCCCACATGGCACTGCAGACCTCTCCTATCTCACCCGCTGCTCCCCTCAGCAGTGTATTTCATCAGTCTGCCTGTTTTTTTCCCCGCTTTGTCTCTGGTGAATCCTCTCACCCTCCCGCACATCTGGCCTATCCTGGTTCTTGTATAAATAAATAAATAAATCTTTTTTTAAAAAATTAAAATTTTATATTTAGTAATGTTACTGCCCTGTGTATTTAGTTATTTACAAATGAAATTTTCATTTCACACTTAATATTAAAAGTTAAAAATATAACTAAAGATGTGTGAGTTAAAGAGGTGGAGTCTCCACTTCCTTCCAACATTTACTTTAAAAATTTTGATACCCGCAATTATTGAGTATTTCTTTGTGTTGTTAAATAGTCTAACTAATGCAGGATTAAGATTGTGAAAAAGTGAAAAAATTAAGAAAATATTCACTTTGACTACTGACATTATTGTTTAACATTATTATTCAATAAAATTTTCATCCAGTCCACAAACTGTTGCTAAGAAGACCATCTCAAGATACTGTGCAACCCCTATTAAATTCCTTGCACCCATATTCCCAGCTTGTAATAGTTTTAATGTATTGTCCATTCCTCTATAACAAGTTACTGAATCTTTTTTTAAAGTATTTAATTTTTTTTCTTTGATAATATTATTTAAGATTGCTGCACAAAGTCTGCACACCTGACATGGGATAATTAACACCTGTTCTGTGAATGGGGGAGAGGGCAAAACCAGTCTTGTATGGTTTGATGGTAAAACAAAAGAATAGAGAACAGTAGTCAATTTTGTGCATGATACCAAGGTGGTAAGACCCAATGACTTCATTTGTATAGCTAGTTAAGGATAATTATTTTTGACAAAAGAGGACAAAAAAACTTAAAGCAATACATTATATAGCTAAAAAATACATTATATAGCTAAAAAATAATAGATGATGTGTTTTCTTAAATGGTATTACATACAGGAGGAATACAGGGAAACCAAATAAGGGATCAGGAAAAAAAAGAGAGAATAAAAACTAGCAGGAAAATATAAATTGGAGACATTCAATGATGATGGTTCATAGGTGATGAGAGGAGAAATCAATATATATATTTTACAATGATGTAAAATATATATAAATAAATATTGAAAATATTGATTTAGTTCCTTTCACATTTTAAAAATCAGATTATTAGTGTTTTGTTGCTATTATTGACTTGTGAGTTCTTACACATTTATTTTAGATATTAACCCCTTATCAGACATATGGTTTACAAATATTTTCTCAGATTCTGTAGGCTACCTTTCAGTTTTTTATTGTTTCTTTGGCCATGCATAATCTTTTTAGGTTAATGTACTAGTGCTTGACATTTGCTTTTATTGTTTGTGCTTTTGATGTCAAATCCAGAAGAAAAACTTTAAATCTAATTAGATGAAATAGAATTGTGCTGGATATATCAATCTAGATAAATCATAAGTCTGGTTTCTGGCATGACAAAGATTTTGCTCTTCTATACACTGCTTCTACCAACAAATGGAGTTCTAGAATTCTGAAAATGGAAGCATAAGGAGAATGAGACCCTTATGATTTTGTCTTGGCAAACTATTTAAAAGAGAAGACCCTTTCAGTGCATAATCCATCCTTCTCCTAACAAACAAACAAACAAATGGTACACCTTACTCATAATCTTGAGTTATTTTGAAAGTCCCCTTTCTACTAATTTAGCCTCTATGGTATTAACATCAAGAAAGCAGGTGGGGCGATTCACTAATCTAATGGCCTTAAGAAATTCTATTTGTTCGCAATGTGGTTTATAAGCCTTCAACTCAGACTTGAGAAGGTTATCAGACTATGCATGACCCATCTTTGGGGCATTTTTTCCTCTTTTTAGCAACTCACTTTCTCTCAAATTCTATAGCTTTTTGACTTTTCATCTATTTATTTTAAGGTACACTAACTGTTGTATTTCATTTTTTTATTTCTAATTATTTCCTGAGTTGTCACACATTTATGAATATTTTGAATTCTGATTTGTTTTCCTTTCTTTTAATTCTGATTTTATTTTTTTTAGCTCATTTATAAAATGTGTCAATTTCAAATGTGGTTCTGGTTTCCTGGTTTATCTTTTTGATATGGTTATTTATTCTTTTTCTGTGTATAATAAATTTGCATGGGATTTGGCCTCAATTTGTCTTTTATTCATTTTTATATTAAATTAATTTTTCTCAAATTTCTAAAATGAGGTGGGGCTCATGAACATTTTTCTAACTTCAAAAAGAAACTTAGTGTTTTTACAACAGGTTCAGAAATAGACTGGCTTGATTTCTGGGATTTTCTGTTTCTTTCTTCCACTTGATCTAGATCAAGCATTGGGAAACCTTCTTTTAGTAAGGGTCAAATAGTAAATATTTTAGCCTTTGCAGACCATTCAGTCTCTGCCAGAGCTACTCAATTCCACAGACAATACCTAAACAAATGAACACGACTATGTTCAAGTAAGACATTATTAACAAAAAAATCATGTAGGTTAGATTTGGTCCAGAAGGCATAGTTTGCCTACCTGTGGTCCAAATAGAGATATAATTATAATAGAAGCCACCAAAGGAAGGCACATATATAATGTAAAATTTTCAGTAGTCATATTGAAAAAAAATGGTGAAGTCAACTTAATATTTTATATAACCCAAGATATCCAAATATTATCATTTAAATATGTTATCAAAAGTTTTTAATTAAGAAGATAATTCATATTTTTATTCTAAATCTTCGATGTCTGGTATGTAGCTTACACTTAAGCACATGGCAGTTCACACTAGCCTCAATTAAAATGCTCAATAGCCACATGAGGCTATTTTTTTTTATTGAATAGCACAGATTTAACTAAATCTTCCCCTTTCTCTTCAACATCTCTTGTTACTATTTCTCTTCAATACTTATTCCATTCCTTAAAATTCTCCCCTGTGGTACCCAATCCTGAAATGGAGCTCTTATGGGTTAAGCTGAAAGTTCAAAGATGCTATCTATGAGAAGCTGCCTCAACATTTCAGAACTTCTTAGTGCTGGTCCCTGCATTAACCAGGTGCTGGAAAGTGTAGAATCCCTCCTGTTTTCAGCTACACTTCTCAACATGCTCTCTTATACATGACGGCATTTTGAGGTCCTTCTATTCTCAGACACCCAGCTGCTGGTTCTCTCTATCCTGCTACCATGTTTTGTGGCTGTTAATAGTTTGTCTCTGCTCACTTGTTTAAGATCTGTGGAGCAGTTTTCCATTTAATTTTATCTACCTTCATTCTTTGTTAAATTCCTCCATCTGTATTCATCATCTCTGATTCTATTCTCATTTCTCTCCCTTATTTTAAACTCTTTAAGTCTTGGCAAACAAATAAAAAAATAAAGACCTTGAACTTTGTTCTTTCATTAGAGATGCTGGGAGAAACACAGGAGTCAGGACTACAAAAGCATGATGCAAATTCTAAATTGTTCGATAAATGCAAGAACAGCATTTGTAGAATTTTAAAGAGAAAGGCTATCATAAAAGTAGAAATAAGAAACCATGGTTCAGGGCTTCCTGTAATTTAATGCCTATTTTCTGTTTTCCTAAAATGTATGTATCTCTAGAAAACAATGGCTAACCATAGAACAATGTGAACTTTACAAAATTTTGAAGATGGCACTTAAATCTCTCACTCTTTCCCTCCTAACACACACACACACACACACACACACACACACATTTTTTCATTCAGTGGCAAAGTGAACAGGCATTGCAGTAAATGGGCACTGAATGAGAAAATTTGGCATAACATCTAAAATATGTTTAATAATAGTGATGCCTTACCTTGGCTTTGAAACAATATATATATAGGCTATACACAATTATCTTAGGTGTGACATTAAAAGTTTTGTAATAATAATTTAACTTTATTTAAGTTCTATTACCATCAAATGCAATAAAACAATTCTTCAGGGGCAGGTCAAAAAACTTAAAATAACACAGCTCAAAAATCTATAATGATTAAAATTGTTTTGTAATTTGTGAAATTTCCAATTCATGTTGCTCATTGCAGCTTTTGTTTAATTGCTTAGAGGAAGACAGCAAGGAAGTTAATCAGATTTCCATTAAATCAAATTTTTGGAAACAGAGCTCATCTGCAACTGAAGGGTCCCTGAACCCTCTTTTTCACTTGTTAAGATTTTCAGAGAGAATAAACTCCCTTTGAGTTTTCCACAGGAAGCCAAGAGGACACAACAAAAGATGGTCAATGTTCCATCTAAGTTTCTATAAATCAGGTAGTGGGACATGTATTCATAGTCTTAAGATTTTCTAAGACAACAGTGTTCTTAGGGGGTTCCTATTATCTTGTCCAATAAGTAATGGGAACAAATGTAACACTTTTCTATTTTATTTTAGATGCTTCATAAATGAGCCCTGAATTAAATGTTATAGGAACATAGAGTCTAGGAAAGCAGTACCTTGGTCAACTTCTAATATATATTGTTATTTATCTTTAAAAAAATGTTAAGAGTAATTTTTCTGTAAAAGATTCAATTAAATATTGGAACTCCATTTTAATTTCTTTAGGAAAAAACTTAACTTTATGCATTTTTGTGGTGTTTATGAAGTCAATGACAAGTCATTGAGAAATTTGGGGTTTGATTCTAATTTCTATAATTCTCAGACATTTGATATATGTAGGCATAATATATCTCAAGCACAAAAATGTTAAAATGTTAAGTATATTAATGTTAGCTAAAGAAGTAAAAAAATAGGAAATATGTGTATCAGCAATGTGTGTTTTAAAGCATTTCAAAACATTTAATACCACACAGCCTAGATGGTATATTATCCATGTCTTTATTACAAAAAGTGATCATATCATAGAGATAGCACATACACTATAAGATTTTGTAGTTGCTATGGTAACTGTATATCTTTTACTGAACAGAAGAATAAATAACTACACAAATTCTTTACAGTTTATTAAGCTGGTAATTTACATTAGCTTTGAAGATAGTATGCCTGTTCATTCCTTTAATTAAATATAAATTCAAGTATACCCATTTTAATTCTTTTTTTTCTGCTTTTTATTATTATTATTAAATTTTATTTTATATTTCCCATACAATTGCGACCCCCTTATTTTAACCCCAATTCCTCCCCTCCCCGCCTCTCCATTTTAATTCTTTTGAGTAATGAAACAAAATAAAAATTTACCTTGCACCTTTTTAGTTTTTGTAGTTTCTTTCTGGTACTCTGGGGAATAAGGAGTTGTTTCTTAAAAATATTTTATACTCTTTGTCAGGTTACTCAAAAGTAAAGTGTTTATGTAACAAACTTTTAAATAGTGCTTATTCTGTGATAGACTGTTTTCTAAGAAGTTTATAAACATTATTAATCGTAATTCATAAAATCTTATTATCTTCCTTGTAATGTACATCTCTCTGGAAGTTGGGTCAACATTAATAACCAAACTGAGTAAAGGAGAGGAAAATAATTTTTTTTTTTGATATTTCTTTTTGGATACTCTCCATTGTCATGGAGAAAACCATATTCAATATCTAGTAGTGGAATATCAAATTTGAATAAGACAAAAATACAACGAGATATGATAGTTTCCTTCCAAAATAACTAATGTTTTTCACTCTTCAAAGCCAGATGACCCAACTATTTTCAGTCCTTAAAAACTCCCCTTAAAGAGTCTAGTTTATTTTTGTTTCTGTAGAGCTTTGAGTCTCCCTCCTTCATACAGTTCATTTTTTTTTAAGATTCTTATTTATTTTTGCCTATGACTGGGGTGCAGGTCAGAGGTGCTGGGGGGTGGTAAGAGCATTCACCAGAGACAGAGTGGGGAGTAGAACAGGCAGATCAACTGAAATACACTGCTGAGGGGAGCAGCGGGTGAGACAGGCGAGGTCTTCTGAGCCATGTGTGTAAGCACCCTGGCCAGTGATGAATTCAGGCCATCAATTGCACCCCATGGACCTTTCCATTGGTAGCACTGAGAATTAACTCCTAGGCCACCAGGGGGGCCTCCCTCACCCACTTCATTTTTTAAAGCTAATAGTAGGTCCTCCATGCTTTTTTCTGCCTCTCTGATTTTAAATTCATTCCACTGCTGCTTGGATTTGTAAGCCTCAGGAATCTGGATCTGCTCCTGCTGCTCCTGCTTACTACTACTGCAAAGGCCTCCCACTATGCTGGTACCCAGGCACAGGACTTTGGGGTCTTTCCAATGCTTCTCAGCCATTGGTCATGTGCAGGTGACAGACACCTCTCTTCTGCCTTTTAGATGCTGTATAAACGCATGTAACTGACAGAACCCAAATCACCAGAAAATTTAGGAAATATAGACTTTAAATCACCAGCCTTTACAAATAAGGTAAGGGAAAAGTAGAAATTGAAAGACTCAAACCAAGAATCTATTAAACCTGTCTTAACAAT
Organism: Talpa occidentalis; assembly: GCF_014898055.3. NCBI lineage: Eukaryota > Metazoa > Chordata > Mammalia > Eulipotyphla > Talpidae > Talpa > Talpa occidentalis. The sequence continues at coordinate 46,190,864 of NW_023601104.1, read as the reverse complement.
TATTTTTTTTTGTTAACATGTTAACAGGAAAAATTTCTGCCCTCTTCCCTTCTGAATGTTCCCTGACTATCTAATTCACTATCTAACTTTTCTACTCTTAATAAGTGATTTCCAGAGCTCTCACCCTTGCCTTTTCTCTCATTCTTTCATATACTCTCTCAATACACTACCTACATACCTTTCAAATATTTTCTCTGTGCATTTCTTTGAGTTTACTATGACTACTCACCATAGCACCAAGATGAGTATCAGAAATATTGGAATAAATTGAAAAGGCAGAGGGTACTGAATAGACAGGGAGCTGAAACTCATGATGGGAGACTCTTCCAAACAGTCAGTTCTAAATATATGCTTACTACCATAATTTCATATTAATATATTAAAAACAGATTTTAAAAGTTAGGAATGAATGTATAGGAGATATATTTGACATATCAATTGGAATTCTTTGGTCTACATGTAATCAATTAAACAACCCAAATTGAATTAAATACCAAGTTGTAGGTAATCTTACACAACAACATATCTAGGGATAAACTGGTCTTGGGTTAATGTACAGCTAAATGATATCATCAAAGAACCACAGGCTTCTTTTTTGTGCAGGCACAACTATGCACAGTGGATATTTATGAAGCAAAACCTTTCCTCAAATCCCTTAGGAACCATGAAAAGTTCAAATTCCATTGGCCAGGATTAAATTATATGTCCATTGCCACCACCAAGAAAGCTGAAGAAATGAATCTTTTTTTCAGTTTCTCTATCAGGAGGGGAACTAGTATTGCAAAAAGACAAAGATGCTGTTGGACAAAAGCAATAGTGCAGTCACTCTATTTAAATTGTTCAGATTATATGAAATCAGGATGAATTATAAATCTTTGTAATAAATTATGGACAAAATAACTGAATAGTCTTTGTAAGAGACTCAATCCAACATAGATAATTTTAAGATCTTTATTTGAAATCTAAACCTATTTTTGGAGGCGGGGATTCAAGGTAAAGTGGTATGCAAAATACAAAATACAAGGAAAAGACATGGGTTATTAATCTGCAATAAGAACATGAGTATAAAATATGTAATTTCTCAAAAAAGTGAACTTAACTTTAGGGAACAATAAAAGATAGACTCACCTTAGACTAGATACAATTTAGACTAGGAGGGCTGCCATTAAATTTGAAAAGTGGGAGAGGCTTTGCCTAGAGAAGAAAAGAGTCATGCCTTATATCAGTAATGTCTATGTTTTGAGAGTGGTTTTCTAGGCTAATCTAGAAACATCTCACATAGCAAATCTATGGGGAAACAAGCAGCAAATTTGTTCATGTAGCCTATTACTTTAGAAACTCCTATTATTTTTCTCCTGTGAAAATAATTTTTTCTTTTCCTATGTCAGCATACACCTCTATTTATTCATTTCTCAAAATTTTTTCTCATTTACTTTTCCTTGAATTCTTCATTCCTATTTTGCTTAAAGTTTTTCTTATCTTCCGTCCTACTTTGCATTTTTCCTTTTTCTTCCTCTACATTTGCTTATTAAATTGGATCCCTTCATCTTTCTTGACTCATTTTTATATTTCCTTTGTTTTCTTTTTTCTGGAACTGAAGGTAAGGTTTTTATATTATAGGGATGATAGTGACATGTAGTCAAAGGGGGCCATTTCTGTTCAGAATTTCTGAAATAACTAGAAATTTCAATCTTCAATGAGAGAAAAACAACAGTACGTTTATACCCATTTTTAGTTCAACTTTACCTATAACGCTAATGATTTTTCCAGCATTTCTCAATATTACTTACAAAATCTTCCTTTGGCTGTCTCCAGTGTTAGTTACATTCTGAACAGTTAGATTTCACTTTTACAAAGGCAATTTTGTTTAAGTAAGAAGATAACTATAACATTGGCTCTCTACTAGCTTAGATATAAGAAAAACAGACAAAAGTAAAGCAAATAAAAGTAAAATAAAAAGGGAAAGGGAGGATGGAGAGAGAAAATCTTCCTTCAAGAACAAGGTATCATTTTACAGTAGATGTCTTATCTATTGATGACATCTAAATTTGATTCCCTCAAGACTGTGTTCTCTCCATGACATAAGATATTCTCCATGACAACAAAAAACATTGCATTCATCACCACACCCCTTGCCATTGGCTTGAACCATTGACAGGTGCATATTTTAGAGCAGTGGATCTCAGTAAGAGTGATCTTGCCCCTCCCCCCAGCGAGGAGACAGTTTACAATTTCTAGAAAAAGTTTAAATTATAGCTGGGGAGGGGGAACTACTGGCATCTAGTGGGTAGAAGACAGGATTGCTGCTAAGCAAATATGTAGGAAGATCTTTATAATGGAATTATCAAATTCAACTATCAATAGTGTCCAGGATAAGGGACAATTCTTTAAAATAAGTCATTTATTTTATTGTTACAGATTTGTTAGAGGATCTTAAAAAATATTTTCTAAAATTACCATCTTAATGTCTATAACAATGTGTTTCCTAATACCATAGTTGCAAAATCAGATAAGGTTACTGGAGAGACATCTTATGTTTACATCACTTGAATTTTGAAATGTTTTATTTTTTGCCTCTTCTCCTGCCAGCTGAATATAGACTCCTTAAGAGTGGGACATTTTTGTCATTACTGAAGTTCACTGATGGCACTAAATAAGCATTTATTTTTCTTATGTAGTGAATGCCTACATATGGTTAAGTTATCCAATTCCTTAAAAATTACTTCGTTATGAATAATTTTTGTCCATCCTTCCAGTCTTTGATTTTTTAGATGCATTGGTAAATCAGACAGTAGGATTCCAATCGTCATAAACAAATTAGATGTGTGAAAACACACAAATATTGTAATTCGATTTTAAGAAGTTCATAGACATATTGAAAACATACATAAAATTCCAATATCCTTAAGTCCCAATAGTAAAAATAAGGAAACCCATTAAACCAGAAATACTATAGACAAACAAATATCTATCTTCTTTTAGATGTGGCAAGCCTAGATTTAAAAAAAAAGAAGAAGAAGAAAGAGAATGATTATCACCAATCTCAATCAACAAGCGACCTGTCATATTTTATGCCTATGGAAGGGAGCTTACTAAATTTTATTGCTCTGAGATCTGAAGTACTCTATAAATGGAGAAATGTATTTTTCCACTTAATATTTTCAATCTATTTGTGATCTTATATTAGATCTCTTACATTAATTTGGTTAATTACAAAGATAAACCATGTTTCACTTACTTCTGACCTATTTGCAAGGAAAAGGCAAAAGGAGTGTGATATGTCTACAGGGGGATTATTTTCTATTGATGGGTGTCTGTTGACAAAATCCTTATCATTTCTTGCCAATTTTCTCAAAGAACATTGTGACAACTGCTCACAGCAGGCAGAGTCAGACTCCAGAATTGATTTTGGCAATCTGTATTGATCATATTCTTGATGATCTTTAGAACATCTTGCTGTCCCAGACTTTACTTATGTCAAGGAAAATTAACAAATCTATCTGATATTGGTATGCTATGCCTTTACCAAATTTTGAATTCTGAAAATAAAAGCATAGGAAGTTAATTATAATTGTCATCAATATTTAAGAGCCATTTCTAGCCAAAAAGCATCAACAAGCTAATAGAACATTTTATGAAGATGCTGTTCTCATTTTATTCTGCTGCATAATGATTTTAGAGGTTCATAAAATGAAAATGAATGATAGGAAAGTTGTTTATTTTTGAGCTTTTTATGGCACTTTTGTTCTTTGTGCAGGAAAATGAAAAGATATTTGAAGATTATAATGGGAAAAATGTGAAAAGAAAGTAAAGAAGGAAACAGGAGGCAATGAGAAAATGGAATAGAGTCTTTAAATGTTTGCCACATCTTCCTGGTAAGATACAAGAGAAGAGATATCAACAAACTAATAACAGAAAAATGAGAAGAGGCCAAGGTAACCATGATTAAATAAGTACATCTATTTGTGTGCATGTGTACATCTGTGTACATATATACACATATTAATGGATTTTATTCAGCATTCAAGATAACAGGAAAATAAGTTTGCATATATTTTCTTTGTGTTCTTGCATAATTCTCATCTTATAGAGGGAGAAAATACAGTGCAGAAAAAGTATGATGAATAAGAAGTCACCCAGTCAGTGGGAATAACGGAGAATTCATTGTTTTTTTTGAGATTCCATAAATGATTGATCCATTTGATTAAATTATTTTCTGAAAGATATCATATGTACTGAGACATAAGACAGTGCTGAGGTCTATGATTTTATCTCATTTAAAAACGAATTAACCTAAAAGCATTATTTGACTTTGAAATCCACACTTGTTGACTAAATGGCTTATGCTAGTGTACTTTTCAAAGACAGGTGAGGGCCTTGATTGAGGACCAGTGACTCATTTGTCCACTCTCTGGCTATATCAAGAATGTCTTCAGCATGTATACATTCAGTCAGACTGGTAAAGTGTATCTTGAACATTAGAGTTTTATGTTAATTCTTTTTTTTCAAATGAATTTGGCCAAAAATGTTAACAAAATTGGAAACAGCTGTGTTAAGAAACTACTTTCTTTTCCATTTATAGTCTTGTCGACCAATATAAACTTCATCATTTTAGTGGAGCTTCTCCCCCACATCCAGATGTTATGGATTTCTCAATAATCCTCAGCAAAAATTGCCAAACCCAACAAGAAGTTTTAACATGTAAATTCAACACATTGTTTCATGCTCATCATGGCCTTTTCTCCATCAACCCCATCCTCATCAGATTTCAGATGCTCGGCAGTTGACACAGCTACAGCAAAGGACTCTGAGTCATCATCTCATTGTGGGATGGGTTTCTTTTACATTTTTTTTGTCTGATTCATGAACTGCTTTTTGAAAATCTAAAAATGGTTCATGAATTGCTTGGGAGTTGGCAAAAATTAATAATAATGAGCCCATTTTGAGTACACTGAAATGAACTGATTATCATTGCAAGCTGTTGCTAATTTGGATTCTTGATGGCAAGAAAGGGTTCTACAGGAGCCTTTTCACTTGCAAGTAGGACAGATTTCATGGTGTGGCAGAGAAAACACTTTGTAACCTTTACCTCTTTGTTTCCTTTTAGGATTATGAGATATGAAGGAATAATAAAGCTGTTATTGAGACTGGATTTTTTTTTCTTCTTCTAATCATACTGGGAAAATGATATAACCTAAGGCCATTCTATGCAAGTGGTAAAAGCAGACATGTCACTTAATCCCAGAATAGAGCTTGGATGTTTGTGCAAATGTTAAGAGATTATGTTCTGCAAAATAAGCATGGATAACTTTGGTTATTTTATCCTAATTTATTACCCCCAAAATTTTAGTTTTGCTCATATCAGTTTCTAACCATTTTCTCCTAAACTTTCAAATTTATTGGCTTCAGCAGCATGCCTCAGTCAATTCTTTCTCTGGTTAAAGTATGTTGAGAATAGCTTAGCATACTTTAAAGATACAAGAGAAAAGTAAAGATTAGTAGACCACAGTTAATACTGACATATCAGAAATGACACATATTGAAATATCAAAATTATTTTGTCATAATTTAACTCAACCAAACATACTGAAATGGAAAACCTATTTGACTTCCCATGAACTTATGAAATAAAACATTTAAAAAATTTTGTTTTCATAGTAATCATATACCTCTAACCATGTTTCCTGTTCTGAAACCAAGTAAGTGATCTCTGAAAACAATAACCTGTAAATATAATTATGAAAGAAATAATTTGACCTCATAGTTGAATACTCAATGGGATGAACTGGTATAACTTGGAGTTGAAATTATAATATACAAAATACTGCAAATAATTAAATAATTTTAGCACTTAGATAAATCATACTACCCTTTAGTCTGGTATGCTATGAAAAAATTAAACCTTTTGACTAAAACTACTCTTAACCAGCTACATATGAAGGGCAATGAAAATCACTCACAGGATTGGAAAGTTGTGCGTAATACTGTACTTAGAGTTCCTTCATTCCACAATTTAAAAAATTGTCTAAATTGTCCTGCTTGACATTTTTCTTAGATTATTCATCTTCTTGATGAAACAAATAACACAATAAAGTTTTGAAAATGGTGAGTGCACCTTGACAACATAATGAATAGCAAGAATTCAACCATAATTTAAAAATTTTAATTAACACTTAGCAACAAAAATTCTCAGATATCATATTAAGAAAACAAGAATAAAAGATATTAAGTAAAACAAGAAATGCCTGTGAAAATGCCAATTTTATAGAAGATGGCAGAGTGAAGTTCTTGGATTAAAAGTGGTACCTTTATTTGGTGTTGAGTAAAAATAGACATATGAATTTCAGTCTTGGCAAGGCAATTTCAAAATCTTTATTTTATTTTTTGAGTATCTGAGACTTTACTATATCCAGAAATACTCCTAGAAATCACAATTTAAAGCAGGTAGTGTTTCACTCTCTCTTACAGGATATATAAATGCCAAACCACACTACAGTTTAATGCAGAAAACTGTTTCATTCTCAATGAGAGCTTTAAGTGTGAAGGGAACTAGAAATATCACATAGCACACATAGAAATTTAAATAATTTACAGTATTTCAAAAAAAATCACTTAATAATTTTGAAAACCTCTAGCATAACTGTTGATTTAAAAAACCCAAATACATTGTCCCATTAAATAAAGGTCAAAGACTTCCATCTTTTAAAAATTGTGCTAGACTTTATTATGAGCCAGAGTTAGGGTGTTGGAAGGGCGGGGGCAAAGGTAGAAAGAAGGATTTAGGAATTTGGTCTCTTTAATTTTACTCTCTGCCACCTGCTAGGTACATCACTCCAGATCTGTTTTCTTCAAATCTTACTTTTTCTTTTGTATCTTTTAGGGTCAACTAATATCAGAGGAAAGACGCTTATGTGGGGATTGAGAGGTTAGGTAAAAAAGAAATATTTAAATTAGTATTAAATGACTAAAACTTTTATTTTAATATGATACTGAATGTTTAGGTCCTCTGGAAAAGAAAATGATCTTTTCCATCTTTCGAGAGCTAAGATTCATAGCACTTAGAAGGACTATTGCTACTTGATTTTTGTAGCTAAGAGGTTGCTGAAAGAAATGAAATATGAAACCAACTACACTATTTGGCCTGCAAATCACTCAGGGTGGTCTAGCAGATCTGTGAAGTACACAAGATAATGTTTCTGGGATCAGAGGCTGCAACTTCTAGGAAACAGCAGAAAAGTATAATGCAATGGATATTTAATTTTGGACTGTCTGTTTTAGAGGGAGAATGTATACATTTGCAAAGAATTCTTTCCCTTAACTCTGCTCCTTTTAATGTTATCTCTCCTTTCACAGTCATGTTTTCACACTTTTTCCTACTCTTGATTCTGACTACTTCCAGTCTGCAGAATATGGGTATTCCTGACCATTACATGACTGATTCACCATTGTAGTACTGAAGTTAACAAACACTGGCCTACCACTCAAAATTGACCCACTGTTTGTTTTTATATGACCCCTGAGCTAAGAATGAGATTTATGTTTTTTTTAAAAAATTAAGATTTGTATTTTTGACATATGAAAAATCATGAAATTTGAATTGCAGTTTTCATAAATAAAGGTTTATTGTAACACAAACATGCCAATTCCTTTAGATCATATCTATGAATGCTTATGTATTACAATGACAGAGTTAACTAGTTTCTTCAAAGATTATTTGGCCTGAAAAGTCTAAAGTATTTAATTCTATCCTGGCCAGAAACAAACTGCTGAATCTTCCAGGGGTCACAACAAAAGACACCAAAATTTCACTATCTCTCTTTAATAACCTTAGTTCCAGACTGCTTTAGAAAAAGACATCAACAGCTTTCTATAATTTAGGTTGGAATTCATGCAGTTTCTTTTTATCAAAACTGTATTTCGAGGTATCAATTATATTTTGCACCAAGGGAAGAAGGAATCAATCAACCACTTTCCTATTTAGTTTTATGGTTTTAAATAGTTGGAACATACTCCATACTTATAATTTGCCTATATCCCCCAAATTCTTACAGATATAATATCAATCTACAATCCTTTATGTGCTATTCTAAAATTCAGAAAGCTTTGCCCTGGATTCTGCTGTAGGCAAAATTTTACTTGAACTGATTTGAGCAACTTTTCATCCTAATTTTTCCCATTTAAAATTTTTCCCATTTTCCTATTTCTACTTCCGAGATTTTAATGTGCTGGATAAAATAATTAAAGGATACTGTCCCAGAGTCTTTTAGGTATGTTTTGTAATATGAATTATCTGAACAACATTACCTTCCTAAATTCTGAAAAAACATTCTTTTATACATATCAAGATTTCAGATCAGGGTTTGTGGACATACACTCTTCTTAAAATTATCATAACCATACGGAACTTTTATTTCCCCAATCATCCTCACACTATGCCCATGTCAGTAAATGACATCCAGCTCCTCCGTGCTAACTGTAAAATATATCTACAACTGCTTCTTGTCATCTCTACCATTATCACTCTAGTCTAAACTATGATCTTTGCTTGTCTGGGATGTCACAATAACCTACAGCTTGTTGGTCTTTTTTCTCTAATCTTGGTATCACTATAGTGAATTCTCCATACTCAGAATAATCTTTATTCCATATCACACACCTGGTCAAAGCCTTTTGGTGACTTCCCACTACACTTAAATTCCAAACTCTAATGTGGTTCAAAAGGTCTACAAGATCCACCATGATATGGGCTTTGCCTAGGGACCTCATTTTGTACCACTCCACACTTGTTAGCTAATTTTACCATGACCCTCTTGTTCATGTCTGTCTCAGGAATTTGTTTCTGCTGGAACTGTCCTCTTCCAGATTTTATATGATGAGGTTATAATTACAAAATTTTAGAACTTATGCTGCATAAATTTCAAGCCTAGATAAGAAAAGGAGATGTAACTTTCACCTTAGTTGCTGGAATAATTGTACTTGTGGCCCTGAGCCACCACCACAAAATTTCTTTCTGTTACTTTAAGACTGCCATACGAAAGAACGCCATGTAAATGCTCCTGTTAACAATACAGCCTATTTTAGTTTTAATAGTTCTCAGTCATTGCAGTTATGCCAGGATCAGTCTATGTTCCAAAAGGGTGAATCTCAATCAGCACCTGATCCTAGTTGACTGGAAGTCAACACCTCTGCAAGCAGCCTTTAAAGAATGAAAATATACACATCCCAGTGGAAGCACAAGGGAAGCCCTGCTGTCCAACAGAACAAAACAACCTGGAAGTGTCCCCTGTGTGAATGTGACAAAAATTAGGGCTCCAGACAGAGGTAGAAGTCCCTTTTGGGAAGATACTGATGGACCATAGCAGGCAAAGGAATAAAAACCAGGACAGGACAGCATGCCCTGAACTATGGTTACCTGAGAGCTGCTCAGTAGGTCCCTAAAAGTGTGCCAGACCAGAAGATATTCCCTCAGGCCAAAACTCCTGGACAAGCAAATAGGTGTCTTTCCCAGAAACACCAGGGTGTGTTTTAGTGTATCAGTGCAGTGTTTCAGGAATGGCAGTCTGCCAAGAACAGCATCTCAGATGGTTATAGTTCCATGGAACCCCAGAATGCTGGTCCCTCTGGTGTCTAGATCCAGGAGGTCAAGAGGGTGTTCCATGGGTGACAGCCACAAAAGCTGGGTGACCATACTTTAAAAGCGAATCACCAGAAGCATGTAGAAGCGTCCCTCTGTGAGATACTGGCATTCTAGAGTGCAGCAGATTGCAAAGATGGTGTCTTTCAGCTGAAGCTGTTCAAAGAGTGAGTACAAAAATGGTATTTGCCTGAAAAAAAGGAAAGGAAAAAACAAAAAAAAGAAAAGGGGAAAAAAACAATGATCGTGCCCACCACCTTTCAACAAGGCAGAGAATGAAAAATAGCACGTTCTTAAGGTGGGAAAGTCTTTTTAAAAAATGGTGTTATGAAGATGGCACCCACCAGCCTCTCTTCCTGGAGAAGGACGAGCAGGCCTCTGCTCCGCACCCCAAAGCTTTAAAATTAGCAAGTGAGGCTTTTCTCACAAAGTGTGGGTGCAGTCCACCACACCGGGCAGCTTCTGCCCTGAGCCCTGGGCTGTGCCTGTGCAATCCCTTTAAAAGCTGCCTCTAGGTTCATTGCAGCCTGTGGGCCTCAGGGCAGGAGCTACGTGGCTTTCACGCCCGGATGCTCCACGAGGCTCCTCTCAGAAGTGCAGGCTTAAAAGTTGGGGTGTCCATTGTTGAGTCTGTACCCTTTGTGCCTCAGGGGAAGATCCAGTTTGGAGTTCTTTTCAAATACGGGTTGTGGCACTGAGGGGTTGGGTTTACGACCAGACTGTGTCGCAGCCGCTCCTACCTGCTTAGAGGTGTTTTTTCTCTCCCTTTGTTCTCATCTGCCCCTCAAGTGAAGGCGCCTTTCCTCTAGTTTTTAATTTGTTCTGGAGAGAATAAGTCTGTCCTTAACTGGCTTCAGCTGAGTCTGCGTGAGGAGGCGCTTGAGTCGCGGCCTGCTCTGCCGCCATCTTGAGCTGGAACCCGCTTGCTCCTGGAGGAGCAGCTCGTTCCGGAACCCCGGCTCCTTGGAGGGCCCCTTCTCCCCGGCGCCTAGTGGAGGGCTCAGTCTGCTTTCCAGTCGTAGAAAGGTAAGAGTTAGTGCTTATTCCTCTAAGTCTTTTATTCCAAATGTTGCCTCTGTTCCTCCAAAGTACTGAAACATCCACTATTGCTTTACATCCAGTCACAGGATAAAATAGATTCTTTTGTCTCTAAATGAAAGTAAGAGATGTGGGAAGAGAACATAGACCTCCTTGAATTATTGAGACTATAAAAGACAGAATTAAAAACTGAGCAGACCTACTATGGAGAGGCACAGAGTTTGAAACGTAGAGATACTTCTAGCAGCCGCAAGTGGAGTCCGGCCTCTAACCAGGGTTTGCAAAAAGCCACCTTCTCCATTTACTCACCGAATGGAGACATGGGGAGCTAGTGTTTGGGCATCAGAAGATTTCCATTAGAGTAATACTAAGTTTGTGATTCCATATTAGAAAATTCGTCATTAAGACCATGCTCCAGAATCAAAGATCAATGAGAATAATTACAGGCGTTTTTAACTGTAAAAAGTAGAAACGACCTAAGTGTAAGACCAAAAAAGAATCTTAGGATTTTGTTTGATTTTAAATTAATTTGGAAATTAATTTGGAAGAGATATAGCATTTTAAAATGCTTTCTATTTTGAGCAATAATAGACATTGTTCCTGTGTTTAAAATTTTAAATGTAATTTGCAAGTTTAAATATAATACACACTTAAATTCCCACTGTAAAAAACAAACACAATTTATAACCAAGGAAAGCCCCTGTCATTTCACTTAGTTCTAGTTCCCTCCTTAGAGAAAACCATCCTCATCCAAAAGGGGTCTGTCATACCAGAAAATTGCCTGTGCATTTACCCATAATATTTTTGAACTTATGAACTATATACAGTTTGGCTTCAAGTAAATAATATATCTTGAATTTTATTTTATTATTTTATTTTTTAAATGTTCTCTGCCTTGAGGAACATTCCATATCTTGAATGCATACAGTATGTAATAGAATGAAATTGTCATAACATGGATGTATTGTAGTTTCTATCATTCCCCTGTTGATTAAATTTTCTCCAGTTTTTTTCTGTTGTTTCCAAATAATATTAAGTGTAATGAACATAAACAGCCCAAAGATGGAATATAATGTTCACCCTATATGAAACTGTTTTTTAATCGTTGTAGTTGATGTGTTTGCTATTAGTCATGGTGTATTATGCTTTTTAAAAAATAATAGTTTCTTATGAGTTTCTGTATTTGCTAACAGGAATCAGGCTGCCTTAGTTTTTCTTTGGTAAAAGGTGTACATACTTTTTCCATGACAGTTTCACAACTAGAAGTTTAAAGCTGCAATCTGTAATTATCAATGCCAAGAATAAAATTATATTTTCATTCCAGCATTATTTATGATGAGAAAAATAGTTGAACTACCTTAAAATTTCTTGAATACTTTATAATGGATGGAAAAGCAGGGCCTTTAGTTTTATAATTTATTAAGGAAGAAAGGAAATAACTTTGGATCACATTGCCAAGGCACAGTAGGATTCAAGATAGGTTAAATAATTTTTTTAAGATATATTTTGCCCTAGAAGATTGTAAAAACAGAGTTGTTTTGAATATGAGCCATGAGATTTCTAGTGTTAAACTTTGAGCTTAGAAAATATAATTAGAAGCCTTCAGGGTATGTCTTGTGTTATGTATGTTATTTTTACAGGTCTAAATTCAAATATATTTGATTGGTAAGCACATTTTTGCTGTTTGGACAATAATTGAATCGTTAGGTCAAAAGAAAGGAGGAGATTAAATACTTTTTTATTTTTAAGACTTATTTATTTATACAAGCACTGGGTACAGTCAGAAGCTCGGGAGGTTGAGAGAATTCACCAGTCAGAGCAGAGAGCAGAGCAGGCAGGCTTACGAAGTACACTGCTGAAGGGAGCAGCGGGCGGCAGGAGAGGTCTGCTCGCCATGTGGGACCCTCGCCGGCAGCCGGGATCGAACTGGCGCTGCAGAGGCTGCGGGCAGCTTTGCAACCCAGTGCTCAACCACTGTGCCACTGGGGAGGCCCTTAAATACTATTTTAGAAGGGCAGTATTGAACAATAGAAAATATAATGTGCTTTAAAAATATACAAACTGTTTTATGGTTGATGAATGATGAACAGACAATGAAGAATGATGAACAGACATTACAAAGTAGATTTCTTCAAGTATTCAAATTACTGTAGCTGATGTTTTGATTTCCTGCATTGGAATAGAGAGAGAAGGGCTGAGATTTGGAACTTACAGAGATCATATTTTAGGATAGTATCTAATATCTGTGATGAGAAGATTCGCAGCAACAACGAGGCAGACCTGGGACACTGGTCTTGTTTGGTTTTGGACAATGAATTTTAAAAAGGAGCCTTTACATGGATTGTAGGTTTTCCTGTTTGAGTATCATTTCTTTATGAAGCCCCTTAAGTCTCTACTAATTGTATTAATCACTACATTCAAGTAATAGCCTTGTGTTGGTACAAACTTGGGGAGTAGTGAAAACAGTTATATTTTGAAATAAATCATACTGCAAAAATCTGGGATAGCATGTAGATATATGGTAATGATATGCCAAAAGATGCAATTCAAAGGGGGAAAACATAATAAAACAGATTCTTTGGATCCTAAGAAATATTTGGGAGTGCATTGCTTTTTCCTTCAAGTTCTTTGGATGGAGTCTCTAGGAATACATCTTTGAGCTTTAAAAGGGAGGGTAATCTTAGAGCTTACAGGATTTAAGGACTCTCTGATGGCTGAATTACATTTTAGAAATATTTTTTAAGGAACTTTATGGATATGAAGCTTTCTGGGTCCTGTATATTTGGTAGTATATGTTAGCTTCACATAGTAATCACTAGTGATTGGTTTGGGAATCTTGTACCATGACTGCTTTCCTCAAAACTATTTATATGTTGCTCCAATCTTTTATGACATTTACAATTGAGAAGAAAATCTGAGTCTAGTGTGATTTTTGCTTCCTTTGAAAATAATCTATTTTCTCTTCTTTGATGCATATATAATTCTTCCTTTATTCTTGAGATGTAAAAATACCACCAGTTTATTTCAGGTACTTATTTATTTTACTAATTCTGCCTATGGCTAGGTTAATTCTTTTGAAATGATTTGGATCTTTATTACATTCAGAATATTTTAGATTATTGATAAGGTGCTTTAGGCCTACTAAGCAAAGCAATTATGTGCCCAAGTTATAAATATTGATTTGGGTGGCCTCAGGGCTGGCTGCAAAGGTAGAACTTGTGTGGCTTGATAGGGTCTTTGCCCTTAGAAGGAGAGCTTTCCTGTACTTCAGGATAAAATTAGCAGCTTTCCTATTCTCACGGATAAAAGTATCGAAAGCTTCCCTGTGGTAACTACAAAGAATGGATTGCTATGGAAGGAGCAATTTATGTTCCATTTCAACTCTGTATCCTCTCAATTTTACCCTTTATTTCATAGAGTCTATGTTTTATAGATTTTTTGTTTGTTTTACATGAAGCAGACAATACTAAACTGTCTTCTCTTTCCTATTCTCAGTTATTTTTAGAAAATATTTTCCTACTGTAACATGACTGCTCTATTTACCTTAATTTATTTTTGCATATTTTCCATGGGCATCAAGTTGCTTATTGTTGTATTTGCTGACCTTTCTTAGAAGTATGGACAGATTTGATGTTTTTATGTAGATAAAGTGGCAGCACAATCCTTTATTTCTCATCATCATCAGTGTGGTCATTGAAAATATTTTCACCTGATCTTGAGCCACGAATTCACATGATACAATGACTTCACTAAGTCAGCTACACAGAATTCAACCTATAACCACCAGGGGTGTGAAAGTCTTATTACCAGCTCTTCATTGTGTCTCTTTTTGTCTCACTGATGATAATGATGAATCCACTGCAAATCGATATTTATGTTTGGCCTGGCCTGACTTTCCAAAACAGTGTCCACTAAGTGACTTTCACAGGATCCTTCTTTGTGCTTCTTCAGACAACAAATGTGTAAATATTGAATAAAATCTTTAATATTGATACACAGCAACAACAACAACAATGAAAATACCTGCCTCATCGCCCACTCTCCCTTGTAGCTGTACCTTTATGCATTACAACAAGTTAGAGGTATGCTAGTGCATATCCCTTTGCTGTTTTCATGATGCAAATAACCTCTGTGTGGACTCAGGCATGCTTGAGTGTTGTATCATAAGAACTTACTTGAAGGGACCTCCCCTGTGGCACAGCGGTTGAGCACTGGGTTGCAAAGCTGCCTGCAGCCTCTGCAGTGCCAGTTTGATTCCTGGCCACCCGGCGAGGGTCCCACATGGCGCGCAGACCTCCCCTGCCGCCTGCTGCTCCCTTTAGCAGTATATTTCGTCAGTCTGCCTATTCTGCTCCCTGCTCTGGCTCTGGTGAATTCTCTCACTCTCCCGCACTTCTGACTTTACCCAGTGCTTGTATAAATAATAAATAAATAAATCTTAAAAATAAATAAATAAAAAGAACTTACTTGAAAAAGCTTCTACGTAGAATTGTCACATCAGTCATTGCCCCCAATTTGCTCCGTCTTATTAATGGATTTTGTTTTCTTTTCTAAAGGCTGCTTTTCTTGTTTGCCTAATGAATCAGCTAAATTTTGGAAAGGGGTGTTTTAGAGTGTCCTTGGTAGTCATGGTGTAACTACACCATGTGTATTAGAGCTGAAAGAATTTCTTTGGATTTTCTGAATCACACAGGCAGCACCCATCCCTAGTTTCCTATCCTTGTAGATTTTCTCCCATGTTAATACGCTGTTAGCAATTTGTGTGGAAAAGGAGAGCTAAGATTTGTGCCTTTATGACTATCATCCCCTGGAGTGCTCTCATCGACTCAGAGAAAAAAAAATTAAAACTCAAAATAAAAATTATTTATTTTTATAAATTACTTTAAATCTCTTAGGAAAGAAGAAATGCAGATAATGAATAGACCCTATGAAATGAAACAAGGCTTATTTACCAACTCCTACAAAACAGAATGTGTCGAATTTACTAAGTCACCCAGTGTCAAAATTTCACTTCACTTACTTTCCATTTCCTCTTCAAATTTAAGTGTATTCTCTATTTAAATCTTCATTTTCTAATCTAATCTAATGCAAAAAATTGGATATGAAATATTGGAATATTATAAAGAAAAACTTGTACATATTTCTAAAGTAAAGGTCTGGTAAAAAAAAATTTTCCCGGAAAAGGGTACACAGCATTAAGTAAGATGAAGAGGTAAGGAAGCGTAGAGCGTGTTTAGGGAGTGTGGCTGAAGTTGGATTCAGTGGGAGACTGAATGGAATAGAAGCTTATGTAGTGACTAAATATCTTGTTTGAAGTTTTTCACTTTTTGGGACAGGTTGTAGGAAGTCTCTGAATTATGTTCTATTTCAAAAAGCAAAGGTATATGCCAAGAAATATGCCTATAAGTTTGTTGTTCCTTTTTCTTTTTTTTTTTCCACACATGGTTACCCCTAGTGCTTTAGCTGATTCTCATTCTGAGATCCTTTTAACCAATCCTATCCAATCGTTTTCTAGTTTTGTGCTATAAAAATGATTTAATGCTCAGAGTGAGGAAAAAAGTATTTTGTAAATTATGCCTTGAGTTTTTCCAATGGAAGCTGTAATTCAAATAGTGAAATGGGACATGAGTGAATACATGTCGATGGAACCTATGTGCCTTTATGATAATCTGAAAGGGGAAGGAAATTCTATGGGGACTTAAGCTAAGGGGGTGGGAGGAAGCAAATATTGTCTAAAAAATTTAAAAAATGATACATGTTAAAATAAAAAAAATAAAGTATTATACAAACAAAAAAAATGTACACCACATATGTTATGGGAATATCCTTGAAAGGCAAGGAGAAAGAAAAATCATTAACAAGGATAATTATTGTAGAATGAATTGAATATAGTGACTAATGAAGACAGAATGTTTGTGCAATGTTTGATTATAGAAGAGTCTTATAATGAAGTTAAGACATGTTAAGGAAAATTTTAGAAGTGTGAAAAATTAAAGGCATGCTTACAAAGTATGAGTGACAAAACTGGCGATGTTAAATTTATATCACAATTAAAACAAATTTATGTTACAAAGTTCAATATGTATAATAGACAGGAAACTTTAGTAACTAAAGAGAGAATTTTGAAAAAGCACTCTTAATTTAGACATAATTGGTTTTGTAAAAAATTGAAAAGATTTAACTAGGACTAGTTGATTTTAGTTATTTCAAGAAAGATGCTTGAAGATTAAATATTTACAAATTAAAATGAAAGATGGAAATCAAAAGTAAGATAAATGTGGTGCTTTCTATATATGCGTATACATGTGCACATATATACCCACCCGGAGGAAAGGAGGATAAAAGAGTGTAAAATAAAAATGCAATTGATGTTTTACAGCACTTATATTTCTATTTTTAATTTTAAATAAAATAAAGTAAAAAAATGACAATACAAAACACAACAAAGCAAAAACAGACAGTTATAAACCAGAGACATCCTGCAGGGGAGGGGGAGGGAGAGGGATCAGAAGGAGGGAGGGTGGAGCACAGGGGACTGAGGTGATGGTGCACAGGTGCAATTGGTGAAGGAAACTATGGGGACTACACCTGAGGGGGTGGGGGGAAGCAAATATTGTTTAGAAATGAACAATGATGTAAAAAAAATATTTTAAAAGTTACAAGCTAAAAAAAAAGAAAGCTGAGGGTGAATTTACATTGGCAATAACAGAATCTCTTAAACAAGAGTCAGCTGCAGCCAGGTAGCCAATGGAAAACATCTACGGGCTACCACGTGAAGACCAGAAAGAACATTATTTTTTTTTTTAGTTAGGACTCTTAATTGTACATGACAGAAGCGAGTATAAATTGACCTAAACAGCAAAGGGAATTATTGGAAAGAAACAAGCACATCAAAGACTCAAAGCAATATCTGCAAGCACCAGACCAATTCTGGGGAATTTTGAGGTTTATTAATGGACCTTTATACTAGTTACCTTCACATTGTTACTTTTCCCCAGCAGTGGATGGTGGCTATAGGCAGTGCAGTGATGATGATTGTTGATTCAGTGATAATGTAGGGAAAGGACACTCTTCCTATTGCCTATGGCAAAAAAAAAAAAAAAGTCTAAAATATCAGTTGCATTTTTATTTTATTCTCTTTTATCCCTTCCTCTCTGTGCATGTGTGTATGTACATATGCATACGCATATATAGAAAGCACCACATTTTCCTTACTTTTGGTTTCCATCTTTCATTTTAAGTTTGTAACTATTTAAGCTTTAAGTATCTTTCTAGATGTTTTTGGACCACTTATTTGGTCTACCTGAATCAGTGTTCACTTTTGAACCAGTTTTTAGGAATGGGAATGTATCCTTTGATTACTTCAGTTCATTGCATTCTTACCCAGTAATCAAAGAAGTTGACCTGTTACTAAGAGAAGAAGAGGTTTGACTAGACAAAAGCTATAGCTACCACAGTTAAGTACAGCAAACACATCTCATGTAAGACATCTAATAGATACTCGTTTGAGTATCTTAACAACATGTCCAAAACTAAATTCATCATTTTCTTCTCTGTCCACTAAGATATTGCTTACCCCAACATTCTTCGTAGTGATTTCTCAAATAAAAAAGTTAATCTTAGCAAGTTTGTTTACTCTTTTTCCAGCTTCAGTTTTCCTATCTGCAAAATGGGAAAAATAATTCTCCATTAATATTGAGTTTTTACATTTTAAAGGTTATAGTAGTCTGAGTTAATGAGTGAAAAGTATCAAACTGAATGCCTGCCATAAAACAGGGATGATTAAAAATACAATTTCCATTCTCTTTTTCTCATTTAAAAAGTCAGTATTTTTGATAGGGTATGTAATACTCTTTCTGTTGCTTGGTTATCTGCCCTTTCCAACTTAACCTCTCTCTACTCCATTGAATTAATTTGAACTACTTGCCGGTCCCTTAAGTAGAGTATGCTTCTACATCTTGGTAGGTATCTTCTCTGCCTGGAATGTTATCCCTTCCAGACTCCCCAATATCTCTGCTTCCTTATCTATTTGGCAAACTTTTATTTTAACAAAGTTAAAATGTGATGTTCTTTGTAAAGCATTTTCTGACTCATCTGCAAAGTCAAAATTTTCTTGCTTTTTATTCTCCTGTTATTGAGTCCATGCTAAATTATGGCTCTTAGTGTTTCTTGCTGAAGTACTATTCATTTATTAATCTCCAAAATAAAGCCCCCAACTTCCTGATGGACAATATACTATACCCCATGACGGTAGTGCCAAGACACCATGAAGCATGGGACACGCATCTTGGAGTATAGTAGCTGACCAACAAATATTTGATGTATATGTATATTATTAATGGATTTAAGTACAAACTGAGATACTGATACTTAAAAATACATATACTATATTACACTTAGTCATTTTCCTTCCATTATAGTGTTTAATTGTACAGTTTCTATTGTTCAATTTGCTCTTTTGTAGAATCCATTGTTACTTATATATCATCTGACTCCTCAATATCTAACTTGATAATGGAAGTCCATATCAATGTTACAGAGATACTTGTTTCTAGTTATGAAAAAAGTCATGGCCCACATTTCCCTATGCTTTTATCAAGGCTAGTACAGCAGAGACTGTCCAGTATCTTGATAGGATGCAATTTTGATGAAATAACTTCATCATCTTCCCAGGAAAGGAAATGAAACTTATTTGGCATAATTTGTTCTTAACTTCCTCCAGCTATAAATACATGATTGTTTAGAAACTCTTTTAATAATTCAGTCCAGATTTTACCTGTGATTGACAAAAAAAAACTTATGAATCTGTATTCTGCAATTCACACTATCTTTGTTATTAAGAAAATATTGGTAGTTTTGCAAACATCAGATTTTCTGAAGTGTCCTGAATTTTAGTGAGGAGTTGGAGTCCCAATAGCTTGTTAGCAATCTATGTAAAGTGTTTTTACAGTAGTGGGTTGTAAAATGCTTCTGTGGCTGGCAATAACAAAAGATAATTATTTACATATTTTAAGCAGTGTTTTCTCAGTTGAGTGATGTTGTGTTACCTCCAGAGTAATCAGAGGCTTCTCAAGGTAAGCATTCAAAAGACAATATTCCTATGAAATCTTAAGTTGATGCATTTATTGATTTATTGATTCATTTAAGGATTTATTTATGCATACAAGAGCTGGGGTACAGGCCAGAGGCTTGTGGGGTGAGGATTCACCAGAGACAGAGTGGGAAACAGAACAGGTAGATTGACCAAAGTATACTGCTAAGGGGAGCAGCGGGCAAGTCAGGAGAGGTCTGCTGTGCCATGTGTTCCCTAGCCAGCCGGGAATCGAACTCGTGCTCCATTGGCTGCATTTAGCTTCATAGGTTGTGTCTTAACCCTTGCACCACCAGGGAGGCCCCCATTTATTTTTTTAAAAGCGCTCATTATATGTTCACATTTATAAGAGTTAAAGTTAGCCATTTTTCTCAAAGATGGAGAGTACCTTAACAATCAACTCTGTAATTTTATGTATCAAGAATCATACTCTTAAAAGAAAACGCACTGTTGATAATCACATAGCTCATTAATGGTAAAACTAATAGATGCCTGATCTGATTTTGACATATCAAGAAGCTGTCCGTGTGAAATACATGTCTGGGTTTAAAGAAGCTTTTGAAGTACCTGTATTGTTTGGAGAATTCTGTGTACATGGTTAATGCCTTTCTTATTGTTGAGTTATTTGCAGCTTTCATCATATTCTCAAGGCAGTTTATGAATCAGTAATATTAAGAACCATTAATCTAGAACAAATTTGAAACTACAATTTCAAAATTAAGTGAAGTATTAAAACATAAAGGTAGTTTAAATATGAACCTTATAAATGTATTCTCATCTTTATGAATTACAGAGAAACAAAATTGGAAAAAAAGTTTTAAGTTTTCACAATATTAGCATTAGGTCATACTCTTAAAATCTTATGCATTCATCAGAATTGCTCCTGAATATAATGATAGCCTAATCATCACTAGAGTGCAAGTTGGTTTATGAGGATTTGCATATTTGTTTTGTAAATGTTTCATGGGTGAAATTATTAATTAGCATCTAATTAATATTTGTGTTGCTAGGAACATATTTTTTAAGCCCCAGAATCAAGAAAATAGAGAATAGTTAATTATCCATCACTGATCTCTTCTTTAAAATTCTTCATTGCTAAACTGAACAGCACAAAGGAGAGATTAATAAAAATAAATCTGAAGTAACTGAATCGCATTCTTTTCATTTTGCCCAATTACTGAAATTCTTTCCGTATTTCTTCACCCATACTAAAGCATTATTAAATAAATATTTTGTAAGCATTTAATAATCTCAGAAAATATAATAATTGTTAGTACTTGAGGATTACACTGAAGAGTTCCCCTCCCAAATATTAGAATAATGAAAAATATAATTTGAACTACAAAAAATCAGCACCTGCGCTAAAGCCCTGAATTTAAAAAGTATAATGAAAAATGTTTCTTTCAATCAAATTGTATGGGGCACTTTTATTCTTGGCAGTACAGAAAGTTGTTATGTGGGTTTAGATACGGAAAAGTCTGTGCTTGAATCCTAAGTCCCATCACTTACTAGCTGTGGAACGAATAAGTGTTTACTGAACTCTCTATTTCTTGGTTTTCCCTTTCCAAAACTGGGAATGACCTAAATGAAATAATGCCTGACAATAAGAAAGTCATTACATTACAAATATCTTTATTTTTTTAATTGTTTTTTTTTTTAAATTTTTTTTTAATAGAGCATGTTTTATTTATTTATTTATTTGTTTGTTTGTTTTGTTTATACATGCACTGGGTACAGTCAGAAGCGCGGGAGGGTGAGAGAATTCACCAGAGCCAGAGCGGGGAGCAGAGCAGGCAGAAGGACCTAAGTACACTGCTGAGGGGAGCAGTGGGCGGCAGGAGAGGTCTGCGCGCCATGTGGGACCCTCCTCTGGTGGCCGGGGAGCAGCTGGGGATCGAACTGGCGCCGCAGAGGCCGCGGGCAGCTTTGCAACCCAGCTCTCAACCACTGCGCCACTGGGGAGGCCCGACATTACAAATATCTTTAATAGGCAAAAAACCCACAACATTATGTTGTGGTTCATATAGCAGTATTAAATTATACAGGTAAAGAGGTGGAAATGAATGAAGATATCCACAAAAATAAACAGAGGGGGCCTCCCTGGTGGTGCAGCGGGTTGAGCGCAGCGCTGTGAAGGTGTCCGCAGTCTCTACAGTGAGGGTGTGATTCCTGGCTGGCCAGGGAGATACCCACATGGCGTGGCAGACCTCTCCTGCCTCGCCCACTGCTCCCCTCGTCAGTGTCTTTGGTCTGTCTGCTGTTCTGCTACCCGCTCTGTCTCAGGTGAATCCTCTCACCCTCCCACAACTCTGGCCTGTACCCCAGTTCTTGTATAAATAAAAATAAATCTTTAAAAAAATAAACAGATGAGTACAAAGACAGGGATGGGTGGAGAGGGAGTATGGGGATGTGGGGGAGGGTTTGTGGTGGGGGAAGTGAGGCAGGTAAAGAACTTACTGTCCAGAGGAGAAGGAATCTTGGTCAAAATAGTTAAATGTTAATCTAGTGACTACATTCAAAAAGTTCCTCTAGCTACCACACTGATAACTTTAGTGAGATCCTTCAAATTTCTTCTGATTTTTAGTTGATATCTCAGATAGTTGACTTCATGAGAAGATAATTATATTGATAATTATATTGATCTGAATAGTCTAGACTTTTTGACATTTCATTTCTCATTAAAAAGCAATCCATTGGCATTCTGAAGTCAGTGAAAATCTTAAGACTTTGACCCATTGTAAGGTGTGTTTTTATTTAGTTATGGTTTCTGCCACCGTGCAAAAGCTTTTTAGTTTGGTATAGTCCCAGATGTTTATGCTTTTTCATTTTTCTTGTTGTTGGTGATGAATCCCTAAAGACATCACTGAAGTTTATGTTGTGAATTGTTTTCCCCAGTGTATTTTGTTATTTTAGGTCTTATATCCGTGTCCTTTTTCCATTCTGAATTGATTTTTGTAAATGGTGTGAGATACAGTGGTCTAGTTTAATTCTTTTGCATGCAGCTGCTCAGTCCCAACACCATTATTGACTAGGCTATTCTTGTTCCAGTGTATGTTCTTTGCGCCTTTGTCATAGATTAACTGGTCATATAGGTGTTGGTTTATCCCTGCCCTTTCAATTCTAGTCCATTGATTTATGTGTCTGTTCTTGTTCCAGTTATCAAGCTGTTTCAGTTCCTATGACTTTATAATATAGTTTAAAGTCTGGCAGTGTTATACTGACTTTCCTCTTTTTTTAAGGATGCTTTGGCTATTTGGAGTCTTCTGTGATTCCAGTAGTGTTGGTTCCAGTTCCTTGAGGAATACCATTGATACTTTCATTAAGATTCCATTGAGATTCTGCATTTTTAAGAACCTCCCACTTGAGGCTCTTGTTGCTAGTGTGTGCACCACGTTTTGAGTAATCAAGGGCTTAAACTTATGGTTCTAAATTGGAACCAGTTGAAAACATCTTAAACCACTTATTCTGAGAATTACAATATACCTACCTAACTGGAATCAATGAGTAGAAACATAGTTTAAAATAGTATCCAGATGATGTTAATGAATAACCAGACTCAGGATTCTCTTGACGAGTGGTTTTGCTGACTAAATTTCTTTAAATTTCTCCAAATGTAACCAAAAATAAGAATAAATTACATCATACAATTGTTAGGTTACTTTAGGTACTATAAGAATGCTAAGTGTATAAGAATACACTTGTTAGTGTCTATTCAAAAGATGGTTGCTTTTCTTCCACCCCATCATTTGCCATTTATTTTTATAGTTCATGAGTCTCTTGTACCTTTTTTTTTTTTTTTAGTCTTTTGGACATTGAAATATAGAAAGTGAAGAAAATAAAAAGGAATTCAAAGCAGGAAAATATGACAATTATTTAATATAACAAGTGACTATGTTGAAAGAGTTTTGGATATGAAATTGCAGTGATAAATTACTAAGTAATTTCTAGTATTTTTTGACTGAATACCTCTAAGGCAGAGGTTAAAATTGGTGACATTTAGTCCCAAATTTAAACTGGAGATATATTTTATTTGGTGTAAACATTGTGGTTGTATGATTTGTCTGATATGCTGTTTGGGTCTGAATACATTTAGACAGAGTATACAGTCTGACACAGATCCTGCTACATTTTCTCATTTTATACCCATATTTATATAGCAGCTTCCTATAGGCATTTGAGCTTTTATTCCATATATATGTGCTATATCTGTCTATGTACATATAGAATATTTTGTGTGTAGACATATAGAATATATATATATATATCTACATTTCTCAAGCAAACTCTGCCATTTCTTATATTAGCAGGACTAAGAAATAAATTATAGTAATAAAGAAATAAATGAACAAGGAAAAAAGCAAATGTAATCCTATATAGTTATTTATTTTTTTAATCTTTTTATTTATTTATTTTTTTAATAGAGGCATGTTTTTATTTATTTATTTGTTTGTTTTGTTTATACATGCACTGGGTACAGTCAGAAGCGCGGGAGAGCGAGAGAATTCACCAGAGCCAGAGCGGGGAGCAGAGCAGGCAGAAGGACCCAAGTACACTGCTGAGGGGAGCAGTGGGCGGCAGGAGAGGTCTGCGTGCCATGTGGGACCCTCCTCTGGTGGCCGGGGAGCAGCCGGGGATCGAACTGGCGCCGCAGAGGCAGCGGGCAGCTTCACAATCCAGCGCTCAACCGCTGCGCCACCGGGGAGGCCCTATAGCTATTTATTTTTAAACTTTCTTTGGGTCCAAAATTAAAATAAATTATGTGATTTTTCACTTGAAAAGGAAAATACTAAACTTCAGAGCCAGAATAATTTTCACAAATTATTTTTTAAATTTCAAGTAGTGTTTTCTACATGTTCAAATACATGTATTATTTAGATGTGTTAAAATTCAAGTGTCGAAACATAATAGTGTCTCACCTTTCTGCAAACCAAGATTTGCAAAACATACTGTTGTGTCAACTTTTATATGTGATGAGTTCTTTAATTTTCTTTAAGAGTAGCCATATGAACCAGCATTGAATAATCACTTATTCATGCTTGAACTTGCTCCCATTGAACATACTAATCTTCTAGAAAACAATACATCAAAATCTCAACATTTCCTTTTTGCTCAAAATAAACATCAGTTAGACATTACATACCAATTAGAACCTATGTTTGCCGTAGAGTCACTCTTGTATTTTGTTAAAAAGATATGAAGGCAAATCTGGTATTACTGTTCCAACTTGCACATTTTTCAGAAAATCAAAACTCATTTTTTAAACTTATATTCACTGTAACTTGCTGCCTTGGAAAAATCTGATTTTAGTGAAATTACAGTTTTTTATTTGGTATTTACAGCACAGGCTAGGACTTTTCTTTAGCTTATTATTATTAATGAAACAGGTGTCATGTCAAGAAGATTTTGAAAATTGCATGTAAAGTTTGTTTAGTTTATAAATGAAATGATAGTTATAACAACTCATACAACCTTCTACTGACAAGAAAATTGTGCACAAAAATTCCCAAACTACAATGTCAGCCTCCTAAAAATGTTTTGTATCTAAACCTGAAATATTGAGAGAGATGTTGCTTATAACATATGCAGAATAAAAGCATTCTTAATTTTTAAAATGACAAGACTTTTTAGTTAAACCATGTCACATTTATGACAAGAGAAAAACTACTTATTTTGGCAGCTTGTGACTTAATGAAGCATTTAAGTATCAATACAAGGCTTCATTAAATGGAAACATATGGCAAACCGTATCATTATTTAGTTATTCAAATGTTGAAGAACTGTTAGAGTTTAACAATGTAAATAATACCTAGTAAATGTATCACTTCATTGCTAAATTTCAGAAAATATTTTAATGATTTATTAGATATCTTGCCACTGTATTTACAACTACAATAAGAGTTAATTTTAGTGGTCATCATTTCTCATTCAAAAAGTGGTATGTGAATAATAGATTTTTAAAAAAGAAAAAAGGTTCAGCAAAATGTGGATTACTTGGACTTCCTTTACTTGGAATAAATTACATATTTTGATTACATTTATCACTGGTAAAATTATATATCAAATTTAAGAGAAAAGTTCTTACATTCCTATACTCTGCTCCAAGTGGTTTTTCATGAATGAGTATATGTATTAGAATATCAGAGATATGTCTTATATTTTCTTACTAAATTCACCTCTTATAGCTCAACACACTTGAATAAATGTTCAATTATTAATCTCATTTTGTGGTGCTCCAAAGGGGTATGTGGGTGCTCTAACCAGAGTAATAAATAGTTGGGTTATTTTGGGACATTTGAATAGCTCTGATATGCGTTCTGTCCCAATTTTTGTCATTCTTCTGGACACCATACTTTCCAAAGCCTAATTAAAATAGCTCTTAAGTGTTTTGTTTTGCTCAAGGTAAACTCTTTAGATACATACTGAAATGTATATAATTGCTATATATTTTTACATATATGGCAATAAAATCTCAACAAAATTCCTTTATTACTGTACAACACTTATTAAGCCTAAATGAAGCAATGTTTATGATATAGACATTAATATTGCTGAGTTGCTTTTAGTCAATTTATACACAGACTTAAAAAAAGTTTGGATGGAGTCCAGAGGCAAATGATTATGCACTAAACTGTGTCATTGAAAACAGGACAATTTTATTTTATATATAGTCTTCACACAAATTATTTTAAAGCATCTTAGAAAATAACTATAAATAATCAAAGGGAATTATTAAATAATGACAACCAGGAAAATAAAATTTAAACAGTATAATAAAATTAAGTGACATATTTTTAGCTAAGAATTGAAATGAAAATGGAGGTAATGGTGTTTAGAACAAGATATAATAGGATAACTGGCTGATCTTTGCTGTGGAAGATCCTAATAGTTCTTATCCCAGTATCATGCTGTGAGACAAAGGAGATTAAGTGTGGCATGAAATCTAGCCTGAAACAGTTCATGACTACTAATGTTCATTGGTTTCTTTCAGAGTCTTCAGGCCCATTTTCATTTTGTAATACAAAAATTTAATATTATATACATGTGTGAATATAAATTAAGCATATATACATACTTATGTAAATGTATACATATACATTTACGAACATAATGAAATTGCTGTAATGAATAAACAAATATCAAATTTGATACTTGCTTGGGAATAATCATCTCTTTTCAACTTTCTGACTATATCAATATGTAGAAAATTTTAACGTATACAGTTGCCTTGTTCAGCACATTCTTCAACTATTTATAATCTAGAATACATGTGAAGATGACTGGTGAAGATCTGCTTGATATGGTGAACTATTTACTTGACTAGCAACAAAGCAAAGTACAGTGATTTGAAATAAATATAACCTTGGTTTGAATTCTGCATGTGCTATTTAGCAAATGGTATCGTTTCAGATATTTTAATTAATATTCCTGCATTTATTTTCTTCACTCTCTTATATGGCAATAATAAAAACAACATTTACCTCACAAGTTTGTTGAGTTTATGAAAGAACTAAAGAATGGATGGGAAGTATTTAGAGGGTGACTACTTTAACTTTGTCTAGAAAGATTTGCCTTCAAATAAGTCCTAATAAGATCCAGAAGTCCCATAATTATAAAGAACTATTATAAAAGAACAAGGTCAGTAGTATCTTAGGGAGTTTAGCAGAGGAAAATAAAAATGAATGTGTACACTCTCACAACTTTACCTTCACATACAAAGGCAGAAGTAAATCAGAAAACAATGTGTCAAGAGTGTGGAGCTGTGTCACACATACATCAAATTGGATCAGAGACCAGTTACTTCACATGTTTGAGCAAGCTGATGAAGATTATGAAATAAGACTTTTGGAATTATGAAAGATTTAAAAAAGGAATTGAAACCTTAATAAATGCACAAGACACTGGAAAAAAAAACAGCATCATTTGGGGGAAAGGAGGCATTTGAGAAATGAGAACTATAGTGATCAATATATAAATTATAAAAAGATAAATTACAGAGAATGTTTTACAGAGTTGAAGAGCTAATTAGTGAACTGGAAAACGTTTCTGAAGAAATTAGCTAAATGTAACATAGGTAATGTTATCGAAAGTGTGGTGGTTAAACGAAAGGGATGTTAAAAGTAAAGAGTCAGCATATAGGTATATGAATATCTTGGTTATAGTAAAGAGAAAAATAATGGATACAATGATTGAGAAATCTTCAGATGTGATAAAACATGGGACTATGGTAATAGGCTTGTGGTGCTGTAACATACATCTGAATGGTATGATCCTATACCTCTAAATCATATACAGCATTGTAAAACAAGGCTACCTGGATAAAAATAAATACAAATGAAGCAAAAAACTATAATTTAAAAAAAAAATAGCAGAAATATTCAAGTTTAGGCAGGAGAAAAATTCTCCAGCAGGATAAATTAACACAATTTACATTTCCTAAATTTAAGAAAAAAGACATCTTGGGGGCCTCCTTGGTGGCACAGAGGTTAAGACTCAGCACTATCATGCTATTACCACTACAGCCTGAGTGAGATGCCCGGCCAGGGAGGTGGCCCGCATGGCGCAGCAGACCTCTCCTGCCTTGCCCACTGCTATCCTCAGCAGTGTATTTCAGCCAATCTGCCTGTTCTGCTCCTCACTCTGTCTTTGGTGAATCCTCTCCTCACCCCCGCCCCACCTCTGGCTTACACCCCAGTTCTTCTATGCATAATTAATAAATAAATAAATCTTTAAAAAAAGATAAAATACATCTTAAAAATGATCACATTTAGCAGGCATTACAAAGACCATCAGACAGAAAATAGTCTCACCAGTAAAAAAAAGTAAAAGATAATTGCAAAAATCTCTAAATGTTTAAAATTGCTAAAAGAATAGCAATGACAGCAACTGAGTTTGCTACTAATAGACCCTTACTGTATGACTTAAGAGTAACTCAAAAGGAGAGTGAAGCCAGAAATATGAATCAGAAGGCAAAAAGAAAGAATAAAACATTTGCTTATGGTTGTGAATGGGCAAATGTGGTATGGATATATAATTAACAAATATATCTATTAGACAAAATAGAAGGCTCTAAAATAAGTCTGTTTCCCCATGGTCAAATGATTTTGCATCAAGGTGCCAAGTCATACAATCTAGGAAAAGGAAACTTTTTCAGATTTATTTATTATTTATACAAGCACTGGGTACAGTCAGAAGCGCGGGAGGGTGAGAGAATTCACAGAGCCAGAGCGGGGAGCAGAGCAGGCAGAAGAACCGAAGTACACTGCTGAGGGGAGCAGCGGGCAGCAGGAGAGGTCTGCGCGCCATGTGGGACCCTCCTCCAGTGACCGGGGAGCAGCTGGGGAATCGATCCGGCGCTGCAGAAGCTGTGGGCAGCTTCGCAACCCAGCGCTCAACCGCTGCACCACCAGGGAGGCCCAAAGGAAACTTTTTTACAGAAGTATTGGAAAGAATTAGACATCAAATTCAAAAAATAAACTTAAATCATCACTTTACACATTATACAAAAACTCATATGATAAATTCTTTAAAATCCCTTTTCAACCTTCTGACTAATATGAGGAAAACTTTCTAGACAAAAACATATGGAAATTTCTCACTAACTTGGGGAAAGCAGTGGTTTCTCAGACAACATGATACAGCATTGATCATAAAGAAGATAATATTCACAAACAAGATATTATAGGTTGAATTGTTTTCATTTGAAGACATATAGTGATGTCCTAACCATTACTATCTCACTCTGTGACTTTATTCAGAAATAAATTCGTTACAGATAGAAGTAGTTAGGATGAAGTCATACAGAAGTAGAATAGTCCTGCTCAAGTATGACAGGCATCAGTATAAGATGACAGGCCTCCCTGGTGGCGCAAGGGATTAAGCACCTCACTATGAAGCAGTCCGCAGCCTTTGCAGCGCGCTTCAATCCTGGCCGGCCGGCAAGAATCCCACATGGCGAGGCAGACCTCTCCTTTCTCACCCGCTGCTCCCCTCAGCAGTGTATTTCAGTCAGTCTGCCTATTCTGTTCCCCATACTGTCTCTGGTGAATCCTCTCACCCCCCGCATCTCTGGTCTGCACCTCAGCTCTTATATGCATAAATAAATAAGTGTTTAAAAAAAAAAAGCTTACTATTAAATAAAACTGAATACAGTTCAAATGTGCATTAAAATGTGAAAGGTTAAAGAAACAGTATTATATGAATGCAGTATAATACTATCCAGCTATAAAAAGGAACACACTACTGGTATATTAAACAATGTGAATGAATCTCAAAAACATTATGAGTAATTGAGGTTGTGCGTAAGAGTACGCACAGTACGGTTCTCTTTATATGAAATTGTAGAAAATGCCAAAGTAATCCATGATGAAAAAAATGAGTACTGACTGAAAGGGGGCAGGAGAGAACTTTTTGGGCTGATAGTGTTTAATATACTGGTAGGGATTTTGGTTCAGAGTGTATGCATTGGTCAAAGTACCATTGTATGCAATGGTACTTTTCTGCGTTTCATTGTGTGTAGATGTTATTTTAAAAGGAACAATAAATAAATGCTTAGCTCTAGTTAATGTGGACTGCACTGCTTTAGCAGTGCAACTTTCTTTGAGATTCACAAACAAAATATTTGAGATGCAAATAGAGATATGAATAGATGTATAGATATATGATGTAAATACAGCAACATTTAATTGTAGAATTTAGCTGGTGAGTATGCTATATTCACTGTATTATTCTTTTAGCTTTTTGGTGTGTTTAAAACCTTTTTGTTATAAAGTATTGTGAGGGAAAAGGAGGGATGGATACTAAGTAGAATAAGAATGAAAGGTAATAAATTAACAAAAAATAAGTGAGAAATTGATAGAAATGAATATAGAACAGAGTTGATCGTAAATGATAGTAAAAACAGAGATGGCATGCAAGTCAGTGACAAAAGAGTGGATCAGTCAATAAATGGTGCCAGAACAATTGGCTATCCATATGGAAAGAGATATCTCATACCTCATTCAAAAATAAAATCCAGATGGATTAAAGGTCTAGATGTAAAAGCAAAAACTACATTACTTTTAGGGAAAAAAATAGACTATTTCATTTTGAATCTTGGGATTGGCAAGGATTTTCTAAAATAGTCCCAAAAAAAACAAAAATCATGAAAGAAAAGAAACAATTTCACATTAAAATTAAAATAATTTTAAGTGATAAAGAACAACTTTTCTTGTGTCTTTTGGTCATCTGTGTCTTCTTTGGTGAAATGTCTATTAGAGTGCTCATTTTTTAGTGAGGCTTTTTTGTTATTGAGTAGTGTGAGTTGTTTATATATTTTGGGTATGACTCCCTCCAATAAGTGATTTGCAAATATTTTAATTTTAATGTGAAATATATTTATTGTCTTAGGTATATACATACAGTGATATAGGGGAGTATAGGAGTATATATGAATGAACTTTATATGTAGCTACATGAGCATGCCTCTAAAGTTCAAAGAAAATAAAGAATAAAGTTAAAAAATATCAAATATAGATTGATAACCTTATATAATGTGATATTCTTAAATATTACATAATATATTACATAAGAATGTTATATTCTTATGTATTACATAACATATGTAATGTGTTATATGCTTACATAACAGGTAATAGTGTACATGCAATATTTAAGAATAAACACAAAAGAGTAGAATCTATGGTTTAGAAATATATACACACACACACACACACATATAAAATATATATATATATATATTTTTTTGTGGGACCCTCGCTGGCAGCCGGGAACAAACCGGCTCTACATCGCTGGCGGCCAGGGAACGAACCAGCACTGCAGAGGCTGCGGCCAGCCTCACAGCCCAGCGCTCAACTGCTGCGCCACCAGGGGAGGCCCTATAAAATATTTTTTTTTAAGATTTATTTATTTGTTTATGTAAGCACCAGGTACAGTCAGAAGCGTGGGAGGGTGAGAGAATTCACCAGAGCCAGAGCAGGATACAGAACAGGCAGACTGACGAAATACACTGCTGAGGGGAGCAGCGGGTGCAGCAGGAGAGGTCTGCCATGCCATGTGGGACCCGAGCCGGTGGCTTGGGATCGAACTGGCACTGCAGAGGCTGCGGGTAGCATCGCAGCCCAGCACTCAACCACTGCCCCACCAGGGGAGGCTCTATAAAATATTTTAAAACATGTTTTAGAATGATACCAGTTTTAAGCAGCATTTGTCTCTTAAAAAAGAGGGGAGGGTAGGGAATGAAAGAGTTGGAACTATAACTGTGTGTCCTTTTATTTCCTTTTTAAGATTTATTTATTTATTTATACAAGCACTGGGTACAGTCAGAAGCGCGGAGGGTGAGAGAATTCACCAGAGCCAGAGTGAGGAGCAGAGCAGGCAGACTGACGAAGTACACTGCTGAGGGGAGCAGGGGGCACAGCAGGAGAGGTCTGTTGTGCCATGTGGGACCCTCGCCAGTGGCCGGGATGGAACCGGCGCTGCAGAGGCTGCGAGCTACGCAGCCCAGCGCTCAACCGCTGCACCACCAGGGGAGGCCCTTATTTCCTTTTTAAAAAGTAGAACTAAAGCAAATGCCACAAATATGGCAAAATTTTAATACAGATAGCTGTTGCATAGCTTTCAATAATTTTCTTTTTTGCTTGAAATATTTATTTTTTTTTGAATTATGAAAATATCTCCCTCAATTCATTTATCTATTTAAAAGAGACATTTTAAATGGAAAAATATGTACTTGATTTTAATTATTCACATTATATACTTGATAATAATTTTGCTTGAAAGGAGTAAAAAAATTTTGAGGAACTTTGTGTAATACTATCATCAGGATACATGCCCTTTGTAAGTCATTTCTATAAGGTGCTACAAGTGATAAGTAGTAAGCAGTAGTAACTAAATTTGATGCAATAGCAAAAATTTGAATTTGGTATGAATACCAAAAAAAAGGCAACCATTATTTCAGTTTTGAAATGCTTCGATATTAGTTTCCACTATGTAGTCATAAAATAAAACTCGTTATTTAAAACTGATAATAGTTCCCATATTCTTGTACCTTTTCTGAGTGCCAGGCTTTAATAACATTATCTATTTTACTTGCAAGTCTATTGAAGATATTATGTAGTATTGCCCAAGGCACATAGCTAGTATGTCACATTTTCTCTCTTTACATCCAGAAGTGGACATTACAGTGTCTGGCCATAAGTCAGTAAATATTTGGTGTATTTGCTAAATGACTAAAAAGATGAGTGGAGGATTGATGGACAGATGGATAGGAGGATGGATGGAAATCTAACTTTATATCATGGCTCTTTTTACTGTATCACATTGTTTTCCCATAATTAGCTCCTCATTTATGAGTATGTTGGTGACTTGTTATGTATCTAAAAGGCTAATTAAATTATAAGAAGACATTTTAAATAAGATTTTTAAACTGTAGGAAAATCTTAGTGGGTGAACTAACACATCTACATATTTCAAACTGAAAAGCTTCCTATTGACTTATTGCTCAATTAATTCTAAAACTAGATAGTATAGAATTCCACTTATTTCCCAGTCCAGGCATTTAACTCTTTACAGGTACATATTGTTTTATTTCATACATATTTCTTATTTTGATGGTTTCTGGCTAAACATCATGTAAGGCATATTTGCATAAACAATTTTAGTTGATTTATTGATAATTAAATGAATGCATAGTTTCATCTCTCTTATATGTAGAAATTTATCTGCAACGTATACCACGCTACTTACTTCTAGCTACTAAGAAAGCAGCACATCACTTAAGATGCAATTCAAGCAAATGACATCCCTGATAAGAAAGTGGGGGCTGAGT
Organism: Talpa occidentalis; assembly: GCF_014898055.3. Classification (NCBI taxonomy): domain Eukaryota; kingdom Metazoa; phylum Chordata; class Mammalia; order Eulipotyphla; family Talpidae; genus Talpa; species Talpa occidentalis. The sequence goes on along the minus strand of NW_023601104.1, from coordinate 46,157,276 downwards.
ACAAGGGCAGACCATTGATCGGCTAAGCAGTGATAACAATTTATAACTTTCACAACTGCAGAGCGGAATATGCAGTCAAAACCACTGTGAGATATCAAATCATGCCTGTTAGAATGCCTGTTATCAAAAAGCTATGAAATTATACTACTGCGCCTCCCCTGGTGGCGTAGGCAGTTTGAGTGCAGCGCTGTGAAGCTGTCCGTAGCCTCTGCAGTGCCAGTTCCATCCCGGCCGGCCAGCGAGGGTCCCACATGGAGGGCGGACCTCTCCTGTCTCACCCACTGCTCCCCTCAGCAGTGTATTTTGTCAGTCTGCCTGTTCTGTTCCCTGCTCTGTCTTTGGTGAATCCTCTCATCCTCCTGCGCATCTGGACTGTACCCCGGTTCTTGTATAAATAAATAAATATTTTTTTTAAAAAAAGAAAGCTTTTTTTAAAAAAGAAATTGTAACTACTGGTGAGAATGTAGAAAAAAGGATATTCTCATACACTATTGGTGTGAATATAAATTGGTGTAGTTACTGCAGAAAACAGTATGGAGGTCTCTCAAAAAATTAAAAATAGAACTACCATTAGTTCCAGAAATTCCACTTTTGGGTGTTAAGCAAAAAATATGAAAAGACATATACACCCCTATATTCATTACAGCATTACTCACAATAGCCAAGATATAGCAACAGCCCAAGTGCCCACAGACAGATCAATGGATAAAGGAGATGTTCACTCCCCCTCCCACCAAACAGAATACCACCAGTTATAAAGAGAGGTGAAATCTTGCCAGTTGGAACAACAGGTTGGACATTGAGGGAATTATACTATATACTGTATGAATTAGAGGCAGAAGACAAATAGTAAATAATTTCAATCATGGGGAAGATTAAAAAAAAAATCAAGTGATCAAATAAAACAAAAGAAACCCTTAGATTCTGAAAACAGAATTATGGCTACCAGAGGGAAAGTGGGGAGAGTTAGGACAGAAAGAGGAAGCCATTGGATGATGGTAGATGGACACTAAACTGTGATGATAGGTGTGTTGTGATATATACATTGCTGAGGTTTGAGGTTATACATCTGAAACTTAGTGTTATGAAACATTGCTACCATAATTTAAAAAATGGTTTCATTATTATGCAGAATATATTTATAAATATATTCAAGAATTGCCGAATAACTTTAGTCAAAACAGAAGTTTAAAGGCAGAAATACAAATTTAAAAATATTTAAATGAGGTAATATAATCAAAGTCACAGAGAGAATTATATGCTAAGATGATACTGTGATCTATAATAGTAAGTTTCAACATATAAATGAAATAGAAAAATCATAGAAAAATATGAATTACTAAAATTTGTAAATAATAAAATTGGAAGTCAATAACCATAGAGACCATCAATGTCTAACTGTTTTTAAGGTACGAGCCACAGACAATTTTATAAATAATTTTTTCTCACTTTCAAAATGTGATTATAACCATATTGGCCTATAAAATGTATCAAAACATCTAACATCAGTCTTTCTAAATGAACTAAGGCTAGCATATTACTATTTCAAAGTCAGTACTAGCACAAAGTGAAGTACCTTCCAAAATCATCCATTAATGTATAAATAAAATATCTGTATATTTTGTATATATAACAATATCTATAGCCCTGAAAAAGTGACTTCATTGCCAGAAAATGTTAGTTTATACCTGCAGTTCAATACTAGGAAATATGTCAGTATTTTTAATATAACATATCAATTAAAAATACAATAGGATCACCTCAATATATGCCAAAAGTAATTTACTCTGCAATCCTAAATATTTTCAAGGAGCAGTTTGATAGAATTATGAAAATTCATATTGTTCTAAATTCAGTAGTTACATTCGTAATGTGAGGAAAAGATAAAGTTGAGGCTACTACCACCACTATTTAAAATCTTTCACCTAGGTCCAGATAGTAGTGATGCTTGCTCACATATATGCACACATACATACACAAATCTAAATTAGAAATGAAAAAATGTCATACCAAAACTCATCTAAAACACTATAGCTAAAGAGAAATAATTAAATTCAAAATAGAGAGAGAGGGGGTCACACTTACAAATTACTTACAAATGACTAGTGATTTTAGGCTTATATTAAGCTTATCAAGATGACAATACCTGCTAATGGATATTAAAGCCTTTGATGTGTAGAGAGAATTTTTAAATTTTTATTTTCTGTACAACAAAATGACAACAAAAGTAACCATTTTAATTTTTTAAATTTTTTAAAAGATTTATTTATTCACACATACAAGAACCGGGGTACAGGCCAGATGTGTAGGAGGGTGAGAGGATTCACCAAAGACAGAGTGGGGAACAGAACAGGCAGACTGATGAAATACACTGCTGAGGGGAGCTCGGGTAAGAAAGGAGAGGTCTGCCTCACCATGTGGGATTCTTGCCGGCCGGCCAGGATTGAACCCGCGCTGCAGAGGCTGCAGACAGCTTCACAGCGCTGCGCTTAACTGTCTGTGCCACCAGGGGAGGCCCAAAATTAACCATTTTTAGATCCAAGGTAATTTCAAAATTTATATGACTCTTTGGAGGAAAAGCAGCAAGGCAGAAAACACTGGCCACAAAAAAGAATGGTACTAACCTCTTACCGGGTATAGAAAACAGTTGATCCATGTACTATAAAGACATGAGTAAGAGTCCAAGAATAATAATGTTGGAATGTATTGTGAAGATAGAATTGGATTTTTAGTGGTGAACTTAATGTAGTACATACACGTGTTGATTGTTAGTGATGCATACCTGAAACCTATATAATGTTATAATGTAGTGTTACTTCAATAAAAAAAGAATTGAGTGAATGAATGGTGTAGCTCAGTGACACTAGATATGATCAATTACAATTTCTAGGAAAATACTGGAAAATGGAACAAAAGAGTCACAGTTCAAATATAAAGCAAACTAAAGAAGATTTGAGTTTGAGCAATTGGAGCAATGTAAGAAAAGTATGACTACCAAGTATGACTCTAGGAACATTCTTTGGGGAGAAAAAAGGGTTAGAACCATATGGCCAAACCTATATAAAAGAAAGGAAATGTAATAAAAGCACACATATTTATAAAATGATATGATGTCAATGCTTATTAACAACTTTTGCTATTAACCTATAGAAAATGTAAAGAAATATTAATCATAGAATAGAATGTAAACATAATCAATCCTGTTGATGGAAAAAAAAAAGAGTAAAGCTTATAAAATGTTAGAGGTTGAAGAGGAGAGAAAAAATGAGGGGAAATAGTGAGCTGACATTCCCTATTTTCAAAAGGGGGAGGTAATAACTAGATTGAAATATTTGCTGTATAAAATAAGAGATAATTTGTTACTTTATATATTGTACATAATAATATGATATTTGATTACATTATTCAAAGTTTAAAAATACTAAAGAAATTTTAAAAAGTAAAGGGAAAAAGAGATATGAGGGAACTAAATTTTCATCTGTCATATCCAGAAGTATAAGCTAATAATACATGAAGCATCGGTAATTAAAAATTATTATTTAGTACTGTGAAACAGTCTACACATAAATGACAAAATTGTCTCTGAAAAATTGAACTGAAGATATATAAAGATAGATTAGGAAACTTGCTTATCATTCAGTAGTTTTCTATACTATTTCAAAAAAATGTATTCATGTATTGTTCTACTGTTTAGAGATTCGTGCAGCAACAGGATATAAAGTGAAAAGTGTGGTGTATCTGTACCCAAGTTAGGGGGTATAAATATACAGAGCCCATTGTCAAATTATGACTTATAAAAGTGTGTTCCTAAGTAATTCCACAGGCTTGATTTCCTCAAGCATTCACAAACTCCATGTGAATAAAGAGTTAAAAATGATCTTATCACCACAGGTTTACAATCACTAGGGAATCATAGAATAGCAGCTTAACAACACTCTAACATCAGAGCTTAAGCAAACAGTGAATTAGGTACTTGTGTAATGCTATTACTCAGTTGTTTTGCTGGAACTGAAATGTGACAAAAATATGGGAAGCTGCATAAAACAAGTGCACAAAGAAGTTTAAGGCAGTAGGAGGAGAAAACTCACAACCCATAAAATTTTATTTTCTCTTCTTGTTTAAGAACAGGTCATGTCAGATAAACAAAGACTCAAATCAATGCCCATATGACCGACTCACAGAAGGATTGAACATGAATTACAGTCTCTCATCTCCAGCTTTTAGTGACACCTCCATATGGTTTATCCTTCAGTGAGACCATGGAGTTCTGTTAATGAGCTTGCAAGAGTTGGCTGGTGAGTTGGCAAGAGTTACCTGCCATTAGCTATTTAGAGTTTTGTAAATCAAATTACAATTTCTGAGAGACCCCTCCCCCTTCACCCCAAAACGTGAGTGAGTCATTCTCTCATTAGTGGCCTGCTTTCAGCAATTCATAATTACAGATTGTGTCTCTGTTAATCGCTTGACAAATGATACTTTTCTGCCAACAGGTTTACTGAACTTAGTTTATTTTGAAATCTCATCAAATGATTTTGATGTAAAAGTTTGATTTTGATTGCCCTAGTTCAGTATTCCAGATATGTAATATGAATTTTAACTTTTATTTCCCTCTCCAAAAAGAATCCAATGCAACTTGCATTTCACAGGTAATTTTGCCCTGGGAATATAGTCTTTGAGGTATGCTTAGATGCACATTACTATATACTAGTACATGTCAGTGTTTTTCTGGCTAAGAGAACATTTGACAAGATTCTATCCATAAATTGCTTTAATGTGCTTTTGGTTTCATAATTCACATCTTTTTCTCAAATCTTGTACCCTTCTCCCTACATCTAAGAATTGGGAGGGGGTGTCTAGGAGAGTAAAGAATATAGTGTGCTACAAAAAATGTCTTTTAGTAAGCCTGGCAGCACCCTCAATTTTTCCAGGCAGGCCTTCATTTTAAACAAAAGACCGGAAATTATGGCTGTCTGAAAATCTAAGAACAAGAGCAATAGAATGTATGCTCCAGCTTTATAAATAAGAAAAGCACTATATAGTACATAAGCAACTGCACTCACAAAGCTCGGGTCTCTTTGCTATGCTGGAGTCTATGTGACATCATATGATTCCAACACCTAATTTGCCACAATACCCCACCCATATATGGTAACTACTTGGATGCTGAAACAGTGAGTCTAAATTAAGCACATGCACTAATTTTGCAAAGAAACTATCAAAGTTCTAGTGCGCATTTTAACAGGGAAATAGATACCCTTTTATTCCTTTAGTCTTAGTCCAGGTTGTCAGTCTTGGAGACTTCCTCCCTTAAAGACCACATTGCATTTTATTCCATTTGCACTGTTTATCTCAAAGTATTTCAATACTAACAATCCTGATCCTTTGAGTGACAAAATCACATTGGGCTTTACAATTATGAAGAAGGAAATAAAATGACTATGCCTTTTGTTCCCTTCACTGTAGAACATTCTGTATACAAGTCAGATTGAACCGGAAAGCTGCTAATATCAAAAAGATAGAATGCTGAAGAACTGCGCCTGAAAATGTACAATAACATTCTTTACATAAGTAATGAGGTACAGTTTAGAGCTATTTGCGCTTAAAGTAATCCTAGTAAAACATAAACTTGTAAGGCATGAGGGGAGTCTAGAGGGGAAAAATGAGTAAGTGAAAGACTAAACTGTAATTTCTTAAAACTAGTCTGATATCTGACAGTTATTGAGTCATAATATAGGAAGAAGTTCCTTATCTTAGTGTGCAGTGCTAGAAAATAGTTGATTGCTTGACAGAGTACAAGGTGGGAGAAAATAAAAGAAGAATGTGACTTTTCTGTATAGGAGAACTAATCTAGACTATGTGTTACAAACATACATTAATAATTTAATATTGTTTTGACTTTCATCCCTTGGTCAAACTTCTTTTCCATACACAAGTGTGAAATGGCCAAAAACAGGTCCAGAGTCCCTATATCTTTTATCAAGTTGAATATGATAATCTATACCATAGGATCACAATATTGTACTTCCCAATGATGTATTGTCTCATTAGCACAATTCTCAGTGAACAGACCCCAATCTCCTATTATTTGAAAACTACATTGAACAAATGTAGTTTGATATAATAATGATTTTTATATAATTGTCATAATTAACCCCTAAGATTTCTTTCTTTTTTAAAAAAAGATTTATTTATTTATGCATACAAGAACTGAGGTACAGGCCAGGAGTGCGGGGGGTGAGAGGATTCACCAGAGACAGAGTGGGGAGCAGAACAGGCAGAACTACTGAAATGCACTGCTGAGGGGAGCAGCAGGTGAGACAGGAGAGGTCTGCTGCACCATGTGGGTTGTTCCCTGGCTGACAGGGGATTGAACTCTTGCTGCAGAGGCTGCGGATAGCTTCATAGTGCTGTGCTTAACCACTTGTGCCACCAGGGAGGCCCAACCTCTAAGATTCCTAATTCCTTTTTTAATCTTTTTTGATGGTTCCAATGTAAGCTTTTTGGATTTTTATTAGACTAAATTAATCATATCAATCTTGAGCTATTGGTAGATTGGTAGGTAAGACAGCTATCCCATTCTTTTTCTTAATTTGCAGATATCTAAAGTTCAAAAGAAAAATTATATGTAATGCAAGTAAGGAAACAACTTAGGGAGAAGGAGTGACTTACAGAATAAATCATCAAAACCATTTTCGTCTCATTGGCTTGAAATTACACAGGCAGGTGATAAATTTCATCTGATTTCCAGACTGGAGTAAACAGAAGGAAAAATAGTTAACTGTCTTTCTTATAATTTTTGTCTCTGTTTAGATTCCTCCTGCTCAAAGAAGTGTTTGCTGACCCTGTTGTTGAAAAGTCCCCTCTTCTTCCTTTATTCTATATCCTTTTAGTATGCTTTATTTTATTTCTTAGCTCTTGATGCCACCTTATATTACTGTTTGTTTTTCAGTTGTCTCTTCATCTAGATCTTAAGCTCCATGAGGGCAGAGGCTTTGGTCCTTTTTGGTTCATCCTTTAGTCATTAGGGTTCAGAACAGCAAGTGTCACAAAGTAGTGGCTCAGCATGTATTTGTTGAGTAAGTGGATATATGTAGTTCATTTGAATATGTAAAATCAGTACATATTATTTTATTTTTTAAAGATTATTTATGTATACAAGAGCTGGGGTACAGGCCAGAGGTGTGGGAGGTGAGAGGATTCGCCAGAGACAGAGTGGGGAACAGAACAGGCAGACTGGCTGAAATACACTGCTGAGTGGAGCAGCGGGTGAGTCAGGAGAGGTCTGCTGCGCCATGTGGGTTGCTCCCTGGCTGGGGATCTAACTCTTGCTGCAGCGGCTGCGGACAGCTCCATAGGTTGTGTCTTAACCCCTTGCGCCACCAGGGAGGCCCATACATATTATTTTGAATAATCATACATGAAATTACAAAATGTTTGTCCTGTTATCAGTCTGAACACCTAGATCTGCTACTGGTGTAGCTACTGGATATATATTAACGTAGATGGAGAATAAAGGAATGATTTAACACACCATCATCTTTTTTGACTACCATGTGGAAAATTCATTTCAGGTTTTGATAACAGGGATAGGATCTTGAGTCGGTCATTTGTGTTTATTTAATTGGTCAAGTTTATCTTTTTTATTTAGTTGCTGAAAAACAGTGTAATGTTTATATGGGCTTTATTATATGCATGTTTCACTAGCCTCATGTATAGCTCTCTCTTTTTTTAACACAACTGTTTATTTCTTATCACCTTATCTCCTGTTTTTGTTTCCGTGTTATTTTAGGCCTCCAGATAGTCAGTCAAGGTGAAGAGTATTAGCTCTGGAATCGGCTGATTTACTTGATTTACATCAGTCCCACGTATGCTTTTCACTAGCTAGCTGACCTTGGGCAAGTTGGTTAATAGCTCTAAACCTCTTTTTCCTCATCCCTCCAAATAGGGTAAATATTAATACCTAGGTAACAAATTCACTCAGGGCTGCTCTGAGGATTACTTAAATTAAAACTCATGAAGTGTTTGGAACAGTGCCGGGCACGTGTTAAAGGCTTAATGATGTTAGCTATTATTTGTAACAAGCATGCTAAATCCTCTCTGGGACCAAGTGAGGCAAAACAAATTTTAAAAATACTAAGTATCTCCTATGAGCCAGGCACTTGTGAAGTGCTGGGGAGATTAAGATTGAATAAAGAAAACACATGAGGACATTTTGTATGTTGTATGGGAACAGAAGGACATGACTACCAACTGTGAGGTCACAGAAAGGGTGACCTTTGGACTAAGGAATGAGGGGAAGCATATTGGAAGGAAACAGAAATACATGTGCAAAGTCAGCCTGTGCCTGGAGAGAGGGTAATGACTGTGTAAGGAGGCCAGAATGCGACTAACATGGTCAGCCCGTACCAGATCTCAGACCAATGGCTAAACTTCAGTTTTTGCACATTTGAATATTCTTCCCCTCTTTCTGGATTGAAAAGAACCTTCCATTATTCATTTCCTCTCCTTAAAGCCAGAAACCAACCCTATCAAGAAAGTAGCTCCTGTGATTTAGTCGCATTTATTCCCAGGGTATTTGAGAGATCTTTACCTTAAAATAAACTTTCGTTGTAGTTGGTGTTCCTGATAAGTACAGGAGGTGCCATTTCAATAACAGGGTAGAGCCTTAACACATTTGCTCTGTGAGTGTGCTTTCATTTCACTCCCTGCTTCTCACTCTACTCTAATCCACTGCCTCCAGAAACAAATCCAGGTGTTTCTTAAACTTTTTGAATCATCTTCTGTAGTAATTTATTCCATATGTTTATTTGCTCTGTGTGTGAAATAATTTCATCAAGTTCCTTTTTTTTTTTTTTTTCTTTGTCACTGCATTCAAATCAGCCAGCAGTAGATTCCCGATCTATGAGTAACACTTTTAAAAACACCAACTCCCGTGCTGAGGGAAGCCAAGGGATGTTGTAGTACTGAGTAGAACAAGGAGAAAAGAACAACAAGCAATTGGGACTTGATGACATTAGTTGAAGAGGAAAAGCGAATTTCAGGAATACCTAGCAGGGGTTGGAGGATCAGCTTTACTCAAGTTCTTACTCTAGTTTGCATTTCCCCAGGGTGTCAATTTTATGAAACAAAGTGACGGGATGATTTCTATCACTTGAGAAGCTGTGTTAAAAAAAATTTGATGCACTGGCAACAGCAAAAATTGTTATGGTAGAAATCAAATTGGTGCTTTCTTGCTGGAAATGATCGAAGCACTAGTGCCTGTCAGTTTATTTCTGAGCTCTGCTTTTCAAACTTTAATTTGAGAGGGTGGGAGGAGGTTTAATGGAAATCTGAATCGCTGTTAGAAGAGGACTATATTTTAAACTTTGATTTCATAGTTGTCTCTGTGTTCAGAGGAAAATTATTCTTTATACTTAGAAGTGAAAGCACTGTCAGTTCTAAATCTATTAATGAGGGGAGAAAGGAGAAGGAAAAGATAGGAGTGTACACCAGATGAATAGATTCCATAATTAGTAAATAAAACTGTCATTCCTATATCTATGTACTGCCTATACTATTTTATAACATGAAGAATATGAGTGATTTACCTTTTAAAATTACCAAAAAACACTGCCTTTAATAAGCTTCTGCTAATAGCATATTCTCACCACAGGGCTGAAGTTTGCTAACAAACATTTCACTTTTATTCTTTTGGTCAGAAAATTCTTCTAAAATTGTTGTCATTTTAATCTGCTGCCTCCCCTCTACAAAGGCAGTACATGCCCATGCAGCTGATTCAGTGGTAACCACTGGATTGATTTGGCTTGTGCAGAATTAAAATAATGCTCAGATGCCAGTGTGCTGTTTGAAAACTCACAGAATACACACACACATCATATACTGAGTGCTAGGAGGCAGGTACCATGCTCAGCACTGTGTGTGTGTGTATGTGTATGCATCATTAGATTCATTAAATAGCTCTAAAATATTTTAATAATTATCTTTTTTCAGATAGAAAAACTAAAACAAAGTTAAAGAGCTAATAAGTGGAAAAACTGGCATTCCAACCTGAATCCATCCGCATTCAAAACCGAAACTTGTTGCTGATTTAAGTTGTGCTCAAAGGTATAATAATGTAATTTCAGAGTTGATACTTATTGTACAAATAACTGAATCTGGCTCATAACTTTCTGAAAATGTTCCTTTGAGGCTGAAATTCTCTATACTTGGTGTCCATCCAACTGTGTGGTGGCAGGAGGCAAAGAAAATACAGCAAGTTCTGGTAGAGGCAGGAACAGATTTTAGGATTCTGTTTGGTTTTTGAGACAGGCTGGAGCCTGGACCAGAATCCAAAGCCTGTTGAAACAGAGTTGTCTTCGCTTCCTAACTGCGTGGAATAAGAATTTCCATTGAAATTTAACTCAAGCATAACTTGACCTGGGACTAAATAAATAAATAATTAGACATAATTTATGCTTATCTTTTGGTTCACATTGATGATAAACTCAGTCGTGTCCGTTTCTTCAATCTGTGAGCTAGAGCTCTCTAATGCTAGAGCAGGGTGAGTTTTTACTGTCTTATGTAACTCCCCATGGTTTCTCACTCTGATTTGGTCTCAGATTAGAGAAGGGTCTTTGTGACTAGTCAGTACTGGTGTTTACTCTGCAGAATCTTGAGAAAGCATCCTGTGAACTCCCTACCAAGGCAAAAGAGTTGTTTCCCTCTTTTTCTTCTTTTTCCCCATCATCCTTTATTTGTTCTCCTGACCTGCATGTTAGCTGAGCGCTTGTCATGTGTCTTTCTCCATAGCCTGGCCTAAATAAAGCTGTAATAATTAAAGGACAGAGCAGTGGAGGAGTCCCTGTGTTCGGGTCTTCTTTGCAGGGTAAAATAGAATCTCAGATGTTCAAATGTGGTTCCTTTGTAAGAATGGCTTGTCTTTATTTCCTACTAGGCAAGAAGCAGGGGCTTGTTTTCCCACACCATTCCTATTTTGCTTCACTTTTATTTTCTTTTTATATCAAAGCTCAGAGCTGTTATAAAGGGTTACTTTGAATGTACCTGGGTCATTTTCTAACTGCAGCACTACTTGCTGAGTCACTCTTGCTTGACACTGCTGCTCCTTGTGCATGATGCTACTATTGCACTTACCAACCCTTATTGTGTTCTTTTGTACCCTCCACCCAAAGATGTGACTTGGCCGTGAGGATGGTGCCAGTGGAGATTCTGAAACTGGTTGATTTCTGAATTTCTGAATATTTCTGAATTCTTAGAATGGTAGGCCTTATACAACAGAAGCATCGTGTCACCAAAGATTGTGAACTGTGATTTCAGATTCATGGCTGAAAAGAAGCAATTAACATAGGAGATGCTTATTTAATATTTATTGTATAGAAACATAAAAATACATTCTTAGACTAAATAACTTTAGAATTTGAGGAAAAATGCACACATTATACACACATGCACAAATATATATTTAAATATAATGTACATACACCTGTATGCATATATATAAACTCATTAGCATAGCATACATATATACATATATATCTCAATAAGTAGAAATACTCACATTATTCACACAAAGAAATTGCTTTATGAGTCTTCAAGTTTTGTAGGTACCTTTTTTATTAAATGGAATTGATGAAGCAAAATCAGTGGATTCTTGAGCACTGACACAGTGATTTTTCACAATACGTATTACTTCACCTGGGAAGAAGCGCAACTCAAAAGGGTCTTAGAACATGACTGGTGACTTTAATAGGATGGAATAATAAACTCTGAACAAAGTCAGCCAAAGAGAAGCAGAGTATGAACTCTGTCAGGCACAGGGCTGTATCCATGAGTCTTTAGTCTGAGCTGATAGCTGGGGTTGGAGATAGACTGAAGATGAGCCTCACCTACTTGCCAAGTTAATGTAACATGTCTGAGTATGTATTAGCTGAGACAGGCTACCAAGGCATGATTTGCTTCTAAATTCCTTGGCTAAAGAGACCTGAGTTAACCTCCATGGGTGGAAGCTGTACTCAGAAACCAGGCAGAAATTGAGTGTTTGACACATTTGTGGTAGTTTGACTATTAAAATCTCTAGTCATGGATAATAATGCAAAGCTCCTTGGAGGGCAAAATGAAAAGCTATCAGAATAATATTTGCTTTCATCTGCTCAGATATAATGCCGAAAGCACCCGCTTGTTTGTGGTTTCTTCCTGGGGTGCATTCGGAAGCCCATCAATTTCAGTACCAGGGAGAGCACAGTTGAGCTGTGCTGAGGTAGAGAAAAAAGCCCAAATTTCTCTTGTCTGATTTAAAAACTATACCCCACAGTGAGCTTCTCTGTTTGTTAAAATCTCTAATTGGTGTTTTCTCAACTTGCTGCTTGGCTGGTTTCTTTTTATTGATTTCATTTTGAGTTTGTAAAGCTTTATTTGGAGCCCTTTCCAGAGTTTGTTTGGAAGCTCATTTTTAATTTTAATGAAAATGCATTTTTAAAAATGTATATTACACCACCCTGCCGATTTTGCTCAAATAAACCTGCTACTGTTTTCAGTGATTTCCAACCATTTTAGTGCCCTTAGTCTCACTTGCTGAAGGGACCCCTGTGCTATTCCTGGCAAAATAACAAAATCAAGTAGAAAAATGAATGTTCTTCACTGCTTTTGAAGGCTCTTATACAACAAAGAAAAAAAAAAAAGATTCAGTTAGGAAACTGCCTTGGGAATAAGGCATTAAAAAGGATCAGGATTAAAAAAGGATAGGGTATTTTCCCCCCATTTCAATTCTAGACAGATTTTGTTTCCAAAATAATACTCTTTCATTGTTATAAAGAACCCAGATCCAAAGCAATCAGACACGGAAGAAATTTGAATGTCAGTGATCAATATTGGATGTAGACATAAAACAGTATGTACCCATAGTCCAATAAATTTAGAAAATGTTTTAAAATAACATAGCTTATACTTTTATTGAGATTTGAAGTTTAAACCTACTGAGGTAGAATTTAAACTTGCATGATTAGATTGTAGCACAAAGGGTGCATTCTAAAATCATAATCAAGAGCTCTGGGATTTACCCCTAATTTTGCCATTTTCTTGACCTCAACATTACCCTGTTACAGGGATTTTCATTATGTCAAGTGTCCGAGCTGAACACCATGGAATTAAGTTTATCTCTTCCATTTGTCAAGTGGTCCTGAGTTCTGGACATTTTATCTGAAAAATGTTTGAGATTGAACCTCATCTCTCTCTTGTCATCACCCTCCTCAGATCAAACCCATACCATCTCTCCCATAGATTATCACAGGAGTTTCTCAATTATCTATTTTCTAATCTATCCTTAATGCTGTTTTTACTGCATTTCTTAAAATCTGATAGCCTTTCTCCCTTGACTTAAAAACAAAAACAATGTTAAACAGAAACAGAAAGGTGATGTAACTAAATTAGGTTCAAGTTGCCTGTCATAATAGGTCCTTTATGAGTTCACCCTAACCTACTCTTAAGCTTCTTTTCTCTAAAGCTTTCTCTTAAGAGCTCTTTTTCTTAGTTACATGAAAGGGGTACAGAACCTCAGAACATCCACTTCCCTTTGTTTTTGTTTTTTTTTTTTGCATCTGTGAGCTTTTATACATGCATTTCTCATTTTGGAAGAGAATAGATGTGAGGGGGATAGTAATCTTAGAATGAAATCTGGGTCAGAATTTCACACCTACTACTTAGTAGTTGCAAATAGCAAGGCATGAGTTTGAGTTTTATGTTCTTCGGGTGTAAAATGGGATTAATAATACCCAGCTAACAAAGATACTGCAAAGAATTCAGTGAAATAATTTTTGTGAACTCACCTAATAGAATTGTTTGAATGTATTAGGCATTTATAGAGTTTGTAACAAACTGAGTGAAATGAAACCAAAAAAAGAAAAGAGAAAGGAGAAAGGAAATTTCCAGTATGAGTAAAAGAGAATGGCTAGTGGCAAACAAAGATAATAATGGTTTGGCCTCAGGAGTGCATGGAGATGGACGCATGAACCCTATGAGGATTCTTTCATTCACCTCCTATTTCTGGTTTTTGGACACAGTTATTTAGTATTTCCTTTGGTGTGCTGATTGTCTCTGTGGTTCCATTTAAATGACAGATGTGGCAGTTACCCTAACTCCCACATTTTACATGCTTCACTTCAGACAACTAAAAAAAAAGTTCTAAGTTTTGATGCCTGAAGAATGCTTCTCCATCATGGGTTAGGCGGAACTCAAAATGGCAACATGCACTGGCATGAAGTACTGGGCCTGGGAAAGTGCCTGTTAGAAAATAATAGGTGATACCACAAATGAGTTACGCATTTGTAGATGTTCTTCGTTTCCTTTTCCCTGTCTTAATATGCTATGTCTTCAATACCAACTCAAATAACAGCCCTTCCTTGAGGTGATTTGTCCAGTTCCCTCCAGCATCCAGCAGTTTCCTGACGTTACCACTGTACCTCATAGCACTTTTTAGAACACTTATATAAAGAAACGCTCTCTCTAAAACATGTCAGTCTCATGCTTGGGACAGCATGGCCCTTGAAATCAAATATATCATTTTATTGTAGCTTTCTGCCCAAGCACCTGGATAGTTCCTCATTCATAGGCATTCTTAATTTATGTTTGTTGAATCGATGTGCCAGTATCTCGGAAGTGTGCGCACAACAGGTAGGTCTTCTGCATTTTTCAAAGTCACATCTTCCCTTTGTTTTTAAAGTTAGAGAAAGAGGTAATGGTGTTTTAACATTAATGCTAATCAAATTGCAGTGTAGAAAAATTGGATTTACAAATTAGAAATGAAATATACAGTCTACAAAACTATTTTCGTTCTCTCTCCTTCTTGCCTTATTGAAGGGTACCTCTTCTATTATTCCATCATAAAAGCCCAAAACTTTTGTTTCTGTTCATTTTCCTCATCAGCATGCATTTACTGTATTCTTCTCTATGTTTAGTACAATACTAAGCTCTACAAATACAAAAGAAAGGGGAATCCCGAGGGGCTTACAATATGGTTGTTTTGTTATAAATCTCAATGAGGCGGCATATGCCTAGGCTGAGCCTTTACTTTCTCTTCGACAACATGCTTTTCTCATCATGTCTCTTTCACACAGCCAGACAGAACTCTTCCTTTCATGGTGTGTTGCTCCAGGGCACATTTCTCCTTAAAAAAAAAAAACTTTCGGTCTCCTGGTCTTCTATCTCATCAAGCCTCAACTCCTGTACCTGGCATTCTAGACCCATTATAATCTAGTCCGTGTATTTCTCAGTACGCCTTTGTATTTATCTTACCCTTTTTCTGGTGTCACCCTGCTCACTGACTCCAGCTTCCTTTCACTTATTATATCATGGATCACATTCCATTTATCTGTGATGCTCTGCTTGTCCGCCCAGCCTGTCAGTACTACCTCTGGCCTCCTTCTTCCAGGTTACTTTCCATGACCACTTTCATTAGCTTTCTGTGATTTTCACATTGTATTAAAAGTCCAGCACCTTTGATCCTTGAATAATAACTGTCTTGTATCATTGAAGAATTATTTGCTTTGTTAGTCCTATCTAAATAATTAGTTTCAGACCAAACTCTCCACGCTACTGTATGCTCACAGAGCTCAGTTTCTGTGTGGTAGGAACCTATAAACTGATAGATTAGTAGCCTAAAGGCTGTCATGTGTGGGTTTAACTTCAGCTGAAATTTTCAAATTGTATTTCCTTTATTTAGTACAAACTTTGGTCAAATACCTGAAAAGAACAAGCTATTCCAGAATAAGCATTCCATGTCTTATCTCTTTTATATTATCCTCATATATTCTTGCAAAAACTAAGACAGAATTTCTCCTGCTTTACTATCATAGATACCACTATCCTGCAGTTATGTTTTTACTATTTTCCTACTACTACTGATAATTTCTTTCATTTCATGTTTAGTCCTTTATATGTGTATGTGTGCATCTATATAAAACAACTACCTCCATCCCTAGTTATGCTTTATATACATAAGTACATATATATATATATATATACACACACACACACACACATATACACACACACACACACATGTTTATCTAGGGATGTAGGTGGTGGTGCTTGTTAAAATATTAAATAGACTTTCTGAAATCGTGGCAACAATATCTGCTTATTTTAATAAGTCTAGCTGTAGATGTATATAGAAATAATTTCTTAGATCCTGTCTCGCCTCTCTAATGCTACCTCTCTTCTCAATAAAAGTAGAAATAGTTATGATATTCTTCCACACCTTTCCTGTGCTTATACAAATATATACAAATGTTTACACATGTATGTATATGTGTGAGTTTTCTTTTTTCCTTTCTAATTTTCCCCTCTACGCTTTACCTTTTGAACCAGTTATAGTTGGTGACAAAATTGATCAGAAAGTTCCTGTGTAGGCCCCGTTGCTGGTCATGCACACACAGTCTTCTCCCTTCTTACCCAAAGTCCATAGTTTACATCAGGGTTCACTCTTGTTTTTTTTTTTCCTTTTTTTTAATGTGGAATAAAATCACAAATTGGTCTGCAATGTTATCTTTCCCCTTAATAATAAAATATGTACACGTTGCAGCTTAGTACACAGACCTAACTCATTCTTCTGTTCTTTTTAATAATGCATAAAATGTGGACACAAAATGTTATTCAGTTATTTCCTGTGGATGATGATCTAGATTGTTTCTAATATTTTTGCTACTATAAGATGAAATATAATAGACACCATTGTTCATAAATATCTGTACACTGATAATCTTTTGTTTGTGTAAATAATTTTTCATCTTTCTATAAGTAGTGAAATTGTTAGGTTAAAGTATAATTTCATTTTTAATTTCACACTACCAAATTACTGTCCAGAAATGTTCCAATAGTCTATAATCCCACAGCCCAAATGCAGTTTATCTTTTAAAATATTCCTCATTTGATGGACACTTCTTCCCTGTTCTGTCAGGGGAGGGTGAACCAAAGATTTGGCTTCAGTCTACTGTCATTTAAAGCATGTCCAGTCTTACTGCAGTATTCCTATAATGCAGGATAAACCTAATTTCATTTATTATTTGTTAGGAATTTTGTAATTTACTATGTAAAACTCAAATGCTACTGTATAGGTTCCATTGTGGTGAACTGATTCTTTAGGACTTAAAAGTGTAAAAGGGTGATGAAGTGATGTCTTATTTATGAGATGTTTATTTTTGAAAACACATTTTAGTAACTTTATCTTGAAAGCATTTGAGATTCCTCAACTTTTACTACAAATCCTAATGGAACCCTATGCCAACAATAGAAATAAAGCATTGAGACAATTAGTAGGAAGAAGTCTTATATTAGGTCAGTATGATTTGAGACCTGGTGAAATTCTCTGTTATTTCCACATGGGGTTCTTCTCAGTGGAGAAGCCTCAGAATTGAAGCCTTGTCTTCCAAGCCTAGTAATTCCAACAGCTTTGCATCAAGAGAGCAAGCTTGGTTATAGGGGCTCCTGGTGTTAATATGGAGAATTTTCTAGGAAATTATAAAATATTGAGTTACATTTTGAACATTCTTACATTCCTCATTAATCTGTATAGTGATTTATTAATTGAAATAGTTGTGTGGTCTATTGAATAAAGGTGATATTTATATGGGAAAGATTATATTGCTGAAAGCATTAAAAATATCACGTGAAACCTCT
Organism: Talpa occidentalis; assembly: GCF_014898055.3. Classification (NCBI taxonomy): domain Eukaryota; kingdom Metazoa; phylum Chordata; class Mammalia; order Eulipotyphla; family Talpidae; genus Talpa; species Talpa occidentalis. The sequence continues at coordinate 46,139,612 of NW_023601104.1, read as the reverse complement.
ACACATATTTTCTGTACACATCCTCTTAAATAGTATATGTAAAATTCCCCATCAAAATACTTGATAATTTTGAAAGAAATTAACATTGTGTATTATATTTATTATGATTGAATATAATTTTAAAATAATGATGAATCAATTGAATAAGGTAAATGGTGATTATTGTTTAATAACAAATAAAATAATGATAATTACTAATATTGGTTTAGCCAGAAATTAAGTGAACAATCAACTATACACAAAATAATAAATAGCATCTTATATTATTTTCTCCTCACATAAATTTTTCTTCAAAATTTCTCATACACTTTTCTTCTCACATTTTTCTCCTTATAGACTTTTCTTTTCATATACTTTTCTCCTCATGGACTTTCCTCCTTAGCCAGAAATACTTTTGATTTCTAAAAGGTAAATTCTACCAGTAAAATATTAATAAAAATGTTAAATTCAGTTAGTAAAATAGAACCAGAAAGCCCCTTTTTACTCATTTATTTAAGCAAATGCTATTAAACAACTTTTCTTCTCTAGCCCACAAGGAACTTATAAAAGCCTACTTTTGAAAAGGACATTTATAAAACTAACTATAATAAAATGTTATTTGAGGAATAAAAGCATCATGTACAATGTAATGTGGCACCATGGAGAGGTTCACAGGCAGGGTGGCACCTAATGTGGTTACTTGATGGATAAGCAGGAGAAGGTTTGCTATTCTCTACTGTAGAGAATAGCATATGTGAAGCCCTTCCTCTTTCGCCCAGAGAATCACAAGTTATTAGATAACTTTAAAGTAGGGTTTTCAGTAGGGGATAATTTGCTCCCAGGCAATATTTGGGAATATATAGTGTCAATTTGGTTCACAAACCAGGAGCAGGAAGGGTGCTATGATCATGTACTGAGCAGAGGCCAGGGCTGTTGCTAGGCATCCTGCAGTGCACATGGGAGTGTCATACAACAGAGAGAATTATCCAATATTGCATGTCAATAGTGTGTGGGTTAGGAAAATCTCAGCTGGAGTTACAATGGTGCAAATGTTCAGAGGAGGCCTGAGTTTCAAATGAAGAGTCCTGAGGAAAATTTTTTTTTTTATTACATATTTGGAGTTGATCCACACTAGATGGATCTAGATCCATGGAGTTTTTTGTGGGTTTTATTTTATATGTCTTGCTCCTGTGGTTAAGTGTTGTTTTTTAATTGAGGTATAATTGCCATAGAGTTTTGGTATCCTTGCTGACTCCTTTTAGAAACCTGCGCTCCCTTTCATGACACTGCAGCCTCCTGGTTTCTGGAGTCTTTCGTCCTCCTACTTTATATTTTCTTCTAAGACTTCTCTTTCCTACCTGCCAACTCAGATATACTGGGGTATGTCCAGGGGTTCTGCCCTTGACCTGCTGGGTCTTTCACTTTACACATTCCTGAAGCCTTATTCATTTCTCTCATGAACTCATTTCCTACAAATATGTGAGAACAATTATTAAGAACATAGATACTAGAACCAGGGGTTCACATCTTAATTCCAATACTTACCATCTACGTGACCTTTTTGCAAGTTATAAAATGTCAGTAATGATAACACTTAAAAGGCTGTAGGGAGTAATAAGTCATGCTGATATACACAGAGATACTTAGACCACATCATAAATTTATGCCCACACCAAATTTTTCTAGAATTTCCAGACTTACTTAAACTACTGAGTTGGCTCTATCTGAATGTCTTACCAGCTACCAAAATGAATGATGTCCTAAATTAAACTTTCTCTTTTTCTTGCTCACTTACCCAACAATGCTAAACTAAACTTTTACTCATCTATCAATGTTACCATGATTATTAAGGGGACCTGGGATTGCGCAGATGAGTCTCTCCCTCACGTCTCATCAAATCAACTATTAAGTTATGTTGGCTTTATTTCCTATACACTTTTTGAAACTGCCTTCTTATCTCCATCCCACTTCCACTTCTAGTAAGTCAGCCTTAAAACTACCAAGCAACTGCATCCCAGCTAATCTGTGAACTCTAGTATTGTCCTTCTCATATCTGCTCGAGTGGTTAGTACTTGAATGGTTCCCATGACCTATAAAATAAAACGTAAGCTCTTAACAACTAATACAAGATCCTTCTCTTTCATCTGAACCCTTCCTTGTTTACAGCCTCTTTATTTGCCACTCTTTTCTGAATCTTGATAGAGGATAAATTTCAAGATATATATTAGTTGTGCTTTTTCCATATCTCTTCTGCCAAAAATGTATCCCTTTACCTAACATTTCTACTCATTCTCTCCCTCACAAACCATGTTTATACTATTCCTCTGCCTTCTTATAGCATCCTGCTATTGAACGCTCAGTTCTCTTTTAAGTGACTCTCAATTCTCTTTTAGGTGAATGGCAGTTTATTCCTCAAGGGAAGGGACTAGATTTAATTATGAAAAATCCCAGGATATAGTGTAGAGCTTGGCACAAGGTTGGTACTTAGAAAATATTTATTGAACATCTAATTGGAGTCATCAGCAGACGCGTGGTAATGTATGATAACTTAGTAAAGGAGAAAACTTGGTAGACTGAAAGAGATTGGGACAGAAATACAGAACTATTGGAAAATGAGCATTCAAGGAGTGGAATAAAGAAGAAGGCCGTATGGAACTTTGAGAAATGTTGTCAGAGAAGTAGAATAATAACCTTGAAAGAATGATGATGTGGAAATCACAGAAAGATAGAGTTCCAGAAGAATAAATGCTTTACCATATGAAATGCTACAGAAAGGCATGGGAAAGGTCTTTGAAGTACCCATTAGATTAGGCAGTTCTGGGAATGGTTAAAATATAATGGTGTGTCTAGATATCAAATTGCTATGTATTTAGAAATAAATAAAAAGTTAAGAGAGAAAACAAGAATAAATTGATTTTTACTATGAGGCAGTAAAATTAAAATGAAACAAAATCAATTAAATATTTTTACATACATTTTTAGTCTCTAATAAATGGTAAATATCTTTATAATGGTAATCAGTATTTACATGGGTTGTTATCTTTAAAACATTTAATATGTAACCAAACCTTCTTTGTTATTGTCTTGTTAGTTGGCTCTAAGCTTTTCTCAATTTAATTGAACTTTTTTTTTTTAAGTGGCAAAACTTTTTAATACCTTAGTAGTATTCCATTATGTACATATAGCACATCTTATTCTTCTGCCCTTAGGTAATTTCCATAATTTCAAAGTGCATATATCCCTTCCAATTAGTTTCTTTGCATTCTTTAAATAGGTAAGATTGTAATTGCAAGATTATATGGTAAGTTGTTTGGCTGGTTTTTGGTATTTTAAGAAACCTCCTTACAGTTTTGTATAGGGGCTGGACTAGTCTACATTTCCATCAATAGTATACTGGGTTCCCTTTTTCTCATATGCTCTCCAACTTTTTTTTCTGGCCTTTGTGATATGGGACATTCTCACAGGTATGAGAATGGTGTGAAGTGGTATCTCATTGTGGTTTTGATTGGCATTTCTCTGATGATACATGTTGACGCATATTTTTTCATTTGCCTATTGGCCACCTGTAAGTTTTCTTTGGAGAAGTATCTATTTTGCTCTTCTGCCCCTTTTTGATTAAGTTATTTGTTTTCTCATTGAATTCTATGAGTTCTTTGTAGATCTTGGATATTAGCTAAGCAAAACAAGTCAAAGAGAAAAACAAATGCCAGATAATTTCACTCATGTGGAACATAAGGAAACAAAGCAAAGGAACAGACAAAACTATGAACTTTTTTTTGATCCATTCTCCCTAGCCTTACTTTCCACTCCAATCCATCCTCTACAGAACACCCATAAGTATTGCCTTTAAAATGTTAAAGGTAAACTTGTCATTCCCTAAATTAAAATCTCCTCTGGTCCCAAGATACCTGTAGGATATTATCTAAACTCTCTAGTTTTGCTTATTGGGTATGTAAAATTGGCCTCCATCTGCCTTTCTGGTCTTATCTCCAGTCATTTAGGCTATGCACCAATCTTTCCTTCCAGTGTCCAATTCAGACACCTGAGAAACATCAAGAAATTTCATAACTCAGAGTTTCTGTGCATGCTGTGTCCTTACCTGCTAACTCATGCAAATTTTTTAAGGATTTATTTATTTATGCATACAAGAGCTGGGGTACAGGTCAGAGGTATGGAGGGTGAGAGGATACACCAGAGACAGTGGGGAACAGAACAGGCAGACTGACTGAAATACACTGCTGAGGGGAGCAGTGGGCGAGTCAGGAGAGGTCTGCTACGCCATGTGGGTTGCTCCCTGGCCAGGAATCGAACTTGTGCTGCAGTGGCTGCAGATAATTACATAGGTTGCGACTTAACCCCTTGAACCACGAGGGAGGCTCCATGCTAAATTTTTTAGGGCTCAGCACAAATACCATTTATTTAAGGAAGTTTTCGGGAGCTTTGACAGATTGAGTTACTTGTTCAGTTATCTGTACTCCAGGCACTTTGTTTAACGCGTGTCATATTTTGTCGTCCTTTTTAAACGTGTTACCCATTGAACTTGGAGTGCCTTGAACATCCATATTGTCCAGTGACTGATAAACATTCAACTTGTTGACTGAATGTGTGAATGAATAAATGATTGGGTATAAGCTGCTAAAGTGAAGGATAGAAAACTTCTATTACAGTGTATGTGAAAGTGTTATATATGTAAAATGCTTATAACTTTATATTCTTTACTAGATTGCTTTCCTGCTTTAAATAAAAACTTTTATGGGGTGTGTGTATGTGTGTGTGTGTGTGTCTCCATGGTGTAGCCGTACTGTCTGTTCCTGTGTCTCTGATTATAGTCCAGGGAAGTGGTGTCACTTATCAATCAATGAAGAAATGTGCTGCATCTTGAAGTGCTGACTCTGCACCTGGGAGGGAGCCAGACTGACAGTACCCATTAGAGGATGCAGAATGTTCATTTAATCTTGGGAAAGTCTTTGAGATGAGGGTACAAGTAAATAGAATGAAAAAAGTCTGAACTAGAAGACAATAGTTCAGATTTTAAATCACAGCATTTGACCACATAGTAAAGACAAAGATTTTTTGTATTTTCCAACAAAAGTTGAATGTTTAGATATACTGGTTAGATATACTGCTTAAGAACTGTTACAGCCCTTACAGCTTTCAGTACACTAGGAAATAGTTGAAGTTGAGTGGACGCCTGACTATTCGTAAGTGTTCTTTACCAATTTGGGCAAATTTGATACTTTCCTTTGGAATATAGTGTATGAATCAGCTCAGGCCTACTTCTCACAGCCATCATAATTAAGAAGTAGAAAAGATAGGGCCTCCCCGGTGGTGCAGCGGTTGAGCGCTGGGCTGCGAAGCTGCCTCCAGCCTCTGCAGCACTGGTTCAGTCCCCGGCCACCAGGCGAGGGTCCCACATGGCGCAGACCTCTCCTGTCGTGCCCGCTGCTCCCCTCAGCAGTGTACTTCATCTGTGTGCCTGTTCTGCTCCCCGCTCTGGCTCTGGTGAATTCTCTCACCCTCCCACGCTTCTGACTATACCCAGTGCTTGTATAAATAAATAAATAAAAAAAGTAGAAAAGATAAATCTTATGTTTCTTGATTTGGCTTGTTATTTAGATTTACTTTGGATATGACGCAGAGGCTCTGTTGTTATTTTATCCTGAAGTCAGCCCTGTGCTGGACTGGTGCAATACCTAGGCCCCAAATCCAAATCCTTGCACCTTCTACTGGTTTCCCCAGGTATCTGAACTTAGTTACAGGACCGAGTGTTCTCAGCCCTGTCTCTAGGGGACACTCTTAGCTGTTCTCTAGTGCTACTGTCGGTGTTTCTCAGTGCTTTCAAGAAACTTGGTCAACATTTTCTAGTTATCCAAAGATATAATATCCTATAATTCTAAATAGTTTAATGTATATAGCTTCTCCTTAGCATTTTCAACATTCCTCTGAAGAAACAACACAGATTCAGCTGTTATTTTTATGATAGTCAGATGAACCTGTGACTTCAGAGAACTGTAAAAAGTTGTTGAGTAGAAGATAGAAATGAGCACTGCTACTGTTTTTATATTTGTTTCTTTTCCACATTTGTGCACTAGCCTATGAAGATCTATATTAAACAAAACAGTTTTGCAGCAATCACTAACTATAAACCAGAGGGGTTTGTCGTCTTTTAATATTTCTCAAAACATACTTATAATCTCTCATTTATATCAGGAGTTATCCCAGCACTCTCTGAAGAGAGTCCTGTAGTAGAATCATGGTTCCCAATGCCACCCCTGGTGACCTTTTTCAAGGGGCAATGAAATCAAACCACTTCACTGTTGCTAGTAGACAGGAAAAAAAGCTCTCCTGTGCATTTAATAGATGAATTTATTGAGCTATTTACACGTGCCACATAATCATATTCAACAACCTATGAGATAGGAAATGTTTTCTACTCACTTGAATGGATGAGAAAACTAGAGCGTCAGCAGGTTAAATAACTTGCCCAAGGTATTTCAGGTAGTAATTAGTAGATGTTAATGTAACATGATTTGGACATAGGTGATCTTTTTTTTTAAAAGACATTTATTTATGCTTATAAGAGCTGGGGTACAGGCCAGAGATGCAGGGGGTGAGAGGATTCACCAGAGACAGAGTGGAGAACAGAACAGGCAGACCAACTGAAATACACTGCTGAGGGGAGCAGCGGGCAAGACAGGAGAGGTCTGCTGTGCCTGGACGTAGGTAATCTTAATTGAGATTCCATCTTTATATAGATTCCACTGAATAAATGTAGAGGAAATGTATATTTACGTGTTTCTGAATTATTGGAAATTTACATCGGCATCTTTTGACATCACAAAACATTTACAATTCTGATATAAAATGAATGTGCTAGTATAGAGCCCATAACTTCTGAGAATACCCCAATAATGATATCCTAAAGACTGCTGCAATAGCAGCAAAGTAGTCTCTGATGATCCTTCCTTCCACTGTCATTGGAGCCCAAAATCACAAATGCAACTAAAACTCATAAGGCTGGAATAATTTTATAATCATCTCAGGGAAATTAGAAACTAAAGCTTGATAATCCTGGGGAATGAAAAAAATGGTCAAATTATGGTGCTGAATGAAGAAACATTAGGATGGTGTTTAATAATGGTATCTAACTTGGACAGCATTTGCTGTCTATCCTTGCTGTTAAATTTAGGGAAGGTAGCAGCACAAACATAACACTTAAGTCAGATAACTTGTTAGGGTCTGCATGTATTCCTATTGCTCATGCTTCTATTTTTTTCTATTGCCTTTATCTCTTTTTCTGACTCCTAATTTTTTCAACATAATTCTGGGGGAAATTTCACATTGATTTGCATTTCCGTCTTTTTCTAAATATAAAGCATCCTGATCTCCTTGGAGGAAAGGTGCTATAGGACTGTAATATATGGATAGTCTAAAATTAGAAATATCATCACATTAACATCTTTTTCCCAATAGTTTGGTACTTTTGACAATGTACTATTTTAGTGTATCATGGGGTTTCACAGTGATTGTAAATTAAAGCTTTCCTTATGAAGACTGAAAATATACCTGACTTGGTAAATTCTCAACTTTCTGCGAATCAAGGTTCACCATCATTTTTATCCTTAATATGTTAATGACTGAAATGAATACTAGAACAGAGTAGATGAAGGGAGAAGATGTAGTGTAAACAGCAGGCGAGTTCACTGTGCCAGATAAATCGTGACAAATCCTTGCACTATTAACACCAACTAATGTTTTTAGACACAGTTTTTATTTCAAATCTAAAGAAATCAGGCTATGCAAACAGGTTCATGCCTGGTTCATAGCCTTCTCAAGACCCTCCATCTTAAGTGGCAATGGAAGAACGGAAGCTCTACATTTTCTGTTCTGTCTGCTAGGAAGTGTGGGCATTACATGGATAATACAAGTATATTTTTTCAGCATGTGTATGTTTGTTTTGCTGCCCCCTTGAAGTAATCCATTTTACTTAAAATTAGCAATACATTCTTTGACTTTCAAACTTCCAAATTATATTTGGAAACATAAAATTGTTTATTGGCCTGTGTTGCAGGATAAATAAATGTCTGTTCAGCCCCATTAGTTTTAAACCCATGATTTAGGATTCTTTTAAATGTGCTAAAATTAACAAGACTTAACTCTGTGGGTACAGAAAATGACAATACGAAATAATAAGTCATGCTGAGAATTGGACATTTGACAGGATTTCAATTTTTAATCTGGCCTCCCAGTTTGGGTGATCCTTCCTTTGTGGCAACAGATCAGAAAATATTTGCTTGTCAATAGATGTAGGCAGTTGCTACACCAAGGCAGACCTGGGTAAGCTTGAAATTTAGAAGGTAATGCCAAGCTAGAAGAATAGCTGGAAAGAATATGGTTTGATTTTCTAAACCAGCAAGTGATTTGGTAATTGTAGTTTATGTAGGCAACTGAATTCAAGATGTCACAGTTTAGTACACGGCTAAGGTCAGTTATTACTTCATTATAATTATCCAGGGGCATCATTATACTATGTTTGATTGAGTTTCTTTCTTCTAAGAGCTAGAAAATTGTAAATCTTTCTCATTCTCTGTTATGTGCATATGTATGTTAAGGTACATAAAAGAAAAAGAAAATGTTAATATAAATTCTATAAAGTAAGCTTGTACTCCCTATATATGAATTATCTTAAACAAGCTTATAGAGGAAATCTATAATATAGTTAATAATTAGAGAAATGGTCATCTAATTAAGAAAATAAACCCCTTTTTAGACTGTCACAACAATTACCATTTAAATTTGTACATCTGTTAGATTTCATTTTTATCTATTGGTTATTATTGGAATCCCTGATTCTAAACTATATGACTTTCTTCTTAAAAAGTCTCAATTATTGAGCAATTATATAGGATATTTCTCTAATATTTGTAATATTGGAATCCTTAAATAAAAAATGTATTATTGGAAAATATATACACTAATATTTGACCATATTCACAGATAGTTATAAATGCTTTATAACTTATTTCCTTCATTTGTTTCGATAAAATTATAGCTGATGGCCACCGGCATGAAATAATGATTTTTTTCAGTGCAAGGAGAGTTCATAAACACAATTTTAATCAATAGCAGAAAGGATTTTATACCAACAACTTCAACACTCTTTCTAGTAATTGGCAAAACTGACTAGTGGAAGCATTATTGAATAGGAATAGTCAGTACTTATAAATGAGAACTCTGGAGCCATAGAGCCTGGGTTCAAATCCTGTGTCATGATGCTGTGGTACTGTTTCTAACTTCTGTTGCTTTGGACCTTGTCCATTCCTGCTGGGAATGCAAATCTCTGAATATGTACCTGTTCCAGAAACATTGCTACTTCTTATATAACCCAGTGTTATTTAAATTTAAGTCATTTGTGCATATTTTAAACTTTCAAATTAGTATAAAATTGTTTCTTGACCTATTTCACAGCACAAAATTATTTTTCAGTCCTTTAGTTTGTGTATCTGGACAAGTCACTTAAAATCCCCAGAAGTGAGGTTTTTTTTTGTCTATAAATTGGGGAATATAATAGGCCCAATACATGCTGTATATTGTAAATACTTTTTCATGTTTTGTTTACCTTCATAAAGGTTTGCTGACAAGTGAAACACAATTGTGGTATAGCAATGGTCAAAAAAATAGTCACCAAAATTCAAGTATTAAAGCCTAGAATTTCAACAGTCTGAAATGATTATCCTCTGAACAACTAAAATTTGTTTATAGAACAATTTCTAAAGTTAAATAATATAATTATAGTTCAAATATAAAAAGTTTCATTTTATTAATTATATTTTTAAACTCTAGTATTCTGCTTTGAAGTTTATTAATAATTCTTTAGGGCCTCCCCTGGTGGCGAAGGCGGTTGAGCACAGCGCTGTGAAGCTGTCTGCAGTCTCTGCAGCGCAGGTTCGATCCTTGCCGGTCAGCGAGGGTCCCACAGGGCTTGGCAGACCTCTCCTGTCTCGCCTGCTGCTCCCCTCAGCAGTGTATTTCAGTCAGTCTGCCTGTTCTGTTCCCCGCTCTGTCTCTGGTGAACCCTCTCGCCCTCCTGTGCATCTGACCTGTATCCCGGTTCTTGTATGTATGAATAAAAAAATCTTTAAAAAATAATAATTATTTAAAATATTTATTAAACTATCAGTTATTCTAGTAGCTAACATTTGCTGGAAGATATTCAAGCATAGTCTAAATCACCCAAAAAAAGAAAAGATTAAAGATGTTTAGGATGTGCATGTATTGTGTTTATTTACCATATTCACAGTCTTTGAAATTAGATACATCACACATTATATATAATAAATCTCAGTTAAGCTAAATATAGCATTTACTTAATCAGAGTAGCTTATGTTCCAACCATTCTGAGAAAAATGAATTTTAATATTTTGTAAATTCAAAACAGTGAGATTCTATATTTAAAAATACATGTGAATATATGTATATATATTTGTGTGTAGATATGTCTGTATACACACATGCTTTCATCTGTATATATATTAACATATCTTTTTTGACGTACATCTCTATATATACTTAGCTACGTGTGTGTGTATATATATATATGTTTATACTTAAAATTTTGTAAGGCTGTATTGTGATTGAGGTGGTGAAAATAGTGAAATTAATCAGAAGGAGGGCAAATACAAGACGATTCCACTTATATGTAGAACTCATAGAAACAAAACAAATGAATAGATATAATTAAACCAAAACAAACTTTAGAAGTATGGCTGCAGAATTGAGACTGCTGAGTGGGGGCGAAGGGTTAGGGGGACTAAAAGGAGGCAACAACCCAGTGATCAGTGGTGAAAGGGTGTGGCTACTTGGTGGTAGGTCTGGTGTCGCAGCACGCATCTGAGTAGATGTGAGCCTATTATCCTAAATTATATACAGTGTTGTAAGTCAGTATTTTATTTTAAGATTTATTTATTTATTTTCTAAAGATTTAATTTTTTTTTTTAAAGATTTATTTATTTATACAAGAACCAGGGTACAGGCCAGATGCGCAGGAGGGTGAGAGGATTCACCAGAGACAGAGCGGGGAACAGAACAGGCAGAGGGGAGCAGTGGGCAAGACAGGAGAGGTCTGCCTCGCCATGTGGGATTCTCCTCCGCCGGGATCGAACCCGTGCTGAAGAGGCTGCGGACAGCTTCACAGTGTAGCGCTCAACTGCCTGTGCCACCAGGGAGGCCCTAAAGATTTATTTATTTATTTATACAAGCACTCGGGAGAGTCAGAAGCTTGGGAGGGTGAGAGAACTCACCAGAGCCAGAGCGGGGAGCAGAACAGGCAGACTGATAAAGTGCACTGCTGAGGGGAGCATCCGGAGTGGCAGGAGAGGTCTGTGCACCATGTGGGACCCTCGCTGGCGGGAATCAAACTGGCGCTGCAGAGGCTGCAGGCAGCTTTGCAGCCCAGCGCTCAACCACTGCGCCACCAGGGAGGCCCACAGTGTTGTAAGTCAGTATTACCTCAGTTGTTCAAACAATCAGTAAAAATATTTTGAAGGGAAAAAAGAAGTAAAGGGGGAAAAAAATCCAGCTTTGTATTGTGTTGTCAGGTATTGTAAAGCTTAACTGACAAGCTTTGTTTGTTTGATATTATTTCCATTATGGCTACGGTTAGGACTGTACTTTTAGTTATGTTTTTGTTTGTTTGGGATTTTCTTTTTTCTGGTTCTTTTACAGGTTTTTCCATAACCCATTTCTATTAGAAATGATTTATATCTGAAAAAAAATAAGAAATGAGTTATATGGAAGTATGGCCATTCCTATAGTTTTACAACAATAAAAACATTTGGATTGGTGTGCAATTTCTTGTTACAGTTCTTGTTCTGTGTGTAATACATGAATCATGTATACATACATGCAAATGCATACATAACATCTTTTAAATTTAACACTGCTTTGTTGCCAAAATAACAACTGATATTTTTTTAAGAAATAGTTGAACTTATTCTTGAAGAACCTTGAACAACACTATTTTTATTTTCAGAATTTCCTTTTAAGAATAATAGTAAACCCTGAAAAGATACAGTCCTTTACAAATAAGCTTTAGTTTATCCTAGTTCACTTTCCCTAAATACTGCTCTCAGAATTCTCTGTTAGCATGTCAGAATACAGGTTAGAGTCATCAGCAGGAATAGAGAGTTTCTTAATGACTAGATTCTTGTTCTGGGGACACCAGTGCTCTCATGTGACCATATATACTGTGTGATGTGCTAATGTTTCTGCATGTAAAATAACCCCCACCCATTGAAAGGTAAAGAAAATTTCATTTTCTTTGATCACCAGAAAACTTGTATCACTCTTGTCCCTTCAAACTATCCTCTGCAAGTGTCCTGACACATAAGTCTAGTGCCAGGCTCCCCAGAGGAAATTCCCTGGACTCCAGAGGGAGATCACACCCTGCAATTTTGTCAATCTGGGAGCATATCAATTTCCAGAAGCTGTGAATAGAGGGCAGTTCCTACCATATGTGCCTAAGTGTACCCTTTTCACCGCATCCTCAGTGATTGTCAGGACTGTTATCAAATAGTTCCCCAATATTTTATGTTAGGAACCATTGACTCCACCAGATGAGCTCTGCTCTCAGGGCAGTTTTGTTTCATATTCAGGAATATAGACCATAAATTTTGCCTTTAGTCTCATTGTAATATTCAGTTTAAAGAAATATGCCACCGCTTAAGAGGGTGGCATATTTTGGGAAAGTACCTTGATTTAATGCATCCCTTCTTAGCAACAGTTATGAATTGTACTAAATTAATTTCATCTCATCTTTTCTGGAACACTAAATTGAAAAAGAGAATGACAAATATTGAAAACAACTTACCTAGTAATTTTGGAATGGTCTTTTTGTAAGCAATTGTAGATCTTGTTTGTCAGCGTTAATAAAAATCAGAAGTAGCAACACTTCTTGATTTTGAGATACAATTTTGAATCTATTAATGTGAGCTGTATTTCAAATAGGCTATAGCTTTGCATGAATTGTAAGTTTTTCCAGGAAAAGAGAAAATAAGAATTTTAAAATGGAAATTTCATGGTCATTAGTATTTTATGTCCACATATGGATCTCTTCTCGGATCCTGAAAATACTAACATACTGAGGAAAGATAAAATGAAAATACTCTGTCAATTTGCTGTAATTTTATCCTGTTTTAATAATAGTAACCATGATAAGAATTTTAACTCTTAATGTTGTGAATGATTTCTAGAAAATACTAACTGTGACCATGCTGGTCGCATACTTCCATGCAGTTATCTACCGAAAGACACACTTTGACCATAGTGTTCTATTTTTTTAAATTTCACATTTTATTGTCAATTCTTTCTATTGCAAATGCAGGGTTTTTTGTGGCACAAAGGAGGCACTATTCATTTGATATATATTTGCTAAGCATTTAAATACCTTGTTGCAACAATGTGAAAAGTACTAGAAATACTACTGGGATCAAGGATAAGGCAGGAAATCATATTATTGTCGATAAAGGGTCAAGATAGAAGTTAAGCATGGTGGGCGGCATATCATGGGGAGCAGGAAGAACTCAACCAGGACATCAAGGCAATGTAACGCGTGTTTGGAAGATATTTTAAAGTTGAGTCCTGAAGAGAATAAGAATAAGCCACATTCAAAGATGACAAATGAGGAAGAATATAGCAGGGGTGTGAGAATAGGATAAAGAACTTTATGGAAATGGACTAAAGATTAGACTGGAGAATGAGAAAATAAAGACTTTGAGAATCACATTAAAGAAGTTATGTTTCATCCTGAGACTGGGAAACTCTAATAAAAGTGGTTCCTTAATCAGTATTGTGAAATGTCACTCAGGCTGCAGAGCTGAGTGAAAAACAAGATGGAGAGAAACCAGTGAAAAGGTAACTGCAGGGGCCTCCCTGGTAGTGCAAGGGGTTAAGCACAGCACTATGAAGCAATCCACAGCTTCTACAGCACAAGTTCCATCCCAGGCCAGGGAGGTGACTCACATGGCACAGCAGACCTCTCCTGTCTCTCCCGCTGCTCCCCTCAGCAGTGTATTTCAGTCAGTCTGCCTGTTCTATTCCTCACTCCGTCTCTGTGAATCCTCTCACCCTCCGTACCTCTGGCCTATACCCCAGCTCTTGTATGCATAAATAAATAAATCTTTAAAAAAAAAATAAAAGAATATTTGGAAAAGAATATTTGGAACACTCCCTAGTGGCTCAGGGATTAAGTCTCAGGGCTATGAAGCTATTGCAGCCACTGCAGCAAGAGTTCAGTCTCCTGGCAGGAAGCTACCCACAAGGCACAGACCTCTCCTGTCTTGCCTGCTGCTCCCCTCAGTAGATCTGCCTGTTCTGTTCCCTGCTCTGTCTCTGGTGAATACTCTCACCTCCCCCCCATACCTATGGCCTGTACCCCAGTTCTTGTATGCATAAATAAATAAATAAATAAATAAATAAATAAATAAAAGATACCTGCATTAAGACATATTTAGGACTTTGTTGATGTGAGGTACAGATGAAAAGAGCAACTAATATGACACACATTTATGTTTAAGCAGTAGAGGTTTGAGGAAGAAAAAAATTAGAGCCAAAGAAAACTTGGAAAGGGAAGATTTTTTTCATTCAACTCATATTTACTTAGTGCTAACTGTTTCTAGTCCTATAGGACTAAGTCTGAGAATATGGCATTAAAATAAAAAAAAAATTAAAAATTTTCTTCAGTGAGTTCACTGTGTTAAAAGGTATTAAATGCTAAGGAGAGAGAATAAAAACAGTGAACATGAAAGCTGAGTAGATAGGGTCAAAGAGTAAGCCTGGTGGATTGAGAGGAGCAGTATTAGAGAAAAAGAATAGCATGTGGCTCTTATATGATAAATACTTCTTAAATGAAAGTAGTAAATTTACCCATGTTTAACTTAAAATTTGTGCCCTACTTAGTTTCCAACTCCAAGGTTATTGAAATATTTTCTTATAGTTTAAATGTGTCATTATTAAGCATTAGGCCTATAAATTACCTGGAATTGTTTTTTATGTATAATGTAAGATAGGAATTACTTTTCATCTTCCCAAACATAAAATAATTTTTGAGCTTCATTTATTGAAATATGAGCTTTCCCTGCTACTCTCTATTGTTATCTTTCATGTAAATCAAGCATATGAATATGTGTGAGTTTCTTTTGGGACTTTCTGCTTTATTTCATTCCTCTGTTTATCTACAGCTGAGCCAATCCCAGACTATTAATGTCACTGTAGTAGGCCTTGATAGCCAGCAGAACAGGTTTTTCTACATTATTCTTTTTCAAGAGGGTTCTAGCTATTCCTGACTTTCACATTTTCCTATTACAGAATCATATTTTCAAACAAACTATTGAGTTGAAGAAGATGAATATGTGTGTGTGCATGCATATAAATATATACACAGCCTTTGGAGGCTTATATTCAGAATGTATAGTAATAATAGGGCCTCCCTGGTGGTGCGGGTGGTTGAGCACAGTGCTTTGAAAGCTGTCCACAGCCTCTGCAGTGCGGGTTCGATCCCTGCCGGTCGTGGAGATACCCACATGGCATGGCAGACCTCTCCTGTCTCAACCGCTGCTCCCTTCAGCAGTGTATTTCATCAGTCTGCCTTTTCTGTTTCCTGCTCTGTCTCCAGTGAATCTTCTCACCCTCCCGCACATCTGGCCTGTACCCCGGTTCTTGTATAAATAAACAAATCTTTAAAATACTAATAATAACTAATAATAACACCTAAAATCCATTTTAAAAGATACACAATGCAATAGAGACATGGTCAAAGATTTTCAGACATGGCATGAAAGAATAAATTCAAATACTAAGAAATATGTTTTTAAAGCTAGAAATAACCATTTATATGGACAGATATGCAGTCAAATGCTCTACCACTGAGCTATACCCCCTATATGGACAGATATGGAAATATTTTTCAAATTGTATTGGTTTGCTAATGGTTTACATAGCCATATAATTTTGGGGATACAATTTCACATCTCAACATGTATACATGCTTCATTCACCTCCACCAAAGCTCCAGGGCCAATACCCTGTCACCTCCCCCCCATCTTTTCCCTCCCCCACCCCCTCTGGTAACACTATATTTTTCATAGGGACTAAGAATTCTTTTTCTTCTGTTTTGCCAGTTTGTTTTTGATTATATTTTGAATATGAGTGAAGCTGTGCGGTGACTGTCTTTCACTTTTTGACTAATTTTACCTAGCACAGTCACCACAAAAGGTATCCATTTTGTCCCAGAAGGCACCATAATCATTTTTAATAGCTAAATAGTGTCCCACTAATGATATATTCCCCAAATTCGTTATCCAGTTGTCTATCAGTGGGCACTTATTTGATTCTGTGTCTTGGC
The DNA here is from genome assembly GCF_014898055.3 of Talpa occidentalis. Taxonomy (NCBI): domain Eukaryota; kingdom Metazoa; phylum Chordata; class Mammalia; order Eulipotyphla; family Talpidae; genus Talpa; species Talpa occidentalis. The sequence goes on along the minus strand of NW_023601104.1, from coordinate 46,123,234 downwards.
TCTTGTGATTAGTGCTGTTATGAACTTAAGAGTACATAAATGGGGCCTCCCCGGTGGCACAGCAGGTTGAGAGCCATGCTGTGAAGCTGTCTGCAGCCTCTGTAGTGCCGGTTCGATTCCCGGCCAGCCAGGGAGAAACCCAGTTGGTATGGCAGACCTCTCCTGCCTTGTCCACTGCTCCCCTCAGCAGTATCCTTGGTCTGTCTGCCTGTTCTGCTCTCCTCTCTGTCTCTGATGAATTCTCTCACGCTCCCATGCCTCTGACTGTACCCCAGTTCTTGTATAAATAAATAAATCTTTTTTAAAAAGTACATAATGTTTTCATAGTAATGTGAGAAATACGAATTAAAATAATGAAAGTTCACTGTTAAATGTCAAGCTGACTAAAATTTAAAAGTCTGTTAATACATAATGCTAAGAGGATTTGAAAAAAAAAAGGGAACTTTTATGGATGTGGGTGGACATGCAAATGGGAAAAAAGATCTTAGAAAATGGTTTAGCATTGTTGCTAGACTTAAAGGTGATGATTCACAGCAGTCTCATTCCAGCTATACATCCTTGAGAAAGTGTGTGTAATGTATATCATAGATAGATGTTTTCAACCAGTGGTAATTTCTTCCTCCCCCTTCCCCAGGGGCCATGTAGCAATAGCATGAGACCTTTTTTTTTTATTATTTTTTACAACTTGAAATGGAGGTGCTATTGGCATAATGGGTACGAGTCCAGTGATACTGCTAAATACTCTAGCATGTATAAAATGCAGTCCCAACAAGGGAGGATTACTCAGCTCAAAATGCCAATAGTGCCAAAGTTGAGACATCCTGATGTACATTCAAATACAGGTACAAGATTATTTATTATAGACATTATTAATGTTAGCTAAAAATGGAATAAAAACAAACTTCCCTCCTCACCTGTAGTAAATCACTCATCTGTTCCCCGTTTTTCTAGTGTTGTCATTTGAGAATTTTACAGTGTGTAACCTTTTATGATTGGCAATTTCCATTCAGCATAATTCCCTTGAGATTCATCCAAGTAGTTGCAGTTATCAATAATTTGCTTGTTTTTATTTCTGAGTAATATTCTCTGGTATGGATGTACCATAATTCAGCCTTTTCACCCCATGAATAAAGCTGCTATAAACATTTATGCTGAAGTTCTTCTGTGAAGATGTTTTTAATTCCTAGGAATTAATGCTTAAAAAAAACAATTGCTGGAGTGCATGTATGGTTTTATAAATTTCTTTTTAAAACTTACTAAACTGTTTACCAAAGAAATTATACCATTTTATGTTCATATCAACAAAGTATGAGTGATCCATTTTCTCAGCCTCCTTGCTAGCATTTGGTAATGTCATAAATTTAACCATCCTGTAGGAATGCAGCAGTATCACAGTATGGTTCAGTTTGCAATTCCCTAATGACCGATGATGTTGCTCATCTTTCCATGTGCTAATTTTACTACCTGTATGGATTCGTTATTAAGTTTTGAGGTGAGGAGTTGTCCAGTATATGCTAGTGTTAGAGGAACATTGAAGATCCAGTGTTCATAGTAAAGATGGAGCTTTTTATGTTTCACCCCAGATGTCTTTTCAGACTCCTCCCTGCTGTCCATGCTACTGAGATCACAGTGCCAAGCATTGCAACTCCCAGCATGCTATGAACCTGACTTCTTGAATGAGGTAGGGAGGAGGCTGTTGAGGTCATGTTGGATTCAAAAGACTGCACATGTACATGCCAGGTTTCTTTTTAGGCTGGCTTTGGAGTGTAACCTGGTCTCAGCTCAGTTGATGGCATTTGAGGGTAGGACAAACTCCACCTGGCTACAGGCCAGCCTATGCATTTCCACTCTCTCCTTTCTTTTCCTTGCTTTCACACTTTGATAAAATCAGGATGAGAGTCTCTGGCCACCATGATCTTGACCTTCTGGTATGTGTTCAACTTGAGCAGTATATTTTGAACTTTGTTTTCCCATTTTTTCCTAAACTTTTGAGCCCTGTAGAACCTATTTTTTGTGTTTTCTGCCAAGAGATTTGGATTTATTCTTCTGTTGGCTTTGCTTTTAGGCCTTGATTCCTGTGCAAATTTGACTAAACATTGGCCCCTTGAGGGGATGTTTTATTTTGGAATTTGTTTGGGAGTCTATATTTTGAAATCCTTGTCTCCTCTCTCTCTATTCCCTTTTAACCTCTGAACTACTAAGAATCTCTGAGCACAATAGAGTGTGATTACTTTGTGTTTATGCTTAGTGTGGCATGAACCCTTAGAATGGACAACATGGGATTTTCTTCTTAACAATTTGGGGTCCCTGATCACCCCTTGTTTTTGCCTTGAATCATGAGGACAGTTAGTGTGACTGAAGAAAAGATAATGTATGGTAAAGTAATAGAAGATGAAGTTAGTGAGGCAGTGTGGCTTTTATTTTGAGGACAAGCTGATAAGTAACATAAACTGAATTATTAACCGACTATTCTGTGTTGAGCATAAACCGATGAGAGATGGTATAATGATGGAGCGCTTTGATGAAGTGATTTCAGTTAGCCAGTTGAATTGTTGTGGTGGCATAGATGGAAAGAGTATCATGGAAAGTGGTGAGAAGTGGTTGAATTCAGTATTGTTAACAAATATAAACAGGTCTAAAATAGAATCTTTCTAGCCAGGCCACACCAGCACTTAATAACTAATCTGACTGATGTTTCCAAGGTGGAAATTTAAAGTAACCATTCTGGTTTTCCTGGTCAACAATAGTGAGTTAGTCTGCATGATACACACACACACACAAACACACACACAAGCACATGTACACACACACCCCTTCCCCCTAAGGGAAGGTGTCTTTACCTGAAGTAATCTTCCTTTTTTATTTTTTCTTAATAGTCTAGTCCCAGCTTCTTTCTGACTGCAGCAATCTTCTATTATTTAGAACTCTTTGCAGTGCCTTACTACTTGCTAGATGTGATACTGCCCCATTCATGAATCTTTCAGGTTTGACTTGCACCAGGAACTTGGGGCGTGGGACCTAGAGAAGATGCATAGGGAAGACACATGTAGGGAGGCTATCTTAGCAGAAACAGTGGCAGCCATTATCTTGATTTGTATTTTTATTTGGTCCTTTGGTCACAGACTTGCCTGGCCCATTTTACCCCTTTTGTATATTTCCAATATTCGTATGTTTCCAGCCGAAAGATACCTCTGACCGGACTTTTGGGCTCCAAGGCTGTGCTTCAGCCCAACCCTGTCTGGCTAATACAAATCAAAATAAAGCTGGAGAAGCCAGTGCCCCTTCATAACCCACCTACCTTCTGTGTTATACAGCTTCACCTGGCCATTCAAGGGGGCAGTATGTAAGTGCAGACAGGGAACATGGTACCTCCTCTACCATAGTCACATCTAGTTATTTGACATTCCTCTCTAGTCATGTTTTTTTGTGCCTGCTCAGCCTGTAACCTCACTATTCCTTTTGCTCTAAAGGTCTTCAACACATTTTCAAAATCTAGTTGAAATAGAAATGTCACATATTCTTGTGGGATTACTATTTTCATGCCTTATCTCCAGATTCCACCATGTTACTCTTATATTTGAAACATTTTCCATCATAAAACTTATCATATCCCAACTATTTATTTCTCCCCCTGCTGTATGATAAGTTCCAAAGGCAGTGACTGTATTTACAGAACAGGGAAAAATGAATGAATGAGTGAATGAATAAAACTCTTGTCTTTGAGGACATATGTGTTATTCTTACAATTCAAGGTTATTTTCATAATTTGATGCAAGACTATGATAGAAGAAACAATGGAAGAACTAGAACATTCTAACAAGAAGTCAATGACAAAGGATATGAGGACAAATAAGTGTTAAAATTCTGACAGGGCCTGGAGGAATGAAAGAAAGAGAAATTAGATCAGCTCGGCCAAGTGAGGCACCAGAGAATGACTGAATGGGAAGGAGCTTGATTGTTCTCTCAGTTGGCCCAGAGAAGCATTCATTAGGAGGGTAAGCTACAGCAGTGAGAACTGGGAGAATTGATGTGTAAATGACATGCATGATAGGAGAGAAGATGGACAAGACAAGAAGCTAGGACTACAAACTTAATAAATGATATTTATGGAAGCAGAAGCAGAAGCAGATAAAGTGGACTGTGAGGATTCAGAGTTGCACACTGATAAGATTTGTATACCCAAGAGAGTTGATAAAGAACAAAGATTAGGAGATACCACTTAGTTGGTGACTTAAGACTTTTCCAGATAGTTACCAGGTTTCCTAAATTTAGGAATTCAACCACTGAGAAGTCTTTTTTTTTTTTACTCATACAAAAGCTGGGGTACAGGCCAGAGGTGTGGGGAGGTGAGAGGATTCACCAGAGACAGAGTGGGGAACAGAACAGGCAGATTGACCAAAGTACACTGCTGAGGGGAGCAGTGGGCGAGTCAGGAGAGGTCTGCTGCACCATGTGGTAGCTCCCGGTTAGGCCCAGGATAGAACTTGTGCTACGGAGGCTGCGGACAGCTTCATAGGTTGTGTCTTAACCCCTTGCACCACCAGGAACGTCCCCAATGAGAAGTCATAATTCTATAAAAATATGCAATAGTAAAAAAGTCACTTTAAGAACAGGGAGTTGGAGAAGAGGAAACTAAGGCTTAATGGTCTATTTTAAGAAAAATATTACAGATTTTCTGATTTTTAAAGCCAGTGAAAATAAATAATAGAGTCAAATCTATTTTCTTTCTTCTGGGTGTTTTTAGGCTCAAATGAGATAATTATAATAATATTTCACATGTGTATTATTCTATAATATTTACAAAATATGTTGGCATATATTATTATCATGATCGCAGCCTTATATAACTTGAACATTTAATGGTACTGCTTGGTTTGTTTTGCATTCTGTTAACAAAAACAAACCACAGTACACACTCACACACACCCACACATATTTTTCTAATCCTCAATTTTTGTCAAGCATACTACTTTTTAACTTGTGCTACTTTGTTCCATTTTATATACCTTTACATCTCTCTGTAAATCCTTTCTGGACAAAGTAGTGATACAAATATACAAGTGCTACTCAATAATTGTGAGGTCTATCTTTTGAAAGAATTTTTATAGATTTATAAAAAAATAATGGCAACCTTGAAAAGGTCTATGAAGGATTCCTTTTCCAGTTAAACTTCATTTCCTATCTGAGAATACCAAATGTTATAATAATCACTTCAGAGAGTTAAAATATTAGGAAATGTTAGCAGGCCTCAAATGTATAAATACACATGTGCACATGATTTTTTGAACATGTTCACAAATATGTTCACAAATTCCACTCTTGATAATGATTTCACCACAAGTTTCTTTGGTCTAGTTGCTTGATATCACTACACTAAGTAAAGATGATCCTTGTTCTTTATCTCAGTTATAGGATACAAAGAATAGAAAGCAGAAAACACCTTTGAATCCTTCACCCCCAGAAAAGTCCTAGCATATCTGCCCAAGGAGCTTGATTGACTCAAATGCTAGTCTAAACAAGAGCTTTAAGTAATTTTAAAATGACTGTACTCCAGTGACTTAATAGCATCTGATAAGTTATGTAACACAAATCAGTAAGATAAACGTAAATGAACCAAAATACTGGAACCTCTAATCAGGCTTAGAATCTAGACCAAACTGTTAAATCTAGAATTAAAAAAAAAAAAGTCTTTGCATATTTGCAGAGATATTTAGGATATGTAAGCTAGATTAAGAAATCAAACAACTTATGATCCTTACTAAACCTGAAAATTGAAAAACATTAACATCTTCCTTGGCACAACATGGCTTTCAAATCTATATGACATCGCTTGGCTCCATTTTTAGTCAGCATAATTTTGGCTTCTATTCTTATGTGGATAACAGCCAAATTCATCTGTCTTCTATGTCCAATCCTAGCATCTTTGTTTAGTTCCTCGACTGAGATTCTGTTTTAAATAGCCTGAAACATTACTGTAGAGAAAGAGATTTTTCCTGAGCAATTTGAGGTATCTTTGTCAAATTATATAGTTATCATCTGAAGCTTTGTTTTCAGTGCAGTAGTTTAAAGAGTGTAGTTTTCTTCCTATAACTTGCTTAGAGATTTCCATGCCTACTTTTGCCCAAAATTGCTTTGATTAATATAATTCTCTTTTTCCATGATTTCTTTTGCTATTTACTGCCCTCTGTGATGAGTGAAAAACACAGGTGCTAGAATTCTTGGGAGAGCTCAATTTGAGGGCAATGTGTACATCCCCAGCTTTACTATCATAAATTGCCTCTAAAACTTCAGTTTTTATATTTATTTATAAAAATCTGATAGATTGTTTTGCAGTCTTGGGATTATTTGACAACAGATCGATTCCCTAATGCTGCTCCTTGAAGACTGGTTTTCATGGCTACTTTGTCAATGACTTCCAGCCTGGGTCAGTCAGTGCAAGGTGAAGATGAGAGTGAGGTCAGGATGAGGGAGACAGCTATAAAACTCGATGCTTAAACATTTTCACTGGTAGCAGCTTGTCTCTCTGTGACTCCAGCTGCCACTATCCATACCCCCCCCATGGTTCTGTCATCAACCAGTGACCTCTGACCCTCCACATCTGTCTTATAATTTCTTCTCTTTGATTCTCCAGTGTAGAGATGTTGGTAAGTTCCCGAAGTTGCTACTGTGTAGGTTATTCTATTCCTGTTGTCACCAGTTATTGTTTTCAGATATTTCATCACCTGTGCAGTTAACTGCATTTATTAAATTCCTTTTCTTATAAACTATTGAAAATGGATTATGTTTTTCATAATAGTCCCCAGTTGAACCAGTATCAGTTCTTATCTGACTAAAAACAGGGAGATTTATGTTTAACAAACTAAACTGTGCAGGCATGGGGGGATTTAAAAAGGCTATCAAAAGTAAACATGTTTTGACCATAAAAGTTACTATTCACAATAATTACATAAAGTTCCTAATAATGGGATTGCAATTCAGTTGGACAGGCTAGTTAGAAACATTTGAGACATTTAGGACTCATTTGGGGGGAAAAAACGAGTTCTTTGTAAGATATTCTTATATGCTGTATAAAAGCTTATTTACCTTTTCTAATTTATAAAGTCAAGTTTTGTCTCCAAGCGTTTCCCTGGATTTTTTTTATTTTAGGAAGAAAACTTTAATGGAACTAATATAAAAGAAACAAATAATAATTAATCTAATTATAATTTGATCTGAAAAGTGATATGTAAAAATAAAAAGCATATGCAAAATCTAAAAATGTCTATGCCTAAGTATTAATATAATAATTGAATCACCTTTCAGAAATAGGCTTTTGCCTTTGAAATTATGTTTGTTTTTCTGATTTGGCTGCAGATATAAATATTATACTTCCAGAGAATTTTGCCTTTTTGGATACACCACATATAAATATGTTGTGTTAATAAGAATTATTTTAAAATAATATAATACTTCCACATGCCTGCAAAGTAAAGGCTTTTTTCCCCCATCTGTGCCTTTCTTACACATGGAATCTTGGATTAAAATTCTTTATTAACTCATGTATGCTATTCTTCCAGGCCATTTATATATATATATGTGTGTGTGTGTATATATATATATATATATATATATATACAGTTACATTCAGGAAATATTTCCAAAGGAATTCTTTTATTTGGTCTTTCTTGTGGAAGAGATGACATAAACACACCAATATAACATGTAAAGGTAGAAAAAAGTAGATAATATGCCCTGTAGAGAAAAGTAGAGAAAATGTCCTGTATGACTCTGTCCTGGTCACAGTCAACAAGTTCACAATGTCTTGATTAGAAGAGGAAGCTGGGAAGAGGCAAAGGGAAAGTGGTCACAGTACTAATGCGTGCCTGATCGAAATTTGTCACTGTGACCCATATCTATTTGAAACTTTGTAAACAACATGAAAATGATGATCAATGACTTATTTCTAAATAATCATCTTTATGTAAATGGATTGTAGTGATGTGATTGGCAGGCTATCTTGAGGCAGAGAGGTTTCTGTGTTGTAACTGCACTTATAACTGAAGAATTACAGTAACTGAAAAGCTATTAAAAGCCATCATAATCACTTGTCCTTCTAAACTGTAAAAATAGGTGAATAAAAGTAAAACTTCCTTTTGATGTGGATTTATGTAATCATATTTCTATGAAATTGATATCATCAACAGTAATATGAGTATCTTTCCACATGATACAGAAACCAAAAACATTGAAAGACCAATATTCCTTTAAAAACACATTTCTGTGCTAGCTGGAGCTCTCTGTTTTGATGAGCAAGGTGCAGGCAAAAATCTTTTTATCTCATTTATCTCAGTGATAAATTGTTACCTTCCCTTCTATAAATTTCTCCATCCCTTTGTTTCATCAAGGTTTTATACAGTAATTCTACTGGGTTGAAATTAGAGTGGTGCTTCTTGAACTCCCTTGTGCATACAAATCACCTGGGGATTTTGTGAAAATTGTATGTTCTGCTTCAATAGGTCTGGGGTTCTATGGCCTGAGATTCTGTAGTTCTAGCGAGCTCCCAGATGATACATGTGCTGGTATGCAGAACACATTTTGAATGGGAAGTAATTGCATTTCTTGTCTCTATTCCTCACAAACGACATGCTTCTTGCAGAGAAGAATGTGCTTTGCTTATCTCTGGATACACAATAATTTATAGTTAATATAATGTATTTTGGTGAAACATTTATTACATTTTTTGTCCACTAGGTGAAGACACTGTTTGTTTTCTATAAATGAAAAATGTGAGCTCCAAAAATAAAATGAATTCATATGTGAGATAACATATATCATACATTATTAGATTTAACTATATGTAACTGCTATATGTTATGTATTATATAGTTTTGGCTTTAATGCAATGTTATTGGAATTCCCATAGAGGAACTGTAACTGGATATTTGCTCCCTAGACACTAGTGTTATAATTTTGATGCACTGCAATCAGAAGTAAATACTAAATATGAAAGTCTTAGAGAACAGGAAATATAGTGGGAAAGATAAGAAAACATTGATCATTGTTAGCTGTATATACCATTGCATTTGAAGACTGTAGAGCAGATGGATTCATATAAAATATAAAGGAAAATTTTTAAATTAATAAACATAGCAAAACCAATTTTATATCTTTCCTAGTGTTGAATTTAGAATCCTAAAACAGAATTAACTCTAAGCATTAGTAAACTAAAACCTTGTTTATCAATTTTTTTGTGTGTTGGAGTGAAGAAAGATTAAGATAATCAAAACTAATAAAACTTTCTCTTTTTTCCATTTAGTAAATTCCTAGCTCCTTTAACTGTACATGAGGCTGACATCCATGTTAACGTTTTATGTGAAAACTGATTTCAGAATCTCCTGTGTATTAAGGCATAACATAGAGAACATGAGCACACACACCATTTTCAATATTTTTCTTTTCTGTTTCAATATTTTTCTTTTCTGTTTCTCTTTCCTCATAATGACCCATAGTAAGTCTCACTGCTAATAGAAATGAAAATGATAAAAAAGAACTCTGAGAATCACAGATCCTTACTGCCCTTTATTATTTCTTGATTTTTCTTATTCATTTTCCTCTCCCACTTTTTCTGTCTTAGCAACAACAACAACAACAAAGAAACTATGATACTACAGGCGATAAGGCTCTGGTCAAAAAGAAGGTGGAAGATAGTAAAGATTTAGAGACTGACAACTGCTATTTTACTTAATCTGTTAGTATCCATATGCCTGTTAGTGTGAAGTTGAATTGTTTCTATTGGAAAGTTGTTTTCTAAGATGCTAAGCTTTTTTGGATGTTGATGACTGAAGTACGACAGCTCATATGTACCGCTGAACACTCTGACAGCATGAAAAAATTTACTGGCTCCTGGATGTTTTATCTTAACATACCTACAAGTGCTACATATATTACAGCTTCTTCATGCTTAAAAGAATTTTTTTCATTGTTATATGGGAGTGTCGTCTGTTTTTACCTCATGATGTCCTCAATGGGACTTTCTTCCCCACAAGGGAAGTAATTTATTTTCTGAATAAGTCCTAGTAACTGTTTGCGGCAGTATTTTTATTCATATGTTTAAAAGTGATATATTGTTATCTATCAGTTATATTTATAGAATGAACTTCTTTACTGCAAATTAAAAAATATATCTTATGCTATTGCCAATTCATGTTTTAAAAGCTACATGATTCATAATTGGAATATTTAAGATTATAACCATAATAAGACTCACTGTTGACATACACATATCTGTACATTATAATACTAATGAATATTAGTTTCTCAATACTTGATGACAAAAGTGAAGAATGTCCACATCTCATTAATAACACTCAGGATATTCTTTAATTTTTATTTAACCCAATCCAAGTTTTCTACCGAAGTGAGTAATTTCTAGGATATATAGATATTCAGATCAAATAAAGTCCCATTTAGAATTATGTCATTTTTAGAATTTAGTAACACAATTCCCATTTAAAGATCTAGTAATTAAACTCTCCGATAAAACCAAAGCATTCTAAGCAGGAGTGCCTTGGCACATACCAGCATAAACAAAGAATCTCAAACACTCCATTTCCAAGACCACCTTAGAGAAATAGAAAGACACTTACTGGCTAGGAACTTCTAATGTACAGGATCACAAAAAAAGAAATGACTATTTAGGTTAAAAGATATAGGTTACTGCTTTTTCCCTCTAATATGTCTTTAATAGGTTTTATTTATAAAGATACTCTCCACATAGTACTATATATTTTACATATTCAGAGGTAATTATCTGACATTTTTTGCCTTTTCAGGAAGGACAATGCTGATAGTGTAGCTAAAATATAAACTTTAATGCATTCACATATTTGAGGTGAATTTCTGAAAACCAGTGTAATTAAAATGCAAGCAATTTTATCTTTACACTATTTCAGGACAAACCAGTGTTACTCAGTATGTTTTTTCTGATAACATAGAAGACTTCTAAAAACCATTTTTTAATTTTATTATTTTTTAAATTTTATATATTTTTACATCATTTTTCATTTTTTGCACAATGTATGCATTTTCATCTTGGTTACAGTCCCCATACAATTCCAACCCCCCCCCCCCGTTTTGATCCTACTCCTTCCTCCTGACCATTTTAAAAAACATTTTTAATGAAATATTTGATTGGTTACTCTAAGTTATAAGAACTACAGAGTCCATGTGGAGGACATTTTGATGAAGAAAACTTCCAAACTTCTTTGGCCAGTTTGCTGCTGAGCTGCCCTCTCTGCTGTTGATCTTGTTGCTAAGGTATTGGCGTAGAATTAAGTTTACAAGATGAGAAAGGAAAAGAAGGCAAAACAAATGGACTGGTTAAAATTAGGCAGATATGGCAAAGTGAAATTTAAAATATTTTACTGCCAAATTTGAATCTGGAACTATGTAAAAGAGTAGCTTCTATAATGTCCTAAAAGACTTTCCTGCATTGCTGTGCCTATTCATGAATCTTAAATCTAGTGATTCATTTAAAAATGTGGGCCGGGATGTAGCATTATAGAAAACCTCAGGATTTTCCTATAGTCAAATACTATATATTAATACTCATTTCATAACTTCACTGCAATTTAATGAATATACATTTAACACCATATTGAATCCTGTTTAATACATCTAAGCCATATTATGTATGCATGTACATATATATGTGTGGTAACACATATTCATTTACATGTAAATATATATGTTTAACCTATTAACAAAATGAAGTCTAAAAAAGAACCTGAATAGAAGAAATTTAACATAGCATATTTTATAAAAAAGAAAAAGGAAGGAGAAGAATTATTTGATATTTAGTTCAACTAAATGTCTCTTCTTTCTTAACTGAAGCATCCAGGGAATATTATCCTAAGTTTTTTTTCTATGTTTAACTAAGATTTATTAGATTTATGTGTGGTTGAATAATGAACTGGTCCTAGAACTTTCTTAATTTAATTCCTCTTCTATGAACTTACACAGCTGTTTAGTTCTTTTGTAAACAAGGAAGGCTAGGCACTCTTGCACAGATCTTTTTAGCATATGAAACATATTGACATGAATATAACATATGTGCCAAAGCAATATTATTCAGCTAACATTTCAACGAAATGCAACATAAAATTTTAAATTACATATTTCTGCATGTGTTTGATTCCCTTGTTTACTGTATCTGATCCAGAAATATAGAAGACTCTTATTGTGAAAAACCATCTCTAATATCTTTGCATTTTAATTCCATTATAAAACTGTAGTTATAACCAGTCATTTATCTTTTAATTGTTCCAAAATTATCAGGTATCAAAATGACATTTTCAGTTCATTAGAACTTCTGATTCATTTGAATCAGAAGAGTCCAGAAAAAGGACACTGACAGACAGAAGTATGTCAAACATAGAAAGCAGGTAGGAACATTTTGTTTATTGGAGCAGCAAAACAAAAGATAGGTTGGCCACTCTGGTTGAAGCATATCACTTTAAACAAATCTGTTATATCTTATCACCTTAGTTTCTCCAAACAGAATGCTGAACCTCTTTTCCTTTCTCAGGTAGGATGGTGTGATTATTGATTATTTGTACTTTACAATAACAAAGACATGTAGTATACTAAATTATAATTTCTCTTTTTAATCTTACTTGCTAAAGCCCCATTAATGAAATATTTTTTATGATTTAACACATCTTCTGTTCTCAGAAATAGAATTGTCTTTTACTAAAACATTTTAGATATTTTTTGCTTTTTATTCATTGTATAATTATGTAAGATTGTTGATAGCCTAACTGAAAAGTAGTGTTGTACTTCTGCTTATGATGGCACAATTGGTAATTACACAAGAATTTAATTCTAATAACACTATAAATGAATGTCTTGTCTTAACATATACTTAAAATATGTACTTTTATTACTGTAATAGTCTATAAAAGTAAATATTTCAGAGTAGAACATAAAAGAGTCTTGCAAGTTGAACAGATCCTAGATGTCAAAAATAGACAGCTATTTTCTCAAAATGTGAGTATCAATTTTCAGATGTTGGATGCAAACTGATGAGGAAGAAAAGCTAGATAGAGGATGGAGTACATTTTATGTCATCTGCATATGAAATTTCAGATGAAGATCATGTCATTTTTGTGTGTTACAGCAAACTATGATTCATATTTATGTCCTCTTCTCACTGGTATTTTTACTCTCTTACCTTGCCGAAAGGTAAAACACACACATACACACACACACACAAACAGACACACACACACACCCCACCCCACCCCCATACATTGAAATCTGACCCAAGCTGTGAGGAAGTGTGAGGAACTGATATTAAACTTGGCTTCCTGAGCCTCCCGGGTGGCGCAGTGGACTGAGCGTCACGCTGTGAAGCTGTCCGCAGCCTCTGCAGTGCAGGTTCGATTTCCCCACTGGCCACGGAGAAACCCACATGGTACGGCAGACCTCTCCTGTCTCACCTGCTGCTCCCCTCAAGAGTGTCTTTGGTCTGTCTGCCTGTTCTGCTCCCCTCTCTGTCTCTTACCCTCCCATACCTCTGACCTGTACCCCAGTTTTTGTATAAATAAATAAATATTTTAAAGGGCCCCCCCCCAGTGACGCAGTGGTTGAGCGCTGGGCTGCAAAGCTGCCCACAGCCTCTGCAGTGCCAGTTCAATCCCCGGCCGGCTGGCAAGGGTCCCACATGGCGCACAGACCTCTCCTGCCGCCCGCTGCTCCCCTCAGCAGTGTATTTCATCAGTCTGCCTGTTCTGCTCCCTGCTCTAGCTCTGGTGAATTCTCTCACCCTCCTGTACTTCTGACTGTACCCAGTGCTTGTATAGATAAATAAATAAATCTTTTAAAAAATAAAGAAAGAAAGAAATATTTTAAAAATAAAAAAAAAAATTAAAAATTTAAAAGTTGGCTTCCTGGAAGGGGAGGCTAATGGTTTCTCTACACATGGAAGAATGGAAGAGGAGGCACTAGAATATTAGATATTTTGCAATATGCTGAAAAAAACTCCTGTAGTAAAATGCTATTGTAATCTGATATGTTGTTTTCTTTCTTTTTTTATTAATAGAAGTGGAGTGCTGGCTGGCTTTCTTGCTTATAGGAGTATTCTGAGTTCCTAATCTTCAGAAGTTTTCAGTGCTGCACCTTAATTCATGCTGGTTATCATTTAGCCCCTGCCCATTGACTGGGACTTGACATCAAGTAGGGAACTTTAGATAAATTAAATTCATACTTGCTTTCTCCACAGTTGAGCTGACTTTATATCTGATTAATGAAAAGAAGACCTATTTGGAGCAGGCCTCTGACTTTGTGATTTCCTCAACAATTATTTCTCAAGCATTGCTGACTCTAAGAGATTCTGTGTGACTTTATTTGAACAGCAGTTTTAAGTACTAAGAACAAACCTTCTAGGGATTTACATCCCTGATGGGACTGAAAAGTGAAAGTTTTTGAATATGTATCAGGTTTAATAATAATAATTTTTAAAAAGCTCCATTCATCCTCCTAGCAGTCATTTGAATAACAGGAATTTTTTTCCAAAAAGATCCATGCAGATTAATTGAATAATTTTCTTGAGGGAAGACTTGAAATGGCATTTGAACTTCAGCTTCAATCAGAAACTCTATGACTTTTAGTCAATCTTTGTTGCTTCACATGGTTGTTAGCTTGTTAAGGAACCTTTTATGTCATTACATAGTTTTGTACTGTGTAAAAGAGGGACTCTAATGTCTGGGCAGTTCTACAATCTGACCAGAGTTTATACTTTACTTCCTGGAAGGAGATTTGTTACACCTAAAGTGAAGTGACTTTAATTAAACCTCATTGCTAGTGACTAAAGGGCACCCCCTATCTAGTTAGAACATGGAGAGGAGGTGAATTGAGACCCTTCTCACTATGTCCCAGGGAAGCATTGTTAACATCCAGGAGAATTTAGTTTCTGGGGTTTTCATTTGCACAGATTCCATACTATGTTATCCATTGCCAGTAGGATAAAAGGGGAGGCTTTGAAGAAATTCAATACCATGATTCTCATATGAACAATGTTTCATGTGATAGGCATGACCAATCTAAAGATAAGTATTGCAAAGGAAAGAAAAAGTGAGTTCTATTCCATGGGGTAAAACATACCAAAAGCAGGAAAATACTAGAACTAGGATCAATTTTTATCATAGATATTCATTCATAAAAAATAGCAATAGCATCAAGATATTCTCATCATTTATTAGAACAAATTTGTGAAAAGCTACTCCAAATTTTTGCAGTCTTCTACAGTCTTCAATGTCTGTGAAAATCTTGGTTTTGCATAAACTTTTAATCTTGCCCAGTTGCTCCCATAAAGCTGAAATGCATACAACACTCACACACAAATACAACCACTTGTCTTCAGAAATACTTGATGATTCACACAGAGAAAAATGATTATAACATGTGAATATTACATTTATTTTAGGCTAGTAACTTATCTCACAAATTACACTGAGGTGATCTTCCATTCATTCCACTAGTTCACTACCAGCTAGCCTATCTAGTACTAGATAGATTTATGCATAATACCCCTTATTACAGTTTTCTTCATCAGAAGTACTTTAAATAATTATTGTAATTCTTGAACATTTGATTCCAATATGATAATTCAGTCCCTTGGGATGTGAACATTAATAGATTACTGTTCTGTCTACAGCACCAGTTACATTAATGAATGGCCTTATGCAGTTGTCCCATAGTTCTTTTGCAGTTATACTGAAACTTTCCTAATCATGAGTTATTCTTATTATATTTTTGTTATATATCTTGTTATTATATTGTTTTATGTCATTATATGTATTATATCTTATTATAAGTTATTCTAACTTATTAACATAGAACAAGAGGAAAATCTAGAAATTAATTAGGGGGTTGAAATTCTCATATCCTTTACTAGTAGGCACATGTTTATATGTTAGTGAGCACATTTTCTATTAGCACACACATGTCTACCTCTGGTCAGATGTCTGTTTGATATACAATGTTTGCCCTACTGTGATAAAACCAATGAGGAGAATAGATTCAAAAATAGTAAGTACTAAGCTTTCAGATGCCTTTCCAATTATGTGAAAATACATTACATAGAGTCATATTCAATCTCAGTCAATTCAGCATGCAAGTTACTAGGCATGCTTTCAAGTTTCACTTATCAGAGCTCCCTGCCCACTTGTAACATTTTGACTTATTCAACTCAAATAATGAGTCAAAAATCAAGAAGCAATTAAGCAGAGTGCAATTAAATTCAGTATGCCAGTCTTATATTCAGGTCAGAACAGAAATGAAAATTAGAAAAAGTGCCAAATTTGACTGATCATTGAAAAAGATAAAACCTAAGATTTTAAGTTTAATTGCTGTATAATAATTTAAACCTCAAACTCTATGGACATAATGTTTTGAAATACTGAAATGATTCTTTTTAGAAAAATAAAAGCTTTCAAACAAGTATAAATTTCATATTTTTCTTACTTGTCCAACATCTACTATACTTTATACCCCAAATCAGTGGGTATCTCTCCTTCCAGAACCCTCATTTTTTTCTTATTTACAGCATTTTCCTCTTTTCTTATGTTAACACATACCTGTCCCTATAGTATATTTTCCATAATCATATGCTGTCAGGATATAATAAAAATAAATTTACCTTTAATAATACCTTCACCTATTGTTTTTAGAGAACAAACTAAGTTATACTTAAATACATTTTCTTTATATACTTCTGTTTTTTTTTTTTTTAAGATTTATTTATTTATTTATATAAGCACTGGGCACGAGCAGGGAGCAGAACAGGCAGAAGGACCGAAGTACACTGCTGAGGGGAGCAGCAGGCGGCAGGAGAGGTCTGCACGCCATGTGGGACCCTCGCTAGCGGCTGGGGATCAAACTGGCTCTGCAGAGGCTGTGGACAGCTTTGCAAACCAGAGCTCAACCGCTGCACCACCAGGGAGGCCCTTCTTTATATCCTTCTAATACTGCTTTTTCTTTCTATGGTGGTATAGGCAGATACTACTGAACTGTTAAGTATCAAAATTTAAAGCCCATCAGAGAGGAAGAATACATACCTTTGGTCTTCCAGTTGGGGCTTTTGTGAGGTTTATACTCAACAGTTTAGGGACATACCAGAAATGAACTCTTACAAGACTAAAACACCACAAATGCGGTGAATCCTAATTGGAGTCTGAGGTTTCCGCCCTTATATTATACCTCTTACAGGGCTGAAGAGTCAATAATCAGATTGAATTAGGACAATCTACCCCTACTCTGACTGACAGAATAAAAAGTAACTACTCCTTAGAGAAAGAGACACCAGTCAAACCCTGCACCACAAATTATCTCATTGGATTTTATAGTCAATGTCTGGCAGTTATCATCATATCAGAACTCAAAAACCTAAGGATTTTTTAAGAGAAAAAAAACAGACAAATTAAATACATAAGTGATCCAGAGAGTGGATTTTTTCGGACATGTTCTTAAATAAATGCAAATAGTGTGTTTAAGAAAGTAAGAGACATTATTGAAGTTTTCATTACAAAACTGGTCTATGTATAATAATTACATGGATATTCTAAAGCTGAAAATAATATGTAATTCATAATTCAATTGATGAGCTTTAGGCAGATCAACTTCTTTTAACTATTTTACCTTCTGCAAAGTGAAGGACTAGTTAGAGTTAGGCAAGTATTTCTTAAGCAGGATAAAACTTCTGCAGAATAGAGGATTAGTAAAAAGAAATCTAAGTCAGGTGAAAATACCCAAACTGAAGCACAGAAGGAAGGGTGTAAAATACAGCAACAATGTAATAGTCATTTAAAAAGTGATAAAATGTGTGAAGCATGTCTGTGGAAAAGCGGAGAAAGAGAATGAGAATAATCAGAGAACATTCAAAAAGTAAATAAAAGATGATTTTCAAAAACTAAAGAATGACAGTGAAACACAAGAGTATATATAACATCAATCTCAAGGAAAATAAAAAGAAAAAACACTTCACTATGTTATAGTGTAATTGCTGAAAATCAAAGACAAAGAAAACATCTTAAAAACACCCAGAGATTCTAACATGTTATATTCAAAACTGTCTCAATAAAATTAATACCATATTCTCAACAGAGTGGAAGTTAGCAAGTATAGTAAAATGACCTGTTTTTTTTTCAGTGATCCAGTCTAGATTCTATAAACACAGAAAATATTTCTCATAAATAAAAGCTAAATAGAGACTTTTCACAAACTTAGCAGATACTTATCTAAGGTAGGTTATTCAGAAAGGCAGGGGAGCATGTGGGAAGAAATACAAAACAAAAAAATTAAAAATATGATTAAAACTAAATGAATGTTTACTGTCTAAATAATAATGAGGTTTTAAAATATTAATACATTTAAAATATGTTTATCTAACACAAGACTTTAAACTTCCATGCTAAATTTTACAAAGCACTGTTAGAAAATTAAAAAAAAAAACTTAAGACTCAATATTGCTACTTAAGATGACCTACAATTCAGTAGAATACCAATGAAACTGCTACAAGACTTTTTTTCTGTGGGAATTTACAAATTCATTCTGAGGAGTCTATGGAAATGGGTAGATCTAAAGTAATCAAAGTAACCTTGAAGAATAAAGCTAGAGGTTATACATATCAAGACTCACTATATTAAAAAAAACTAAAAGTTACAGTAATTTGGACATTGTGGTAATGACACAAAGATAGCTGCAAAAGCATGATATAGTTCTGGAGGAAAGTATAGTCTTTCCAAAATTGGTGGTGAAATAATTGGGTATTGAATGGGAAACAGGAATTTTTTTTTTTTGAGTTAACATTGATGTACATCATTATGTATTAGAAGTAATGCTTTAGACCATATGCAAAAATTAGTTTGATGTTAAAGCATCATAATGTAAATGTAAAAATAAAATATAAATCTTTTGGAATGAAGCAAACAAAATGGGACTTATCACTGAATTAGGCAAGTATTTCTTATATAAGACATTAAAATAATCACTAACCATTAAATAAAAATTAATTAAAATTACAAATATATATTAAATCATTAAAATCAGTAACACCTGTTCATCAAAACATACCATTAAGAGCTTCAAGAGGGCCTCCCCGGTGGCGCAGCGGTAGAGCGCTGGGTTGCGAAGCTGCCCGCGGCCTCTGCGGCGCCGGTTCAATCCCCGGCTGCTCCCCGGCCACCGGAGGAGGGTCCACATGGCGCGCAGACCTCTCCTGCCGCCCGCTGCTCCCTCAGCAGTGTACTTCGGTCCTTCTGCCTGCTCTGCTCCCCGCTCTGGCTCTGGTGAATTCTCTCACCCTCCCGAGCTTCGGACTGTACCAGTGCATGTATAAACAAAAAACAAACAAACAAGCAAACAAATAAATAAAGAAAAACATGCCTCTATAAAAAAAAAAAAAAAAAAAAAAAAAAAAAGAGCTTCAAGAGCAAGTCATAAATCAGGAAAAGATATTTGCAGTATTTATGGTTAATAAAGATCTCAAATTCATAACACTTAAGATCTCAACAAAAAAATCTCATTTAAAAATAACTCAACAGGCGCTTCACAAACATAAAAATACTCAAATGAACAGTAAGCATATAAAAACATATATTCAACATCATTACTAAACAGGGAAATGAAAACCCACAAGAATGGTTAAAGATAAAAAGATGTATATTATAGAGTGCTAAAATATGCATATATATATTTGAGCATGCATGTATTAAACTGGAGGGGTGTGTTTGGGTAATAACGATAGAGGAATCATTGTTATGCTAGCTTTAGAGAATAAATCTAAAATGAAAAAGCAGGTGAAAAAGTAGGTACTGTATACTGGAGGTCTGTGAAATCAGGAATAAAGGCAAGTTCTCCCAAACTGTAAGTCATACGAATACCAAAAAAGGGTTGGTCTTGCTCTACATTGACGTGGACACTGGCCCTGGAACAGAACTTAAGGAAAAGTTGTCAAGTATAGAAGCAGTAATCCATACCTAAAACTCAAAATTAACACTTGTAGGAAAAAGAGGCAAACAGCATGAGGTCAGAATAAGCAATTCAAGTGAAGGTAGGCAGGGAGATAGTAAAATAATTTATTGCTCCTTCTATTCCACATCCTATGGTAAGACCTCATCCATTGGGCCAGTCAAAGCAGGGTAAAGCAGAACAAATGTATTTATCTGAGAGGTGGAGGAAGTGCAACAAAATGTTTTTTAAAGCCATATTAGAAGTGTGGGGAAAAAGTATCTGAAACCCAGTTGTTTACTGTGATTCCGTCTCAGGGAAAATACCTTCCCTATTGCGTATTTCTATAGTGATAGAACTTTTTATAGAAGCACTTTCTTGTTATCATACCCAATGTAAAATAAACAATTCTTAAAAACCTAATTATATATAGAACTTCATTTTAAAAAGAGCAAAAAGCATAAAAGGGAAAAAATGGTATTAAAATGTTTTAAGTGTTCTAAGGTCTTTGCATGTCTGAAAAATAAAAGCCTAATAACTTGACTTTAATAACTCAAGTTACAGTTGAGGCAAATAGAACACAAATAGTTGGAAAACAGGTTGAAAGTAAATATGTCATTATTTAAATTAATTTTAAACAAAATATGCCAATTAAAATGCAGTTTAAATTGGACTTTTTATAGCCTGTATGCTGTTCACAGAAGACATGCATTAAATATAAGGTTGTAGAAAGATTGGAAAAGAACGGGTATGAAATAATAAACAATGTAAACATCAAAAGAAGCACATCTGGTATAAATTATATCAAACAAAGTGGATATTGAGACAAGTAATATTGCCAGAAATAGACAAGCTTCATGAGATTAAGTGTCAATCTATAAAGAAGATTTTAATATTAGTAATCTAAATGCATGCAAATAAAGAAGGCTAATAACATAGACTTCTTGGCCAAATCATAATAAAAAATAAAATTAACAAGTCCAAGTTTCTTTCTTATGAAGTAAAATTCTTGAGCTTTGTTGCAGGTATTTTTCACATGCAGATATTTTTTTCCTTTTCTGCTACTTGTTGATTTGAAGCTATATTCTGAAAACTAGATGTCGGTATTCCATTAAGTGCCATAAGGATAATAATATGTTTCGGGGATCTGATTTGTCTCACCATATTAATTATAAAATCTTTGAGTATGAATCCTGTTTTATAATTATATCTTGTACATTGTGTAGCTGAGTACTTACACATAATGTTCAAAAACATAATACCTGATAAACTAGAGGAATTTTGTGGTATCTTCCATGAGTGTTTTTATCTTTCTCTTGGCATGGAGTTTTAAGGTTATTTTTGTTTTGTGATAAATCATTGTGATTACACAAAATAATATTTTCAGATCACCAGATATTCATAAATATGAATGAGTAGTTTATGTTGATTGGCCATTAAGCCATCCAGAAATTTGAAAGGTCTTAGTTAAGTTATAAACAAAATTGATTTTCGAAACTACTTTTTCTCTTCCCTTGAATATAATATATATGTAACACAATCTAATAATTATTAATTCCCATATAGAAGTTGCCTATATTCATTAAACCGAAACTTTAGTCCTTAATTATAATTTTAATAACATTTTTTCTTATATTTTGTAACTTCTGTACCTCTGATATTCCTATCTACTAAGAAGACCTCTTCTTAGTATATAAACCTAGTAAAGTCTTACTCCAAAATAAAAATGGACATTAAAAAAAGACAATAAAAAGATTACTTAAAATTTTTTTCATTGACATAACATTGCATTATAAAATTCTGTAAGCTTCAGGTGCATTTTATATAAGTTTTATATGCATGTCATGCTTCATGATATGTATATACGACATTAAATTCATCTTAAAATATGTTATTTTTAAACTCAGTATTCTCCTTGGCATTTTTGTCTACACTGAAAAAAATATATAATCTGTATTCATGGTCTCTCAGTCCTTAAAACTTTGCAATCCAGATTCTGTTTCTTACAATATGAATGCCCCAACCTTCTAATCTCATGATACATATTTGGTCTTTCCCTTTGTCCATATTACCAAACTGTCCCTTGAAGCTCTCTGCTAACATTGATTCTGACTGTGCTAATACTTCCTTTTATGCCTCTTTTACTCTGCCTTTTAGCCTACTGGAAAAGCGTTTTTTCCTTTTGTCTAGTCATTCAACATAAGCAGACCTCCAAAGCTGAAGACAGAATTCCTTCTCTTTTTACCCTACATACTCTGCAACCTCACTAACCCTCACAACATCATATGCTTATTAATATGTGAATGATTACCAGTTCACTTATAGCCCTGCTCCTCTCTGCGTGCCAAACACTGTCATTCAAATGTCTTAGTAATTGATTGCCAAAGTCTGTAATTCTATTCCTAATATACTCTGCAATCTTTATCTTTTTTCCCAGCATTCCTTCTCTAGCTCAGATCTTAAATATCTCTCATGTAATCTAGTGTTAAAATTATTTATTTTCCTGACTTTCAAACTCAATCTCTAAACTGATGTTAGTAGAACTTCATTTCCCAAGATGAACTTTTATAAAATACTTATACCAAGAGATAGACCATGCAGGAAAAAATCAATGGCAAAACTTTTGATTAATGCTACCGTCTTGGATCCTATTTGGAAGAACTATAATGACTACTCTTTTAAAAAATCTATTATTTTATTATCTGTTCTGTGTAATACACTGCAACAAAAACTCCTGGAATTGCTAAAGTTGCTTTTCATCAGCAGGGAAACCACATGCCTCTACACACCAAGGCTCTCATGCTACCATACATCACACTCATTCCTTACAAGAGAGTAATCTGGCTCATTCACCCTTCATTTATCTGTGGTTCTGTGATACTCTGTATCCATAAATATTCAGAATTTTGCATTTAAATTCCTGACTAGGTAATTAAAAGAGAAACACTATGCTATCTTTGAAATGTAGGATTTTCAAAATTAATTATTTAATCATCTAGATATTTATTACTTTATCCATGAGAGTGTCAGACATTTTGAAAAGTTCTTAATTCACATCTCTAAAATCTCATAAATTTCACTACATTAAATAGTTCTATACTGAACTGAACAAGTTAAACCTACTCCCAAAGCACCTAAAACTCTGGAAGGAAGTGATTTACTTACTTTCATGAACTCATTAATTAAGTGCTCACAATACTCTAGGCTTTTACCAAAAATAGAGATGATTCAGTCTCTTTCTGGAGAGACCATCTTCAGTTTCTAACTGTTATTATTAGAATAGGAATGCAGCTTATTGGTATCTGCCACCCCTGGGGGACAATGAAACATATCACAAAGAGAAAATGTTGGCATAATGGTTGTCTCCAGCTAAAATTGCCTAAGAAACAGAAGTTGCTGTCGAATAAGTTGATGTGTGCTGGCAGAGTTATGTGAGAAGTTTGAATTGCCTCTTGCATTATGTCTAACATGTCAAGCTCTCAGTTTCATAGGGGTAAATCTGGTATTCTATCACGCCTTTCATAATTAACTCAAGGTAGCCCAAAGCAACAAGTTTCCTGATGATATGAGGATGTAGGCAAATATGGCAATATGATAACTTTCCTAAGAGGTGATTTTTGTTAGGACAGTAGGGATGCTTCTGATTCTTTTTGATCCATGACATGACATTTCTCTTCTATTTATCTAATATAGATACCATTTATAAGCTGCACATTAAAACTGCCTATCCTTTAAATGACTAAATATTTTCTTAGACTAATGGCTTCAGCTATACAGTAAACATCAGATCAGTTGGGAAAATGAGGTTAATTTCTCCATCCTAAACACAGAAATTAGATATTTAATCTTGATGAATGGAATCGAATCTGTGAATCTGAATCTTCGTATGCTATTACCTGTTTACTGCAAAGCTATGAGGAATAGAAAAGTTTAAATGTTTAGCCATTTCTTCTGAGAAACTTTCTTGTACATTTTGAATCCATGGAATTGCAGGGGAAGGGAGAATAATCCTGTAAATTAAGTCATGATGATCTTGATGATCAGGTCAGACCAGATGATAAGCTCTCCATAGAAATGCAGCACAGCAATTGACTGTCATAAAGATTAACATCCATTTGCTTAGCTAATGAGTGCCACATGCACAGCATATCCAAAACTCATCCTTTAAAAGGTTGTATCCATTTTTATCTTCACATCTGGAAGCACATCCAGTGTGTTATACAGCTGCATGACTGATTTTCATGTTTGTGGTCTGTAATCAGTCTCGTTAATTTTTAGTCATATTCCATATATACTGGTAGTGTACTTGGAAATACATATTATTGGACAGCTGGCAAAGTTTCACTTTTCAGGTGTTTATAAATGCATTTCAGCATTATTTTTCTTCCTCTTTGGCCTTAAATGGTTCTCTCTTGCTAATTTTGATATGCATAGTATCTTACAAAAGCTAGTCCTTTATAGGTGATAATGCAATGAAGGTTTGCACAGGAATTTCTTTAAATAGACATTTTCAATTACAGAAGAGTCACATGACCCCATTTGGTCTTTTGCAGTGCTATTAAAGTAAGGAAAAAAGGAAATGCACTCACAAAATGTTAAATGTTTAAAATTAGCCTTTGCTATATTCTGCTTTGAAATACCTGCATGTGTACTTTTAAAGATGTCTAAATGATGTGTCATGTTATGTTGAGTATCTTCTTTCAAAATAAATCCTGCCCCTCAAGGATATCTATATCCAAAGTAGCTATGCCGCAATGTAGACTATAATAGCCCTTCTGTGCTAAGAAGAACAGGGATAGAAATAGATACTGTATGACTAAATGCTGATTGACAGCTCCATCACAGGCATGGTACTTCTTTAGCTAAACTGCAATAAAGAGCCTTCATATCATACCATTCAATAGATAATAAAATAGCATAAACAGATATAACCTGGTGGAAAAATTTGTCTACTCAATTATAATGAACACAAATTAAACATTTGCTTTTCAAATATCTTAGATAAGGATTACAAAACTAATTGATTTACAAGATAAACTTCTCAGTTATCCTTCAGATATTCTTACTAATAGAAAATAACACTGTATCTGGGTACTCTTTAAATATATGAGGGCAAAATATTTTCTGAGAGTTATGAAATTTTTAAAATGCAAATATTGATTGAATGTCTCCAAGTTACAGATTGGAGACAGCTTAAAAGCTCCTACAAAAATGAAAATTCACTTTTAAACCTGTCAAAGTGTGCTGCATTGGTATCTTATTGGGGGAAAAAACATGAAGAATTCTTGTCATCAGAAGTTTTGTGAAAAATAAATAGGATGCTTTCAAAAGCAAAGACCTTTGCTACTCACCATTCTTGTGAATAATGCAGATACATCTTAAGTATTTGGAATCATGGGGTCCTCAAAATTTCTATCAGTTGAAAGATCTTATATCAAAATTGATAAAGTAAAAAATAACAATTTAAGTGTTGACCATACTTAGAAATTTTGCCATATATGGAACATATATATGAAGTAGTGTCCCTTTGTTGTCTTTCAGATCTGTTTTGGTTATTCCAAGTACCTACAGTTATAATATCATCATGAGTTACTATTGGGGAAATTATGATACAACCTGCATAATCTGTATAAAACACCTTCCATCCAAATTGATGAGAGATTTTATGTGAACAAGTGATTGTGTTCATTTCTGATTTCATTTCACTCTGATAGCAATACTCTTCCATGATTGTTTTGTGTAATGGTGAATATATTTTTATGACAGAAGTTAGCAAGTTCTAAGGTTAAATTCATATCTGTTTTGATCCGTATGAGAAAATTGAATTGAGACACTCTCAATGATAGAGCAGAAGGGAATGTAATTAATGGCATCCACACAAAATCCTTGGGACATATAGAGTTTCTGAATCACTGAATTCAGCAGTGCCGTCAGTGTTTTGGCTGACAGCCTATAAACCCCTTTTAACCTGAGCCCAGCTTACTCAGCAAGCTATGGCAAATGACTGCTGAGCTGTTACTTACTTATTTCAAAATATACCTCCAGTTGAGAGAGGGACATGCTCTTTTACATATGGTATGGGATTGTGTTTGGGAACTCAATTTTCTGTTACGCGTTTTTTAAAGAAATGTACAGCAGTGGCAGTTGCAAAAAAAAAAAAAAAAGAAACTTTGGAAAGGAAGAAGGGAGGATGAACTCAGAAACGGAGATGCAGTACTTGTTTTGGCCAGGCAAAGAGAAGTTGAGAAACACTCTATGTGTGGGCCAACAAAATCTATGATAAAGGACAAGGACTACAGAATACTCAGCTAAATTCCTTCCATCCAGCTCATTATGCCATCCCCACTCATAGCCAAACAGAGCAGCTTTATTCTACCCTCTCATAGATTTATATAGCTAAAGAAGCATTTGGTGAAAAAGAGAGAGAGATAATGATAATACTGACCATTGTGCATGAGAAGGTATGTAAGAAGCTGGGTGGGAAAACTAACAAGGGTGATAAAGCCGTCTTCTAAAGAGTAATAATTACAAGCAAAATGACCGCTGTTAAGAAATACATGTTCTTCCCAACCTAAAGGCTTAACTTAGTCAAGTACAGCTTTCAAGCAGCTTATATTTTCCAATCAATATTCATTCATTCTAAAAATGTTTATTAAGATGTGTTCAAGCCAGGGCCTCCTCTTATAAAAATAAGATGTTTATTAAGATGGTGCAGCGGTTGAGCGCTGGGTTGCGAAGCTGCCCGCAGCCTCTGCAACGCAGGTTCGATCCCCGGCTGCTCCCCGGCCACCGGAGGAGGGTCCCGCATGGCGCACAGACCTCTCCTGCCGCCCGCTGCTCCCCTCAGCAGTGTACTTCGGTCCTTCTGCCTGCTCTGCTCCCCGCTCTGGCTCTGGTGAATTCTCTCGCCCTCCGGCGCTTCTGACTGTACCCAGTGCTTGTATAAATAAATAAATAAATAAATCTTTAAAAAAAAAAAAAAAAAGATGTGTTCAAGCCATTGGTGTAACACTGTGGATAAAGTGCTGAATAAAAAAAGGAGCTTATCCTCATGAAGTTTACACTCTAGTCAGGAGACATATACTAAACAAGTTAATAAATAATATATTTCAAGTAGTGAAACATGTAGAATGATGGAGATAGGTGTTGAGAGATCGTGCTGGAAGAGATGGGCACTATTTCTTTGTGGGTAATCAGTGAAGGCTGATCTGAGGAAGTGGAATATAAACAGAAATGTAGAAATGTAAAAGAAGTTAGACAGAAAACCCTATAAATTGTAGGAAATTTTTTCTGAAAAGAGAATAAGAATATAAAGACCTGAAGTAGAAACAAATAAACTTAATTTCTAATATTTTTTTGCCATAATTCCCTCATATCATTTAATACTCAGTTCATATTCAAATTCCTCAGTTTCCAAAAATACTTTTTTTTTTCAGCTGTTTTGTTCAACATAGAAGTCAAAATCACCATTGTGTTTGGTTGTTTCTTAATTGTCTTTATTTTTTTTTTTATTAATATATTTTTTATTATAGTTATTATATTTTTTTTTAAATATTAAATTTTATTTTTATATTCCCCCATACAATTGCAAACGCCCCATTCTGACCCCAATCCTTCCCCTCCCGCCCCCCACCCCCCAAAAAGTGTCTCTGGTTCATAGTTTTTTGTTGATTTTGATTTTCACTTTCTTATATTCATTTTCCTGGTCCCTTATTTAAGTTTTCTAGATTCCTGCTATGAGTGAGACCATCCGGTATTTTTCTTTTTCTTTTTGGCTTATTTCGCTGAGCATGATCCCTTCCAGCGCCATCCATGTTGCTGCAAATTGCATGTGTTTATCTTTTTTGAATGCTGAGTAATATTCCATGGTATATATGTACCACATCTTCTTGATCCAGTCATCTATTTTTGGGCATTTGGGTTGTTTCCAAAGCTTAGCTATTGTAAACAGTGCTGCTATAAACATAGGAGTGCAGGTGCTCTTTGGAATTGATGTTTCTGTGTCCTTTGGGTAAATACCTAGGAGTGGAATTGCTGGATCATATGGAAGCTCTATGTTTAGTAGGTCCAGAAATCTCCACACAGCTCTCCATAGTGGTTGGACCAGTTTGCACTCCCACCAACAGTGCACAAGAGTTCCTTTTTCTCCACATCCTCGCCAACATTTGTTGTTGCTAGTTTTTTTAATATGTGCCATTCTCACTGGTGTGAGATGGTATCTCATGGTAGTTTTGATTTGCATTTCCCTGATTACAAGTGATGTTGAACATTTTTTCATATGTCTGTTGGCCATTTGCATTTCCTCTTCAGAGAAGTTTCTTTTTAGCTCTTCTGCCCATTTTTTGACTGGATTATTTTCTTTGTTGTTGCTGAGTCTCATCAGCTCTTTGCAGATTTTTGTGATCAGTCCTTTATCATTAGTGTTGGGTGCAAAAATGTTCTCCCAGTTGGTGGGGTTTCTCTTTGTTTTTGTTATTGTCTCTTTTGCTGTGCAGAAGCTCTTTAATTTGATGTAGTCCCAGCTGTTTATCTTTGTCTTCACTATCACTGCTTTGGGTGATGTGTCTGTAAAGATGTCTTTGATGTGCAAATCCCGTAGTGTTTCGCCTATATTTCCTTCTATGTATTTTATGGTTTCAGGTCTTATGTCTAGTTCTTTAATCCATTTTGAGTTGATTTTTGTGTATGGTGTGAGGTAGTGGTCAAGCTTCATTCTTTTGCATGTAGCGACCCAGTTTTCCCAGCACCATTTATTGAACAAACTTTCTTTGCTCCAATGCATAGTCTTTGCTCCTTTGTCAAAGATTAGTTGACCATAAATCTGTGGGTTTATTTCTGGATTTTCTATTCGATTCCATTGGTCTGTATGTCTGTTCTTGTTCCAATACCATGCAGTTTTGATGATTATGGCTTTGTAGTAGAGTTTGAAGTCTGGGAGTGTGATGCCTCCATTTCCTTCTTTTTTTTTCAGTAGAGCTTTGGCTATTCGGGGTTTTTGGTGATTCCATATGAATTTCATCAATAATTGTTCTATTTCTTTGAAGAATGCCATTGAGATTTTGATTGGAATAGCATTGAATCTGTATATTGCTTTTGGTAGGATGGCCATTTTAATAATGTTTATTCTTCCAATCCATGAGCAGGGGATGTCTTTCCATTTCTTTGTGTCTTCTTCTATTTCTTTTAACAGTGTTTTATAGTTTTCTTTGTATAGGTCCTTTACCTCTTTTGTTAGATTTATTCCCAAATATTTGATTTTTTTTGTTTTGATAATAAAAGGGGTGGTTTTTTTGATTTCTTCTTCTTCAGATTTATTGTTTGTGTATAGGAAGGCTACTGACTTTTGCGTGTTGATTTTGTATCCTGCCACTTTACTGAATTGATTGATGAGTTGAATTAGTTTTTCTGTGGAGATTTTGGGGTTCTCTATGTATATTATCATATCATCTGCAAATAGTGATAGTTTGACTTCTTCTTTTCCTATTTGGATTCCTTGGATGTCTTTCTCTTGTCTTATTGCTCTGGCTAGGACTTCCAGTATTATATTGAAAAGCAGTGGTGAGAGTGGACATCCTTGTCTTGTTCCAGATCTTAATGGAATTGCTTTCAGCTTTTCACCATTGAGAATGATACTGGCTGTTGGCTTGTCATAGATGGCCTTTATGATGTTGAGGTATGTTCCTTGTATCCCAAGAATTTCAAGGGCTTTTATCATGAATGGGTGTTGCACTTTGTCGAAAGCTTTCTCAGCATCTATTGATATTATCATATGGTTTTTATATTTCTTTTTGTTGATGTGTTGGATAACGTTGATTGATTTTCGGGTGTTAAACCATCCTTGTGCCCCTGGAATGAATCCAACTTGGTCGTGGTGAATTATCTAATGGATACATTGTTGGATTCTGATAGCTAAAATTTTATTGAGGATTTTTGCATCAGTGTTCATTAGGGAGATTGGCCTATAGTTTTCCTTTTTTGTGTTGTCCTTATTCGGTTTTGGTATTAGTGTAATATTGGCTTCATAGAACGTGTTTGGTATTGTCCCTTCCTTCTCAATTTTTTGGAAGAGTTTGTGAAGGATAGGCACTAATTCGTCTCTGAATGTTTGGTAGAATTCATTTGTAAATCCATCAGGTCCTGGGCTTTTGTTTTTGGGGAGGTTTTTAATTACCATTTCAATTTCGCTGCTTGTAATTGGTCTGTTTAGGTGTTCTATTTCTTCTTTATCTAGCTTTGGGTGATTGTAGAGTTGTAGGAATTTGTCCATCTCCTCTAGATTGTTGAACTTGTTTCCATATAACTGTTCATAGTAGTTACTGATTATTCTTTTGATTTCTGCTGTGTCCGTTGTGATTTCTCCTCTTTCATTTATGATTCTGTGTATTTGTGCTTTCTCCCTTTTTTCCTTGTGAGCCTGGCTAGGGGTTTGTCTATTTTATTTATTTTCAAAGAACCAGCTCTTGGTTTCATTGATCTTTTGGATTGTTTTTTTAGTTTCAATTTCATTTATTTCTGCTTTGGTTTTTATTATTTCTTTTCTTCTACTGGTTCTGGGGTTTTTTTGTTGTTCTTTTTCTAGATCTTTGAGCTTCGAGATTAGGTTGTTTCTTTGAGTTCTTTCTTGTTTTTTGATGTGAGCTTCTATTGCTATATATTTTCCTCTTATTACTGCTTTTGCTGCATCCCATACATTTAGGATATTGGTGTCCTCCTTGTCATTCAATTCAAAGAATTTTTTAATTTCTTCTTTGATCTCCTCGTTAGTCCAGTGGTCTTCCAGTAGTGTGGCTTTTAATCTCCATGAGGTAGGATAGTACCTTGCCTTCTTTTTATGATTTATTTCTAGTTTGATGCCTTCGTGGTCAGAAAAGATGGTTGGTATGATTTCAATCTTGGTGTATCTGTTGATGTTTGTCTTGTGCCCCAGTATGTGATCGATCCTGGAGAATGATCCGTGTGCGCTTGAGAAAAATGTGTACTCCGTTTTTTTTGGGTTTAGTGTTCTATAGATGTCTGTTAAGCCCAAATGCTCTAGGTCCTTATTTAGAGCTTTAGTTTCTTTACTTATTTTTTGTCTTGTTGATCTATCCATTGTTGATAGTGGTGTGTTGAAGTCTCCCACTACATATGTGTTTTCTCTGATGTCTGTTTTCAGAGAGGACAACAGTTGTCTGATATATTTTGGTGCTCTTTCGTTTGGTGAGTATATGTTAATGAGTGTTATTTCTTCTTGAAGTATTGTCCCCTTAATCATAATGTAGTGACCATTGGGGTCTCTTTTTATTTTTTTGAGTTTGAAGTCTGTTTTATCTGATATAAGTATAGCTGTTCCTGCTTTCTTTTTTGGCCCATTTGCTTGTAGGATTGTTTTCCATCCTTTGACTTTGAGCCTATTTTTATCTTTTGTAGCTAAATGTGTTTCCTGGAGACAGCAAAAGGTTGGGTTTTGTTTCTTAATCCAGGCTGCAACTCTGTGTCTTTTTATTGAAGAGTTTAGTCCATTTACATTTAGAGTTAATATTGATATGTTAGCATCTGTATTTGCCATTATGTTTGTCTTTCCTTTGATTTTATTTATTTATTCTTTTAATAACTTTTTTTTTTTTTTTGGTCTTCTTTCGTTGTTATTCGTCCCTCTGAGGTTCTGGCTTTAGGATTCCTTGTAGTATTTTTGGAGTGGGGGTTTAGTCGCAATGAAATTCCGGAGTTTCTCTTTGTCTGGGAAGGTCCATATTCTTTCTTCATGGAGGAAAGAGAGCTTTGCGGGATAGAGTATTCTTGGTTGGCATCTGTTTTCTTGGAGTCTGTTGACTATGTCCCTCCACTCTCTCCTTGCCCGTAGTGTTTCTTCAGAGAAGTCTGATGTCAGCCTGATTGGTTTTCCTTTGAATGTTATCTGTTTCTTCCCTCTTGTCAGCTTCATTATTTTTTCCTTGTCCTGGATTCTTGGGAGCTTTACTATTATGTGTCTTGCTGTGTTTTTCCTTTCGTCGTGGAAGTTTGGTGTTCTTCTTGCTTCTTGTATATCAATTTTCAGCTCCTTCTTCTCATTTGGGAAGTTCTCTTCAATTATATCCATGAATATTTTCTCTGTTCCTACATCTCTCTCCTCTCCTTCTGGAATTCCTATAACTCTTATATTTCCTTTCCTCATGGAGTCAGATAGTTCCCGAAGTCTTTCTTCATTCTTTTTCCTTCGTACTTCTCTTTCCTTTTCTGTTTTGGTTCTTTTTATTTCTGTGTCTTCAAGATTACTTATTCGTTCTTCCATTTCATCTATTCTGCTTTCATTGCTTTTCCCAGAGTTCTTTAGTTCCTCCATTAATTCTTTGATCTCCTGCATTTCTCTTACTTCCCTCTTTAGGGACTCAATTTCCTTCTTCTGATCTATCACTTTTTTAATCATGGCAATTTTAAATTCTCTTTCTGGAAGGCTCAGAAGTTCTTCCAAGTTGCTGTCGTTGCAATCTGGGGAGTGGTTTTCTTTTTGTGGTGTGCTTCTTTCCTGAGGAGTTTTTAGGTTGCGTGTGGTTCTTCTACTCCCTACTGTCTGTTTTCTAATTTGTCGTATGCGTTGGGACACTGTGTTGCTCGGACTGACTGACATCTTGGGTGAACTTCTCCGCTCCCCTCTGGCTCTTCCAGGAGCCATCTCTGTCTTCTGGGGGAGCTTTCTGCTGGTTTTAGGCAGTTTTTACTGAAGAAATGTCCCTGTTCTCAAATGGCGAAGCGGGATGCAGTCCCTGCGCCTCCGGTTTCAGGCACACTCTTCTGCGCACCCGGTCTGCCCCGGACGTGGGTGCCTGCTCCCTCTGTGGGCTCAGACTGCTGGTTGGAAGGGGCCTGGCGTGGAATAACTTCCCGGCTGGCCACTGGGTCCTCCAGAAACCTTCTGCCCTTTTCAAGCAGTCTTAAGAAATGTCCTGTTTTATAGGGTGTTAGTGACTTTTTTTTTTCCTGGTCGCTAGGTGGCGCCAGAGATCTCTCCTATTGTCCTTGGGGGGCTGTTTTTCGCCTCCCCCCACCCCGTGGGACAGAGAACAGAGCGGGAATGGTAGGGTACGCCTCAACAGCTTTGGGGTGCTGTGTCTGCCTTGTGCCCCACCGTCGTGGAGAAACCACGCCCCGAATTTTCGTGCCCCGGGTCTCAGTTCAAAGCCCTCAGTTCCAGGACGCGGGCTGTAGCCCAGTTCAGTGGCGCGGGAATGGCGCCTTTTGCACTGCTCCCGTGCCTGGACGCCTGGTTCCTGCTCACTCAGGGAGGGACCTTCACCTCAGTGAGGACCTCCGCGCGTCTCCCCGCAAGCCTAGGTCATCTCCCCGCAAGCCTAGGTCGCAGGCGCGGGGACCTGGGCAGCCGGGATCCTGGTCCGCGTTTTCTTTTCAAGCTCCCCGAGCTCGCCGCGTTTCCGCGCCAGCTTACCGGCAGCCGGGGCTGTGTGCGCGTCTCCCGGGGTCTTTGTTCTTCTCTAATGGCGCCAGGAGCCGTTCGCTCACCGCCGCAGCGGATCCTGCAGGGTTCGCCTCAGCTCCCGTTCACGGGGTGTGGTGGCTGCAATAGTTCCTTTCCACTCCCAGTCCCGCTTGCTGCGTCCTTTGTTCTTGTTGGCCGTTTTGGTTTGTTGTTTCCTCCTCTCTGCCGGTCGGAGAGTGCCGCCTCTGTGGGCGGGGGAGGGGAGCAGGGTTCTGCGCTTCCCTCCCTTCTAGTCCTCTTTTATGGCCAGTTTCTTCTTTGGGCAGTTCGCTGGCGTCACCCGTTTATCTTCCGTGTCCCAGTTCTCACTGGGACCTGCCGCTTTTCCTCCCTATTCACTTTTTTTAATGGGAGATCTTACTCGCAGCGTCTCCTCGCCGCCATGTTGCTCCGCCCCCTTCCCTAATTGTCTTTAAATTAGTATAGGCACTGCTTCTCATCCCCTCCATTTTTTACTTTGTCTTGTTTTTTTTTATTTTTTTTAATTTTATATATTTTTACATCATTTTTTTTCATTTTTGCATGCTACGTGCAAAGGAATGAAGCTTGACTACTGCCTCACACCATGCACAAAAACCAACTCAAAATAGATTAAAGAAATAGACATGAGACCTGAAACCATAAAATATATAGAAGGAAATATAGGTGAAACACTACATGACATACACCTCAGTAATTTCTAGTATTAAGTGAGAAAATGTTACTGTTGCTAGAGTGAGTTAAGTGAAGAATGAATGGAAATCATGATAGAAAAGTAGGAATGAGTCAGGTCATGCAGGGTTTCATAGGCCATGATAATGGGCTTGACTTTTTTTTTTTTGACTTTTTTTAAAAGATTCACTTATTTATTTATACAAGCACTGGGTACAGTCAGAAGCACAGGAGGGTGAGAGGATTCACCAGAGCCAGAGTGGGGAACAGAGCAGGCAGACTGATGAAGTACACTGCTGAGGGGAGCAGTGGGCAGCAGGAGAGGTCTGCGCCATGTGGGACCCTCGCCTGGTGGCCGGGGATCGAACCAGGGCTGCAGAGGCTGCAGGCAGCTTCGCAACCCAGTGCTCAACCTCTGCGCCACTGGGGAGGCCCAATGGGCTTGACTTTTATGCTGAAGGCAGTAAGGAACCATTAGAGTCTTCTCTATAGAAGAGAGATATAAATCTGGTTTAAATTTTTAAATAAGCATTCAGATATGAGCAGAGAAGAGATAGTGTTTGTTGAGGTGAGGAAAACTAGGAGAACAGGTTGCAGAAAGGGATAGATGAGGTGAAAAGACACTCTAATTTAGATTAAGTTTGTTATATGTGTTGGGACAGGAAGGGAATGTTTAGTAGGTAAATTGAATACAAAAGTCTAGTGCCCATGGGAGAAGACTGCATTGTTGGAAAAACCTAAATATCATCAGCATTTAGATGAAGAGACTCGGAGAGCTTGCATAGAGAGTGATTATAGATAGAAAAGAAAATGCCAAAAACTGAGCTAGGGACTCTAACATAAAGAAGAGACTGCAAAGGAAATAGAGAGAGCAGTCAGTAAGGAAGAAATTAAAAATACTGTGGGTTTGAATAAGTTAAATAAAGGGAATATGTCAGTAGGCAGTGAACAACTGCACATTCTGCAGAGATCAAATATGAGAGAAAGTCATTGGATTTAGCAAATGATAGATGTCAATGATATCCTTGACAAGGCGGTGGAAGTGAGGATGACTGGAGAGGTTGAGGAGAGAATGGGAAATGAAGAGATGAAAGCAAGACATGTAATTGGAACCTCAGTTCATTAATAAAATTCAGAACTTGATCCAAATAATCTGCAATTCCTTCTACCTAAACATTTTTTTCATATTTTTTATCATGAATTATAGCTCTAGTTATGTCTGCCATTTTGTTAAATCTTAAATTCCTAGTTCATTTTATTCCCTCCAACTGTGATTAAAAATGAAGAGAAAGTTATTGGATATTAGTGATTTCTCCTTAGCAATACTTTTTTTTTTCAATTTCATAGGTCAAGTAACCTCATTACCTATTAGATTATGCCAATATTTTTAGACTCTTATTTTGGATTTGTTGCCATTAACAGGGAAATATTTCATTTCCTAAAGCTCAATATTTTTCTTAATAAATTATTTTCAGAAAACTACTGCCTTATGTCACCTCTGCAGAAAAATGTAATAATTGGCAGCATTGCAAGAAACTTTAAAATATATCTAATACTTAATAGGGGTTAGTAATATGCTATTTATTTCTTATCCAAAATGGGCAATGGTTTCACTGATAAGACATTTCAAATGTAATTTTCTAAAAGATACTCTGTCTGGGTAATACCACTCAAGCCTCTCCCAGGGTAAGAACAAAATAAAAAACTTCCTTCCATATTTGATGTCCATGTATGAAGTTTTAAGAACTTAACAACTCTGGTCATTCAAGCCATACTTCCATTGTCACTATTACTCTACTACTATTAACAACAGCAACAAGTAGATATGGTATTACTTCTCTCATCAGAGCAAAAGTAAATGGATAAGCATTTACCCATGGCCCCAGATCTGTCCACATTAAACCATTGTTTCTATAAAATAGATTGAACCGTGCTGTTGGGAGAGGGCCTAATTGAAATTCAAATTGTTCAATGTTCAGTGGTTGTGTTCTGATTTATCAGAAGTTAACCCATTAAAGTGATTTTGGGAGCCATTGCCCAAATATGATGGTTTATTTGTAGTTTATAAACTGTTATTCTAAACAAACCAAGGTATATTTTCAGGTCAATATCAGTATATGATTCTAATTATATTTGTTTAAGGTAATATTAAACCATATTACTCTTTGTACAACATTTTGTGATACTGTGTCTTATCAAACATTTTAATTGGTAATTTGTTTTGAAAATTTCCTGCAAGAAATTTTCTTTGCTTAAAGGAAATGGTATTTCTTGTCATTTCAGGTCATAGCAAGTAAGGAGAATATGTCCAAAAGGCATTGGGAAACTGCCTTTATTATAATATACTATATACTATATGGTATATATATGATAGAAAATAATACATAGTTCATAAATATGTTGCATTAAGGACTTTCCTCTTAGAGCTCAGGTTTAACAAACTAGTATTTTCTAATTAGCCAGTGGGCTGGCAGTCACACCTCATCTGCTGTTCCCCTAACTCATAACATACTATCTCTTCCAGCCCTGCTTCAGGCTCCTGCTGTTCTCTACTTAGCATCCACTTCCTTTCTGCCCTGCTCCCAACTGGTCTTTTTTGTAGCTGTCAACTCTGCTTCTTCTGTGACTCAGCCCTGAGTTTCATACACAAGTAAGTTGAAATCCGTTTCCAAGCCATTAACTCTGTATTTCCTCAGGCCAAGAGTCACAGCCCAACCTAAACTCTATGTATTTTTCCCAAGGTCTTGCTCCTTTCTTTTGTGGAGATTTTCAGGTCCTACTTCAGCCAATCACAATAAAATCTAAATAAGGGTTAAATCCTGACCCTTTTTGGATTTGAAAACTTTCACCATTCTCAATGCACGCAGAGAAAGACTTAAAGCTACAAGGGCAGAATCTGATAGAACATCTCTTTCCCGGGTCATGCGCAAGGATAGATTAAAGCTAAACATGGCTCAGATCAATCAAAAGTTCAGACACTGAAAACTTTTCGTAGACTCTAGGAGACTGATGCAGCTTGCTATTAGGTTAAAATCTATAAGCTGAAAAAGCTACCATTAAACTATTTTAAAATGATATCCCTCATACTGAAGTGACCACAGATAATGATAGGATAATGTGATTGCTTTGAAATATGTTGGCTAGGTTCTTATTTAGTAATGAGAACACAGCAGAAAAAAATATATATTGCTATTCTATTTTGTTTTCAATACCAAATAATATACATGAAGCTTAAATCTGTTCATATGCACACATGATACGCATCATTTTACTTTTTCATTCTTCTTGCCTACCTTTTAGTGTTTAGTCAGATGGTGATATGACATCAAAAAAAGATTTGGCACATGTTAGAAATGGATTGCTATGTGGCTGCTGAAATTGCCCATCTCTCTCCTTAGCATCTTAAAAACAGGTGTCATTTCTGCTAGTCATACTTCTAGCTTATACACAACAAAATTAACATCTAATTAGAAGAAAATATTACCCAAAGTCATAGGAAACTTTATCGTCAATTTCCTTCTGATGCCTTTTTAAAATAAATTTCATACTGCATCATTTCATACTTTCATTTTTAACTAAAAATAATCATCCCAGAAAACATACATAGCTTTTCCATGATAGTCTGCATTATTTTTTACCCAGGGATTTCTTTTTTTCTTAAAAGAAAAAAATGCAGGCTTAACAAACTGTTTGGCTGCTCCCTCAAAGAGTATGTTTATACCAGTGGGATCGAGTCCTCCTCACTTGCTGCTAACTATGTTGTAGCAGATTGGGTCCAGATTCTGACTTAAATGTCTTGTGTAGGAAAACTCAGAGGTAAATCACCAGTGGGACTTCGTATACTGAAAGTTGCTGCCTAACTGACAGTAAATAAAGCTGCAAAGGTAGAGCCTGAGGAATATGGATTTTAAAAATGTCTTGAACATGAGCATAAATTATGAACAAAGATTAAGTGCCACATGCTTGCATATCTTTCTGAAGAATATGATATATAACTTATGATTTTAAAGTGTCTTTTTTTAATTGCTCTTCAGTCAGCAGTACTCAACAATGTTGCTTGATAATTGATGTAACTTGCTCATTCCCCAAGAAGTGGATAAAATCTAACTTTGGGTCTCTCTTTGACCTACCCCTACAGTACCTAGAAATTTTGCCAATAGGCACTGACTAACTGGGACAAAGAATATACCATTTTGAGTTATATACCAATCCTGTAGGTACCCTCTTGGCTTTGACAGATAGAATCATTTAGGTGTTGATTGTGTTTGATATCATATGAATAAGATTGTTGTGTATTCATCGGCCTGCTTACCTCAGGAGCTTATAAAGAATATCACTTTCACTTCATGATGATTTTCTTTGTTTGATTTTTCCCAGCACCTACAAAGAACAGATCATTCAGTGATCCCACCAAGCCCATTTATTTACACACTACACACACACTACTTCCCATAATGAAGTACATGTTTAAATTATCAAGCTTTCTTTTTTTATTTTGGAGTCTAAGATGTCATTGTTTTTGCAGTAAAATTGCTTCCTTTGCTCGTTTGAACTTGCCTTTTAGAATTAATTCCAGTATTTTAAAGGCAGCAATAGAAACAAAATGATAGAAATGATAGATACTGATGACATTATTATTTTTTAGTGTAAGAAAAAAAGAACTTAAGAAAAACAAGCCATATTTGTATTGATAGAGTATTCTTGTGGTTATCTGTCAAATAAATGGATCTTAGTGAATATATCTACTAATCATTTTCTCTTTTATCATGTATAGAAAACCTGCACTTCACCAAATTACTTCTGCCAGTTTCCTATACATACAGTAAACGGATTCAGAAATTAACTCAGTAGAGCTCTTTGTTAAAATTTGTCATTTATCTATTAAAATTCTTCAGCTTTTGTCAGACAATGTACTTATCTCTGTAATAAGAGTCCCTGAAGATATGTGTGTGATTTGTCAAAAGAGAGACAAAAAGTGTATAAAACTCTAAAATGTCAGTAATCAGGAGATTTAACAGACTTTAGTAAATTTACATAGAATGAATAGAAATCTTTGATATTAATAAACTTAGCTCGGGGGAGTACAATAGAGGGGGCAAAAGAATGATAATTTGAATACAATTTCAACATCAGTTCTTGCAAAATTAAAAATTATTATGAATAAATGTGTGGTAAAGTTTAAATAACATAAATGTAATTGTTTATTACCACTCCAAAGTTTCAAAATGAGAATTTTTTTAAGTAAACCAGTAAATTATGTAATTTTTCAGTCAGTTTATTTTCTCTAACACAATGAATAATGTTAAATGAGGCGAAGTATTTATTATCTATTTCAAGACTGCCTGGCAGAGAAGTAGATAGGAAGCAAGTAAGTTGGCTGAATCCAAAAATATGTTGTGTTAGTGTACTGGGGCTGCCATCACAAAATACTATGGATTGAGTGTCTTAAGCCACAGAAATTTATTTTCTCACCACTCCAGAAGCTAAAAGTCCAAATCATTGTTTGATTTCTTCTGAAGTCTCTCTTTGACTTAGAGATGGCAATCCTTGTGAACTTACAAGGTTTTTCCTCTATGTGTGTACATCCCTGGTGTGTTCAGATTCTTTCTCATTAGGATACTGGTCACATAGGATTAAGCCCATCTGAATGAGTTCATTTTCATTTAATTGCCTCTTTAAAGACCTTGTCTCCAAATATAATATGTATAAGGATTTGAGTGGGGGGACTCAACTTAGTCCGTAACTTATGTGGTATGGAATTAGAATGCACGCTTAGGGCTTTCAGGTGCTAGGATCTTGGCAATACCCTGCAGCAATCTGAAAAGGGACTCTCCTGCTTATACACAGACAGGACCAGAAGTCCTATTCATGGATCACAGTAAAAGAGAAGTTCAACTGGAAGTCTCCAAAACCTACGAATGCTTTGATCACATCTCTTCCTTCCCCGCCCAGAAAATATTGCAGGGCAAGAGAGGAGTGGGTACACAGAAGTTAGGCTTACTTTTTCATAACTTTAATTGAATTCCTGCATTTCCCTTTGGCTAGTCATGGGTCTCAGAGCACGAAATTCTCTACATCCTTCAGGTCTTTTTCTGACCCCTCTTTCCAAGATGCTCTGCTTTTATCTGACCTGCCAGAATACCAGCCAGTGTTTTGCTGTGCAAAATGGGCATGTTGGTGTGTCCATGAGGTAGGAATGATTCTGTAGAATTCAGGATGGCAAGAAGAAACTTTTCCTCTTCCATTTCTTTTTTTTTTTTTTAAAGATTTATTTATTGGGCCTCCCCGGTGGCGCAGCGGTTGAGCGCTGGGTTGCGAACCTGCCCGCAGCCTCTGAGGCGCTGGTTCGATCCCCGGCTGCTCCCCAGCCACTGGAGGAGGGTCCCACATGGCGCGCAGACCTCTCCTGCCGCCCGCTGCTCCCCTCAGCAGTGTACTTCGGTCCTTCTGCCTGCTCTGCTCCCGGCTCTGGTGAATTCTCTCACCCTCCCGCGCTTCTGACTGTACCCAGTGCATGTATTAACAAAACAAACAAACAAATAAATAAATAAATAAACATGCCTCTATAAAATTAAAAAAAAAAAAAGATTATTTATTTATACATGCACTGGGTACAGTCAGAAGCGCGGGAGGGTGAGAGAATTCACCAGAGCCAGAGCAGGGAACAGAACAGGCAGAAGGACCCAAGTACACTGCTGAGGGGAGCAGGGGGCGGCAGGAGAGGTCTGCGTCCAGA
The DNA here is from genome assembly GCF_014898055.3 of Talpa occidentalis. Taxonomy (NCBI): domain Eukaryota; kingdom Metazoa; phylum Chordata; class Mammalia; order Eulipotyphla; family Talpidae; genus Talpa; species Talpa occidentalis. Next base: position 46,082,386 of record NW_023601104.1, on the reverse strand, counting down.
GGCCAGGGAGCAGCTGGGGATCGAACCAGCGCTGCAGAGGCTGCGGGCAGCTTCACAGCCCACCACTCAACCGCTGCGCCACCGGGAGGCCCTCCTCTTTTGTTTCTTAATTGCTACCTTAAACTTGTATCAGATGCATTAGTTAATAAACAGAAAATGCTAGCATATTTTCCTTTAGAACTGAATTTCTTACTGGGGAAGTTTATGGAACAGGAAGTGAAAGGAATGAGTAATATTGGCAAAACATTTTGGCATTCACAATTTTACATTGGCACCATTACTCTTATAATTTTTATATTGAAATTAACTTTTCCACCATAAAGTCTTCTCCTCTTACAAATAGTTGCTATTTAGAAGAGATTGAGCAACAGGGATAGCTACAGTAAACACACAGAGTTTACTTGTGCCAGTAACTGGACTAAAGATTTTACAAATACTACACCTTTGTTCACACATCACCCTTGTCAGGTGATAACAGTACTATGTTCAATTTATAGATGAGTAAACTGAGTCACAGAAGGTTAATTACCCAGAGACAATAGTAAGTTGCAGAGCCAAGAATTACACCCAGGCAGTCTCACTCCAGAATCCAGACTTCTAGCCATTATTTTATGTATCTGTAATTAAAAAACTTATATTCCAATAACTGGTATTCATGAAATAAATGATAATTCTAGATTATAAAACAGATTTTATTTACCATTAACAGAAAGGAATACATATTTTTTTTTTCTGAAAGAAAAAATCCTTAACTGAAAATCTAGGAACATATGGTAAGGAAATATATGCCTTTCTACTTAAACTACCCTCTTGGTACTATTTACTAATGTCCTGTTTGGATTTTTGCTGACAATTTTTGCATATCTTATTTGTCCTAATATATTTTGGCTTCTTATAAAGCAATCAGAACATAAACTATCCCGGCCTAGATATTGAAAATTTAGGATTTTTAAAATATAAGGCTAATTTCCATAATAGAGTCAAAAGATGTTTTAAATAAAATTTGTCTTCTCAAAATTATGCAATTCACCAAAGCATTTTTATGTGTGTTCTTAAAATGTTAACTCTGTGATTGTTCGAGTTCTGCCTTTCTTAACCAGTATAGCTAATATGCAAATAGATCTGACATAAACGTTGACCTTATTCTTTACTCCAAGAGGCTACATTGATGAATAAGTAGCCAATAATGAAATTGACATATAATTCACTCTTTCTTTACTGAGTTTGACCTATGTATGTAAGAATATTCCAGTACTCCCTGCATTCCTTTACATTTCCCAGCTTGTGCACTACCAGCAAGAATGTCGCTTCTGGTTCTAGGCATACATGAACAGGTACATTCCTCTGTTCTTCTCTACTTCTGCTGTGACCAGAGGTCACTAAAAGATAGCAGTGCCTTGTATGCTAACCCCTGTTGAACATGCGTGATTTGATATATTGAGTAAACCACTGAGATCTGGGGATAGGATTGTTATCACAACATAAATTAGCAATACCTAATGAAAATGAAGATTACTTCACTTGGACAAATGTGACAGGTCTGGAGGGATAGGGTGAAGATTTGCTATACCCTTGGATAGGCAAATTCAGTGGATTTTCTCTACACATTTTCAACATCTAAAGTAATATCTCTTAAAAAATGAAAAAACTAGGCCTCCCCAGTGGTGCAGCAGTTGAGCGCTGGGTTGCGAAGCTGCCCGCAGCCTCTGCAGCGCCGGTTCCATCCCCGACTGCTCCCCGGCCACTGGAGGAGGGTCCCACATGGCGCGCAGACCTCTCCTGCCGCCCGCTGCTCCCCTCAGCCGTGTACTTTGGTCCTTCTGCCTGCTCTGCTCCCCGCTCTGGCTCTGGTGAATTCTGTCACCCTCCCGCACTTCTGACTGTACCCAGTGCTTGTATAAATAAATAAATAAATAAATAAATAAATAAATAAATAAATAAATCTTTTAAAAATATATACTTTTTACTCAGCAACAACAAAGAAAATAATCCAGTCAAAAAATGGGCAGAAGAGCTAAAAAGAGACTTCTCTGAAGAGGAAATGCAAATGGCCAACAGACATATGAAAAAATGTTCAACATCACTTGTAATCAGGGAAATGCAAATCAAAACTACCATGAGATACCATCTCACACCAGTGAGAATGGCACATATTAAAAAAACTAGCAACAACAAATGTTGGCGAGGATGTGGAGAAAAAGGAACTCTTGTGCACTGTTGGTGGGAGTGCAAACTGGTCCAACCACTATGGAGAGCTGTGTGGAGATTTCTGGACCTACTAAAGATAGAGCTTCCATATGATCCAGCAATTCCACTCCTAGGTATTTACCCAAAGGACACAGAAACATCAATTCCAAAGAGCACCTGCACTCCTATGTTTATAGCAGCACTGTTTACAATAGCTAAGCTTTGGAAACAACCCAAATGCCCAAAAATAGATGACTGGATCAAGAAGATGTGGTACATATATACCATGGAATATTACTCAGCATTCAAAAAAGATAAACACATGCAATTTGCAGCAACATGGATGGCGCTGGAAGGGATCATGCTCAGCGAAATAAGCCAAAAAGAAAAAGAAAAATACCGGATGGTCTCACTCATAGCAGGAATCTAGAAAACTTAAATAAGGGACCAGGAAAATGAATATAAGAAAGTGAAAATCAAAATCAACAAAAAACTATGAACCAGAGACACTTTTTGGGGGGTGGGGTACGGGAGGGGAAGGATTGGGGTCAGAATGGGGCGTTTGCAATTGTATGGGGAATATAAAAATAAAATTTAATATTTAAAAAATAAAAATAAAAAAAATAAAAATATATACTTTTTAATTTATTCTAAATTTCCTTTTCAACTCAAATAGCTGTCTCTTAGGATAGATGTTATAAAATATATAGATAATTATAAGTACAAACATGAAGAAAAAGACTAAGGAAAATCTACTTGGAACAAGAAAAATTTGAGCAAAACTCACCTAACTTTGATTACTAGTACTTAGTGAAATTTTCCCCTTACCTAATTTTATATTTATACCATCATCAATCACTGTGATCAAAAGTTAACTTCATTTTTGGAAGCTGCCCTGGGATTGTAGTCAGATTCCAAGGTGCTCATTTTTCCAGCTACTCAGGGTTATTGTCTCTTAATCCCTCCCAGGAATTACCTTCAACTGAAAAATGCTGCCCACCCAAAATATGGCCCCTCCCCAAAGTGGAATAACTCAATTGCAATGATTTTTAACTTGACCGTACAAAGGTCTTGCCTCTGTTTGGAATATCTTTGAACAGTTGTCCCAGCTTAGGAGCTTCTCTGTTGAAACTGCTGAAACTTTTTTCAACTTGCATTTCAATCATTGCCTCTATCCAATCCTGCTTCTCTTGCTGCCTAACAGATGTTATTCTTAAGAGTTGTCCTCAGTAATCCTGCTGGTACAGATCTTTGTCAGTCTGTTTCCTGAGGAATGAGCTTAGGACATTCATAAGCCCAAAAGAGAATTGTAGCTTATAATGAAAGTGTTTTATTTGTATTAAGAAAGCCTGTATTTGCAATAGCTAAGCTTTGGAAACAACCCAAATGCCCAAAAATAGATGACTGGATCAAGAAGATGTGGTACATATACACCATGGAATATTACTCAGCATTCAAAAAAGATAAACACATGCAATTTGCAGCAACATGGATGGCGCTGGAAGGGATCATGCTCAGCGAAATAAGCCAGAAAGAAAAAGAAAAATACTGGATGGTCTCACTCATAGCAGGAATCTAGAAAACCTAAATAAGGGACCAGGAAAAAGAATTACTATAAGAAAGAAAAAATCAAAATCCACAAACAACTATGAACCAGAGACACACTGTGGGGGGAGGGGGACAGGGAAAGGAGAGATTGGAGTCAAAATAAGGGGGTTGCAATTGTATGGGGAATATAAAAATAAAGAAAGTTGGGATCTTTATTCTTTTAAAAACATATAACTGGTCTTATTTGGACTTGACATGCATAGTAATTTTAATATAATTTAATTTCAATATAAGTTTCCAGAGAAGTTCCAGAAATAGTAAATATACACTCTACCCAGCTTCCTCTAACTTAACATCTTACATTACAGTTGAACATTATTATGTAAATATTTAATTTATTCATATTTCCATTAATTTCCTCTTTCCTCAGTATAGCATTGCATGGAGACAACAGTCATTTTTAATAGACAATAAGACACACCAAAATGTGTATGTATATGTATATAACTTAAGAGTAGCAAATACAGAAAAAACATATTTAAATCTGCGTAAAAAGAGTATTGCTTCTGATACTTACTGTGTGTCTTTATGCATATTTCTTCACTTCTCTGGATCACAAACATCTATAAATCAGAAGTAAATTTGATGGTATATTGGATCTTTCTTATTTCTTACGTTCTGTAATTCAGTGCTTTTCAAGATGACTGGAAATTTTGCCAACTATTGTAAAGAAAAACTTATCCCTCAACAACTACATTTGGAACAAGCTTTCTCACTAATGTAAATGAAATGGGCATACCTTGATAACCTTGGTAAAGTTTTGTTACAATTTTTTATTGTTAATTTGATTTTTTTAATTATCATATGAATTCCCTTGAGCTACTACTAAAGTGAAAGATTAAGCTAGCACAAGGAGATAGTGCATTGATGAAGTAAATCTTCCTAAGTAGTTCTTAGGAAAATTTAGTGTAGAAAAAGGCTCTTAAAGGTCCATAGCTCATTCATTAAGTATATTTATGTTGGGTCATCAAAGAAATACCCTGGTTTAGCATCTGGTGAATAGAAAGTCTCAGAAGATACCACATTCTGATCAACACTTAATTTTTTTTTTGTAAATATGAATCTAGCTCAGTAGGTCAAAATGAGAGTAATTACTATTCTGAAGAGCATTAATTTCTTGAAAGTAAATTATGCTAATCTTTAGGCATTTTTTTTCAGAGGAAGACAGAAAATACTTAAAGAAGTACAGTACATTTTAATTCAAATCCCTTATATTATGAGTTACTTAATGAAACACTACTTATAATAGCTAATGGTAATTTGTTAATAAACAACTGAAATATGAACGTAAAGTGGTATTACAAACTTTGTTTGCAAAAGAGAGGCTGTAATATAAAGTGATTATTCAAATATATTCAAAAATTATCAATGGATTTTTAAAAGTATTTTCATCTGAGTAAATTATTTAGAAAAATGATGTAGTATATTTACTGATTAAATCACAGTAGAGTTTAAAGTTTAACTTTTTAACAGTATGTTTTGTTTTCCCGATTTTCAAGAAAAATTTAAATATTGATCCTCTTACCAAGTGAAACTTTTTGGAAACTTACATTTTGTCCATTACAGGACATTAATTTTTAAGGAAGTAAATACTTTGGATACAAGTCTGCTAAAAGCTTTCTCTCATTTGGAAATGGGCATGAGGTCCATGAATCTGGTGAAATTTGATTTATTTAAAAAGGGTGGTAGTATTAAAAACAGGCACAAGGTCCAAGAATATAATGAAATTTGATTTAAAATTGAGTAGCTAACCTATTAATAAAATCTATACTGAAATTTTTTAGGTGCAGTAAGTTCTGGGGGGAGTGTGTGTGTGTGTGTGTGTGTGTGTGTGTGTGTGTGTGTGGTGATGGGGAGATGGGCTGTGAGGTGGTTGGGAGCTGTGCGATCTTTCAAAGGCATGAGGCCCTTTGGATATTTCAGCATGGAAGAGAAATGTAGTTTTACATTATGTCTCTAGTTCTTCCTAAGTAGAAGGTTTGATTTATTTTCTGAGAAATTGCAGTCCGTGGGAAAGGAATAAGACTTGCAGCTACTGCTCTAGCATAGTCAGACTTTGTAGTTCAATTATTTAGATCAAACCAAAAGTCTCTTTGTGAGATGACTGGCCCAAATAATTACTTAAGCATTACATAGAAAAAAATATTTGGCTACCTCAAAAGGGTAGGTGACATTCAAGTCTTTGATATTTGGCTTTGTAATCCATGATATTATTATTTTCTGAACACATTTGCTTTCCTAATTGTATTTTGCTTGGATTCATATTAAAAAGTTTGTCTTCCCTGAACACACACCAGCTGGGTGGTGGGAGGAAAGGGCCTCAGAGCTAAGCAGGCAGTGGGGCAACATAGCTCTAAGATTCAAAATTAGTCATGAATTATTCACAAAGCAGATAATCTACCATGGGTAAACAAAAGGTACTGGAATTCTAGGACTGTTTTATTCCCTGGTCTAATTCTTAAACTACTGAATTTTTCTTAACATTTTTTTTTGCACTGGTTAACAGAAACACAATAAGATATTTAAGGATTTTTAATTAAAATTGATAATTTTAAAAGTATTTCGTTTCCTCGTGATTATATTTCCTTTCTATTGAAAGAAGGTTTTCTCCCACTATGGAGAGCTGTGTGGAGATTTCTGGACCTACTAAACATAGAGCTTCCATATGATCCAGCAATTCCACTCCTAGGTATTTACCCAAAGGACACAGAAACATCCATTCCAAAGAGCACCTGCACCCCTGTGTTTATAGCAGCACTGTTTACAATAGCTAAGCTTTGGAAACAACCCAAATGCCCAAAAATAGATGACTGGATCAAGAAGATGTGGTACATATACACCATGGAATATTACTCAGCATTCAAAAAAGATAAACACATGCAATTTGCAGCAACATGGATGGCGCTGGAAGGGATCATGCTCAGCGAAATAAGCCAGAAAGAAAAAGAAAAATACTGGATGGTCTCACTCATAGCAGGAATCTAGAAAACTTAAATAAGGGACCAGGAAAAAGAATAACTATAAGAAAGTGAAAGTCAAAATCAACAAAAAACTATGAACCAGAGACACTCTATGGGGAGTGGGGGGTGGGGAGGGGAGGGATTGGGGTCAAAATAAGGGGGTTGCAATTGTATGGGGAATATAAAAATAAAATTTATTTAAAATAAAATGTAATGAAAATTTAAAAAAAAGAAAAAAGGTTTTCTCATATGTATCTACAAATAGCAAATAACATCTGAGGTTAATATTTTTGGAGGATCTAATAGCTTGTAGATATTGGATTCTTATCTAATATGTCAGTCCACTAGGAAACAGTTACTTTTCCTTCTGTGTTTCAGTTTCTTCCTCTATATTGTTCATGAAAATAGCAAAGACTTTATTTAAAAGAAGTTGTAAGAATAAGATAACATAGGTGTTGATATCGGTAAACAAAAGGTATTTATGGTACCTTTGTTTTATTCTTTTATTTGCTTGACTTTATTCTTTTATTTGCAGAATTTCAATGCCATAGTGCCAGATTAATTATTGCTATAATGACAGTGGTCTTGGTACAGACAGCACATTGAGAAAAATTCACTTCCTGTTCTGGGGAGAGTGTAAGGCTAGTAGTGTACCACAGGCACATTAGAGGAATCTCAGAAGCACAGTCTACTGTTTTTTTAGTGAGTTACTCCATTAAAAAAAAAAAAAAAAGATGATTGCTTTCATCTAACTTTAAAAAATTGTTTGTTCTTGGGGGGTCTCACTGGTGGCCTAGGCGTTAAGTCTCAGCACTATCACTAGTAAGGCCTGAGTTTGATCCCCGCCAGGAAGCTAACCCACATATGGCACAGCAGGCTTCTCCTGTCTCACCCTCTGCTCCACTCAGCAGTGTATTTCAGTAGCTCCACCAGTTTGGCTTCCCACTCTGTCACTGGTGAATCCTCTCACCCACCCCCACCTCTAGCCTACACCCCACTTCTTCTGCACACACACAAAAATATTTTTATTCTAATAACTGAATGAATATGTAAATATTCATTATGTAAATATTCTTATGTCATATACTTGAAGTCTGCAGAACACTTCCCTTTTATGGACCATTTTAAGGGAATTTGAAATTAAAATTATAGTTTGCTGACAGAACATGTTTAGTTTTGTGTTTAACCTATTTATCCATTCTGAGTGTGCATGTGTATACACACATACACACACACACATGCAAACACACTGCAAATTTGGATAAATACTTCCTTTGAAACCCAACTCAACTTCCCTCCTCCTACACTAATTCCTCCTAGTACTGAGCATCAACTTAAATATTTTATTTATGTGAACATGAAATACTACCTTTTCTTTAACACATATCCCATTATAAGGTGACAGTGTCTTATTTAATTACATGATATGCATATCATCCATGGCCATCAACTTGACTCTGTTGGTTATACTGTCATCAAAATCTCTCTCCTTGGGCCTTCCTGGTGGTGCAGCGGTGGAGTGCTGGGTTGCGAAGCTGCCCACAGCCTCTGCAGCGCTGGTTCGATCCCCAGCAGCCAGGGTCCCACATGGCGCACAGACCTCTCCTGCCACCCACTGCTGCCCTCAGCAGTGTACTTCGACACTCTGCCTGATCTACTCTCTGCTCTGGCTCTGGTGAATTCTCTCACCCTCCCGCACCTCTGGCTGTACCCAGTGCTTGTATAAATAAATAAATAAATCTTAATAAAAGAATCTCTCTCCTTGAATTAGGATATAATATTCTCTTGATTTTAATTCTTTTTGCTACTCCTTTCTCTCTTCCATTGAGCCTTTATTTTTGATTCAACCTTGATAAATGTCTAAGAACGTAGGTCCTGTTCTTTTATTACACGTTGCCCTTTGGAGAGCTTGCTTCCTCACCTTCAGATAGATGTTCTTGCAGAGGAGACATATTCTAACCTATGGATAACTACTGATGTTTCTAGTTCCACAAAGTCTCATAGTTCTAGGAATCTTGGAATCACTAAAGGTGAATGGCAACATCAAATATGACTTGTGATTGTAGAAAATAGCTGTGCCTAAAATCTGCCATACGGCCAGGTATCATAAGAACAGAATCTTAAGTATTTTTTATTAACCACCCAAGTCCTCAGAACTGTGAAAAAAATACTTAAGACCTTTCCTTCAACTATACACACTGGTTCATTGTTGTATGAGCTCTTTTATTGCATTTTCTTTTCTTTCTTTTTTTTTTTTGGAAAATAAGTCAGCTAAATAAGACATTTGTATAAAAGATTAATAATAACCAAGATTTGTGTTTTGTCCACAACGTGGCCTATTAGGGTGGGTGTCATGAACCCCTCTCCTAAATGCAGCTGTAAAAAACAACTAAATTTTCTTGTCAGGAAATTTCACTAGTTCATTGTTGGCAAGGAGCAACTGAACAATGTATATCTTGCTCTGAAGTTGTTGGTTTGCTCTTAAGGCAGAACAGGGAGAGGGAAGAAAGTTGCAATCAAAATGGCAGCATACCATTCAACCAGACATAAAGTGGACAAAAGACCTAAATAGACACTTTTCCAAAGAAAACATACAGATGGCCTACAGGTTCTTGAAAAAATTCTCAATATATATTAAGGAAATACAAATGAAAACCATAATGAAATATTGCCACTCCTGTGAAAATTACTGCTGTGAAAACTGGGAATAACAAATATTGACTAGGATGTGTATGAAACAGACTCTCATCCTCTATTAAAGGGAATATATATGGAAAATGGTATGGTGATTCCATAAGAAAGTATGGAAATACCATATGATATGGCAATTTTCACTTGTAGGCATATACCAAAGAATATGAAAACATAGAAAAGATTTATGCACTCCTGTGTACATAGCAGCATTATTCATAATAGTCAAGTCATCAATGTCAAATACCCACCAACAGATGACTTCAAATACAGAATTTTAGGATTTGGTCATCTGTCTCTTTCATGAGAACACTCTAAGCTATACTAAGCATTAGCTATCACCATACTTTTTTGCAGTTTATAAGTACTTCCATTCATATATATATATATATATATATATATATATGTATATAGTCTCATTATATAACAGAATATTGGAGATTAAAGTCAGCTCAAAAATGATGAACTAATTCAAATGTCTCAATATATAGTTAGGAAATTGCAGCCAGGGGAAAATCATTTTTCAACTTCATGTGGCTAGAAACTATTATACTTATATCCAAGTACCCAATAGGCAGCAAAGCACACTTTCTATCATGCTTCCTTTTCCTTTAAGGCTTTAAATATTAAAGTGAAATTTTTGCCTACATCAAATATTTTATAGTGTCTAACAATACCGATCATTATTAGAACCCACTGTTTTTTCTAAATAGAGAAAAGCAGAGGAGGTCAACTACTCTAAGTCTCTTTTATAGCTAGAAAAAATGTTATATGGCCATATATAATGCAAATTAAAAGTAAAAGAAGGAGCTGAAAGCTGGTGTATATAGAGATTGGGAATGAAGATTTCTTTGCCTCCAAAATTCTGGAAAGAGCACACAGTTGCTTGATGTATGTAGGAATTCTTTGACAATCTTGCTAATGTGCAGGTTCTAATCATTAGATCTAAGATGGTGCCTGAGATTCTGTACTTTTATTAAGCTTTCCGGTGATGTAGATAATAGAGGTCTACAGACACTACTTTGAGTAGATTGGCCATGGATTTGTGTGCCTGTGGGTGCCCTCTGCTGGCAACATCTTTTCAGGCAGCATATAGGGAGTTGACCCTCTCCTGTTTGTAATCCATGATAAGAGAAACAAGATTTCAAGATTAGGGTAAAAGAAGATTTTCTGTCATGTTAAATTTTGGATAAAATTGACTAGTCCAGAGTATTCAATATTTAGTCAAATACCAATGTTGATATTGCTGTGAAATATTTTTAGATGTTTTTAGACATTTAAGTCAGTAAATTTTGATAAAAGTAGATTATACTCCATAATGTAGAGGGTATCACCCATTAGTTGAAAGTTTTAAGAGAAAAGGTTGAAGTTCCTTGAAAAGGGAAGAATTATGTCTCCAGTCTTCAATTAGAGACTACAACATTGGACTTCCAACTCAAGACTACAACATCAACTCATGCTGGAATTCGCAGTCTACTAACCTGTTCTGCATTATTTAGAATAGCTAGCCTCTTAAAATACATCTAATATATAGATTAAATATATAGATAGATATATCTCCTGTTGGATATGTTTCTCTAGAGAGCCTAGACTTAATGTATGTCAACAATTAGAGGATAACTAATTTCCAGGATAATACTATTATCTTACCAAGTACTGACTGACAAGTATGAAAAGGTAATATGGAATCAGCACTATAAATTTTGATTATTCATTTATTAAATATATTTATGTATACTGTGCCGGCTTTCTTTCAGGTCCTGGGGGTATAGAAGTAAGGACGACAAAGTCCCCATCTCCATGTCTTGTTTGTACAACAAATAAGTAGATAGTATCATTAAGAAATACAAAGTAGAGAAAGGTGAAAGTAGGTAGCAAAGGACTTTTTGAGAAGGCAGTATTTGAACAGAGATCCTCCACATGAATTCACATGTTTACCCAACCTACAATATTTTTATGCACGCAAACATATTTCACATGATTTTCAAGTTGCTAGGGGAAAAGGATAAATAGTATCTGACTTTAGAAACTTACCCATGGATGATAAAGCTCACACACATCCTCAAAAAGAAGAGGGTATCTTATAAAAATGATAGCTGATGATAAAGCATGACGTGAAAAATAACCAGAGTATAAACAAAAGTTAGACTGGATAAATCCTTTAAACCAGATTACCAGTGACAGAAATATATAGTGTGTGTTGGGATCCAAACTTTAAAATAAGTTGTTTTTTGAACCTACTAAATTACCTAATTTATTTTGCTTTCGGCAGTATTTCTTTGAAGATCTAATTTCAGCTCTCATATAACAAATGCTATCTAGCTATTGATCCTTCCAACTTTCAAGTCTCAACATTTGTTCTTCTGTTGTTTCTTTATGACTGGTAGCTATTAGGGCTGTCATTACACAGTTCTACTCTGATACCCATATGAAGTGAAGTACATAAAAGAAGGCATTGTTTAAGGGTTAGAGTTGATGCTGGTTGGCCAAAATTGTAATCTCTCCTTACCTCAACCTATTCATTAAGTATATATAACAAGTTTTGCATTTTTTTTTTGTTTTTATTCATCAGAATGGAATTTACCTTTTACATTAAAAAGAAAGTATGAAGTTAGGTATTATATATATAGCTATTCATAACAAAATGACTAAATCTTAAATAAAAGCTTTGGGGGTATTTTAAAATTTGAAAGTGAATGTATTTTGTGTGTAACAATTCTTTGATAAACTTTTAATGAAAACTGAGTTAAAGAGAGGTGGAAGAAAACTAATATTTGTTAAGCTTTTTATGAATTCTCTCATGTAATCTTCAGTGTCTTAGAAACCCCGAAATATGGGTCTGTGATAACCATAAATTATGTGTTCTATCTCTGTACCTCACTGATTTCCCTAATTTGTGTAAGAAACATGACTGTTTTCCTGTGTTCACTCTAATTCCTCTCCAATCAATAAAAGAATGATCTTTAGAAAATGTCTATCTCAATCATAAGGTCTCTTATGACCAGGATTTAAGTCCTTCCCCTGGCTTTCTTTTGTCACAAGTTTAAAGAGAAAACTCTATCATGATCCATAAGGCCTTGCATTCTTGGCCCCAGTGTTATGCTCTAGCCTCATATTATGCCCATCTACAACTTTCTGCCTCAGTCTTGGGCTGGTTTATGATACCACCCACCTGAAACAGGTGTTCACCTGAAATAGTCATCCCTTTACTGTGAATCTAATTATCATCCTTCGGATCCTAGTTCAGATCTATCTCATCAGGGCAGGTAGGTGAGAAATGGGAAGGGAGTGGTGTTAGGAGTTTGGTGGGAAAGGCCAACCTTGTGTGGGACAACAATATGAGTTTAACATCACCACCGTTCAAAGTTGTCGGTCTCTAATCTCTATTTCTCAGTATACTTTGCAAGAATGTCTTTCTCTGTCCCTTAAATAATCAAGTTCCTTGGAATTCTTTCCTTAGCTGTCTTTTCGTCTTTGCATGTAATGATAACCCTCAACAAATTTTAACTATCAATTGTCCGCTGATAATAGCCCATTCAACGCTCATTGAATAAATAGTTACCAAATATCCTCCAGATTATAAATCCTATATTCTGTGTTAATGGTACAAAATTACTTAACAAAGGCTTGTCCAAAAAAAAAAAAGTCAAGTGGGATAAACAGCCAGATTAATACAATTTATAGTGCATGTGGTAAGCACTGTGATGGAGATGTGTATAGGTTATTGTGGGATGTTTAAACTTGCTCAGAGAAATAAGTGCCTCCTTTCTCAGATGACGAGTTCTAAAGAAGGACGAGGTTATATATGCGAGGGAAAACTTCTAGGTAGAAAGAACATAAAAGAAAATTTCTTGAGAACCAGGCACAACAATATTGCTTGTAAGTTCAAGTCTGGAAGGTGTGATTTAAGTCTAGAAGGTACTGAAAGTTAGTAGAGTGTGGGAAACCTTAAATTCCATGTAAATAACATTAGCATTTATTCCCTAAGTAATAGGGAGTTGCTAAAAGATTGAAGTACAGCAATTCTGTGATTAGAATGCATTGTAACTGCAAGACTCTCACATTGTGGGAATGGTGACTATAAATGCATAGACAGTAGACAGGAAAACTCAAATTATAGACACAGCAATGAAGTGGAGATACTGAGCTATAATGTAAAGCCCCATAAACCAGAGCATGGAACACAGCATTTCTTTTTGTACCACTATGAGACAATAAAACCTCTGCTAATCAAACTATAACAATATATTGATTGTTGTTTGCTGCAACATATCCTGACTTCAGAGATGTTGAAATGTAAAATCTGCATCTGTCGTTGATTAAATACAGAACTTAAAAAAGATTTTAAGAGGAAAAGAGAATGAAAGAAGTCAAGATTCAGGCTTATAGCAAAAGTGATAGAATGGAAATTGATCCAGGCAGATAAGGCAGAAAATATAGGATCTGAGCTCATTTAGCATTTAAAAAAACGGTTTCATATTGGACTGGTCTAGAGATAGAGACATGGAATTTATCCACAGATAAGTAGGGTATGCTTGAAATATGATAGAGGATGTAATCTTACAGGAAATGACATAATGCTTTATAGCAATTATATAAGGACCAAACTAAATGAGATACAGGGAAAGAAAAAGGGGAACAAGAAGAATCAAGTGTAGTATCATGAAAGATAAAAGTAAAGTTTTAAGAGAGAACATGATCATTAATATTCACTGAAAAATGTTATCAGGGAAGACAAAAGACTGAATTGTTTATTGGGTTTGATAATGAGTGACCTGAACAAAAATAGTCTGCAGAATGATGGGGGCAGATGCAAGGTTGCAGGAATTGAAGGATGAATGAAGCATGAGCTAAGTATGCGTGACAGAGAGAAAGTAGAATTTGCCAGAAGATGCATGATGAAGGAAAATAGTTTTAGGGAAAGAGAATTGAGAAAGTGTTTAGGCTAAGGGAAAGGAACCACTAGAAGGAAAGAAAGGCTAAGAGAGGAGGAGAAAGAAACATCTGCAGAAAATGGATGAATGGTTCAGATAAATGATTCCCAAGTAGCTTTAATTTTCACCCTAATCTAGGAGTAAGGTCAACTATTGTCATTGGGAAAGACTTCTAGTTATCATAAGTGAAAAGCATTTTCTACTTAAACAGCTTTTTATTATCCAGGTAATGGTTTACAACACTGTATATGATTTAGGGGACTAGGTTCATACCTCCTCAGATGTCTATCACCACCCCACCTCAAAACACTGTAGTCTTTACCATGGACTTATTGTTCCTATTCCAGTCCTCATCCCCTATTAGTAACTTCAATTCTGCAGTCAGAATTCTAGGATTTGTTTTGGTTTAATTTTGTCGGTTCTTTTGTGTTATTTCTCCGTATTCTACATATGACTGGAATCATCTACTTTGCTCTTTTTCCTTTCGACTTATTTCATTTAGCATAATCCCCTCCAGTTCCCTCCACATTGTCTCATATGACAAGAATTTTTCTCATGTTTATATATAAGGTTAAATTAGCCAAACTCCAAATATCAAATACATAGCAAAGATAAAGGAACTACTCTGATAGCGCTGCATCAGGCCAATGTGCATTTTTGCTTTCTGAATGGTGGATTTTGTTATGTTTACAACTTACATAAGTCAAATGTGCTACCAAACCACCAGCTAGAACAACAACCAAGGCTGGTGACTGAAGTGGTAGTAAGAAATAAGTGGTAGGCATATCAAAAACAAAAAACAAAACAACAAAACAACAACAACAAATGTTGGTAAGGATGTGGTGAAAAAGGAACTCTCCTAAATTGCTGGTGGGAGTGCAGACTGGTCCAACCACTATAGAAAGCTGTCTGGAGGTCCCTCAGTCTACTAAAAATGGAGCTACCATAAGACCCAGCCATTCCACTCCTAGGGATCTAACCAAAGGACACAAGGACATTGATTTAAAAGAACACCTGTACCCCTGTTTATTGCAGCACTATTTATAATAGGTAAAATCTGGAAACAACCCTAATGCCCAAAAATAGGTGACTGAATCAAGAAGATGTGGTATATATACAGCAATCAAATAGTATATTACTATTCAGCACTCAATAAAGAGAAACTCATGCAATTCACTGTAACATGGATGGAGCTAGAAAGAATTATACTCAGTGAAATAAGTCAGAAGGAAAAAAGAAAAATATCAGATGGTTTCACTTACAGGAGGGAAATAGGGTAACCAAGTAAGTCATCAGGGGAAAAATAATACAAAACACAGCACAACAAAACAAAAACAAACAGACAATTATAAACCAGAGACATCCTGCAGGGGAGGAGGAGGGAGAGGGATCAGAGGGAGGGAGGGAGGAGCACAGGGGACTGTGGTGATGGTGCACAGGTGAAGGAAATTCTTTATTTTTTCACATTTATCATTTTTTAATTTTTTTAGAGAATATTTTCTTCCTCCCACCCCCTCAGATTGAGTCCCCATAGAATTTCTTTCCCCAAGGCACCCATGCACCATCAGCACAGGACTACACCTGGGGAAGCGGGGAGCAAACATTGTTTAAGAATGAACAATGATGTAAAAAGTATATATAAATTAAAAAAATGGAAAACAAGTGCTAGGAAGAAAAAAATGATAGAATGGTGGAGGACATTGAAAATGACTCATAACTTTTAATTCTTTTCATGTTGCATTTTACTACACAGAGTTTCAGATAAGATAATGCAAAGAATACAATTATTTGACTTCCAGAGAGCACTGAGAAATGTTCAGCTGTCTACTGGAGCAATAATGGGGACTTTTAAAATTGCAAAAAGTCAGCTTGATCTTTTGACTTTCTATTATGAGATATGAGTAATCAGAGTTATTCACAAATTCCAAGAATAAAATGATAAAATGAATTTCTTAAATATAGTTAAAAATATTCTGATTTAAATGTCTTAATTACCCATAGAAATTTGCTAGAAATGGAATTCTCTTGAAATCTTCAAGACAGATATCCACTCTGATATTCTCTCATGTGCTGAGAAGTAAATTCTTATTTTATATCAGATAGTAAAGTTTACATCATCAGCAAAAACAATTTTAAGTAAATAGCTACTGAATATCAGTGAACACATTCATAGTTTATTGCATATAAATTGTTCATTAAAAGTGATGGTTTTCCTACATGTTTTGATAATTTATAATCACTTTTATTATTAAACTTAACATTTTATGTGCAATAAGAATATTTTGGAATAGTCTTCAACATTAAAATGTTTTATAAACAACAACTAAATATTAATTGCAACAATAGCTACCTAAGAAAGATAAAGACTTTTTTTCTACATGTAATAATGACTGGGTTAGAAAGTATCTAAATGGTTAGAGATATTGGTTAAAGGACCATGCTTGAGAAGTTGCATTATTTAATCTATTGAAGTTGACAGCTGTGTATTACATGAATGTATAGTTATGGACTTTTGAACACTTATTATTTGCTTACTAGTCTATAATGGCTTTGAATGGTCCCCTATGTAAGTATATATTTAGTCATTTAAAAAATGCATATTATTATTTGGTAGACTTTTTATCAAAGCATGATAAGAGAGCTGTTCACGTTTTCTCAGTACTATTCTGAGGCCTTGGCAGGTATTCACAAGTGAGTCTCAAGCATGTTATTTACTAGTATGAGGTTTGAGAATTTGTGTGTTTACAAAATATGCACTGCTGACCCAGTATAAACTCTACTGAAGTTTTTTAGATTGTTTCACCTAGGAAATCAAAAAGTGTGATTCCTATTTTATTCAACCCTCTCTTTACCTTTGACCTTGCCCTAAACAATCTTCTTGGAAAAAAAGTCTAATCTTGACAGCAGTCAATTACTTAATTGCCACCTCATTTCCTGCCTTCCCTTTAACTCTGATCTCAGAGAGATGTGTACACCTGTAACACTGGCATACTGTTTCCCAGTTCACAGTTTCTCTCTTCTGAAGTCCAGTCTTTCAAGCTCTAACGACAGAGTCCCTATCGCCATATATCTTTTCAGTTTCTAAGCTGGTTTTATAAGACTAAATATGCCTACCTAACAGTCTCCCCTTCTATTTAACTTATTTTTCCTTTGTTTTTTATTAGAATCCACAGTCTCTATATCAGACCGTAAAAATCCCCCAAAATTTCTATTAGCTTATTTGCACTAATAACTTGGTTTCATTAAAGAAATGAAAAAAAAAAATAATGTCATCAGTTTGCAAGTGCACCTAATATAGAATTTAGAGTTGTTCATAACTTCACAAATCATCTAATGAGGTCTTTTCATTTCACAGATAAGGAAAGCTAAGGAAAGCAAAATCAAGTGGCCTTAACCCTACTATTGGTAAGTGACTTACTAAGACTAAAATCCAATAAGACTTAGTAAAGAAGTATAACT
Source organism: Talpa occidentalis (assembly GCF_014898055.3). Classification (NCBI taxonomy): domain Eukaryota; kingdom Metazoa; phylum Chordata; class Mammalia; order Eulipotyphla; family Talpidae; genus Talpa; species Talpa occidentalis. Next base: position 46,064,547 of record NW_023601104.1, on the reverse strand, counting down.
TCACTGTTATCTTGTATGTGGTTATTTTAATATAAAACTTTGGATATGGATTATTTTCATAAACTGCTTTGTAGATGATCAAAGATAATTTTGATTGCTAATGACACTTCCACATCCTTTCTTGTGATTGGATTCCTGCTCTCTCCCACCCCACAACACACTTAAATTTTCATTGTCCTTTATAGCACGAGTTAAAAAACAATAAAATCCAAGGTATATTAAGGAACAATGCATAAAATATATTTGGTGAGCCTCTGAAAATGAAAAGCAGCAATAAAAATCAAGTAAAACATTTGGAGATGATGATGAAGGAAATAATGCTTTAGTTAATTCAAGAAGAAATCTTTTGTATTTTCTTTGGGCTCAGATTCTTCTGTCAGTGACTCTTTGATATTTCCATAGCACCTTTGTTGGTGTTTGTTCATGGGCAATCACAAATCTTACCTGTGAGCTGGTCGTGTTTGAAAATAATAGGTTGACCTTTCTTTCCATTCTCTGTCATGAATCACAAAATCTTTGTATTTTTTATATGAATTTCTGTTTCTAGGAGTTAAACCAACATTTAAGAGATTGGAGATTGTACACACCCACACCCACACATACACTGAGAGAGATGGAGATAAAGATTGGGAGGGACAAGCTGACTTGATTGATTCCCAGAATAGGCTATTTTGCACATACATGGCCTATAACAGGACAAATTAATATGTAATATTAAACAAAATCTTAAATTACATTATTATTAGCTATGCCACCAAACTTACTTTTCACTTATTTTCTATTAATTTTAATATCTAACAATATATAATTTAGAATCAAATTTTACGTTTAACATCTCCACAAATTAATATTGCTACACAAAATAAGCAGCATAGTAATTTAAATTTGTGTTGCTTCCTCATACAAAACCATAAAAAAAACAGCATTTACTAAATGCAGTGGAAATGCATGATTGGTGTGCTCAAGTAAAAGTTTTGGAATTTAAGAAGCACTTAGTTGCTGCATTAGGCCATTTAGGATGTTTCAGCGTCTCAATTGACTGTAATTCCAATCTGCTCAAGTGCCCTGTTAATGACCTTCCATCTCCAAGTAAGCAGAGGAATTCAATGTTTATACTTAAAAAAAAAAAATCTCTACCACAAACAGATTGAAGGACAGGTTCTTTTCATTCCATCTTTACTATGGCAGGAGAGAGTAAAGTGTTGCCACTACATCAATTGAGAGAGACTAACCTTCAGTGACTCTTAATGAAAGCCCTCATTGAAAAAACAAAATCAACGAATGCAGGTATAAGAAAGCCACTTAAGTGTTTTCCATTTCTTATTGTCTAACACGGAGTAATTATATTTGTAAAGTCTAAACAAGCAGTGAAATTTACCCACATTTACACTTTAACTTTGGTGACATGTAGTAAACAGATAGGTCTCTGGGCTTCCTGTAGAAATGTCACACCAATATGTAAATATATTCCTATTTCTGTGCAGAGTGAAAAAATCCTAACATCTGGGGATACTCTTTCAGTCCCCCACACCTAAAATAATTTCAAAACCCAAATAATGCTAATATCTATTAGAAGTGGTATCAGAGTAAGAAAGCAGGAAAACTTGTTTCAGCTCTTACTAAGATAGTGGAAAAAGGCTAGACTATTAAAATCTCATGTAAGTCTTTGTGTTTCAGAGACAAGTTGTGATATTGCATTTAAATATATATATTGCATTTAAATATATTAGCCTTATATGTTAAGCTTAAGTCATCTGATGTCACCTTTCTTTATACACAGGCATTTCATATATCCTAATATATTTATTCTCAAATGATTTGCTTCCGGCAGTGTAGAATATGTTCCATCTAACTTAGAAAAAAGTATTTCACTTTATTTTGTACAAAGTAATTTTGTATTCAAAGAAGCAAAAACCCTTGTAGCAAAACATCAGTAATAATGACAAAGTCCCACATTGTCTTAAGAAAATATCTATTCCTTAACAAAGCATGTGGAAAAAAAGAGAAATGAAAATGTCAAAGAAAACATAAAATTCTTTATTTTTCTATTACAGTATTTATATATGGATTTAAACACTGGTATATTGAAATGTCTTTATAGTATAAATATTGCTTTGACTGTAACTCAAAATTATCATGTCACAGCCATTCTCTCTATTCATTTTCCACTAAGGAGGGAAAGCAAGAGGAAAGAAAGAAGCTAAGGAAGGAAGGGAGGGTGGAAGGAAGAGAAGGAGAGAAAAAAGAGAAAGGAAGGAAGGTACAGGGAGGGGAAGGAAAAAGATCCTTGGAGAGAAGACTAGATGAGAGCAATAAATTATCTAAACCGAATTATCAGAGCAGAAGAGGTTCACTAACTCAGAGTTTTCATTGCCCTGAACATATAAAAATATATCTTAAAAAGTACAAAACAATGAAAAACTTGTCACATGAGGTTTTACAACAAATGAATGCTACTTTAAGAACAAAAATAAGAGCAGTATGTGTTAATCGTGTGACTGGATAAGGGTGAAGTTTTGGTGCAGAGAACACTGGGAAGGAGAAATGAAGCAAAGCAGTGTCAGATCTAACTAGGGGATTAGATTTATAGCAGAAATACTAAAAAATACCTTGCATGTGAGGTTTCTGGGGTGTAGATTTTATCTTCCAAGTCATGGGGAGCCAAGGTGATTTTTCAAACTGAAGAGTTATTCTTGGCTTTGATCCTTCTGTCTGAAATGCCCCCAGTAAATAAATGTCATGAAGAGAGTGTCTGTGGTCTAATAAGTTTAATGAATATTTTTTAGGAAGTGGGTATTTTGATAGTCAATGTGAGATTTTCAATAGAATTGGAAGAAGAAAAGGAAATATATCTTAGTAGGGAAAGTGGCTTATACAAAATTTGATAAAAGTGGGCACATTTGCATTCAAGCAGGTAAAACCAGAGGTGACTTGAGTGTTGTGGTCACACTCTAAAATGTAATGGATAAAACACAAACTGTGGAGGTAGTGAGATTTACAGTATGTCTGCACTAACATATGTTCTAGCTGAAGAATCTTGAGTGTCATATTAGTTGATTTGAGATGCATGCAACAGAAACTTTCTTGACTTATTTATGCAAAAGAGATAGAAAAGGAGTAAAGAGGGAGAGGAAGAAGTTATGAATATGGGACGAAAGAGAGAGAGAGAGAAGGGAAAACAAGGAAGAAATTCATACAAGAATGTCTAGTAGCTAAGTGAAATTGAATTTTTCTCCAGTAGCAGAAACCTGGAATCACTGGTGGCTTTGTAGCATGAACTAATAAGCATTCTTTTCATATGCTGCCATTTTTTTTTAATTTTTTTTTAAAGAGGCACGTATTTTATTCATTTATTTGTTTGTTTGTTTGTTTATACAAGCACTGGGTACAGTCAGAAATGCGGGAGGGTGAGAGAATTCACCAGAGCCAGAGCAGGGAGCAGAGCAGGCAGAAGGACCCAAGTACACTGCTGAGGGGAGCAGCGGGCGGCAGGAGAGGTCTGCGCACCATGTGGGACCCTCCTCCGGTGGCCGGGGAGCAGCCGGGGATCGAACCAGCACCGCAGAGGCCGCGGGCAGCTTCGCAACCCAGCGCTCAACCGCTGCGCCACCAGGGAGGCCCTATGCTGCCATTTTTAATCTCTTTATTATTACTCTTAAAATTTGTAACCAGGAAGAGTATCCAATAAGTCTTGCCTAATCCTTTGGCTGAAGTGAAATCTTCTAGGCTATGAAACTGGAATGTAATTACCAGAACATGAGGGAATGAATACTGGATGATAAAACTAGTAAATGTCTACAAAACAACTTATCTTTGACCATAAATGTATCAGTAGCATCTTTTCACATCACAGTTCTTCTCTAACTGCATTTATTTGATTGTATAATATTTTGTTGTGTGGGTATACCATTATATATATAAATAATCTTCTTCTGTGTCACAATTACATCATTTCCCATTTTAATTTGTATAATTTATATAAAAAATGTTATAAGTTGCATATACCTATGATATTTATCATCTACTTTCCCCATAAAAAATATCCTGAGAAATGAAATTACTGGATTATATTTATTTTGCCATTTTAAGGCTTTTGATATATATTACCTAGTTTCATTCAGAAAAGTTTTGTCAAGTTAGTCTTCTGTCAACAATATATGAGTGACCATTTCCTTATACTATTGTCAATACTTTGTATTAAGATTTTTAAAATAGTCTTTGACAACTTGATAGGTGTAAATGGCATGCCTTTTTTGATTTGCATTTCTTTGATAACTAGTGATTTTAAACATTTTATACTTGTTAGTCATTTTTCCTTTCATTTTGTGCATTTCCTGTTTGTGTCTAGACATTTTTTATTGGAGTATATATTAATTTTGGTTTCAGATGTGTAGACTTAGAAATAAAAACAAGATGATAGAAAGGTAGGAACTAATAAGTAGGTGGCCATTTTCTCGTGAACTTATAAGAGGGGACAAAAAAGAAATGCAAATTTTATTTTAGCATACAGCAGTTTAGGTAAGGCCGAGAGCAAATATTTTCTTACGTGCATTAAAAAAAAAGACCAGGACCTCCCTGGTGGCGCAAGGGTAAGATGCAGCCTGTGAAGCTGTCCGCAGCCTCTTACGGCACGGCACGAGTTAGATCCCTGGCCTGCCAGGGAGCAACCCAGATTGTGTAGCAAACCTCTCCTGACTTGCCTGCTGCTGCCCTCAGATCTAACCTGTACTTAGGTAGATCTGACTGTTCTGTTCTCTGCTCTGTCTCTGGTGAATCCTCTCACCGCCCCCACACCTCTGGCCTGTACCCCAGCTCTTGTATGCATAATAAATAAATCTTTTACAAAAAAGAAGACCAAAGGGTTAAAGACTTATTTTGGGGCAACATCCACAGTCTTGAGTATAAAATGTTATCAGGAGAACTTGAAGAGGTAGAGGGAATGAGGGCATTATATATGGAAACATGGGGAAATGCTTTTCAAGGACAAATAACAACTGTTATAGAGAGGAAAGAAAGAATGGAAAATAAGGGAGTTTGTTGATTTAGTAGTAAGAGGACCATAGAAGACTTTTAAGAGTGAGGTAGCTAACACTTAAGCTAACACTTAAGCCTATGATTGAATGTTTCGTTATATTTAAAGCTTCATTGGCTTGAGCGTTGTCCTCTGTGATCCTGTGCAGTTGTCACAGCCAGTCTATGATGAGTTTGATAGAAAGATGTCAACAGACTGTAAGAGAGTAAAAAAACATAGTCTCACTGCCAGTCAGGGAAGATATTTCCTGATGTTCAGAGACTGTTAGCAGTAGTACCCCATTAAGCCTTCCAAAATTCCCTATCTTTCTAATAGGGATATGGGGGTTTTACACCCAACTCTTAACTGACTCTCTACAGCCCTTGCCTACCTATTAGGTAGTGGAAACTGGCAACAACTACTGCTTTTCCCTAATTATCTAACACAACACTGGGAAAATTTAATTTCTAAGTCACACAACTCGCAGGTTTCTTATGTTCTGTTCCATTATAATTGGTATTTATTAAATCATATTAAAAAGTAATACTATTTTCCCTATGTGTCATCTATATTTCTATTTTTCCTTGTATTATTTCTCTGTATCTTTCTTTTACATCTACATTTTTAAATTTAGTGCCCATTCTGAAAGAGTTATAATGTATCTCATAGACACAAGCAAAGAAAATCCTAGATTTCTAAAAAACTCCAGAAATGGCTTAAGACATTTTTAATATAGCAATGGTAATTGCTTCTTCTTTGTTCCACTTTTCCTCACTCCAATTCATTTTTGAAATTCAGAATTTGAACTGTATAGCAGACAATGCACTTCCACAATCAGAATTCCAGCACAGCTTTACTGCTTAAGAGCTCTGTGACCCTGGAAAAGTCACCTGAACTCTCTTGGCATCAATTTGTTTATTTCTAGAATAGACATTTAAACAAGTATCTCATAGAGTTATTAGGAAGGAATATGTAAATACTTAGCACAAGGGTTGTACTCAACAGACTATGTAGTCCCTTACCTCACAGGAATCTGTTGAAAGCTCAAATAGCTGACACCCAATTATGTCAAAATAGTATCAAAATGAACAATTTCTGAAGTCTAATTGCTTATAATTGTGATATTTTCCTTCAGTCTCTTAATTTATGGTATACAGCCCTCTTAAATTTTTACTAATTTAAAATAACTCTCAAGGTTTTTCATTCTCATACTCTCTATATTTATGAGATTCTTGAAGAGATTTTCATGTTCTAACAGAAGCTACTAAGAGATTTGAACTCCAAAGTCACTGAAATTGGTCAACTCTAACAGCAGGCATGGTAACAAGAATTACACCTACTTCTCATGCAATATTCCCCATGCAATCAAAAGGAAATCTTAACCTTTCAAACTGAAGTGCTATGTCAGCTGAAAATAATATTGAGGGTGAATATGAATAAGTTCATTCATTTATAATTTACTTAGGTCATATACCTAATCACAGATAATTGGAACCTACAGGTAAATTAATCATGAAACACAGGTATACAAAGTCAAATGTTGAGTCTACAGAAAGTAATTCTTGTAGTCCAAATATGAATGCTGTCCTAGAGTATGAGACTGAGCTGGGGCAATTTGGGAGCAATTGGATTCAGCTAGCATAAATGCAGCCAGCATCTGTTCTCTTGCTTAGGACAATTCAAGGGGACTATTTGAATTCATAGTGAGTTTGCAACCAAGTTTACTGTCTTGAAATGTGCCATCGACTAGTTTGCAAGTAAGGTAGAAGAGTTAGAGGTCCAAGGTAACCCTGAAATTGCATGCAGAAAGAACCACATGGATTAGAGTTTCCTCAAACACTAAAGAGGGATTGCAGTCTCTCTCAAGCAAAAGCAACAAAGGAGATGTAATGACATTTAGTCTCAATATTGTGAACTGCACTTTCCTGAGCTTTGAGAGGCTATCAAGAGACTTTATTTTGAACTGCATGAAATCAGCTTGAGAACAGAGTTGAATCCAAACTCACAGTCCATAATCATCCATCTTCTCGAGATAAGGTTCTCTTATAAAAAGGAAATTGACTATCTCCTCTTTTTGGTATGTGAGTATTTTACAAGTAGGTGAAAGTTAGAACTATATTGTTCCTAACTTTAAGATTGAGTCTTAAATGTTTTTTTATTCATCAAAATACCTTATTTTCTTCACATCTTAGATTTACTTTCTATAATAAAATATATGGTAAATTTTGATAGGATCAACATTTATCAACAATTAATAAATTCATTAAAAATATCTAGGGGAAAACTATTAATATAAAGGGAGTATGACTGGAACTGATTATCTGTGAAAGAAGCATAAATTTTATATGAATGGAGGACAATATAAAAGTCATTATCAGAAGGGAAATGATAGATGAGAAAGAACAGGAGGGAAGGAAAGAGGAAACGTGGCAGAAAGAAGAAAATGAACATACAGTAAAGGCAGAAATATGTGTATGATATTTAGTAGAAAGACAAGCACCTATTCAAACTAAGGCAGCAATTAGATTTTAGGATTTTTTTATTATTATTCATTGATTGAACTAGAAAAGCAGAGAAAAGGCTTTTATTTTGTTTAATAAATTTTATTTTTATATTCCCCATACAATTGCAACCCCCTTATTTTGACCCCAATCCCTCCCCTCCTCACCCCCCCACGCCCCATAGAGTGTCTCTGGTTCATAGTTTGTTGATTTTGATTTTCACTTTCTTATAGTTATTCTTTTTCCTGGTCCCTTATTTACGCTTTCTAGATTCCTGCTATGAGTGAGACCATCCGATATTTTTCTTTTTCTTTCTGGCTTATTTCGCTGAGCATGATCCCTTCCAGTTCCATCCATGTTGCTGCAAATTGCATGTGATTATCTTTTTTGAATGCGGAGTAATATTCCATGGTGTATATGCATCACATCTCTTAATCCAGTCATCTATTTTTGGGCATTTGGGTTGTTTTCAAAGCTTAGCTATTGTAAACAGTGCTGCTATAAACATAGGGGTGCAGGTGCTCTTTGGAATTGATGTTTCTGTGTCCTTTGGGTAAATACCTAGGAGTGGAATTGCTGGATCATATGGAAGCTCTATGTTTAGTAGGTCCAGAAATCTCCACACAGCTCTCCATAGTGGTTGGACCAGTTTACACTCCCACCAACAGTGCAGGAGAAGTTCCTAGAGAAAAGGCTTTTAGACTAACTAGCTTCCAGATCCTTTCAGAAAGCTCTGGCATGACTCTGGTATCTGATTTACACTTATAAAAAAACATTAAAAATTTGCAAGATAAAAATAATTTCCCATTAAATTACATACTAAATATGAATAAGTGTTTATAACTAAAATATATTCAGTGCAATTTTCAATTCACAATTATTTTAACTGGATACACTGCTGATTAAATTTTAAAGTAGCTGACACAGTTTAATAAATTAAGGCTCAGACCTAAGAATTCGGAAATTCCTTGCATTACCAAAATAATACAGAACATTTAGCTGTTCTTTTCACTAGTACAAAAATTGTTAATGACAACTTCTATCCATGTGAGAGAATTTTGTGAATGATAACTAACATCTTAATTAATTCCAAATATGTCAGCCTGATTAACTGAGAGGGATTTATCTGAAAATCATTACCTAGGGAGACAAAACTATCAAAATATGAAAATATTTTCTAGTGAATTGACCATTTACAAAACTAATAACCATTCAAGCATCTTTTCCAAGTTACGGCTCTTTCTCTCTGTCCATTGCATCAGGAGTTGGTCAGGCTTTACATGGTTGTTTGATCTTGCACAGTTGACAATAAAATTTTAAAATAGTCAAAACTGATTACAAAGTAAGATTATTAATGTTGCAATAGATTCAGAACTATATGACAATAATAAAAAGTGAATTTGAATAATTGCCTGAGAAATCACATCACAAAGCCTTTGATAAAGGAGAGAATTTCAGAGTTAGACCAGTCAGAACCTGAAAAGCAAATCAACAAGGATAATCATTCAGCAGGTGCTTCCTAAGAGAGTTATTTGAAAACCAAAAATCTAAGACAAGATCTTCGGAAGGTGAATGAATTAATATTTAATTGCATATCTCTCAACTCTTACATTCACCAAGATTACACTGGAAAAGTTTAAAAATAAGAAATATAATTAAAGGTTGCCACATGTCTTTTATAAATTGGTTGAAAAATTATGCCCCAAACCTACCCCCTAAATTCACAGATTCAGAGTGTATTGTTGATAATATAAATTTAATTTTCTTGTTTTGAGGCAAAGTAAATTTATTTTTCATTTCATTTATTTTACATTTTGGTGTTATCGTCAAAAAAGCACTATTCAAATGGTTTTCATTAGTTAACATGAAAAATGTTCCCCATTTTTAATAGATTCACATTGTCCTTTTTTTTCTAGCACCAGTACTTTAATAGGCACATCAGTGTAGATATTAATTTCTGATTTCAGCTACAGTATATTATGCATAAAAATAAAATTAATAGTAGTTTGGTTTGAAGACAACAGACACATACTAGTGAGTTTCAAATCCCTGATCCACCATTACTTGCTGTGTAACATTATGCAATTTTCTTTTTTTTGAATATTTATTTATGCATACAAGAACTGGGGTACAGGCCAGAGGTGCGGGGTATGAGAGGATTCACCAGAGACAGAGTGGGAAATAGAACAGGCTGATTGACTGAAATACACTGCTGAGGGAAGCAGTGGGTGAGACAGGAGAGGTCTGCTGTGCCATGCGGGTTAGCTCCCTGGCGGGGATCAAACTCATGCTGCAGTGGCTGCAGATAGCTTCATAAATGCTGAAACTTAATCCCCTGTGCCACCAGGGAGGCCCTATGCCATTTTCATAACCTTTCCTTGCTTTACTTTTCTCATATGTAAAATGGAGCTAAAAATAGTATCTATTCACAATCTTGTTTTGAAGATCAAAGAGCCAATGTCTGATAAACATTTATGACAATGTCTAGAATATAGTAAGCACTATATAAGTAAAGCTGGAAAGTGAGTTTCAAAGTCATATATTAATCTACAGTTATTATGGTTCCTTTGTTTATTCCTGTCTCTCTTTAAGATTGTTGATTCCCTATTTTACTAATTCCTTCCCCTTCACTTTTACCTGAACCTCTTCTGCCACTATTAATAAATTAAACTCTAAAATAATTTGATAAATTTACTGTAAAGGCTGGCATTCTAATCTTATATTAGTTGCCTTTGGAAATCTCCACTTTTTGAAAGGACTCAAAAGTCTCACCTTTGACATTCATTCTATAGATTTCCTTTTTAGAATGAATATGAAATATTTTTCTACTCTGAACCTATAAACAGTGTTCTCAAATATAGGAGTTATCCACTGGAGTAAATTAATGATGGACTAGCTAGAGTAGCCAGATTTAACAAATAAAATGCAGCACACTCAATAAAATTTTGAATGAAAGCTAAACATTGATTTTTTTTAAATTGAAACTTCTTTTAAAGATTTATTTATTTATTTGTTTAATGCATACAAGAGCTGGGGTATAGGCCAGAGGTGTGGGGGTGAGAGGATTCACCAGAGACAGAGTGGAGAACAGAACAGGCAGATTGACCGAAGTACAATGCTGAGGGGAGCAGTGGGCGAGTCAGAAGAGGTCTGCTGCACCATGTAGGTTGCTCCCTGGCCAGCCGGGGCTGGGATCAGGGCCAGATGTGCTGCAGAGGCTGCGGACAGCTTCATAGGTTGCGTCTTAACCCCTTGCACCCCCAAGGAGGCCCTATTTTGGTTTTAGTAGAAGTGTTTATCCTGCAATATGGGCCATATATTGTCCATAATACATACTCGGGCAAAAAACAAAAGAATTTTCCCTGAAATTCTAATTTAAGTGAATTTCCATATTTAATCTGGAAGTCTACATGGAGCTGGAAACAAAGCTGTTAACATATTTTAGCTTAATTGAATTATGTTATAGAAATATACCTATTTGTAATGGAATTAAATTAAGTAGATGTAATTTTGGGTCTAATTACATGTCCTTCATGAATGCCATCAGAATTTTTCTTTATTATTAATACAAAATATATTATTTTACTTTATTTATACAAATAAAAACTCATAATTTCAAGAAAGTTTTGTTTTTAGATTATATGCTGTGATTCTATCATCTACTAGGTATGGATTTTTATTAATGGAATCTAAAAGCCCAACCAAAAAATCATGCCATTTGAGAATCTGATGTGTCAGGAACTCTTTTCTTTCTATGTTAAAGCACTTGTTGAAAATGAAAAGAGATATTATATGAATAGCACTTTGTCTAAGAAGTGAATTTTGATAAAGCAGATCTATAATACTATTAATCACCTCAATAGTGTTACGATACAGGCTTTCCAAGTTAACTTCCTTGATTTAAATAATATCATTTAAAAGACTACTTGACTATCAACTAGCTCTTACAAAACAATGTTTTGATTAGAGACAATGGAGAAATAATTCACAGGACTTTCACAGGTGCTTATTCATATTCCAAGTGGGTATTGGGGCTTCCTATTTTCATAAGGTCTCTGACCTGGAAAATATTGAACTGAAAATTCATAAGTCTAAGCAAGAAGTTTGGCATTTGCATGTCTCTGGCTATCCTTGTAATAGAATGATCATCTATATCATACTTTTCTGGAAAGAATCTGAGTAGTGCAGTCCACTAAATGATGTGACTGCAATACCAACGAATCTTTATCAACAGCAAGTAAGATAACTCTCCCATCCCCACCACCCTACCACCACCTTACCCACCCTAATTTGAAATTGTGAAATCAGTTCCCCAAACAGGGAGCAAAGGTATATGTAGAGGTCCATTATTAAGCTATACCAACATAATAGAAATCAGAAGAAATAACCTTTGCTTTCTTATCAACTCAGTAGCCAAGCATATTACGTTATTTATTATGGTGGGCTTAGAGGTATCTATAAATGAAAAAAGGAAGGAGAGAATTCCCGCAGAAACCATGGAGCTCCTGTGAAGAAAGAATTGAAAAGAAAACAGATCTCTGGAATGAAGATTCAGGAGCATATGAAGTCAGCATAAACAATTGCAGAAAACTTGAATTAACTGAGGTCTCACAAACATCAGAACTTTCAGTTAATCTAGTGTCACATCTTACTGCTCACCTAACTCCATCCAATCTGGTGTCTTTATGTCCTTTATGGACCTTCATGTCCTTTTTTCCTTACCTGATCTCTAAGCCCGAGAGAAAGTAACCAAAGTAAACAAATAACCAGGTTTACCGTGGTTGTTGACCATAAGTCCTTACTGAGATCATTGTCTTCTGACCTATGATCAGTGCTTTAAAGTCTGCCAACTATATTTCTTCAGTAGATTTTTGGTTCTGTTTGCTATCGCAAATATGCCTGCCATTGTGTCCTCTAAAAGTGTAGGAATATTTTCACATCAGTGACACACTTCCTCTCTTCACTGCTGACATCATAAGAGAAATGATTTGTAAACTTAACTAGATTGGAATGTAAAGAAAACAACTTTGGGACAGGGTATTATTTCCAAAAGTCCATTGCCACCTCCTTTACCCAGGAAATCTCATGGGCAAACGATGCATTTTTTCCTTGGATTATTAGCTCTCATATGCACAAGCAATAAGCAACCAAAGCTAACGAGTATCTGGCTGCTACCTCATTATTTCTGTATGTCAGCACTGGCACATTTATGTGACAGCTAGATACATATAGAAAAGTAGGTGGAGGTGTTTTCAAAACAATTTTTCAGTTTATGTTTCACAAAATTTGCTATTATTAAAGTATTCCACAGCTTTCTCATACTTCCAAACTCCACAACGCTTTCTTACCCCTATGTAAGCCTCTCATGTGTTCACATTGTGTTGTGCTAGACTTAGTAATTTGGTGTCTTGTGCCAATACCTGCAAAAATAAAACTTGAAATTATGGCTTTCATGTTTCCATTGTTCATCCATGAACTTAATATGCTGTTGGATTTTTCACTTGAATTGTGACTCTGAAAGCATTGTAGCATGCCCACTTCTTCCATCAACCTGACATGTAAGTGTGAAATTATATGTACTACTGTTGAATCTTCCGTAGATGGTCTGAAACATACCAGAGTTATCAGAAGGCAAAAACATGATGGTTTGGCACATTGTTCAAGATTGTATTGCAGCTAATGGCACTGGTAAAGCTGGTGGTCTGGCAATTAACTAAGAATCAATCCACAGCTCATGTGTTTGCATACAGTAGTTCTCTATGAGAAATCTTAAGTGGTCACTTGAACTTTTATGGCAGGAAGCCAAATTCTTCCCTAAAATATGAGCAAGCAATCCCTGCTACCTTCAGCAACTATAAATCTTGGACTGACTAGAAGAAACTCCTTTTTTCCCTTTCTGAGGAAATACTGGAAAATATTTTTTCAACACCCTGTATTATGGTCATACAATAAAAATGATACATGTAGATAATGATGAAGGCCAATTCTTATGTCACATAAAATGAAAATGGAAAAGAAACAAGATGAAATCTAATTTATCTCATTTTTTTTCAATCTTACGTTTAAGTAATTATATCTCAGTTGCTTAAAATGGTTTCTCTGACTGATTGAAAAGCAGCTCCAAATTTTTTTCATTTAAATTTAGCCTTAAACAACTGTGTTGTTGCTGATAAAGTATCAACTTGCACTGAGGCTTTCCTACTATATTATCTATGTAAATACAAGTTACAGAGCCCGCTTATGTATGGGGAGTGGATAAAGTCAGGCAAATTTTGATCTAATCTATATGTCTTTGCTCTTTTTAAATGTCTGTAAAAACGATCATTTTAACTTCTTGGCTTACTTCTTTGAACTCTCTACCCTTGAGTAACTACTTCAGGGTGATAGACAATTTAAGCATAACCCTTTCCATTGGTAGTCCTGTACTTTTCATTGTAAATGTTGCTCTTTTAGAAAGTAGTTCTGAACTGAGTCCAAATGATGAATCAAAATAAATTAATTTTTGTTATTATTTATACAGAAAAAGTAAGTGAATAATGGAAATATATTCAGTACTCAGAGGAATTTAAAAATTGAATATTAGAATATAATAATTTTTATATATTTTTGCATGAAATAAGTAATTTTACAAAATGTGGACATTTATGTCACAGCATTAAAATCCCCTCATTTCCCTAATCTGTGAAATGGGGTTCATGATAATCACTAAGTCATTGAATCATGCTAAGTAGGAGGTATACTAATTTTACAAAGTATACTAATTTGTGTATACTAATAGTGCAAAATATACTAATTTTATTCAATATTATATCATGTGCTCTTCTTACAAATAACTATCATTTTAGGATATGTTATATAGTAAAATTTATAGCACTAAACAGACTGATAAATTTTATTACAGTCCTTCAACACAAAAGCAATTTTGCAGTTTATGAAAGAAGCAATTACTGCATTAAGAACTGAATGGCTGCATATATCTGAAAAGCTATGAGCTTTTACCTCTGAATCACACAGAACATTGTAAACCAGCGTTACCTGAATAAAATAAAATAAATAAAAGCACTTACTGCCAATAATTGCCAATGAGCAATAAAAATGCAAACATATAAATATTTTAGCTTGTCAAAAATAAAAGACAGATAACCTTGGCTACAAGTTGCCAAAAAGATATGCAGAGGTCATTTAACAGGAATGTTATCTTTTAGGGTAATATAGTCATTTAAATTATTACATCATGTCAAATTTGCTACATAGAATGCTCCTATATTCAATCTAAATCTCATCTTCTCTGTTACTCCCCTCTTTCTCTTTAAATTTTAAGAAATTAGACAGTCACCCTTTGTTGGGTTCTGTTGTATACCAGATACTATTGAGGAACCTATTGCCTCCCAGAAAACCAGAAACATACAGACAAAAAAGTATAATATGACAGGGGGCTTCCCCGGTGGCACAGCGGTTGAGCACTGGGTTGTGAAGCTGCCCACAGCCTCTGCAGTGCCGGTTCGATCCCCGGCTGCCAGATGAGGGTCCCACATGGTGCGCAGACCTCTCCTGCCGCCCACTGCTCCCCTCAGCAGTGTACCTCATCAGTCTGCCTGCTCTGCTCTCCCCCCTGGCTCTGGTGAGTTCTCTCACCCTCCTGTGCTTCTGACTGTACCCAGTGCTTGTATAATCAAATTTTAAAAAAAAAAGATTTTTTTAAAAAAAAAGTATAATGTGACAGTACAAAATCTCTGTGTGCTTATGCGTGCACACTGTGTTAGTCCAAAATGGAGAGATCAATCAAATCTAACTGGGAAGACCGAAGAAGTTGACTCTATTGAAATAATAAATAACCTCAAACTTAAGTTAATCACCATTCAGGAGTCCAAACTGAAGAACATTCCACTCTCATGTGGTTGTCTCATCCAGAAAAAAGCTCCACATTGATCTTGAAAGGGGAAGGGGCCAGGAAATCCACATTGCTTCAGCTTATAGCCCTTTAGCCAAACTAATCAGAGTCTTCACCCGAGCCCTCAGATGACCAGGTTGTATGGACAAATAGACAACAAGAATGCTTCAGGAAAGAGACAAAATGTAAGGTGGACCTTAAAGTCTGAGTCAAATTTTGACAAATGAGATGGTTAGTAGAAGACATTGTAGGAAAGAAGAGAGTAAAAGCACAGAGGCAAGAAAGCCTCATGGTTCAGCTATAGAAATGTTCATGATTTCCTCTCTGATTGAGACCAATAGTTATTCTGACATCAGTTTTCCTTTTTCTATATTAATAGATGTTTTAGCAAGCTTAAGTTAATATATCTAAAAACATCATCCTGTAACCTCTTTTGTACCTAGGTATCACCATGGAAATAGGTTCTTATTTAGGATAGGTTCCATTATTTATGAAATGTGAGATATGATAGGAGCAACTTCTGGAATGTAATGCCAATAAGGAGGGAATGTGTCTTCTTTCTCTCCTTTCCATCACACTGACTACACACACTTTGGAAAGTCTCTTTTTTTTTTTTTGAAGAAAATAATTGCAAATTTGTATCTTATAAGGTTCTACTATCCACAATAACTAAAGAACCAAATGACCCAATTAAAAGCATGAAAGATTTGAATACATGTTTTCCAAACAAGACATACAGATATTTAACAAACACAGTTGGCAAACTACAAATCAAAACCATGATGAGACACCACTTTATACCAAGATGACTAGAATAAAAAAGACAGATGATAGTAAATGTTGGCGAAGATGTGGGAGAGTCGTTTTAGTCATGTGTACAAGAACAAACTACAGGAAAGCAAGAAGTCAGAAAGAGCAAGAATCCCTAAAACCATGAAACCATCTTGCCTTTCCTTATTAGTTGCTTAAAGAGAAATAAACCCCTTTCTTGTTTAAGCCACATTCTTTCAAAATCACTTTTTTACAGCAGCCAAATATATCTTAATATACACTCATCTAGGGAATTTCAGTTCTCCCTCCCTTTGTGATATCCTTATAGCTATAAAGAGTTTGTAATGAATATACAATTACAAATTTAAAGCCGTAATTGCAAAAAATAACCCTGCTTTGAGGTTGATTACTCTTCCAGTATCAGAGCTATGAATATGTGGGTTAAGCAATAGATTTTATTTTAAAGGAATTGCAGAAGGCTTTTAATTCCTATGCAGCAGGAATGATTTATACACAATGCAATGGTATAGATTAGACAGAATAACCATCATACTTCAGTAGCAGTATGAGAGCTCCTGTTTGAAAGCATATCTACATAGCTGTGTGAAATAACTATTACATGTCAGAAAATGGAAAAATAGAAAATGACTTTGGTGACAAGAGGGAAGGGGTAACTGATGACTGAAAATGATAAAAGGAAATGAAGATCCTTTTCCCGACAACCTTGTGTTGGGTTTTGTAAGACATGAGTCACAGAATAGTAAAATACTCTAAAGAGGGACAGAAAATACTATATCACAGATAGTGGAAGAGTCAGAAAAATAGAAATGCCAGGGAACCCATGGTAGAAATGAGTTGCTGAAATACAGAGATTGTACATGTGACTTTGAGATACAATGACAAAAATAAAATTGGGAATTCAACATTAAGGAGTTAAAACAAGGGTGTTTCTAAGTCCACATATACTCATGGAATAAATGTCACTTGCTTTTAATGAAAATTATTAATTGGACAGAGTCAACCCTATAATGTTCCATGAGGCTACTTTTTGGGAGACTATTCATTGATACAAGTGTTCCCAATTCTGCAGCAGTAAGTAAAGTAATCATATTATAACTAACATTTTTATGAGGATCAAGTTAGTCATACCACACATTGCTTAACATAGTGTTTAGTGTATAGTAAATACTTGATAAGCTTAACAATAACTCTAGATTATAAAACAGGCTTAGAGTTTAGAATAAAGGAAGTGAGAGATAGTGTTGAATGTATTTCAGCAAATAAACACAAAATTGGTTTGTAGTGTCATTACCACGTCTGTAAATTAATCTCATGTTAGTGCATTTTTTCATAATTTTCACTGAGAAGTGATACCTAAATACTATGTGTTTTTTTTTTCCAGTGAGTGTGTTAATTCCTCATTTTTTGTTAGGTGCAGGTAAAAATGTTTATGGTAGCCAGTAGTAAGTCATTATATGTCAAATTTGATTTTCAGATTTTTCATGCCACTACATCTCTTATCTAATAAATATGTCAAAAAATATTAAGATACTCTTAATCTAGAGAAGCTTGATGTATGTCATATTGAGAAGGGTAGGTTTTTTGTATATTATATTAAACAATATTTTAGTTTTTTTTTTTTAATTGTGACAATGTTATAATGTATTGCATTGTCCCTCTTTAGGTTTAACATTCTCTGTAAAATAGAAATAAGTAATCTTATGATCTCAATCCTATTTCCATCACCTACTTACCAATACTATCACCTATTTTCCTACCTGTCATGTTGTTACTGTGGAAATAAGATACACTTTCATAACTTGCCAATTGATTAAAACTACTTTGGTCTAAATAAAGGGGAATGGGGCCTCTCTGGTGGCCTGAGTTGAGTCTTAGTGTTATCACCATTACAGCCTGAGTTTACTCCCCCCCCAGAGAGCTAACCCACATGGCACAGCAGACCTCTCCTGTCTCGCCCACTGCTCCCCTCAACAGTGTATTTCAGTAAATCTGCCTGTTCTGCTCCCACTGTGTCTCTGGTGAATCCTCTCACCCCCTGCACCTCTGGCCTTCACCCCAGTTCTTCTACACAGTGCAAATAAATAAATAAATAGAATTTTTTTTCAGGTGGTATCTATATTACATATATCCCCAAAATGCACATTATGGGTTTCTGTTTCACCCCACATGAAACAATTCTGTTCTACCCAAGTCTTCTGCATCAGTTTCCTCTCCCTCTTTCCCCTTTCTCCTTCCAAGGATATATTGTATTTGTTACATTTTTGATAATTTCACCCTGAGCAAATAATTTATGCGGATAACTGAATATAATTTAATTTCCCTTCTTCCATTGCTCCAAGACACACACACACACACAAACAAAAGCTGTATTGCATGTGTGAGCTAAACACCATCTTTGTAATATAAAAGCTAATGATATGCTTGCATCCTTATAAAGAAAAACCTCAAGTTCTAGCATAAAATTAGAATAATAACGAACCACAAGGTCAATATTCCATAAACTTCAGTGAACACGAGAAGCTGTGAAGAGCTTGTTATAGGGTATATATTTGGACCCTAACTCAAGTGAGTAATTTATTCTCTGGTTAAGGTCTAAGAATTTTGTTTTATTAATTATCATCCTTCACTGTGATTCTGATGCAGGCGTTCCAGAGGTCACACTTGAAAGACGCTATACTGCTTTGTAAGTTTGTGAAGGTGCGGATATCTTTATTTCTTCAGCCCTAGAATGATGCATGGAATTTAATATGTAACTCAAACAATATTTGTTTTTTTTTTTTATAGAGGCATGTTTTTATTTATTTATTTATTTTATTTGTTTGTTTGTTTTGTTTATACATGCACTGGGTATAGTCAGAAGCGCGGGAGGGTGAGAAAATTCACCAGAGCCAGAGCGGGGAGCAGAGCAGGCAGAAGGACTGAAGTACACTGCTGAGGGGAGCAGCGGGTGGCAGGAGAGGTCTGCGCACCATGTGGGATCCTCCTCTGGTGGCCGGGGAGCAGCCGGGGATCGAACTGGCGCCGCAGAGGCAGCGGGCAGCTTCACAATCCAGCGCTCAACCGCTGCGCCACCGGGGAGGCCCAAACAATATTTGTTTTTGTCCCCCCCCACTGATTGCCATCTCAGCAAGTAGAAGTTTTATCCTACCAGTTGCTCCTGCCCAGATATTTTTTTTTTAAACATTTGTTTATTTATCTATACAAGCACTGGGTACAGTCAGAAGTGCAGGAGGGTGAGAGGACTCACCAGAGCAGGGAACAGAACAGGCAGACTAATGAAATACACTGCTGAGGGGAGCAGCGGGCGGCAGGAGAGGTTCACGCACCATGTGGGCCCCTTGTCAGGGGGCCGAGGATCGAACTGGCGCTGCAGAGGCTGCGGGCAGCTTCCCAACCCAGCACTCAACCGCTGCGCCACCGAGGAGGCCCTCCTGCCCAGATAATTAAAGTCATTCTGATTTATTTTTCTTGCACACACTATCCAAATCATCAACAAGTCCTTTGAGGTTCAAAACAGATTCTGAATCTTACTTTTCATCACCTCTACCGACATCTTTCTTGTACCAGTCATCACCATCCCAGACTCCAGCCTCTTACCCGGCCTTCCAGGTTGTACTCTTTCCCTCAGTATTCATTTCCTGTGGCTGCTGAAACAAATGACCACAAAATTAGTGGTTTAATGCAATATAAATATGTTCTCTCTTCTATAGGGCAGAAGTCTAGAATTACTCTTACTATAACCAGAGTTCAGGTGTCATCAGGTCTAGTTCCTTCTGGAAACTCTGAAGGAAGAATGTATTTCTTTACCTTTTATGGTTTCCACAAGCCACCTGCATTCCTCGGTTCATGACCCCTTCCTTGCATCACTCCAGTTTCTTGTTTTCAAGGTCGTGTTGCTTACAACCCACTCTGCTTCCTTTTTTTCAGGATGGTTAATAGTGGCCTACCCTAGAAAACCAGGATAATATCCTCAACTCAAAATCCTTAGTTGAATCACAGCTGCAGAGTCCCTTTTTACATATAAAGTAACATTTTCAGGTTCTGGAGATCAAAACATAGACATGAGGGATGATTATTCAGCCTGCCATACTCCCTTACAGTCAATTCTGTTGAGAACTAACAGAAATCAGGCCATGGTCAATACCAAATTTCAAATATTCTGTTTGTTTTCTATTTTACATGGCATGAAATATGAAGAATTTAACAATAATCTAAAGACTCTATATGATCAAACCCTCTAACCGCTGCACTGGTTTCTAATACCACAAATCCTTCATTAACTATACTCTAGTCATATCAGCCCCTGTACTGTTTCTCAAATATGCCAAATATGCATTCCTAGCAGGGCTCTTCACTTGCTCTTTCTCGTTCCTAAAATGATATACTTTCAGGTATTCACATGCTTGGTTTTCCAGCTTCATTCAGGTGCATGATTAAATATCATCTAATTGCAGATCTTTTATGAATATAGCATGGAGACAGCATCCCTACTCTTAACTACCCTCTGTATCCTGCTTCATTATTTTTCATAGCACTTAATGTAAATCTGAAATATTATGTATGTCTATTTTTCATGTTCCCCCCAACTTGGAGAATAGAGTCTTATTCTCTCCTAGTCCCCAGCTCCTGTAATATTATTTAACCGAAGATGTACTCAAGTATTATTTCTTAATAAATGAAAGACTTAGTGTTGGATTATTTCTGACCTATAGTCTTCATAATTTCTAAACGTGAAATTCTTCATGTTTCTTTTGCTATTTTCAAAAATAACAAATAATATCAAAAATAATAGCAAAAATAATAATAGCAAAAATAGCAAATAATATCAAAATAATTTCTCTATATGATGAATTTAATATCAGTTTCCAATATTTTTGTTGCAAATGCACATCATGAGAGACAGGCCATTATAGGCTTGCCTAAATAACTACTGACACTGTTCTATAGATAAATATAACCCAAATTAATAATAAATGACCTTCCAATAAATTTTTGAATTATGATTTACTTATAAGTTTTTAACACTTTTGGCAAATACCTGATTGCAGAAAACATATACCATATGTATTTATAGTTAAATCAGCTAGCACGTTTCAATTCAGGGGAGGTTGCTCAAATGAACCAACTGTGTTGAAGTAATGATAATAATATTTAGAATTATGGTAACACTTTACTAACATTAATTACCACTCACACCATGATTGCATTGTCAACTCTCCTTTACAGATTTGGAACCTAAGGGATAAGAAAGTGACTTGCCTAAGTCACTGAGGAACCTGGTGTTTAGAATAGAACTCAGTGATTCCTGGCTCTTAGAATGTGTGCTGCTACCACCAGGCCACACTCTTCTCTCTAGAGAGAAGATGTGTCAGCGTGGAATTGAACTGAAGGAGAGATGTGAAATTCAACTAGTATGTATCTGGCTAGTGGGAGGTTCTGGAGAAGAATCTTCCAGTGCTAATGGAGACAAACCATATGACACTGCTGTATTTAGAAATAGCTATCCCCACAAAGTAATATATGAAATGAAAATAATCTACACCATTTATTTAGGTTTATTTATTAAAGTTTTAATGTACTTGGAAAAAGTACATTAAATTTTCCTCACTTGATTTGACCTCTAATAATGTGGATAATTAACTTATGAACTTACTTTCTTACCTCCTCTTGTTGTGCAAATCCAATTGTATCAGCAAAACCTAATCAAATTCACTCAGTTAATTTGAAGATTTTGCTTACACAGAAGTAGTAGTTTAGCGTTCTTTCCTGGTAATAGCATGCAAAAGACTTCATGCTAGAGTCTAACTTTAACTATCAAAATTATACTCAGGCCTGTGTTTTTAATAAGCAGTGATTCTTTATACCTTTCCCCTTGGAAGACACCCACACTTCTTTAAAAATAAGTTGGGCAAACAGTGACTGTGAATGTGTTTTTGTTTTCCTAATAGAATATCAATGGAAGTTGTACACACAGATCAAGAGCAGTACACATATTATTATCTCCAAATAATTAATATTTGTGTATTATTTCCCTCGGGTTGGCTATACATGAATACAGAGGCACTGGTACCACTCATCACAAAATACAATGTTAGCTGGTTCCAGGGGTGCCTTTGTGAATACTCCCTGCCAGTGGTTGAAGGAACTAAGGAAGCACCCTGCTGAGTCTCCTCCCGTCCTCCTCAGGGAGTATGTGCTAATTCTATCTTCTCCTTTTGGGAAAGCAGCCAAAGGCAGAAACAGGAAGGACAGCACTGTATTCCTAGAGAGAGTAAGGTGCCAACAGTAAGGAATGGAGGAGAAAAATGGGAATTTTATAGAATAAAGATAACAGAAACAATGAATAAGCCTGTCTTTAAGTTTCAATCAGAGAGGGACATCTTCCCAACTGTGACCAGAAGGCAAGGTAACAGCAACCTCTTGCAGCCTTATGTTCACACCACATGTTTGGAGTGAAATAGAGAAATCACTTAAATGATTTAAGCCATGGTGAGAGGCAAGTGCAGGGGCCTTAGTGGGCTTGTCACCCAATAGTGTCTGTGTCACACTTCTGTAAGATCTCATGAACATCAAATATATTAAGTTCTGTTTTATAAATTGCTCTTAAATTAATCATAAAAGCTAATACAAAAGCAAAAAATTATGGTCCAAAAAATACTAAATGAGCTTTTGAACAATGAGTAAAAAATATGTCCAATGGTAAATCATCCTTCATAAATGATACTATCTAGTTAGAACATATAATTACATGTCATATATAAGTTCACCTGAGCATGAAAGCATTTCCGAACACTAGACCTTTTCATTAAAGTGTAGAAAAAATATGACCCTGCAGAGTCATTTTTCAGTGTTTACAATTAGAAAGGAAAGGTGAATATTAAATCTCGTTTAGAAATGACAATTCTTTAAACAGCTGAAAACTTACTTCACTATTGCAAGAATGTTAAAGTCTGAATGATCAGTATGTATACAAATACATAAATGTCACCAGAGAGGTGGCATTTTTTTCTCTTGTAGGTGTTGTTTTTAAAAATTCATAAAATGAAGGCAAATTAAGATAAAATATATTTTAAAATTAAAATCTCTCAGTTCCATGGTAACAATGTATTAGTAAAGTTAAGGCGCAATCACATGTATAATTAAAAAACTATTTATATGTATATTTGGATCATCAATATACAGTCGTCGACGTGCTTAACATAAAACATTGCAAAAATGAAAAATGTTGTGGTGTTTTACTTCACTTAATTCTGAGCTTTAATACCCTCTCACCAATTATAATTCATAAATTCTATACTTAACCCCAACCCAAAATCTCAAAAAGAAAGTAAATGTTAAAAGAACCAGAAGTAAAAGTAAAAGGAAGTAAAAGTACTAGCTGTGTACTACTCCTCAGCTGTAAAAAAGGCACTATTACTTGAAACTGAAAATTATCCATAATTTTAGACTTTTACATTAAAAACTCCTAAAGGAGAGTATGTAAATTTAAGAAACTATCCATAGAAACTGAAATGCCATTTATTTAGTTTAACCTTTTCTGCAGGCTACTAAGAGCACCAGTCTACCCTTGCAAATTTGAAGCCTGTCCCTTCTGAAATCTGAAAGGAGCTGTTGTTCTGTGCTCTGGCCTCTGCTTCATGAGCAGAGTTGACTACTATGCAGCTGTACAGATGTTGCTAGAATAGTTCCTTTCCATGGAATAGATGGCTCTACCGACTAGCATAATGATGACAGTGGATGGATCTCCAAATAGTGAGATCTATAAGCAAAATGTCTCATGCATTTTGCTCTTCCCTCCGTAGACCCCCTGGCTGAGCCAGCTGTCCCACAGTATTTTATTTTCCTGCCATTACTCTCTGCTAACCTCCTGTTCAACAAAGTCTGACTGTCCTCATTGTCTGCTTTGTGCAGTCTATGCTGGTCTCTGGTATCCCAGGAGTACACCAATTTTTCACCAAGTCGTGGGATTCTCTGTGTATAGTGTCCTGGATAACTGTTAGGTGTTCCTTGGATGTGACACAAGAAACCTCCTCTGTTGCCATCTTGATAACACGTCTGGATGTCTTTCTGGGGAAGCAACCTCCTATCTAGGGACAGGAGTCTCTCAAGTCCTCTGGTTGCAGCACTGAAACTTTGACTGCAAGTGTTATCCATGTCCACTGGGAACTTAGGGGATGGGATAAGAGGTACAGACAGGAGCAACCAAAACCCCATTATTTTCTGAATGTGGTTTTCCAGTGTAGTATGAGAAGTTAAATATGATGTTATATAATAAAACACAACATAAAATAAAAAGAATTTTAGACCCATAAGAAACTTTAAAGATTATATATTATAGTACAAACACAGCAAACCTTAGGAAGCTGAGGCCAGAGATATGAACTGTATTCTCCAAAATCAAAGTGACTTTTTGTAAGTATAATAGGTAAGTTTTCAAGATTAGAACTTAAATCTCATTTTTTTCCTTCTTAGAATTACTAAATGATTTGAAATGTTGCTATTCTATGGCTTTTATTTTCACTTTTTCTTCTCATTCTGTTTTTATTAGTTGAACTATTTGCAAATTGCCAGACATAATAAACTATTTAAGGGCCACTGAAAGGGCTGTGCTTATGTTAACAATAGCAGATGATAGGGTTAAAAACAACAGCCTGAGTGGGCAGGCAAGATGTTTTCATATTATGAAGCACATCTCTAAAATTATCTTAGGATGTAGAATTAATATTTCCACATGTATTGGAAAAGCTGAATTGTTAATAACTTCGTCAGGGCTTGGATTCTTTCATGACACCTTCCTGATTTTGCCACTATTTAAACATTATAAATTATCAGTTTATCTTCATAAAAATGAAACCCAGTACTCTGAAGACCTTTCTTGCTTTAAAATAAAAGGTGATTATCAATTTAAGAATTAGCAGATGATTGAACCATATAAATCAGGTATAAAAAAATAAGACTGGAGATTAGATTATACAGACCGGTATCCCAGAGTAATCAAATAAACTGGGTAACTGCCAAGATTCTCTTTTATACCATGACTTTCTCTAGTTCAGTATTTTTTTGTAATATTTTCACATATTAAGTAGAAACAGATAGTAACATTACTAGTTTGAAGAAAAGTACATACTGAATGATAAACTTAATGAAAGTATAAGCAGAATATAAATTTTACAGTAAAATGAAATTATTAGAAAAATCTGCATAATCATTAAAAGTTTGTGAATGTCTTAAATATGGGCCACTTGAAATGTTCATTATGATATTAGTCTTTTGGCTTTAAGATGAGTAACATTTCATTGTTTTATAATTTGAGCTGTAACTGGTTTGAGGTGGCAGCCTAATGAGCTGGATAGAGAAAAGTCTGACTTAAGAGTTCTGGCACACTTGGAAGTTGGAACAAAATGAGGGTACCTACAAAGGAGAGAATCTTTATTCATATATTGTAAATAGGTGGATGGGTAGACAAATGGAAGAACAAAGATTCATATTCCTTGTGACTGTACCAATAATTAATGCCTTAGTCATTATAACCACTATTTCAAAATTTCTGGTAGGTCAAATATCCAAATGGGAAGAATAAACTTTACCATATAAGTTTCTCATATACATAAAGCATCATTTTTATTCCAACCAAATGTGTTGAGCTATTTTTACCTTTTCAAATTTGTCATTACAAGTTTATAATGAAACAAACTTTGTTTAAATTTACCTAATATTTTTTAGTGTTGACATTATTCATCAAAATATAAAGGCTATCATAAGGGGAAAAAAGGTGGGGAGGGAGATTTTATGTCTTTTTGTTTTTAGCTCTGATAATTATCTTTTTTGAAAAAGATGTATTTATTTATGCACACAAGAATGGGGGGGTACAGGCCAGAAGTGCGGGCAGTGAGAGGATCCACCAGAGACAGAGTGGGGAACAGAACAGGCAGATTGACTGAAATACACTGCTGAGGGGAGCAGTGGGTGAGTCAGGACAGGTCTGCTCGGCCATGTGGGTAGCTCCCTGGCCAGGGATCAAACTCATGGTGAGGTGGCTGAAGTTAGCTTCATAGGTTGCATCTTATTTTTTTTTTCCTTCTTTTTTTTAATTTTATTTATTTTTTAATTTAAATTTTATTTTTATATGCCCCATACAATTACAACCCCCTTATTTTTACCACAAGCCCTCCTTTCCCCGCCCCCCACAGAGTGTCTCTTGTTCATAGTCATTTGTTGACTTTGATATTTTCTTTTTTATAGTTATTCTTTTTCCTGGTCCCTTATTTAAGTTTTCTAGATTCCTGCTATGAGTGAGACCGTCCGGTATTTTTCTTTTTCTTTCTGGCTTATTTCGCTAAGCATGATCCCTTCCAATGCCATCCATGTTGCTGCAAATTGCATGTGTTTATCTTTTTTGAATGCTGATTAAATGCAAATGGCCAATGGGCATATGAAAAAATGTTCAATATCACTTGTAATCAGGGAAATGCAAATCAAAACTACCATGAGATACCATCTTACACCAGTGAGAATGGCACATATTAAAAAAACTAGCAACAACAAATGTTGGCGAGGTTGTGGAGAAAAAGGAACTCTCCTGCACTGTTGGTGGGAGTGCAAACTGGTCCAACCACTATGGAGAGCTGTGTGGAGATTTCTGGACCTACTAAACATAGAGCTTCCATATGATCCAGCAATTCCACTCCTAGTTATTTACCCAAAGGACACTGAAACATCAATTCCAAAGAGCACCTGCACCCCTATGTTCATAGCAGCACTATTTACAATAGCTAAGCTTTGGAAACAACCCAAATGCCCAAAAATAGATGACTGGATCAAGAAGATGTGGTACAGATACACCATGGAATATTACTCAGCAATCAAAAAAGATAAACACATAGGTTGCATCTTAACCACTTGCACCACCATGGAGGCCCCTAATAATTCTTAATCAGCAAATTAAAATCAGAGCAAATGGGTGAAACTTTTGGATATTTCTTTTCCAGAGTTTAAATTCATTGCTGTGGTTACAGAGACAAACATTAAAAAAAAAATGTGAAGTCCAGCAAAAAGAAAACACAGTGTTCAAACCCAAATCCAAAATATGTTCGACTCCTTCCCTCCCTCCTCTCTTCCTTCCTTTCTTTCTCTTTCATTCCTTCGCTTTCCCTTCTTCCTCTGTATTTCCTTCTGTTCATTCTGTTCACATTTGCTTTCAGAAACATCTATTTAATAAAGATAAAAATATGGGCCTCTCCTGGTGGCACAGCACTTGAGCACTGGGCTGCGAGCTGCCTGCAGCCTCTGCAGTGCCGGTTCGATCCCCAGCCACCAGGCGAGGGTTCCACATGGCGTACAGACCTCTCCAGCCATGCCCACTGCTCCCCTCAGCAGTGTATTTAGTCCATCTGCCTGTTCCCCGCTCTGGCTCCGGTGAATTCTCTCACCCTCCCGCGCTTCTAACTGTACCCAGTGCTTGTATAAATAAATAAATACATCTTAAAAAAAAAAAAAAAAGATGAAAAATATGATTCTTTCAACAGAATGTTCAAAGCTAATTAGGGAAAACAGACATATATAACACGTATATAAAGAATGATTATAGCACCAAGAAGACAATAGCTATTAATGGGTGTGAAGGAGGGCCAGTAGAGGCTGCAAAAGCGACTGGTATGAACTGGATGCTGAAGGGTGTTTCGGACATCACCAAGTGTACAAGGAATAGAATGACTTCAGGTAGAAGGAACAGTTCTTACAAAGTCTTCTTAAGGGACAGAATTAATTTCATCCTCCTTATGTTATATTGGTCTATATATGCCATGTAACCAATGTGGTAGCAGTTGGGTTAAGCCCTACTCATTCTAGATAAAATATATCTTAAGCATTCATTTTCTTCTAACAGTGAGGTTTATTGGCTTTCTAGACTTCTTTTGTTAGGAAATGAAGATTAGGAAGAAGTAGACAAAAAAAGGGGATTGATTATTGTCTGTAGCTAAGTGGGAATCAATCTAAAGAATGTCCTAGACATAGAAGAAACTTAGAAGAAAAGTACATGAAAGTCATGGAGAGTTAATTCTCCAGGATGTAGCACCCCAGTAGTCATTGCACCCACTTAGTTTCTAAGACAATGTAAAGGAAAAAACAATGAAATATCAATTACAAGAATTTTAGGAGATATTTTTGGACATAGTTTACGATAGGCTATATGAATCTAAAATTGTTCAAGTCCAGCTCAGAATGAGAGATTATGAGATTTTTTAGAAACCAAAGCCACCAAATCTCCCAATTTCATCCTGTTCTAAATAAATGTCAAAGATGAGTGTGGTGGTGAGGAGATGTTAGATAACTATATGTCTATAACGTGTAATATGATAATATATTACATATTTTATGTGCATATTATATGTACTCTCAAGGTTTTCTAACTCCTAATTACCTAAATCCTGTAATTTAACAATCCTGTCTCTGGGCTGAGAGTCTCATCCCAATAAATATTACAAAAGTCTTATTTTTACAGTAAAAAATCTTACTTTCTTATTCCTTCCTCATTTATATGGAAAAAGTTTCCCACTTAGAATTATATATATAGGGCATCCCTGGTGGCTCAGGGATAAAGGTCTTAGCTCTATCAAGCCACTTCATAAGTTCGATCCCCAGCCAGGGAGCTGAGCCAAATGGCACAGCAGACCTCTCCTGTCTTGCCTTCTGCTCCCCAGTCTGTCTCTGGTGAATCCTCTCACCCCCCCACCTCTGGCCTACACCCCAGTTCTTGTATGCATAAATAATGCTTAAATAAATCTTTACAAAAAGAAATACATATATAGAGAATCCAAAATATTTATTGATGATGTCATACTACTTGATCTCTTCTTAAGTATTAATAATTTCAGAGATTATTTTAAAGAATTGCCTTCATGGGTCAAAAGTAAAAGACTTTTTTCAGACCTATTAATATAGGCTATTGCAAAAGGAACTGGTATTGATTATAGAGGTGAAGTGATATATCGGGCAAATAAAGTAATCTTAACAGTTATCAGATACATCATATAGAGGATAAACTTCTTAGGATATGAAAAATGTAATTTTCCAGTATTCTTCCTTACTGGGAAAAAGATGGTTTTATTTACATTAAATTAATATTCCATTTGCTTGTACAATGAACAGTGTCTTGGGCCACTAGTATATGTTAGTCACTGTCCTGACATCTACAAATAAAATATAGCTATTTAATTTGGGGGAAAATGTAGGGAATTTGCTATTTATTTAATCAGCCTTTCCTAAAGGAAAGTCACGTAGTTAAGATGTTCTTAACTTAGACTTAGATTGGAAAATCATTTTGCAGAAGCTGAGATATGTCTGCAAAGAAAAGATCATATGGAAAGGATCATAGCTAACTATTAGTTGATTAACCTGGTTTTGATTTTTGAAGTAATATTAACAAAACTAAAATAGTAATTTAAAGCATACTCTTGTTAATATGGGAGATCCATAAATGACAATTTTTTTTTTCACCGAAGACAATACCACCAAGACTGATAAAAATCTGAGGCAAAGAATAAAATTTTCTGGTAACTTGAAGTTATTTATTCACAGGAAGTTTTCTTGGCAGACACTTTGAGTGGGTTTCTAACAGGCAACAGAACTTGATGATAGATTGATCTGTATAATCCAGATTGATATGTGCCAGGTAACATCTTTTGGTTTCTTCTTTGTATTTTATACATGAAAAAAAGGAGATCTAAACAATCCGTAATTTTAGCTTCAAATATGTTGTAGTACTTCTCTCTTTTTCCTCTCCCCACCTCATACACACACACACACACACACACACAAAATATAACACAACATTAAAAAAAACAGAAAATAAATAGGAAATGACTTAGAATTCTTACTTTCTAACTAAAATCATAGTTGAAATATACGAATTTTGGAGGCTAAGTCATCAGGATAAAAATCCTTGCTTTCCCATTTATTAGTTGTTCCCATTTATCATTTTCTCTGATCACCAGTTTCCTCATTTGTCTGAGCAGAGATAATATTTTCCCTACTCTTTACAAGAATTAGAAGCTCTGTATGTACTAAGTGTTATTATTTGACCAGAGATTTTAGCTAATAAAAGGAATCCATGCAATGAAGAATTGGGTAGATTCAGCAGAGCTAAAGAGTATTTTTTCCTGTGTTTGTACACAGACATAAATTTATCAGCTAAATTCTGTGTTGTTGTAATAAGTTAACAGTGTCTGGACATAAAAAAAGTGAAAACTGCATTTATTTGATTTCAAAGTTAACTCATGTTGTTTTAAATTCATACTAATCTACTGCTGCATTAATCACTTAGTCTTTTGAACAGTTTTGTAGAAAAGAAATTTACAGAAGATTTGCATTTCACCCTTAGATCCTTTTGTTAATTTTAATTCATTTCAGAAAATGTCTAAAGTCTTTAATGAAGTACTATCTTCATTTATTAGTGCACTATAATTTGGTGAACTTCAGCAGCTTAAAGTGCAAGGATGACATAATCAATTATAATTGTTTTAGAAATGTTTTTGTCTTAATTTTTTTAAAGCTCCAAGGTAATAATAGCACTTTTCATTAGCAAAATACTTACAAAGGTGAACTAGTAGGAAAGGAGTGTTCTCTGGTGGTTCAACAAGAAACTGAGAGTTTAGAGAACTGAGTTCTATTTCTGTCCCCACAATTGACTTCAATGATTTTAGATAAGTCAGACAACCTAGAATGGGTGCTTTGTATATAATGTTTGCTGCTTTAAAAGAGGTTGAAAGAAGTGTCTCTCGACTATTTCTGTAGTGTAGAATAATTAGACACACCCCCTTCACATTTATGTCAACCTATTTCTTATGTGTCTTTTTTTCTTTCTCGTCTGTATATCTTTTAGTATTTTACATATGGGTGTAGGACAGAAAATGCTGGCTATTACTCTGAAGTAAAGATGTCAATATTGTGACAGAAGAACATGAATTCAAATTCTGATTCTGCCTTTAATTAGCTGCATGTCCTTGGACTTGTTGTCTAACTATTTTGAATTTTCTTACATTTAAAGTATGGTTTGTGATATCTGCTTCTATGGGTTGTTCTACAGAGTAAATTAAATTACATTTGAAATGCATTGTATCTCCTTGACTAACTAGGCTTCCAGTTGGCTTCCCCAACTGGTCTTTACTAAATCCACAAAAAGATTTCCAATCTTGTTTTTATAAAAATCCATTTTAAAAAAATCCATTTTTGTAAAAGTTCTCAACAGTGTCCCAACAGCCCTGAAATTATAATTTATACCTCCCTCCTCTTCAAAAAAAGACATACAGACATACATACACACACTCTCTCTCTCTGCTATTATTATAATTTCCTAAATAGGCCTTTTTAATATTCATTACTATCATTCCTTAGGATTATAAAATTTATTTGAGTTTTGGTGATATCAATGCAGTAGATGATAAGAAAGAACATACTAGGAGACTTCCTCTAAAATTTCTATTTTTTGGAGACAGTGCATCTGGCTATCAACTCTGCAAATAGGAAAACCAAAATGACAACAGGAAGATCTCAGACATGCAGGAAAGAAAAATAAAGGTCGATAGTATCCATAAAGTTACACTTCTTGTAGTCATAAAAAAACAAGTTTGAAAGTTGCTGATTTGTTCCTTCCATACAATTCTGTTTCAATTAGTGTTTTTGTTTCTGGAGAAGATTATATTGTAATAAGAATTCCTAAGAGCTCTTTCATTCATTAAAGGAAGATCTTGCCTTCATGTAAGCATTTTTTACTTTTGATATCGTTAAACTGAGTCTTGGGAAAATTATAAGGAATTGGAAATTAGCAGTAGAAGAACATCCATAGCAGAAAGAACATCATGTTCCTGTTTGAAGCTAGGTGAGATTCAGCTGAAGAAAAGTGCACAGTTTGATGAGCTCAGCAACATCTGTTTCTCTTGTTTTTATCTGTTCTTATGAGTAAATGAATAAATGACAGGGGCTGGAGATGAAGAGGAATGCCGATAAAGCTCTCATGGGGTTGGGGTGCTGTCCTGTTTTTAGCAGCCAATGTACAATGGAAAAAGGTCAGGGTGTTCATGAAATTGATTCAGGTTAGAGAAACCACTATCCTGTGAAAGATACCCTGTATAAGAGCCAAGGTAGTAGGCCTGCGGCCGACTGAAAGACGGAAAAAACAGACCTAAAATGGTTTGTATAATAGGTTTCTGATGGAATAGGAAGACAATCACATTTTACGTTTTCACTGTAGTTCACCTTTGCTCTTTGTAGCTAACCCATCAGATTAATAATCTAATCTAGGAACTTCATTTTTATTCCAAAAAAATGAGGTGGTCAAATATTTAGAAATTGACTTATCTACCTTTCAGTTATATCAGAACTGAAACTGCTTGAAGACCTTATTATCAATAGAGCATATAAAGTGTTTTTGTTTTTGTTTTTTATTTTATTTTTTTTTGCCACAAGTGGCCATTGGCTCCAAGATATGAGCCCAAAGTTTATGCCCAAAGCTGTAAGCTACAAAACTGGTGATTCACAGTTTTATATTTGATTTTCT
Organism: Talpa occidentalis; assembly: GCF_014898055.3. Taxonomy (NCBI): domain Eukaryota; kingdom Metazoa; phylum Chordata; class Mammalia; order Eulipotyphla; family Talpidae; genus Talpa; species Talpa occidentalis. Next base: position 46,031,800 of record NW_023601104.1, on the reverse strand, counting down.
GGGATCAATGAGTGGGTTGAGACACCTGCACTAGTGCCTCCACTCCAGTATTCACGTGGCCGGAGTGAAAGCTTTAACTCAAAAGGAATGTGGGCTCACCCTCTGTAACCCAGATGGAGGAAGCTGGTAAAGTCCACTTCCTCTGTAAACCCTATATATACTGCAAGGGAGGCAGGGAGCATTTCTTTAATAAAACTTCCATTGGAGAAACAAAGACTTTGAGGAGATTAAGTGGCTTTTCTTACAACAACACAGCTTATTAACACCAGAATTGTAATTTTAAACAAGCAATCAGGCAGTGCTGAAGGAAAAAAAAATATTTAAATGATCATATCAAGAATAAAAATTTTATCAGCCATAAGATTATAAAGATGACTTTTTTCCTTCAATGCTGTCTAGAAGTTAAACTGAGGAATGTCTAAAAAGAATGCACTTACTTTCTCAGCAAACAATTGAAATATTAGATCACTTTAATGATATTAAAATTACTCCCATGTAAGCTGAAATAGCATTTGTACAGCAACGATGGAATTTGCAAAAGTGTAAGTGCAGGGGAGTTGAAGGCTTTAATTAGAATTGAAAAACAGGAACACTGTTGTACCATTCTTTTTAGAATAGATCCTAGCTTCATTTAATTTAGAATTAGAAGATTTGCAAAAGAATGAGACAAATATGGTTAGGCTAGAGGTAGCAAAAAAGTGTAAAAACAGTCAGCAAAAATACACTAAATAAAAGCTGTTATTTACATTAGCACTTACCAGAGTAAACAAGAAAAAAAAAAGATTGTTTTACTAATAAAGACAAAGGTAACAATGCAGTTGTAACAATTCAGGTTTTTTAAAACTATATTTCAATCATTTAGGAGGCATTAATGAAAACTGTTGTTAAACCAAATATAAACAACTGTGAAAGCAAAGAGGTAGTGTTGTCTAGTGGATAAAATGTTGAACTAGAAATGCCTGGCCTTGAAAATTATATTCAGTAGGGCCATTGACACTTTATGAGACTCTTGAAAAGGCACTTTATTTTTCAGGGCCAAGGTCTTCTTATCAGCAAAGTATAACCTATGACAGTTATAACTCTAATTAAGTCCTAGATAAGCTGTCTGAGGCATTGGTTCCATTTCAGATATGTAGACTTGCAAAAAATATCTAAATATTTTGTCTGTATCTAGTCCTGCTGCTCTTTCTTCAAAAGATAAGACCAGATATGCCTCAGCATATTTAGCAATCAAAGTCAGGTTGCTCTTGTGGAGTTGAGGACTGTACAGAGTCCAGCCTCCCACTACCTTTAATTTGTTTCACCCTGGCTTCTCCTAAAAGGGTTCCAACAATCCCACAGCTTTGTGGATCACAGTTTTAAAAATTTATCTTCATAATGCTAACAGCTGTTTATTTGAGATGATTTAAATAAATGTTTTTCTCTACTTTTCATCAGCTTTTTCGTGAGTACAGTATTAAAGGAATGATAACTTTAAAGTGCATTAAACAACTCTAAAGGCACTGTAGAGATTCAAGCTTCAGTATCTCTGCTCTTTTCTTCTCAATTTCTTCTCTGTATTCAAGGCAAGTACAAAACAAAATTATTGAATCCTAAATTCAGTATGTTTCAGTTTTTGAGAAAACCAAACAATACACACCTCCAGACAAGCATTCCTGTTTTTAAAGAACTCAGTTCAAAGTAAGGCTGCATGAAAGCAAATAAATCAATGCACTAATAATTGAAAGACTTAAGTTCCTGAGTTCTAGCCCTGTCTCTTCTTTTATTGTCCACGGAGCTTAGAAAAACATCCTACTCAATATGATCTAGTTCCTCCTTGTAAAATGGGAGTCATACCCAAGAAATAGTCTTAATAGAAGAGTGTTAGAATTATTACTGGACTTAAGACTGATGACCTCTTTGGTTATTTTAGTAGAAGTGCAGCATTTTAATCAAATCTCTGTGTGTGTGTGTGTGTGTGTGTGTGAGTGTGAGTGAGAAAGAGCGAGAGAGAGCGAGAGAGAAAGAGAGAAAGAAAGGACTATTTTCTACTAATAGAGTTCTAATTTGGAAATTCCCCATTCCTCTGAACTAAGACTTGGTTCTGTTGTTAGAACTGTTGACTGAAAATAAATGTGACCATCAAATGAGGCAAAATGCAAAAAGTAGTTGTACCCAAGAACAATAGTTTATTCACATAGACTTGGAACCCATAACCATCTGCAGATAAAACTTTCTAAGTTATTTCATTCAGTAGTCTGATTTTTAATGTTTTTTTTTTCTTTTTACTACTTCCTCCATACCATCTTCTGCCCTTCTGTTAATTCACACACCCCACACCCTACCCAGGTCATTCTCTCTTCCACCTGCTACCCTCATTTTCTCCAATTTAATCTTTGGAACTTTCCAACTTCTGTATCAAAGCTAATTGGTTTCTGGATTTTCTGAAAATCTGCAGATGACTTTTTCTTAACTTTACCCACATAGTTCCAAGATAAGTTATGGCCATAAAATTATACTAAAATGTGGATAATGTTTAAGTCAGTTAAAAGAATTAATGCATATCCCATTAGATAAGAAGCTATTAGATGAGTAGCAGCAAAGTGGGTGTTGACATTCTTACACTTCTCTACTTAAATCCCAGAAAATTAAAATCATCAAAAGAGAGAGCAGTTTGGCTGTCAATACTACATTATTACTCATGTCCTGACCAACTCTTCTTTGTGTAACATTCACTTTGTTATAATTGTGACTAAAGAAAAGACATTGCATTAGCACTCTTTTTATCAGATCTTATTAAGGGTATTTTGAACTAAATGCCTTAAAATTGTCTGAATGTAAAAATAAGAGTTATTGTGATTATGTAGATGACATCTTTGTCATTTGAAAAGTATCAAAACAAAAATTCCTAAACTTTAAACTTAAATATGCTCTTTTCTTCAATTGCAATGAAAATGCAACACATTATTATATTTTTTTAGTATACATAGAATCCTTCATGTTTCACAGTCTAATAATTGGCTATTTTACTTATAAATAACTCAGTTGAGGATAAAAGCTCAGGTTCATGTTAAAGAAGTACATTTAAGAGAATAGTGATTTCTTTATACTTTGGAATAATTAATTGTTTTTAACAATGATATGCTTGGGTTAACACTAACTGTAAATAGCACTGCATAAAATTTCAGCTGATTTCTTAAACCTTTATCCTATTCATTTCAGTTTCAATTACTTTAAAATCCTATTGTCAATTCACTGATTTCGATTACTTTAAGATTCTATTGTCACTAAAAGAAAACACAACTATTGGTGTCAAATACCTTAGAAATTTAACAGAGTGTACCCAAACTCTAAAAAACAAATATTGTGATTTGAGGCTACTGGTTACCATTCTGATCTTAAATAATGTCATTATCAATATAAATACTTTGATTAAAATGTGGAACAATTAAATCAGAATTTAATGTAAGCAGTGTCCAAAGATGGGGTGACTCAGTATAACCCAAAAGCTTACTATGACCAAAAAAAAGAGTACTGGATTCCTTCCATTATCTTTAAACAAAGTTTCCCTAACCCAGAGTTGTTTTCACATCTTATTCTGTCATTTTCACATCTTATTCTGTCATTTTCACCTCATCCTTTCTTGGTTTTCACATCTAGTAGACCATTATAATAAGTTCATTCAAACATGGTCTTTTAACTTGAATACTTGCAGAAAGCATACACTACTCAAAATGAATGGGAAAGACATTAGTTACCTACTTTATGCATAACTGAAGAATAGTATCTGGTAAATGGAGTTCCCTTTTCTAATTACATAGTTTCAGTCGACTGTCAAGAAGAATAAAAAGCACATGCATTCTACTAGTCACCTTGAAATAGTATTTTTAGAGGACAGCAGCAGTTTTACACTAGCACTATTCAGTGCAGCACCTAGCACTTCTTGGGTGCTTAATAAATATTGAACAACCCGGCAATCAAGCCCTCCAGGCAATGGCTGCAGTTGTTAGTTGACACATATGCAGTCTGTACACAGTAGGAATTGCCAATCAAACAGCCAGATCTGAACACACAAAAAATAGCAGACACAATAATGGCAGCATCACCTTCAAATACAAAGGACAATCTATATGTATATATTGTGCTACATATAAATTTAAAAGTATTTATGGTTTCTTTTGCATTCCACTCTGCATTTACATAACTTACCGCATGTGAAATTAGCCAAATGCACACGCTCCTCTTCAGTGACTATGTTTAGCAAAAGGTCAACCATCTCAAATTATTTTCTAAATAAGTAATGCTTTTGCCGGAGCTAAAATCCAAATTATCCTGGAATGAGGGCATCTAAGTTTTTATGCCATCAAATGTGGAATTTCCTCCAAATCTGCTTATTTACAATTACTGATGACTGAAACATGTCTCTTCACTAACATATTTACTTAAGAATTAGACATGTAAACTTTAATTCTAGCACAAGGTAGTCATTTTGAGTTTTAAAACTTTGTCATTAAAAACTCTCATTTGGATTTCAAATAATTAAAGATAACAATTAGAAAACTGTATTATTGCTTTTTTTTGCCCCCTCACATTGCTGGTGTCCTTGAAAATTTAACGAACCTTCAAATAGCCCTATTCTTTGTTTAAAGGTTCAATTTTCCTAAGGAATCTGACCCAGTTTTTAAAATGAAAATTGAACCCCATGTAAAAAGCAATATAAATGAGGCTATGATGATCCTAAGGTGATGGGAAAAGCCTATCAGTTCACTTCTCACCTACATTTTCCTGTGATCCTTGCTCCTGTGTCAACCCTTTAGTGAATACTGCTTAAGCTGTTTCAAATTATACATTCAATGTCAGCTTTATGCTCTGAGGAATAGTTAATGTGAGACATCATTCACTTTTGCATAGAAATTAGCTCTGCAGTGTGAAAACTGGCTTCAGGTGAATTCTACTTTAAAAAAAAATATAAGTGAGAACAGGAAGATCCTGAAAGCAAGCACCACAGTCATAAGAGAAACATCACCAGCAGTTGGAGTCTCCAGTACATTCAGAAAATTGTCTTTTATCCAGATCAGTGGAGTCTCTTTAATGTACAAATATTTACATTCAAATTAGGAAAAAAGAGTCCTGGCATAACTAAGATATGCCAGTTTTCTCTGCCTTAAATCATCAGGAACATTATGAACTTGAAGCACCCTTTGACATTTAAGAAGGCACTGAAAACATACTCCATACTCTTCATAGTGAAAGGCTTGTCTGTTTTTGCCCTTTTTTTTTTTTTGTGGGACCCTCGCTGGCGGCCTGGGAATGAACCGGCACTGCAGAGGCTGCGGGCAGCCCCGCAGTCTAGCGCTCAACAGGTGCGCCACCAGGGGAGGCCCTCTTTTTTTGCCTTTTATAATATATCTTAATATACTCTTATTCCTCCTGACCAGCAGGTAATATTGACTGGCAGCTCCTAAACACTAGGCTGACTTGGATCATTTATTCAATATTTACTGAGTTTTTATTCACTGATGTGCCACATGTGGCAACTGTTTCAAGGGGTAAATAAAAAAGACATTCCCTTCCTGTTCTTAGGAAACACACTCCAGAGAGGGAGACGGTCATACACAGATGCAGTATGGTAAAAGCTGAAACAGAGACATAAAGTATCTTAGAAGTGTAGAGCAGGAAGCAGCTAGTCAGAGATGGTAAATGAGAAGAGAATGTATGTTTGAATAGACTTGAAAGAGCAAGCAAAGGGGGTGAGGGTACATTCCAGACACACAGATTTCCCTCTCAAGTGGATTTTCCTTTACCCTAAATGCTTGGTATGTCTCTACAGGATATGAAGTTAATATGTCGATAGTGGGAGGAGTTCTACTGATTCCCTAATGTGAGCAAAAGTAGCAGAAGTCACTAAACTTGGCACCAGGTATATAAAGATAAGTAGAATTTGACCTTTGATATTGAGAAGTTTGCATTTGGGGTGGGGTTGACAGATGGATAATCATGGAATTCAAGCACTTGCAATTATAATAAAATGATAAATGCAATTACAAAGAGATGAGTTGGCAGGTATCAGAAAAGGAAGGTGTCTATATGCATGTGATGTCTGACTTTAGAGGAGCAAGATATAGACAAAGGAAGAGAGATGAGGAAATCAGGCAGAGGAAATGGATGGTGTAATGGATGCATGTATCAATGGATACAGGTACATTGTGTGTACCAGACTCTTCAAAAATTTAACTAACATGGAACATGAAGAATGAGAGAGAGAACCTAGGGGGTGAACAGATAACAGATGCCTGGGAGATACTGCACATCTTTGGAAAGACTTCAGTGTTCGGTTAGTCAGTGAGCAGGCATTTCATAAATAAGAAAAACTGATTTTGCTAAACTTCAATCATTGTCAAGGTTCCAGATGAAATAAGCAGAACCAGAGATCAGGCTTGGATGTGTCATATTCCAGAGTTCACCCTCCTGATTCCTACTCTATAAATAACCATTCTATATAGTAAATGGGAAGAAAATGTAAATGTATGTTTTGAATAGAGTTGAAAGAACAAGCAAAGGGGGTGGGTATATATTCCAGACACACAGATTTCACTCTCAAGTGGATGGTAACTATTAGAGTGGGACTATTTTCAGGACTTCATTTTCTAAAATTTTCATTCCTCTTGTTATCCATCTGTGATAGGTGAGAGGAGCAGGGCTGAGGAGGAAAAAATTCATGCTGTATAAAGACCATGTTGGGATTTATAAAGATGGCAGATGTGAAATTGTTGGGAAGATGCATGCCACACAAGTACTAATGTGATATCGAAGCCAGTGATTTTATTTTCCTGCTAAAGCAACAGAGTATTATGAAATTAAAGTCATAATTGGGCCCAGAATGCTAATAGGTGCAGCTGTATAACCCAATCAGTAAACAAAGAAGACAGAGAAAGAAAATAGAATATCAGGATGCGTAGCAACTGAATATGCAGTGTAGATAATTTCAGGAAGAAGAGCAATGGATGCAATATGTTAGCATAAAATATATAAAATAATATTTCTTGGAGGGAAATTATTTTTTATTCTGTCACTGATATGATCAGAAAATAGTGGATTTAAAGTGATAGAGAACACTGATTTACATAGTAACATGAACCACTTTAACAGGAAGGTCAACTGCTGAATACAAGAACTTTGATAAATGGAGAAGGAAAGAAACAATTTTCATTTACAGTGTTCAGGCTAATTGGATCTATTCTGGAATCACTCTGGCATCCTTCAATATTCTGTAGGGACTGATAGACACAGATGATTTAATAAGGGCCCTTTCTGCCTTAAGTTTTCAATGAAGCTCTGACATCATATCAAGTTTCACTAAAATACTGTCCAGGAATAAAGGTTTGCTGCACTGTTTGAAAGAGCAACATCTTGTCAATAGTGGCTGACAATTAAGGAAACCATGATTACTCTCAAACACAAAGACAACCTGACCTTTCTTTCTCCTCTTTCTCTGACTGATATATGGGAGGGGAAAAAGTGTTGGAGTTAAAACAGAAATTAAAAAATTTCAGATGCTGCACATGCTCTTTGAGCTATGTGAGTCAATATCTCTTCTGTGAATACTTGGTCAGATAAAAATAGGAAAGGTGTTAAGTGTCTATTTGAGAAATGGAGATGGATTTTAAAACTTGAGGTTTGAACACAAAACTTACTAATTTTTCAAAGAACATCCTCCAAAATTAAGAGAAGTGGGAGAGTGGAGGGATGAGGAGATAGAGGTGGCAATGTGATAGTGTACTGGCATTGGGGCTTGCTGGTGCATGAATGAAGCATGTGAAAATGTTGAGATGTGAATTTTTATATCTACCTATATATATAATTACCTGAGATGTGAATTTATATATATATATATTCCTGAAATTATAGAGTTCCATAACTGAATGGTAAATCAATAAAATTTTATTAAAAAATGCTATTCAGTACCTGATATTTTAAAGGCATCATTAGAGAAAGTGGAGCATATGACAAAATTCAAGATATCATCTGTTTCCTCAAAGAACTCACAGAAATTCGGGAGACATAGTTGAATTTTTTTTAAAGATTTTAATGTACAGAACTATAAATGATTGACACAAAAAATAAGAGTCAGTGGAAGGATAAAGTTTTTTCTTTATGATCTGATTCATAGTCTTCATGAAATGGCAGTGACTTTATCCTGTACATACACATCTCAGCTACACCTCAGTGTTTGTCTGAGAATGTGAAACACTCAGGCCATCTCACTCTCCTGCTTACAGTTATATGATAGCTTCCCACTGCCTTAAATAGAATCCAGACTTTATTTTGCATGTCCCTCAAAGCTGCAGATGGCCTATCTCCAGCCTGCCTCTCTTCCCTTTTTATTCCTCTTTCCCTCTAGTACTCTTGGCTTCAGGCTCACAGACCTGTTTCTCTTCCCTGACAGGACCTGCCTCATTGCTGTCATATCCTCTGCACCTGTAGTTCCCTATGCCTGGAACATTCTTCCCCTGGACTTCTTGATAGTCAGCTTTTCCTTCACATTCAGTTCCCAGCCCAAATGTTACATTTCAAGAAAGGTCTTCCCTTATTTGAAGAAGCTCTTCCCATACTCCTTCCTCTAAAGAAGTGTTTTCTACCACATAAGCTTATCTTTTTTATCATCCCAAACTAAGTAAAGGTTTTATTTAAACAATTCTGATAATTCTCTTCATATTAAAACATAGGAGTAAATGCAGCAAGTAACTCTTCTCTCACTGATATGATCCATTATTTTAAGATTTATAGATAATCAAAGTCTGCTCAAAAAAATTTATATCAATCATCTATACATTAGTGATTTTTTAACTTTAAATTTTTATTGAAAAAAAATTGATTTAAAAACAATGTATATGATTTAGAGGTATAGGATCATACCCTTCAGGTGCCTGTTACCACACCACACCCACAACCAAGGCACCAACAGTCCTTCACCATAGTCCATTGCGCCCCCTCCCCACTTTGCTCTCCTCCCTGCCCCCCCTTTGGTAGCTCCAATTCCACATTCAGATTTCTAGCGTTTGTCATTAGTTTGGTTCTGTGTGACCCTTTGTTTTGCTTCTCTGTATTCTGTATATAAGTGACACCATCTGGTATTTGTCTTTCTCCTTCTGATTTATTTAACTTGGCATAACCCCTTCCAATTCAATAAAATTTTATCGATTTGCCATTCATTTACATAACTATATAATTTGGGGAGTAAAGCTTCATACTGCAATATGTACACATTTCCCTCACTTTCTTCCTTATCTCCAGTGCTAGACACTGTCATGTTACCCCACTTTCTCCTTTTTCTTCCCTCTGGTAACCAGTGTATTTTTCATAGAGTCTAAGAGTGTTTTGCCAGTGTTTTTTCCCTTGGTTATCTGTATCCCAAAAATAAAACCATGTTTCACTTAACATAATTAGTCACCATTTAGTCCCAAAAGTCACTATTTCACCTTGTTTTAATAACTGAATGGTACTCCGTTGAATATGTGTGTGTGTCCACTTACTAATTTTTAATAGAAGGTATACATATTTAAGGTGTATAACATAATATTTTGATATACATCACATAGTGGAATGATTACTACAGTCAAGCTAAATAACATATCCAGCCCCTCAAAGAGTTACCATTTTGTGTATGTATATGTGTGAGATCTATACTTTTAGCAAATTTCCAGAATACAGTACAATATTATTAATGATAGTTACACTTCTGTACATTGGTATCTAGAATTTATTCCTCCTGCATAATTGCAACTTTGTACCCTTGGGCCAGCATCTCCATTTTTCCCCCACCTACCCATCCATCTGTGGTGACTAGTGTTCTACTGCCTTCTATGAATTCAACTTGTTATAAGTGAGACCATGCAGTATTTTTCTTTCTATATCTGGCTCATCTCCAAAGCACTATGGCTCTCTGAAACTAGCTCTAATTACTTACTTTCATTTTGTCTGCCTTGTCCTACTGGAATGGAAGTTCTCTGGGAAAGGGATATGACACCCTCAGTATCTCAATCTATGCCTAACACATGGAGCTTAAGATATACTTGCTTATTGAGTGAATGAAAGTAAGATAACAAAAAGAATGGCAAAGTAAATCTTCAAAAGAGAGAAATGGAAAGTGTGTTATTTGTAAGTTAATCTTTATGCAGGAGTATAGGTTTCCAACCCTCAGACAGATGTGGAGAAAATGTCCCCCATCTGTTGTCAGTTTTATGCATGATTATTCTAAAGAACTATAAATTCTGCTTACCTGTGGTTTGAGTTGATAGATAATCAAAAGGATTAAAAAATAAATTTGTGGGGCCTCCCCGGTGGCGCAGCGGTTGAGCACTGGGTTGCGAGGCTGCCCACAGCCTCTGTGGCGCCGGTTCGATCCCCGGTTGCTCCCCGGCCACCTGAGGAGGGTCCCACATGGCGCGCAGACCTCTCCTGCCGCCCGCTGCTCCCCTCAGCAGTGTGCTTCGGTCCTTCTGCCTGCTCTGCTCCCCGCTCTGGCTCTGGTGAATTCTCTCACCCTCCCGCACTTCTGACTGTACCCAGTGCATGTATAAACAAAACAAACAAACAAGTAAATAAAAATCATAAATAAATAAAAATACATGCCTCTTAAAAAAATAAAAAAAATAAAAAAAATGTTTAATAAAAAAAAAATAAAAAAATAAATTTGTGAAATGACTGGCTCTAATTTACATAATTTCTAACCATTAATCTTCTATTTAGGTATTTTTGATAACATTTCCTGCTGTCCAGATGAGTTGGACAGATCACCCACCAATAGGAAATGTGTGTATGTGTGTATATAAGTGTAGTTATATTCATAAATATGCTGAAGAATGCAGACATCATTGAGTAACTAATATTCCCTGACTATATTTCTCAGCACCAATGGTATGACACTCTCCTCAAAGCCTCTAAGGAATAAGTAGATTCTAATTTACCTGAGCTATACTTGTGAAAAGCCAAAAGAGTATTTGCTATTATAGTATATGCTGGAACTTAATGCTTTTCTGAATGGTGCGAAGGATTCATTCAGTGAATTGTGTGTTTCTTTAAATGTTTCTTTGTTTAATATTTCATTAATGTGGACTTTCAAAGAGAAAAAAGAAACCTAAAGGGTCCAAATCAAAAGAAGTAGTCAAGATTATTAAAATAATTTTCTACACTTTTTCTTTGCACACATTTAATTTAACATGAAGTGCAGTAACAGCTTTGAAAGTGAGTACCTCTTAAGATACTTTTAGTTACTTTTAGTACCACTTTCCAAGTTCTTGTAGCCACTTTAAAATTAAGGTGTCTTGGGGAAAAACTCCTACCAGTCCTGGAAAAAAAAAAAAGCTTTTTAAGTAAAAATCTTTTTTCTTAATTTTATTCTTCCAGCTATTTCCTTTAATGTTCTTACTGATATAATGCAGGATAATGTTTTTCATAAGTTCTGAACATGCAGTTATGGACTGATAATTTCGTAGGTTAGAACATTCGGTCAGAACACTCATTAGATTACCATGTCCTCTATCCTAGTCTATAATTTTTCATATATCCATATGTCTATCTAAATACAAAAGACAGTGGCTGCTCTCTGCTGAGAGATGAAACGGAAATCTCCATTACAATACATTGTCTCCTGTATGAATGCTCTACATTTTCAGCTGTCTTCACTATATTAACTGATGTCATCTTGTGGATTTTTATCCTTGTCTAAACTGCTCTTGCAGTGACACTAATAATGAAAAGATATATCATAAGGAACAGTTATTAATATATAACACTAATTACATAAAACATTGTTTTGTCTAGTGCTACTATATTTTGTGAAAAACTGCCCCATCATGTTCATTTAATGTCAACATCATCTATACATGAGAAATATATTTTGAAAGGAAAGTTGGTTAACTCTTTTTAAAGTCTTATGAAAAGTGGCTTTGAAATTACTATATATCACCAACCAAGCCATTACATAAATTTGCTTTTGTGAATGAAGATCAATCTGAGTAGCAAAAGTTTAATAATACAAAACGAATATGAATTATTCAAAAAGGAGCAAGCATTTAATGTTTTTCTTTAATGAAAATCCTGATAATAAAAGTGGAAATGTCTTACCAATTTGGAGCATTTTTGCAATTTTGTATTTCCCACTCATGCAACTATAACAAAATGCTCTCTGATATGGAAAGAGCATGAAAATCATCAGATTGTGGGCCTCCCTGGTGGCACAAGGGGTTAAGCACCGCACTATGAAGCAATCCACAGCCTCTGCAGCATGAGTTCGATCCCCGGCCAGCCAGGGAGCAACCCACATGGCTAGGCAGACCTCTCCTATCTCACCTGCTGCTCCCCTCAGCAGTGTATTTCAGTCTGCCTGTTCTGCTCCCCACTCTGTCTCTGGTTTATCCTCTCACCCCCGCATCTCTGGCCTGTACCCCAGCTCTTGTATGCATAAATTGAATAAATCTTTTTTAAAAATCATCAGAGTGAAATATACTGAATCAGTGCATGTCATTTTTGGCTAGTTTTTCTTGCCTATTGCATTCCCAAATTGTAGTCAAGAGCGTAGAAGGGAGTTAGAAAGGGAGGTAATGGAATCAAATTTATTAATCAATAACTGGTAATGGAACACAAAATTTTTCAAGTTATGTTAGGGACCCCAGTGAAATGTGTAAAATTGTCATGTTCCTCAAGAAATTAGTCTTTTAGTAAGCCTGAATAATCTAGCAAGGCCACGGAGGACTGTTTAAGAAGTTGCCCTACTTTTTTGGCACAAGAATTCCTTTCTACTGTCTCTCACTCCCCTGCCTCACTGTTTCCCACTGTTGCCTTCCTTATTTTCTCCTCCATCCAGTTCTTTTAAAGTTACACATTTTCCATCAATTCTTGCCCACCTCCTTGGTTTAGCAGTGTTCTTCAGTTAATTATCCCAGTAGATGTCAGCACCCAGAGGACATAATGCCAGTGTTTACCTGGTGATATTAAGAACTCTAATCATGGGCAAGAGGAGAAATTGTACTCCTTCTCATCCCTTCACTTCTTCGTTATGCTCCTTCCCCAGCCCATCCTAATTTAGGACTTCCTCAGCTTGATCTAAGCCTGCTCCTTCCTGGTATGATAGAGAGGATCAGACAAATATGTGTAGATCTCTGGAGGGAGAGCCCTCCGTTGAAGTTTGTGATTAAAGTAGAGGGCTGTCTCAGGGTTATTGTCAAAATGTGCAGTGAGGGTTAGGCCTCCCTGGTGGCGCAGCGGTTGAGCGCTGGGTTGCGAAGCTGCCTGCAGCCTCTGCAGCGCCGGTTCGATCCCCGGCTGCTCCCCGGCCACTGGAGGAGGGTCCCACATGGCGTGCAGACCTCTCCTGCTGCCCGCTGCTCCCCTCTGCAGTGTACTTGGGTCCTTCTGCCTGCTCTGCTCCCCGCTCTGGCTCTGGTGAATTCTCTCACCCTCCCGCGCTTCTGACTGTACCCAGTGCTTGTATAAATAAATGAATAGATCTTTAAAAAAAAAATAAAATAAAATAAAATTCAAAGACCGCCTCAAATTGACTAAAGAAAGTTGTAATTATATCAATCTAATAAGTTCTCTGTCAGTACTGATTCATTTGTTTTTTATTGTATTAGCTCATTTGCTATTCATTGCTTTTGTACTTTTGTCATCCTAATTTAGCATTAATTACAACAGCATTAAAATAAAATGCTGCTGTAATTCTATATCCAGGGCATAGATATCTCAAAGTGATACACGTGATTTAACAATTTATTTACTGAATGAAAGTCCATTTATACTTTAAAGACCTTTCCAATAAATCAATAAATTGATTATTTTTAATATTATCAAAATTAATAAAGATATTGAAATGTCTTCACATTTTTAAAATATTGGTAGAGATTTGCCACTCTGTCCTTTAATAGGATCCAGAATTTTATCATTAATTGATCTTGATCTTATAAATGAAGAAAGAAAAAATAGTTTGCTTTAGAAGAGTATTATCTTTTTCTTACTGGAATACATTTAGCTAATTCAATTATCTGTATAACCAAGTATAAATTATCTTATAAAATGACTTAGAGATGTTGTTTAAATTAAAACCTATTATGATTCACCTCCATGCCGTGATTGCTTGTAAAAGTGTTTTTGGATCCTAATTCTACCATTCAGTATATTCCCTATTCTCCTAGGCATTTCTTATTTTGGTGTATATTTTATCTGCCAACAATTATAGTCAGCATATTGTTTATCTTTTGTCTAACTCTAATCTTAATTCAATAATATAGCCTGACTGTTAGGTTTGGGTTTTATGTCACAATCATCTGACCTGGCCCATAACCTCTGCTGGCAAAACAGAAAAGCTTTTTGTCACTGATGAAGCCAGTGGGTCCAAGAGCTCAGAGTCAAGAGAGTTTGACAAGCAAACTATAACTTCAAACTGATCTCCACCCACTATCTAAAAGCACTGTATTATGTAACTGTTAACCACTACTCATTTTCTGTTAGTGACTATAAGACTGTGGAGTATGAAAAAAATCCCCATTTCTAATGCCAATTCTGATATATAGGTCTGTGGGTAAGGTGCAAGAGCGACAATTTTGCCAATAAGTCGTGTAATGCCAATGTAGATGATTAATGCCCAACTCATCAAGAAATAGCCTAAATTCTAGAAGATAAAGGATTATACTGGAATAAATCCATTTTATAAGAATGTGCAAATGAGTCATAACTTGTTCATCTCAGTATGAGACTAAGCTATAGTTTGATCAGATTGCTCCAGGAACAGAACAATATAATAGGGTGAACTACAAAAAAGGCATTTGTTCCCAAAGGGAGAAACAGCCTCTAGAACTGAAGGAAACAAGAGTTTTGGAGAGTTTTCATTATAGACCAGTCCCTTCACCTACTAAGTAACTTGGGCCTATCTAAAACTAACTTTAAAACTCAGGGTTGAACCAAGATGCTCAAGAAATGTCTCTTGTGCGCAACTCTAAACTTCCCAAGTAATTTTGAAGAGAGAAATATGTTTAAAGCTTTTAAGTATAAGTAATATTAATTGACAAATATTATTGCACTATATAGAACGTAGTGTGAAGACTTACACCAACTGTGTGTGAATGCATGCGTCAGTCCTATCACTTCAGTTTTAAGATGTGTTACCTGCTATGATTTACAGGTACAGCACCTAAAAAAGAAGACATCACCACTTCACACCAAGAAATGGTCCAATTATACCCTGCTACCTGTATTAGTAATTGGCAATTGCAGAAACATAAAGGTATGGGTCTACAGTTTTCTCTTGTTAATTGATATATGTGTGAATATGCTAATACAATCCTGATTTTGTTTCAGGATTTCTAACTACATTGAACTTAAATACACATTGTTTATAACCTAAAATATTCTTAAATAAGTTTGAAAATCAATAGCTACTGTTTTACTTTTCTTAAAAATAGGCAGGACGTATTTATAGGTGAATGTATCTCCTTGCAGAAATAAAAATAAATTCTCCTGCAGTTTGGATAAATTACATGAATAAAAATGACTGAGAAGCAAGAAAAATCAGTTTAATAGGCACACAATTATTCATTTAATTTCTGGTAGAAGAGAAGTAAATGGCAGTTTCAAGAAATTTAAAGATTTGGATAGATACGGGTGCAATTAAAAAATTGACTAGTATATTCTAAACTGTTTTCGCCAAAATAAATTACACATTTTAACTGCTTATGTGTATGTGGCTATATTATTTCCATAGATACATGAACATAAAATATTACATATAGTTATATTGATCATTTTTTAGGTTATATGTACCACTAACATTCTTTCTTAAAATTTTGAACCAAATAGGCCCCAGCCATCAACCAAGACAATAAAGGAAAGAGTTATGTGGAAGAACTTTCACTCAAATTATTTTGTAATAAATATTGCTAGATATTTTATATGTAGTTTTAGGAAAGAGGTAATATTATGAAATGTTTTCTTTCTCTTTTATGAAGGAATTTGACTTCATGAAGCCCACTAAGCAAGGAGAAATAAAAGAATCAATTATTGCCTAAATGTTCCTTTAAAAATCTTTTAAAAACTAATTTTTCCTTTGTGGAATAATCCTTGAATTCAAAAGAACTAAACAATGAACCTGAAAACATAAAGTCTAATAATGTTAGTAGCTGAAATGTAAGTTTTAAAAAAACCTACCTATTTAGTGTTTATTCTCGTGTACAAGTTGAATATTTTGATGGCAAAGTAAAAAAAAAAATTGAATCCATGAAGCCCTTCTTTTAAATTTCAATATGCAGTGTGATAGATATATTTGCAAAATGTGTGTGGATTTGCATGATTAGGGTCTATGACCAACATTTAACTGTCTCTCTTGTGGCATTAAGTCATAATCACTATGAGAGTTTTTGTGTATAAGGTACTTTTCTATATTTTTCAGACTACATTTTCCTATCCTGTGGATTCAGTTAAAACATTCTGCTTAGGATAGTACTACTGAGTAAATATTTGTTGAATTATGAAAGGAAAAAAGTTAACATATTTATATAAAGAGGAAGAGAGTCATATAAATTAAAATTCAGGAGTAAAAATTTCAAGAGTATTTAGTAGTATGTATTAGAAACAAATACATATGCAACATTTGGCTAAAGATAATTAGCAATACATAGGGTTGTTCATTGACTAAGTAGCAGATTCAGAGACTGGGTTTAGGAGAACTTCATTTAGAAAGTCATTTCAAGGCAGCAGGGTGGGGGTGGGAGGCAAACACAGCTTTTAGCTGAAAATGATAACGGGATGTAAGAGTTTGCCATGGGCAAGATAACTTGAAGTGAACCACTGCAGACATAGAAATAATATAAAATCTTAGCTCCTACAGTTACAAATTCAAATTTGACAGAGACTTCTCTGGAAGAATTAAAATTAAGATCTAGAGTAAAACAAGAAATACAGTTAAACTGTTGAGGGAAAAATTGGAGGGTTTTATGCCCTTTTGAAGTAACGTTAGTAGTAAAAAAAAAGTTCATCATTTTTGGCTTTTAGATTTAGATTACTATTACCTCAACTTAAAAGAATGTTGCAGTGGTGTGGTGGATAGGATGGATTAATACTCAACTTCCATTGAATCCTCTTTCCACTGTGTTATGGTTCCCAGGTTCCCTTGCAGTGTGGGTTTCAGTATGATCTGGGTTCACATAATCAGAGGCACTCACATGATATTTGGAGATAGAAGCAAGATGGATTTTGCTTCCACTGTTTCTGCTGTCTTTGCTGGAAAGTATGGTAATGGTGACTGCATTGTTCTGACACAGAAGTCCCAGTGTCATGTTAAGAACTTCATTGATACGTTAAGTGTACAGCATTAATTTTGGTGCATTTTCTCCTTTAATGTTGGAACTTGAGAAGGGTTCCTCTTGGAAAAGTACTGTAGTTGTAACTTTGACCTCTTCTGGTTTAGAGTCATAAAATAACCGAAAAAATAATATTCCTACCAGATGACACAGTGGTTCCTAAAACTGGAGGTTGGGACTGCTATGAGGCTCTTTGTGGACTCCTCATGACCTTCAAGTACCAGGAAAAGAGCTTCTTTGTTGAATAGGAATATCGATTTTTTTTTTTAAAGATTGATTTATTTATGCATATAAGAGCGGGGGTGTAGGCCAGAGATGTGGGGGGTGAGAGGATTCACCAGAGACAGAATGGGGAGCAGAACAGGCAAATCTACTGAAATACACTGCTGAGGGGCAAAATAGGAGAGGTCTGCTGTGCCATGTGGGTTTGCTCCCAGCCCGGGGATCAAACCTGCGCTGCTATGACTTCCAATAGCTTCATAGTGCTGTTTCAACCCCTTGCACCTTAGGGAGGCCCTCAATATTGGTTTTAAGGGGATATACTGCTGCCATTAAAATGTGTGTCAGAAGGATTAGGTGTGGATCTGGAATGGAGGGAATATTTTAGAGCATGTCCTCATATAACCATATCCTGAGGTATAAGTTCATGTATAATTTCAACAATCCAGGACAGGACAGGTGTGCTCACCAATGGCTCAAGCCCATCAGGAATACAGGTTTACTTTAACTCACCCAACATTTAATGCCAAAGAACTGAGGGTGATGGAAGCATAGAATTCAAAGCAGAAGAATGCAATGAATAATAATAATGAGCTTATGACCATTCACAGAAACAAAGGCTGTTGTAGCCTTTTATTAGACAGGTATTTATTACACTCACTTTACATTTTTACATCATTTTATATTGCATATTTTTCTTTGATGATGTCACTGAATATATAGAATATATAGATGAGAAAGTTGGTGAACTAGAAGGAGGTGAACAGCAGCCAAGGAAGGATCCTACTACTAATAGAAGTTTGGGTTTCTTCTTTTGGGCACAGGATAGGTTTTCACTTGTGTTGGGGGAATAGTTGCACTGTATTTTTTGTATTATGTGGAAAACAGTTACTGCTAATACTATTACTTGGAAATGTATATATGGGAAAGAAACATGATCTGATCAACAGACAGTCTCTGGGAGTTAATGGTGCATTTTTTTTTTAATATTTTATTTATTTATCTATACAAGAACCAGGGTACAGGCCAGATTCGCGGGAGGGTGAGAGGATTCACTAGAGACAGAGCAGGGAACAGAACAGACAGACTGATGAAATACACTGCTGAAGGGAGCAGCGGGCAAGACAGGAGAGGTCTGCTGCGCCATGTGGGACCCTTGCTGGCAGGCCGGGATGGAACTGGCACTGCAGAGGCTGGGGACAGCTTCACAGTGCGGCGTTCACCACCTACGCCACCAGGGGAGGCCCTAATGGTGCATTCTTGTTTAGTAACTACTCACTCTTTCTAATGTTATTTCTGACACTTAGGAGATTGAGAAGCAAAAAATCTACATTTCCAAGTCTCTTGCACACATGGTTCATATAGTTTAGTTTAGACAGATACAATTAGGTGATATTTGGAAGAGGGAGTAAAGTGGAGGTCACGGGCCTACCATTTCTGTCAGTTAGAATATTTTTCTCCAACAACATTTGAAGAGATCCTAGTGCTCCATATATGATTTATGAATATTTGGAGGGCTCAGAGCATCCATTTTTTCCAAGTCAACAGTACATAGTCTTCTAATTTATGGTTAAAAAAACTAAAATGACATATTCCTGATCCTATGGTTGCAATGACAGTGCCCTGTAACTATAAAAAGGAAAAAAGCCTCTTCATAAAAAATCCTCTTCATTGGGCAGCTTCTGTGGTATTAGAGCTTGTCCTTCAGGTTTGTTTTTTTTCCCCCTAACAAGTTTGTATGAGTTTCATTCCTGTATTAAATCATTTTCTGCTTAAAATAGTCAGAGTAGTTTCAGTTATCTTCAACTTAACCCTGACTCAAACAGATGGTATATTGAGAAAGAAACACAGTTAACCAAATTAAGCCATTCTATATCATGAAAAAAATCATCCTTCCTGAGCATAATATAGCCTGGAAACAATTATATATTGAAATTACTGATATTTTCATTTAAAAAGGTATTGACTGATTTACTAAGAAACTAAGCATAGTTTATAATTTTCAATAAATTCTTGCTTTTTTTCGTATTGTTTTATAGGCATACCTAGGTAAATAATTTCACCAACAGAACTATTTCATTCCTAATTTGAACCTAGGACAAGGCCATCAGCTTCATTTATTAGACCACACATATAATTTTATTTGAATTTCATATTAGTTTAATAGTCACAGTTGGTAAATTGCCACTTACATGCTTCTTATAAACTATATATTTATCAACAAATTTTGACACCTGAAAAGCAATGATTCATATCCATATGGATGTTTTCATAGTATGGAGCTGAAAAGATGTATGTCATACAGATGATAAAATCTAACAGTTTAGGAGAAAACGTCCTTATCTGTAAACAGAAAGAAAACTTATAATTAGGTTCAGCTAAGATCAAGCATTAAATATTTATGTATTGATTTAATTTTTTTTTGTAATCTCTTAATTCTTTTTTCAATTCAGACTGATATATTTAAAGAGACAGACACAGAAATGCAGTCATGGGTCACATACATTTCAGCTCAAATGTCTCATCAGTCTAGGAGTTAATTAAGTGTGGACACCGTCTAGATCTCCTGCTCCCATTTCTTTCCTTCTCAAGTGTTTCAGATATGTTTGGGAGACAGAATTTTCTATATCAGTTAATTTTAAGTACACATCTATCCTCTTTGAGTCAGGCAAAACACTTGAGAAAGACAAAAGTTTAGATACCTTATTTATCAAGTAAATTTCCTATTAAGTGTTGCTAGAAGCACAACATAAGAAAATAATACATAATTTTTAAGGGATGAAAAGCAACTATAAGAATTACTTAGAAATTAAAGCAGAAAAATTTTCAATATGAACAGAAGTCAGATTATTCCCCCCAGCCCATAAGAAGCCAATCTACAGACATAAAATAATTAGATCTTGAATAAGTGGAAAGTTAGGTTTAAATGGTGGAGCCAGTGACTGTTCCTTTGCCCAAAGCTTTGTTTCCTTTCCAAAGGCTTCTGGCAGTTACAGAATAGAAGTAAATTTTATGATAAAATTACTTCTAAATATCTTGGAGCAAACAGTACTTACCGTGACTTCATGTTTTCTCATCCCTCCATGTCCACAGACAGCAGGAAACCCTCTTGTTGACGAAGGCAGTGTTTGATAATAACCTTTTTCTCCTTGTTATATTACTTGGAGTGCTCATCATTTGAGATGTGTAATGTGTTTGGAATCTCCTACAGTCCACTTCAATTGCCAAGCACCATACCTTCCATATTCTCTCTGCACGCCATTTTTTAAAATCCAACTTTCCAGCTGAGTAGATTGAGGTACACACTATTTTCTGAGTATCCCATGAATTTCACATATGGAATTGGCAAGAAAATGTGTACTGACCTGTCCACCTTTCTCCCTAGCCCCCGCGTACAGTCATACCGATGTGAAAAATTTTTACACTTGATATTTCCTCCCTTTGTCAATAGTATCTCTAAATACTCCAGAAAGTTAAATAATATATTAAAAAAATAAAACTATAAGGTAGTATAATTTTGAGCTAAAGCCTGAAGTCATCTCATAAGAGAAAAAGGTGAGATTTGTTACTGAGTCCTTACTCATTTGCAAATAAACAGATATTCACAAAAAACACTTACATGCCCGTACATATCACATATTAATACATAAACATACTTACAATATGTATGCATACATTTGCCTGAACCTAAAAATCTATTCACATAAACTCTCAATTTTATACATACACATAGACACATCTACACACACATATATACACAGACTTACCTGCTCTCAAAATAATACATGGCAGGGTATTGGCCAACCCTAGGATTATGTCTTTGAAACATTTATTACTATCCTCCACTCTAGATTTTCCACAGCTCTGGATTAGGGGTACTCAGCCTATGGGCCAAATTCAGTTTGCCACTTGTTTTTATATGGCCTGAAAGTTAGTAATAATGTTTTTTTTTTTTTTAAGATTTATTTATTTATACAAGCACTGGGTACAGTAAGAAGTGCGGGAGGGTGAGAGGATTCACCAGTGCCAGAGCGGGGAGCAGAACAGGCAGAAGGACCAAAGTACACTGCTGAGGGGAGCAGCGGGCGGCAGGAGAGGTCTGCGCGCCATGTGGGACCCTCCCTGGCAGCCTGGGATAGAACCGGCGCTGCAGAGGCTGCGGGCAGTTTCGCAGCCCAGCACATAACCGTTGTGCCACCAGGGGAGGCCTAATAATGTTTATTTTTTAAGTATCTTGAAAAATATTTTTTCAAATGAAAAAATTCAAAAACAAGGCATCAACTTTATATTTGGAAGTTCTGGCAAGAATAAAACACACCAGAAATAAAACAAGAAAGAAAGAAATCCATACAACTGGAATGGCATAAAATTGTCCTTATTTTCAGATTATATAATTGTCTATGTACAAAATCTCCAGAAGCTACAAAAATCTGCTGAAACTAATAAGTGAATTTAGCAAGATAAAAATCAACATAAAAAGTCAGTTTTACTCATGAAATACTTAGTATAATATACAGGTAGCTAAAAAACACATAAAAAAAAGAGACAGAATTAATGTTTCTGTGTTCTTTGGGTAAATACCTAGAAGTGGAATTGCTGGATCATATGGAAGCTCCATCTTAAGCAGATTGAGGAATATCCACACAGCTCTCCGTAGTGGTTGGACCAGTTTACACTCCCACCAGCAGTGCAGAAGAGTTGCATTTTCTCCACATCCTCACTAGCATCCCTGTGTTTATAGCAGCACTACTTACAATAGGTAAGCTATGGAAACAACCCAAATGCCTAAAAATAGATGACTGGATCAAAAAGATGTGGTACATATACACAATGGAATATTACTCAGTAATCAAAAAGATAAACTCATGCAATTACAGCAACATGGATGGAGCTAGAAGGGATCATGCTCAGTAAAATAAGCCAGAAAGCACAAGAAAAATACCAGATGGTCTCACTCATAGTAGGAATTTAGAAAACCTAAATAAGGGACCAGGAAAAAGCCTAGTTATAATAAAATAAAAATAAAAATCAACAAGCAACTATAAATCAGAGACACACTATGGGGGGAGGGTGGGGAGAGGTAGTAGGATCAAACAAGGCGGGGTGGGAATTGTATGGGGACTAATAACCCTGGTGAAAATACATACATTGTGCAAAAATGAAAAATGATGTAAAAACTATATAAAATAAAAAGAGAGAATCTCAAAATACATGGAGAGTATACCATGTACACACATTGGAAGCTTCAATATTATCATCAATGGGATGTTTATATTCTTCCCAATTTTGTGTATGCATTCAATGTAATATGCCAATCAAATGCACAGCAAGCTTTATTGCTGGTCTCACCAAGGTGATACTAAAACTCATATAGAAAGACAAAACTAAAATAACCAAGGTGATTCTGGAATAAGAAAAAATTGGAATATTCACATCTGATTTCAAGTTTTATTATAAAGTTGAAGTAATATAAGCAGTGTGGTATTGTCTAAAGCA
This sequence comes from Talpa occidentalis, assembly GCF_014898055.3. Taxonomy (NCBI): domain Eukaryota; kingdom Metazoa; phylum Chordata; class Mammalia; order Eulipotyphla; family Talpidae; genus Talpa; species Talpa occidentalis. The sequence goes on along the minus strand of NW_023601104.1, from coordinate 46,008,755 downwards.
TAGACACACATCAGTGAAGCAGAATAAAGAAACCACACAAATATACCCAGTTGATTTTTGGGAAAGGGTTAAAAGTAATGCAATGGAGATAGAATAATTTATCTAAATGTCACTGGTAAATTGGACATGAATATGAAAAAGCAATGAACATGATCACATACTTAACACCGCAAACAAAAGTTAATTCATACTTGATCACTGAGCTAAATTAAAATGTATAAGTATAAAATTTCTATAAGAAAGTAAGGGAGAAAATCTGCATGATTTTGAGTGAGACAATTTGTTTTTAGATACTATGCCAAAAGCATAATACATGACAGAAGAATATTTAAATTGAAAATAGCTCAGACTTTATCAAACTTAAATACTTTGTTCTGTAAAGACTAGTAACAGAAGGAAAAGACAAATCATATGGACTAAGAAAGTGTTTGGTTTTTTTTGAAGTTTCAAACCTTTATGTCACAAATAATACCATCAAGAAAGTGACAGTAATGACAGTAAATGGCCAATGTCAAAAGAATAATCTAATAGAATTCTATAAATGCCTTCCAAATAAAATGTATGTTTAATTTAAGGTCGTAACTCAGGGGCTGCTATCAACTTTAGCAATGGCTATCTGTTGAATGATATTTTTAAAGATAAAATATTTAAAATCGGGCCTCCCCTGATGGCCAACGGTTGAGCGCTGGGCTGCGAAGCTGCCCACAGCCTCTGCAGTGCCAGTTCGATCCCTAGCCACCAGCAAGTGTCCCACATGGCACGTAGACCTCTCCTGCTGAGTCCACTGCTCCTCTCAGCAGTGTATTTCATCAGTCTGCCTGTTCTGTTCCCTGCTCTGGTTCTGGTGAATTCTCTCACCCTTCCAGGCTTTTGACTGTACCAAGTGCTTGTATAAATAACTAAATCTTTAAAAAAAAAAATGTAAAAAAATATTTAAAATCTTCTCCCAGATCAGATTTAACATGATATCTGTAATTATTTTTATTGCTAGAGAATACTAATTTTGAGCCAATATTAAAAAGAAATCTTAATATGGACTCTACCTTTTTTATTAGTAAATCTAATTACAAAAAATGTACTTCATTATATTTTGAATTTGTAAATAAAAATACGGAAATTTGTTTCTCTTTTTTATAAATACCTACATAATGGCTTCAATTTTGCTTCTTGGCCCACAAACCAATATATTATCTGGCCTTTTACATAAGAAGCTTGCCAGCTTGTACCCTGGAGTATTTAACACCTTTTCCTTCCTAACTAGAGCTGTTACTACTCTCCAGGGATCAAAAGAGAATCTAATTCTACTCTCTGGATGGAAGTTAAGAGTATATGGAATAGGTTTCTTTTCTCAGTGCTACATATTTCAGACAGACATTAAAGTTGGAATTTGGAATATATTTTCCCTTCAATTAACTGGTACTTTTTTGAAATAAGTATATAACTTAAGTAGGTGTAACTACCTGTAGTTCGAGTCAATTTAACAGTATATTTGCTTTGGTAGATCTGAATATTGAACTAGCATAATAAGTACATTTCCCAAGAAAATTATTTGTGGTTTCCTAAAAAATGGCTAGTAATCACAGTTTTGGAACAGAGCTCTTATTGCAGCTCAAAATCTATCTTAAATTTGTTTCTGTTTCTTTTAAATAAAACAGCATCATGGATAATTTATACTAGTTCTCATTCAATGTCTAATCCCAGTGCAGTGATCCAACTCCTCTAGCTTTTATCATCAAAAAGCACTTTTTTTTCAAAATCACATTAGTAATTGGATACCCAGATAAACAAACAACATTAAATATAAATCAGTTAATGTTGACAAAGTACACTGAAAATTATAAGCCTGATAGTATGTCATTTATATTATTATCTCCAAGTAGAATTAAACTGCTGGGGTGAAATAATGTTACTCTTCATCTGGTAGCAGTTGACTCCCAGGCAGGAAACCACCTCATTCCCTTAAGGTGGATAATTACACACTGAAACCCACATGAGTCTCATTAATGAGCAGGCCAAGGTAATAAACATATCCCACAACATTCTTATTAGCCTAATATAACTGCACTTGGGGTAAAAAAATAATTCCACATTGAGTAAACCCGATAATCAAGAGTCTTAAGTTTAGCAAAATGTTAGGTTAGGTGTGTGGAATAAAAATGTAAAACCAAAGACAGAAATATAAAGATACATATAACAAAAATTACTTACTGTTTATCATCATCTATCCACATATCTAATTATTTTATTAGACGTTTACCTTACTTTTTGTAGATGTGAGTCATTTATTTTCTCATTTTCTGTTTTATAATCACTTGCTCATTCATTTGACAGATATTTGTTTAGCTAGGTTCTAGGCAAACTGTTAAGAAATGTAGCTATAATCTCAATATCCTGTAGGGGAAATAGGTAGTAAATGTCTAACTGTTAAAAATATATAAATGGATGGTAATTCATTTCTTTCATTGAAGAGCTTTTACAATTAAATATTATTTTACCTTCCTTATATCATTTGTGACCCATAAGAACCTTCTTAGATGAAGAATTATTTTCTCCATTTTACACTTGAGAAAACGGATATTAAAATTAAATTACATCCGCACTTCTGACCATACCTAGTGCTTGTATAAATAAATAAATAAATAAATCTTTTTCAAAAAGTTAAATTACATACAAATTTGAGTAAACTCAAATCTTCTGATTCAAGTCTGCCAATTTACATATTATCAAATCTACCTTATTTTTTATAATACTGAATTTGAATGCTTGCTCTTTCTTCAACCTCACTACTTGAAGCTTTACCAAACTTTCCTCACTGTTTGAAGAACCATAATTTCCTTGTTTTAGTATCTCCACAGAATCTTTGAATTCCTTTTCAGTCACTTTCTCCTTAAATCAAACATAACAAATGCTACCACTTTCATTATTATCATACATTTACCATTTTCTTCTCTATTCCTTTGAAAAATTGCTCCTCATATTTTTACTTTTTAAGTTTAGTACTGTTTTGTAACACCCTCTTCCTCTCCAACTCATTCGGAAGACTGTAGATTAAAAAACACATTTTCTTTGACAGGCATCGCTATATTATAATGGAAGAACATTGATATAAGAATAAACCACTTGATTTTCAACACTATAAATAACATAATACCTATTTGTATTTTTTTTCTTTTCTTAAAACATTAAGGTATATTTTCAGTCCATAAAATACTCCCATTATAAGTGTTCAAAATGTTAAAAATAGATCTACCATGTGACCCAGCAGTTCCACTTTCAGGTATCTGCACAAAGTTCTCAAAAACACTAATCCAAAGGCGTATATGCACTCATGTTTGTTGATGCACTTTTTACAATAAGCAAGTTAGGGAAACAACATAAGTACCCAGGACAGATGAGTGCATTAGAAAAATATGGTTTATATACACAATGGAATAGTACTCATCTATTAAAAAAAATGAAGTCTTGCAATTTACAACAACATGGCTGGAACTAAAGATGGTAATGTTAAGTGAAATAAGTCAGAAAGGGAAAGACAAACCAGATGGTGTCATTTATATGTGGAATACAGCAGGAAAAAACAAAGGGCCAGAAAATATCAAACCAATGACAAACCCTAGAAATCTGACTATGGAATTGAGGCTACAGCTGGGGAGGTTGGTAAGGGAAAGCAGTGGGAAGGGGCACAGTGGCTGATGGTGGAAGACTGTTGGTGCCTTGGCAGTGGGTGTGGCATAACTACATGCATCTGAGGAGAATTGATCCTGTGCCTCTGAATTTCATACACAGTACTATAAACCAGTATTACTTCAATTAAGAAAAAAACTTACAAAAAAAGGGACCCATGTATCCATTTATATGCAATGTATAGAAAAGATAATCTATAGAGAAAGAAAATAGGTTAGTGGTTGCCAGGTCCTGGCAGTGGGAATATGGAGTGACTACCTAATGGGCAGGAGAGATCTCTTTGATGTGATAAAAATGTTTTAAAAATGAATTATGATAGTTACACAACTCTGTAAATTTACATCTTAATTTTCCTTTTTGAATAGCTATGGCTTAATTGCCCTGATATGTTATTAAATAAGAGTTGATACAGAGTGCATTCTTATATCTGTTTTAAACAGAATTATTATTATTTTCTCCGTTAAGTATGATGTTGACTCCAAGTTTTATTTTATTTTATTAAAGATTTTTTTATTTATGCATACAATAGCTTGGGTACAGGCCAGAGATGCGGGCCTAGGTGGTGGGGTGAGAGGATTCACTAGAGACAGAGTGGAACACAGAACAGGCAGTCTGATTGAAATACACTGCTGAGGGGAGCAGTGGGCGAGGCAGGAGATGTCTGCTGCGCCAGGTGGATAGCTCCCTAGCCGGCCAGGGATCATAGCTTCAAATTGCTGTGCTTAACCTGGAGGCCCTCCAAGTTTTATATGTATACTCTTTGTCATACTAAGAAAGAATTACTACAAACATAATTTTTAGTATTTTAATCTAGAATTGATATGGAAGTTTAACAATTCTTCTCATCATCATTTTGAGATAATTAGGTGATTTTTTTAAATATCTTTCCAAAGTTTCTTGGCTATGCTAAATCTTACTTAGTGATAATGGAAATCCTCAAATTCCTTATGTAAAATAACACAGTTCTTGAATGTAACTTAGGTACATCCTCCTGTATACTTTAAACCATCTCTTGATTACCTATAGTACATAAAGTAATGTAAATGCTATATAGTTTTCATACTGTATTGCTTAGGAAATAATGATGATTTTAAAAGCCTGCACATGTTTAATACAGAGGCAACCATCATATACCTAACTATAATAGTATGTATTTTCTCATCAGTCATTGGTTGAACCAGAGTATGGAGAACCTTGGATATAGAGGGCCAAATCTAGTAATAATTATGTTTTTAATTTTTCTTGAACCTAAAATTTTGTATTTTTTCCTTTTGGTTAAAAAAAGTTAAAACATTTCACAAAGCTGTTCCTGAAAGTGTTATAGTTCCTAGAGTATGTGCATAATGTGGCTAATACATATATTATTGAATTGGACTTTTTGGTGTAGGGACCAGAAATGTGCATTTGACAAGCAACTTCTGTGCTTCATATATGATCCAGTGGTATACTGAAGACCAATCTAATCTTTGTCACTGATAATTAATAACAGCATGGGCATAGTTTCACAACCTTTTCATGTTTTTTTTTTTAAAGATTTATTTATTCATGCATACAAGAGCTGGGGTATGCATGGGTATGCATACAAGAGCATGGGTATAGGCCAAAGGTGCGGGGGTTGAGAGGATCACCAGAGACAGAGTGGGGAGCAGAACAGGCAGAGTGACTGAAATACACTGCTGAGGGGAGTAGCGGGCAAGACAGGAAAAGTCTGCTTCACCATGTGGGTAGCTCCCTGGCCAGGGAACCAACTCGTGCTGCAGTGGCTGCTGATAGCTTGATAGTGCTGAGACTGAACCCCTTGCGCCACCAGGGAGGCCCACCTCTTAGTGTTTTAATGAATTTGTTCCTGAAATATCTTCAAATTCCTCTTGCAAATAAAGTTCTCAACTTTATTGAGAAATGATGACTTTCTTATGTTCTTATGTATTTGTTTATTCAATGGCTTGATAAATGGATACATCTCAAAGTGCCAACCAGGATACAGGTAGTAAGAATAGCAATGTATGAGGGGCTCTGTCACTGAATAAAATATATTTTGTGTGAGAAAATAGACACTCAATAAGTAAGTATAGTTATGTAGATGTTAAAATAACTGTGATAAGGAGTCTTAACCTAGTCTGGGTAAGCAGATGATATCTACTTGAGGATTAGAGATGAAAAGGTACTATACCTAAATGTAATAAGACCAAGGGAGCATTACACATCTGGATATTTAAAAGAGCAGGATGGCTGGAATAGAAAGATAAAAGGAAAGAATAGTATTTCTTGTGGACAAAAGAAGTTCATTTCTGTTGTTGATTTATTTTGTTCCAGAAAGGAACCAAGATTCCTTGAGAGGAATGTCTTAACAGTTAACATGGGGGACACTACACCAAGAAAGCTGCATGGCGTGGGGTGACATTGAAACACCACCTTGGATATCAGAGACCAATACAAACTGTTAAGAAGAGTTACGTGAAAGATTCATTCTTCATTGACAAGGGGTGGGTGGAGAGAAACACCTGAAGGCTGCAGACTAGAGCAGGGACTCGCACATTAGGGTGGCTGTCTCAGAAAGGGGCCCTGGAAAAAGGAGAGCTGAAATGGTATGGGAGTGCATACTCTTGCAAGAAGGAAAACAGAAACCATATGGAGAAGCTGAGTTGCTCCATGTAGGTCAGATCCTCAATAAAGGAAGAAACAGAGAAAGTAAACTAAACTTCACTCCTTCCCCATCTCTCAGGACTGCTACTAACCTAATCCGATTAAGTGTACTGACATGCACAAACTGCCAAGTCTCAGATCTGGGACTCCTGAAGGAGAAATATTGGCAGTATCACAAATATGAGCAAACCTTCCCCTAACCACCTCCTTACCACCCCACATTTGCAACTGTGCCTGGACTTCATGCCCTCTCCCACCCTGCTGACTCAGCATGTCTTGCAAAGACCAAAAAAATAAAATAAAACTACAGTGCCACCTGTGAGAAAAGCAAAAGTTCCACTTTCTAAGGCACTGCTACAGCTGTTTAAAAATGTAGGAAAATTCACTTCCAATTATCATAAAAATGTTCTGTTTTTTCTATATCATAAAACAAAGTCTTTTCTTCTAAAGTCATCTCCATAGATAATAGGTAAGCGTATCACTTGAGGAAGCTAACACATGTGCAACAAATTTCTTTAGCTACTAAAACCTAGGAAAATTTTAATCACAGTCCCTGGATAACAACTTCCAATACAATGTTGAGTTTTTATTGGAGTAATCTGTCTCCCATGTGAACAAAGTATAAAAGCTGCTGATCATTCAAACAAGATTGCTGGATAAGGTCAACCATATATTTATAATACATATGATTAGTGTAATTTGGTTGTGTATTATTTTAAAATGCCAAGAATGCAATGGTTTAAAAAGCCCAGAAAATCAGAAAGTTGAATATGTGTTGGGTGCATCTCTAGAATGTGTTATAGAGTGAGTTTCTTTTAAAAACTTTGACTTAAACATATCTTCGATTCTATTTGAGGCCCAGAATTGCGCTATGAAAGCTCAGAACTAAGTTGCTTAGCTTCTCAGAGCTTAAATTTTGTGAAATGTCATGATGTCTACCACCTTTTGGGAGGGTTCCTCTCAGAAAATTTAATTATATTTTTAAAATTTTATGTGGATGTGCTGTGGTAATAACATACACTTGAAAGGGGTCACCCTATACCTCTAAATCATGTAAACGTTGTCACTGTTATCTCTCTCTCTCTCTATATATATATATATGTTTATATATTATTGCTATGTATATATTATGTCTAAAATAAAAATTTTGAATTCAAACTTAAAGTTATAAAGCTAACAAAAGGTTGAAGCTGAGAAGAATCTTACCTCACTTTTCCTGGGCAAAATTTGCAATCATTTTTCACTGTCAATCCAGAAAAAATAAAATTTAGTCTCATTTGGGACTGAAGTGTGATGAGGTTGGATTCCATTTCAGATGTCATATTTGAAAGGAACAAAATGGCTCCCGGGAGTTGTCCATGTATCTTTGAACTAGTTAGATTCCTTTTAATGATTTTAATAAAGACTACAGATATTCATGCACACAGTACCAAATTTTGGACCACTTCAGCTTGTTGTGTGTGTATAGAATAACTGTCATCTGGGATATTAAGAAATAATAGGCACCTAATTTTCACAAGAAGGGAGAAATGGGTATGTTATTAAAAGTATAAAACATTTAATTACTCTGGTATGTATTATCTTTGAAGTGTATTATCTTTATATACATATACTGTATATACACATAAATATATATTTATGGATTATCTTTATATTGAATATTTTTAAATAAGGAGTATGAACAGTGGTGGTTATAAAGTAAGTACAAAAATGACCATGGAAAAAATGTTTCTGCCTTGTGGGATTTGAAGATGTTTGAAAGAATTGAAAGCAAATCTGCGTGATAATACTATATATCCGTAGGTAGAAACTCAGCAGGATAATCTCTCTCCACCAGCCACAGTATGTAAGAATATATACATAGGAAATGAATGTGGTATATGTAATTTGAATATAAAATTCCTGCCTACTATTTATAAGCATTTTAAAACTTTTTCATATTAAAGAAAAAGTAGATAATACATAAGTAAATAATAATCATAGTCATTATTACCTAAGCTATATAATTTTAATATCTTACTCTGTTTTCTCAAAAGAAAATACATATGTGTTAGCTTTCAAAAATGTTTTGGTTCCTCTTTTTCAATTTATTTATGTAAATTCTACCAAATACTGATCTTTAAGCCCATTCCTTTCTGCTTTTTTGGTCAAATGTACTTTATACTGCCATAATATCTTTAGCAACTTCTACTTAGCATTTAACTAGAACTTCATTTAATTGTTTGTCGTGGCCATTTTTGTTGAAAATTCTGAGCTTCTTGAGAACAGGGATAATGCCTAGAATAGTATCTGGTATTAACAAGAATCACATTTAGACCTGGAGATAGTAACTTGGAGGTTGTACACAGAGATGATAAGGATAATGCAAAGAGGTGAAAGAAAATATTGAGAGAACTAAAAGGAGATTCAAGATAAAATACCTATATTAAAGGACAAAAATAGAAAGGGATATACAAATAAGACAAAAATAATTATCAGAGAGGTTGAAGGCTATAATATTGGAAAACCAAGGAAATAACATGGCATGATGAATGACACATTGGCAAAGGTACAAATACCCCAAAGATGTCATTAGTTACTTTCAAGAAACCAGATTCTGTAGTGGTGGGGACAGAAAGGCAATTGTATGTGGAAAAGAGAAATCAATAAATAAAAAGCAGTCTTTTTGGTAGTGAAAAAAAGAAACGGAAATAGAAGAAACTGGCGTTTCGTATTGGTTTGCAGCCACTATGTTTCATTTGCAACGCTATGTTTTAGGGGAATATTGATAGGTTTTCACCTCTGTAAATGTGTGTTGCCATTCCATACCCACCACCAAAGCACCCATAATCCTGTACTAAAGTCCATTGGGCTGCCTCCCTACCACCACCTGGTTGCCTCAATTCTACACCCCGGTATTTTTAGTTTAGAAGATTTCTATATCTCCTTGTTGAAAAAGGGAGGTGATCCATGAAGGTAGATTGGTTTTATCTGGTGATTTCTGAGAAATAAAAATATAATTGTTCTAATGTGGATTAAGACGAAGTTAGCTAACATGCGTTATTAGTGCACTTTAAGCACATTGTTAATAATATTCTTAATTATAGCTATACAGTGTGGGCATTGAGTATAGCATATGGAAGGTAGGGATTATTTAAGATAATATTGATGTTAATAATAGGTCTAGAGATACTAAGTAGGTCAAAGAGATAATAGGTTCTGTAATGTTAAGTGTATCATTAAGATTCCAATTAATCAAAGTAGAGCAATAGATTACATAAATGCAGAGGCTAAAGTTCATTGTGACAATGAGAGGTAGTTTACAAAAAGTGAAAGTAATGAAGGAGTTGGGATGGCAAGTAATAAATTAGAGCATGTAAATTCATTTGTTCCTCTGTGCAGGGCATAGTAGGAACTAGTTTGAAGGTAACAAGTGAAAGGTCAACAGAGTAGAATAATACAATGTTCTAAACAAGTGTTACTTCAATAAAAAATAATAGATTATAATAAACAAAAATTAATGATATTAAACCACAAAATAGAACCACTGAATGACTTATGATATTACCAGTGACCAGACTGGTTTGGATATAGTTCTTTAGAGGACATATTAAATCTGGAATGACTCATCACCTGCCATATACAAAGCATCCTTAGAAAATCATTAAGTATGGAAAATAGTATGATGATACCTTAAAAAAATAAAAGTGGAAATCCTTTTAAAAAATAAAAGTGGAAAGTAATACATCTGCTAAGTATTTACCCAAAGAATATGAAAATACTAATATTAAGATATTAATATGTATATATAATATCTTCATAATAGCACTAAACATAATTACCAAGTCATGGAAACAACCTAAGTGCCCAATGACATATAACTATTAGGAATATAGGAATATTTACTCAATGGAATACTACTCATATAATATCAAAGATGAAATAGGCCTTGAGATGATTATGTTAAGTAAAATAAGGCAGAAACTGACAGATATGGATGGTTTCATTTACCTGTGGAATATAAATAACAAAAAATATATACTGGCAAAGCACAGCAAAAATATCTCTTACGTTTTGTGAAAAATATACTGATTACCAGAAAGAACGCAGTGGGGAGGAAGAAGGGGGACAGGGGAAGAAGAGAGAGCATGTTGGCATGGGAGGTTTGGAGGAAGGGTAAGTGAAATATGTGCAAGTCTGAATAAATAAAATGGAACCCCTAAGTTGCACAGATATATGAACAACTGAAAAATTAATTTTTAAGTATATCTTCATATGACTTGTATATGGGATGGAAATTAAAAGCTCCAAAATGAAATTTATGTAACAAATACACATTGACTTTTAATGATACACACTTTAAACTTACATAATTTTATGATGCAATATTGCTTCAATTTTAAAACTTGAAAAGAAAATTGTTAAATTACAGCAGATGTACTGAGTGATTTTGCAGAATGAATGTTTATATGGAAGTTTGTCTGCTAAGTAGAGATTCTCAGGTATCAAAACATAGACTAAGTAAAACTAAGGAGAATGTTCAACTTAAAATATATTTCCAATTAAGCCCATTTGGAGGAGTATAAAATTGTCTTCAATGATTTTTCCCTCTACCCAAAAATAACCTGTTACCTGTGAATTCCAGCTGAGATCTTTCTATACCTGGCATAGGGGAGGAAGCAAAATTGTCCTGCAAATGAAATAGAAATGATGTTTAAACTAGTAGATACAGCCCCATGATTGTATAATACACGTTGCATGGAAACATTTTTTTGAGTGTTTTGGCTTCAATTATATAGGAAAACAGTTTGCATTTTGGAAAGTGTGTAAAAGAAATGAAAGCGTCTTAATAACAGAAGTGGTCTCATTGGAAATTGCCTGACAAAGTGAAACATTTTAATGATGTCAACTTTTCTGATGCAGAACCCAGTCATTGTTAAAATAGAGACAATTTATCTTTTAATTCAGTAATAATTCTAGTCCTTTTAAAGCTACATTCTTTCATAATTCTAACAATAAAAGGTAGTTTGCTGAATTAATATTACTTTAAAAGAATATTTCTTTATTTCTACTGCATTTTTACAGCAAAGAACATTTAACACAGTTATCTTTGGTGAATTATACAAAATTAGTATTTTACCATTCCAGAAGTCAGACACATTTTGGTCTCCATTCAAGATACTTGAGAGCAGCATGAAATTAAATTCTTAGTAATAGAAGACTACTTCAAAATGGTGGGGAATCCAGAAAAAAAAGATAGGCTTGAACAAATTGCATAAAATAACAACTTAGGACAAATTACATAAAATAATTTAATAAACAACCAGCATGATATTTTGGTGATGTAATCTTGGAAAAAGTAATTTTGGTAGGGAGAAGATGTACACAGCAAAGCTTAGGTCTGATAAACTTAACTAAGAGCTTAGATTTAAAATTCCACTGATGAAGATATGATTCTACCTCTAACCTTGAACAATTGAATATATAGATATGCAAATAACAGATGAAGTAGAAGAACTTAAAAGTTTATCAGAATTAACTCTTGAATTGGGTCAGGCATTTACTCATACAACTAGTATTTGTTTAGTATCTGCTATGTACATCAAACACTGGTGGCACAGACACTGCAAAATTCAGTAGTCCATGAATTGTAATTTCCACTTGCTAATAGTTTAATAAGGGAGAAAAAAAGTATAATTTAAATTTCTATTTATATTCCTTTTTCTTTTCATTCTTATATTTATTACTTCTGTGCACATGCAAAATACACTGTGAAAGTAAAATGCTAGATATGTATGAAACAAAACAGTGTGGAAATATACATAGACTTTAATATTAACTATCTGGGCTCAACTCTCAGTTCCATTGGTAACCAGTTATAAGTTACTTTGTTTCTCATCCTTGTTATAGTATAATAATAGCTACCTCACACAATTGTTGTAATGAGGGTTAAGTGGAATAATACATTCAACACATGTATTTAAGGTACATTTGGCATTTAATAATCACTTGATAAATATTGGTTAAATAATTGTCATTACTTATAATAGACATGCAATAAAAGTAGTGTCTTTGTGAGGAAGAGAAGTTTGCCAAAGTAGATTATAAAGGTGCTATTGTGAAAGAAATAGATATAGAAAAGCGATATGGCATATATGTATCACATTCTTGATATCCTCTTTCTTTCAAGCTTTAATAACTGGAATTTCGTCCCTAGTCTTTCTCGGTGCTTTCTTTCTAGGACATTTCAATTATTGCCTTGATAATATGCCTCTGTGTGTTGATTGCTTTCAAATTTATGTCTCTAACACAAACTTCTCTCTTGAATTGGGTCAAATATGGAACTTCTCACCTCCCAATTCACAAGCTGGCATCAATATCCACTGGCAATTGGAACCATCCTTAAATGCTTCCTTCCCCATTCTTCATGGTCATATATCAGCAAGTCATCTTGATTATTCATTTTATCACCAAATTGTTACTTCCATTGTGGTTACCCTCTTTTCACTCAATTCCTTCCAGCCCTTCCACAGAGAAGCCAGTCCTTAGCTTCTACAAACATAGATTGGATTATTTAATGTCCCTGCTTAAAACCATTGAGTGGTCTCTTAATAAAAAAATCACCTCCAGTTTTCATACCAAAGTCTAAGAAGATCTGTCCCTGGTCTAATTTCCAAACTTATTTCTTTCCCTAACATAGCTCCAGACACATTTACTATCTTTGGATTTTATGAAAAGCACAAGAGCTTTCACCTCCCAGAAATCCTCTGCCTTCACCAGAGTAGCTCCTTCTCATTCTGCATATGTCTACTTAAAATATACCCACTTAAGAGTAAACTTCCTTAACAGTCTTGCTGTAAGTAAATTGCTCACTTTCTATTTATTCTCCTTCATAATAATCTGAATTTTGTCTCAAGAAAGCTTTAAACTTAAGACAGTGTCTGCTTTTTTTAACACCACTGAGATTCTCTGGTACCTAGCTCATAACACATGAATTGATTCATCCAGCAAGTATTTTTGAATGACTGCGATGTACTTCATGTGAACTTACATGTTTCAGAAAGATTATCAGAGTAGTTGTATAGGAATGAGTTACAAAATGGCAAGAATAGAAACTGGAGGACTTTCTAGAAAATAATATCAGACAAAAAGTGATGGTCACTTTGACGAGACTGGTTGCGATGGAGATTCAGAGAGAAGAATGGGTTTAAACTATACACCACAAGGATAGAACAAATAGGGCTTGCCAATGGAGTAAATCAATTAATAAGAAAAAGTAATAAATGAAGGATTACTCCCAAGATTTTTCACTTGAGCTTTCAAATTGATGATAGTGTCCAAAAGGAAATAAAATGGGTGTGTAAGAAATATATCTAGATTTTCATTTTGTGCATGTAAGGTTTAATATGTCCTTTAAACATATAGTGGAAATGCCAAATTGGCAGCTAAAACTATTTGTGGAAACATATATTCACTGTTTAAAAAAATACAAATTTGGTTATTATCAACATGGAGATAGTAATTAAAGTAATGCTATTAAAGGAGATATTCTAGGGACTTGTGATAATAAGCACCACTAACAATTATAAAGCACTTAATAAGTTCAGGGACTGTTATATTTTGTTTATATTATCTCTTAGTACAATAATTCTGTAAAGTAGGTACTATCATTACCTCCATTTTAGAGATGATAGAACTGAAACACAGGAAGGGTAAGAGACTTTCCCAAAATCATACAGTAAGTTAAGTAGTAAGACTGGAATTTGGACACAGCATGTGTGTCTTCATAGAGAGATAAGAGGAGTCCCAATATGAAGTTATCAGATGGCTGAGTAGAAGTCAACAAAAATAGAAAATTACCAAAGGAGGAAGGAATCATTCACATTGAATTCTGCTGACAATTAAAATATAGATTGAAAAGTGACCCCTGAATTTCACAACAAAGAGAATATTGGACTGCAACTTCTGTGAGGTAGTGGGAACAGAGTGCCTAGAAGGTCTTAGAAGACAAGATTTTGCATAGACAGTTCTTTGTGCTATTAACGTATGTGCTTAAAAGAATAAGTGATAGTAGGAATGAAGTTGTTAATATGGGAGCACATGGAGGGAGCATGAAAAATGAAATTAGGGAGGTGGTTAAGTACCACATCACAAAGGTCCTTACATTCCTGAATCTCTCTGTGAAAATAATTGCAGTAATTGCTATTTTGCAAGCAAATGTCTCAATTTTTTATCTTAGAATGACATACACTGCAAGAAAATCAGACTATCATTTGTAAAATGTTTGATGGGAATATGTAATAAATGATAATATTTAGAAATTTTAATCCTTCATTCTTACATATCAAATTTTTTGTAAGAGCAGAGAATTGGTTAAGTCTTCTTGTGGATTTTTTTAAATTGAAGTTAAATTTACATATAGTGAAATGCATGGATGTTAAAGTGTATTATCTGTAGCTTTTAACTTATTATTTATCTTACTGTGTCAGAAATGTTAAGTAATCCAAACTCTAATTAATATAATGCTTGTTCAAAATTATTTCTCAATTATAAATCTCACTGTCAGGCCTCTTCACAAAAAAAAAAGAAAAAAATTATAAAACTTGGGAATAGAATGATTAGATTTTTAAATATGTAAGGACTGCACAAATGTGAGATAGTTATGCACTAACATATTAGAATCACCTTTATAATAATCTTACTTCTATAAAATTATGCAAAACCTATGTTAATAAATTAGATCCATGTATGTAAATTTTCTAGTGAAAGCATCCCAAAGTGATAAATGTCTCAGTAGAAAAAATAGCTAAAAATCCCAAGGTTAAAAGAACACTGTTACCACTGCTATATTCTAAAGAAAATTTAGGAGCTTCATATTATAGAACTATTTTTAAAGGCTACATTGCTCTGCTATGGCCCTTTTTCTTTGAATTTAAATGGCAAACTATGAGAATGATGAATTTCCATTGACCTCACTCCTCTTGTGCAATGATTAATCATCATGAATACAAGTTAAGATCATGTCATGGGAAACTTGTCTTCTCCCATCTAACGTGATGAATGAGTTTTATGGCTGAGATACATTGTGAAGAAAACTTTAAAGTACCTAAAGCAGACTACAATTGTGGTACATCTCATGAATTTTTAGGGTAATGAATATTTCTAAACATGAAAATTCCATAGTTAGAAAGTGACTAGATCATCTATCCAAGGTGACTATATGTTATCACAAAGGATTGTTGTATTTTCTGTAATCTGATTAGCAACTAATAAGTCCTCTACTATTTATTTTTTATTTTCTTGCTCATAACGACTAAACACACTTTAGTAAACAGTAGAGACTAGTACTTCTTTAAATTGATTTCTTTTTAAAAAAATTATTTATTTATGCATACAAGAACTGGGGTGCAGGCCAGAGGTGCGGGGTATGAGACGATTCACCAGAGACTGAGTGGGGAACAGAACAGGCAGATTAACTGAAATATACTGCTGAGGGGAGAGTGGGTGAGACAAGAGAGGTCTGCTGTGCCATGTCAGTCACTTCCTTACTGGGGATCGAACTCATGCTGCAGTGATAGCAGATGGCTTCATAGTGCTGAGACTTAACCCTTTGCACCACCAGGGAGTCCTCTGATTTCTTTCTTACTCCCATAGTAGCAATCTTTCAGAATTAGGTCATTCAAACATTGGCATTCTCATTAGACAATGTAGTTCCTTACTTTAAGTAAATACAGAATTGCATATATGATATTTAAAGAATGGTCCATGGCAATTTTCTAGACATGAATCATTTAATGAAAAATACAATCTCTTAAAATATTTTATTGAAAGAGTAGCTTCAGTGATTTTTAAAATGTTGGTACAGAGAAAATAGATAAAAAGGTAAATTATTGTTATGTTTGTAGATAAAGTTCTTATAATTAGATTTACCATTGCTCATTTTTTTAAAATATGAAAACTGACCCTGATTTTGGGAGATCAGACACTTTCCTACCTAAATTTACAGAATTTTTCCTAATACAGTCCTTTATTTAGTTTGAATATTGAAATTCTTACATTTATTCCTGGAGTAATTTTTTAAAACCCCTTTATCTCCAAATTTCCTATCTGACTGGCATTTGTGGTATCAAAATTCAACATTTTAGTTTCATTAGTCATAATCATAGAGACAAAATGGAGAACACAAAGTATTACTGGTCCCTAATATGTTTCTCTTAGGTACTGTACTGTAATATAATTCTGTCCAGAAATAATAACCATTGTTAGAGTCCTAGAATTGCTGTACAAACTAATCACAAACTTAAATGACTCAAAACTACAAATATTTATTGGCTCACAATTCTGGAGCTAGAAGTCCCAAGTCAAGGTGTTTTCAGAGACCTCTCTCCAAAATCTCTAGAGAAGAATCCTTTCTAGTCTCTTTCTAGTTTGTGATGTTTCTAATCTTGTTATTCCTTGACCTTTGGAATCCACATTACTCCTGTCTCTACCTCTGCAATCGCATAGCATTCCTCCTGTCTGTCCCTATTTCCATCTTCATGTAAGCAAGCTAGTCATTGGATCAGGAACTATTCCTACCCATTATGACCTTATTCTAACTTAATTACAGTGCAATTACCATATTCCCAAACAAGGGCACATTCACAAATATTTATTGCGGTTCAGGAATTGAACATATCTTTTTAGGGGGACACAAAAAGTCTACAACAACTACCTGTAGTGATTAATCCTAAAATCTAAGTATAGTCAATTAATGCAAAACATTACTTTAACAGTTATTTATGACTAAGTTGATTATTTATACTTTTCCTAATAAAAATTTTTCTTTAAAAAAACTTTACCAGTATGTTTTATGAAAGAAAACAGATCCATGAAAAAATTATTTTAGTGATGTTTTATATCAGTAAATGCAAACCTTCAATAATTTTTCAATCCCTTACTAACATTATTAACAGGTGAATATACCTCTTATATGAACAAGATAGCTATCATTTTTTCTGTTTAATAGAAAGCATTTTGAAAATATTTCCTTCCTTTGTATCTTATCAAATTTAAACATTAGTCAAAGCTTTATAGCTTTGGCACAATAGAATATGAGTTTCACTGTAACATCTTGTGTAAAAGCAGATTGTATCTAACTATCTACCTAAATAAAATTAATTTACAAAATCTTTTCATAGCTTTCAAATATAGATGCAACATACTTTCTTAAAAGCAAGAGAAGAAATAAGCACATAGTGAAAGTAAGTGTGCAAAAATAACAAAGTACACAGAACTTTATAAAATATAGTTGGTATCTTAGTAATTGCTTTGAACCTATCTTCTGATAAATTTTGTTCCAAGCTGTCTGGCAACCAATGTAAAGAAGTAAACAAACTATGTAGTGGTGTATGTTTTTAAAGCAATTACTCAGAAAATCTGTATTTATTTGTGATAACATGATTTGAGAAATAGTTCTCCCTTGATGATCAACTTGCAGAATATAACCAAATTCATAACATTCATAATTTTCCTGCAGATAATACAATTTTTAACATTAAAGCAATAATCTTTCATAGGACTTTAAAAAATGGCCATCAATTCAGGTCACAGTGGTCAAAATATTGCAGCCTGCATAGAATGTTTCTGAAGGACTGGCATAATCTGAGATAAAATCTGAAGTGCCCATAATTATTGGAAGGGGTTAAATATTTAAAATTAAATTTTCAAAAATTTATCATAAGGCCAAGCTTACATCAGCTAAAATGCAAATAATTCAATTATGCTTTACAAATTAATGGTGTACTATATGGTTTCTTTAACAAGACATAGTTTTTATAAAAGTTGAAAAGACGTACATAATAAAGAAGCATGGCGAATAATAGGCCATCCTCCAAATGGGCAGGAAAAAGAACACCAATGCAGAAAAATATGCAAATTAGGGCCTCCCCTGGTGGCGCTGCCTTGAGCACTGGACTGAGAAGCTTCCCACCGCCTCTGCAGCGCCAGTTCCATCCCAGGCCGCTGGAGAGGGTCCCACATGGCTCACAGAACTCTCCTGCCGCGCCCACTGCTCCCCTCAGCAGTGTGTTTCGTCAGTCTGCATGTTATGTTCCCCGCTCTGGCTCTGGTGAATTCTCTCACCGTCTCGTGCATCTGACTGTACCCAGTGCTAGTATAAATAAATAAATAAATCTTTTTTAAAAAAGAAAAATATGCAAATTATGTGAACAGAAAATTCACAAAAAAAGCAAAAACAGGCTGTGGAATAAACTTATGGAAGATGAACAAACTAATAGTACATTGAGAAATGTAAGTTAAACCCATAAAGATAATTTAACCTGAATTAAAAAGTTGATATTCTTTGTCTAATATATGGGGTAATTTGTATTAGACCAAGAGTGAGAGTACAAATTGGAAGACTGATTTGGCAGAGTCTGTATGATCTAATAAGTTTTTATCCACCTTAAATACACACACAAACACATACACACACACTCATTCATACACAAGAGCACAGATAAAAGAATGCTCATTAAAATATATCAAAACATTACTTGTAGCACAACATTGCAAATAGCCTAAATGCCTGTCAGTTGAGATTTGCAAAATAAGTTATCACCTATTCACACCGTGAAACACTACAACAATCAAAATGAATAGGGTAGACTCTCCGACCGGCAGAGAGGAGGGAAACAGCAAACCAAAACGGCCCACAAGAACAAACGACGCAGCAAGCGGGACTGTGAGTGGAAAGGAACTATTGCAGCCACCACACCCCGTGAACGGGAGCTGAGGCGAACCCTGCAGGATCCGCCACGGCGGTGAGCGAACGGCTCCGGGCGCCATTAGAGAAGAACAAAGACCCCGGGAGACGCACACACAGCCCGGGCTGCCGGACATTTCTTAAGACTGCTTGAAAAGGGCAGAAGGTTTCTGGAGGACCCAGTGGCCAGCCGGGAAGTTATTCCACGCCAGGCCCCTTCCGACCAGCAGTCTGAGCCCACAGAGGGAGCAGGCACCCACGTCCGGGGCAGACCAGGTGCGCAGAAGAGTGTGCCTGAAACCGGAGGCACAGGGACTGCATCCCGCTTCGCCATTTGAGAACAGGGACATTTCTTCAGTAAAAACTGCCTAAAACCAGCAGAAAGCTCCCCCAGAAGACAGAGATGGCTCCTGGAATAGCCAGAGGGGAGCGGAGAAGTTCACCCAAGATGTCAGTCAGTCCGAGCAACACAGTGTCCCAACGCATACGACAAATTAGAAAACAGACAGTAGGGAGTAGAAGAACCACACGCAACCTAAAAACTCCTCAGGAAAGAAGCACACCACAAAAAGAAAACCACTCCCAGATTGCAACGACAGCAACTTGGAAGAACTTCTGAGCCTTCCAGAAAGAGAATTTAAAATTGCCATGATTAAAAAAGTGATAGATCAGAAGAAGGAAATTGAGTCCCTAAAGAGGGAAGTAAGAGAAATGCAGGAGATCAAAGAATTAATGGAGGAACTAAAGAACTCTGGGAAAAGCAATGAAAGCAGAATAGATGAAATGGAAGAACGAATAAGTAATCTTGAAGACACAGAAATATAAAGAACCAAAACAGAAAAGGAAAGAGAAGTACGAAGGAAAAAGAATGAAGAAAGACTTCGGGAACTATCTGACTCCATGAGGAAAGGAAATATAAGAGTTATAGGAATTCCAGAAGGAGAGGAGAGAGATGTAGGAACAGAGAAAATATTCATGGATATAATTGAAGAGAACTTCCCAAATGAGAAGAAGGAGCTGAAAATTGATATACAAGAAGCAAGAAGAACACCAAACTTCCACGACGAAAGGAAAAACACAGCAAGACACATAATAGTAAAGCTCCCAAGAATCCAGGACAAGGAAAAAATAATGAAGCTGACAAGAGGGAAGAAACAGATAACATTCAAAGGAAAACCAATCAGGCTGACATCAGACTTCTCTGAAGAAACACTACGGGCAAGGAGAGAGTGGAGGGACATAGTCAACAGACTCCAAGAAAACAGATGCCAACCAAGAATACTCTATCCCGCAAAGCTCTCTTTCCTCCATGAAGAAAGAATATGGACCTTCCCAGACAAAGAGAAACTCCGGAATTTCATTGCGACTAAACCCCCACTCCAAAAAATACTACAAGGAATCCTAAAGCCAGAACCTCAGAGGGACGAATAACAACGAAAGAAGACCAAAAAAAAAAAAAAAAAGTTATTAAAAGAATAAATAAATAAATCAAAGGAAAGACAAACATAATGGCAAATACAGATGCTAACATATCAATATTAACTCTAAATGTAAATGGACTAAACTCTTCAATAAAAAGACACAGAGTTGCAGCCTGGATTAAGAAACAAAACCCAACCTTTTGCTGTCTCCAGGAAACACATTTAGCTACAAAAGATAAAAATAGGCTCAAAGTCAAAGGATGGAAAACAATCCTACAAGCAAATGGGCCAAAAAAGAAAGCAGGAACAGCTATACTTATATCAGATAAAACAGACTTCAAACTCAAAAAAATAAAAAGAGACCCCAATGGTCACTACATTATGATTAAGGGGACAATACTTCAAGAAGAAATAACACTCATTAACATATACTCACTAAACGAAAGAGCACCAAAATATATCAGACAACTGTTGTCCTCTCTGAAAACAGACATCAGAGAAAACACATATGTAGTGGGAGACTTCAACACACCACTATCAACAATGGATAGATCAACAAGACAAAAAATAAGTAAAGAAACTAAAGCTCTAAATAAGGACCTAGAGCATTTGGGCTTAACAGACATCTATAGAACACTAAACCCAAAAAAAACGGAGTACACATTCTTCTCAAGTGCACACGGATCATTCTCCAGGATCGATCACATACTGGGGCACAAGACAAACATCAACAGATACACCAAGATTGAAATCATACCAACCATCTTTTCTGACCACGAAGGCATCAAACTAGAAATAAATCATAAAAGAAGGCAAGGAACTATCCTACCTCATGGAGATTAAAAGCCACACTACTGGAAGACCACTGGACTAACGAGGAGATCAAAGAAGAAATTAAAAAATTCTTTGAATTGAATGACAAGGAGGACACCAATATCCTAAATGTATGGGATGCAGCAAAAGCAGTAATAAGAGGAAAATATATAGCAATAGAAGCTCACATCAAAAAACAAGAAAGAACTCAAAGAAACAACCTAATCTCGAAGCTCAAAGATCTAGAAAAAGAACAACAAAAAAACCCCAGAACCAGTAGAAGAAAAGAAATAATAAAAACCAAAGCAGAAATAAATGAAATTGAAACTAAAAAAACAATCCAAAAGATCAATGAAACCAAGAGCTGGTTCTTTGAAAAAATAAATAAAATAGACAAACCCCTAGCCAGGCTCACAAAGGAAAAAAGGGAGAAAGCACAAATACACAGAATCATAAATGAAAGAGGAGAAATCACAACGGACACAGCAGAAATCAAAGAATAATCAGTAACTACTATGAACAGTTATATGGAAACAAGTTCAACAATCTAGAGGAGATGGACAAATTCCTACAACTCTACAATCACCCAAAGCTAGATAAAGAAGAAATAGAACACCTAAACAGACCAATTACAAGCAGCGAAATTGAAATGGTAATTAAAAACCTCCCCAAAAACAAAAGCCCAGGACCTGATGGATTTACAAATGAATTCTACCAAACATTCAGAGACGAATTAGTGCCTATCCTTCACAAACTCTTCCAAAAAATTGAGAAGGAAGGGACAATACCAAACACGTTCTATGAAGCCAATATTACACTAATACCAAAACCGAATAAGGACAACACAAAAAAGGAAAACTATAGGCCAATCTCCCTAATGAACACTGATGCAAAAATCCTCAATAAAATTTTAGCTATCAGAATCCAACAATGTATCCATAAGATAATTCACCACGACCAAGTTGGATTCATTCCAGGGGCACAAGGATGGTTTAACACCCGAAAATCAATCAACGTTATCCAACACATCAACAAAAAGAAATATAAAAACCATATGATAATATCAATAGATGCTGAGAAAGCTTTCGACAAAGTGCAACACCCATTCATGATAAAAGCCCTTGAAATTCTTGGGATACAAGGAACATACCTCAACATCATAAAGGCCATCTATGACAAGCCAACAGCCAGTATCATTCTCAATGGTGAAAAGCTGAAAGCAATTCCATTAAGATCTGGAACAAAACAAGGATGTCCACTCTCACCACTGCTTTTCAATATAATACTGGAAGTCCTAGCCAGAGCAATAAGACAAGAGAAAGACATCCAAGGAATCCAAATAGGAAAAGAAGAAGTCAAACTATCACTATTTGCAGATGATATGATAATATACATAGAGAACCCCAAAATCTCCACAGAAAAACTAATTCAACTCATCAATCAATTCAGTAAAGTGGCAGGATACAAAATCAACACGCAAAAGTCAGTAGCCTTCCTATACACAAACAATAAATCTGAAGAAGAAGAAATCAAAAAAACCACCCCTTTTATTATCGAAACAAAAAAAATCAAATATTTGGGAATAAATCTAACAAAAGAGGTAAAGGACCTATACAAAGAAAACTATAAAACACTGTTAAAAGAAATAGAAGAAGACACAAAGAAATGGAAAGACATCCCCTGCTCATGGATTGGAAGAATAAACATTATTAAAATGGCCATCCTACCAAAAGCAATATACAGATTCAATGCTATTCCAATCAAAATCTCAATGGCATTCTTCAAAGAAATAGAACAATTATTGATGAAATTCATATGGAATCACCAAAAACCCTGAATAGCCAAAGCTCTACTGAAAAAAAAAGAAGGAAATGGAGGCATCACACTCCCAGACTTCAAACTATACTACAAAGCCATAATCATCAAAACTGCATGGTATTGGAACAAGAACAGACATACAGACCAATGGAATCGAATAGAAAATCCAGAAATAAACCCACAGATTTATGGTCAACTAATCTTTGACAAAGGAGCAAAGACTATGCATTGGAGCAAAGAAAGTTTGTTCAATAAATGGTGCTGGGAAAACTGGGTCGCTACATGCAAAAGAATGAAGCTTGACCACTACCTCACACCATACACAAAAATCAACTCAAAATGGATTAAAGAACTAGACATAAGACCTGAAACCATAAAATACATAGAAGGAAATATAGGCGAAACACTACGGGATTTGCACATCAAAGACATCTTTACAGACACATCACCCAAAGCAGTGATAGTGAAGACAAAGATAAACAGCTGGGACTACATCAAATTAAAGAGCTTCTGCACAGCAAAAGAGACAATAACAAAAACAAAGAGAAACCCCACCAACTGGGAGAACATTTTTGCACCCAACACTAATGATAAAGGACTGATCACAAAAATCTGCAAAGAGCTGATGAGACTCAGCAACAACAAAGAAAATAATCCAGTCAAAAAATGGGCAGAAGAGCTAAAAAGAAACTTCTCTGAAGAGGAAATGCAAATGGCCAACAGGCATATGAAAAAATGTTCAACATCACTTGTAATCAGGGAAATGCAAATCAAAACTACCATGAGATACCATCTCACACCAGTGAGAATGGCACATATTAAAAAAACTAGCAACAACAAATGTTGGCGAGGATGTGGAGAAAAAGGAACTCTTCTGCACTGTTGGTGGGAGTGCAAACTGGTCAAACCACTATGGAGAGCTGTGTGGAGATTTCTGGACCTACTAAACATAGAGCTTCCATATGATCCAGCAATTCCACTCCTAGGTATTTACCCAAAGGACACAGAAACATCAATTCCAAAGAACACCTGCACTCCTATGTTTATAGCAGCACTGTTTACAATAGCTAAGCTTTGGAAACAACCCAAATGCCCAAAAATAGATGACTGGATCAAGAAGATGTGGTACATATATACCATGGAATATTACTCAGCATTCAAAAAAGATAAACACATGCAATTTGCAGCAACATGGATGGCACTGGAAGGGATCATGCTCAGCGAAATAAGCCAAAAAGAAAAAGAAAAATACCGGATGGTCTCACTCATAGCAGGAATCTAGAAAACTTAAATAAGGGACCAGGAAAATGAATATAAGAAAGTGAAAATCAAAATCAACAAAAAACTATGAACCAGAGACACTTTTTGGGGGGTGGGGGGCGGGAGGGGAGGGATTGGGGTCAGAATGGGGCGTTTGCAATTGTATGGGGGAATATAAAAATAAAATTTAATATTTAAAAAAAAAAATGAATAGGTTAGAATTATGTGAACTATTAAAAGACTTTCAAGAGATTTTTGAAAATAACAGATTGGTGACCTGTAATTTTTAGGGATTTTTTCGTGGAAATAAATGCAGAGCAGGATAAAACTCTTAAGATCTTATGGACAGAATATTGAAAACGTTTATTTTTCTGTCCTTAAAGGATGAGCAATTTATGCAAAAGTAGTATTAAGTCATATGACATAGAAACAAAGGATGATATGAAAGTGCTATTAAACCACAAGACATGTAGAACCCAGATGACTGAACACAAAACTGATTTATCCCACTAGATCTGCCAGTTCATGAACTCAAATGGTGTTCCTACAGATTTGTCTACAAAGACGTAGAGTATAAAAAGTATTAATAGCTGGATATATGTGCCAAAACCTGCTCGTGCCTGCCTGAAATGTGTCTATATATGTGTGTATATGTGTGTATGTATGTGTATATATAATAAATATATAAACCTTACATATGTAAATCTTATATATGTAATTCTTATCTATGTAATCTGAGGATCCCAGCTTGTGACAGACTTTTGAGAGAAAGTCTAAAAAAGCTACTGTGAGTGGAATGTAACATTTCTCTAGTAGATGAATTTGATAAAGAAGTAGATGACCAGCAGGGAAGTACGTTATTCCTCAGTGGGTCCACAATAATGAGAGAAAAAGTAGATTGAGACCCCATCTCTAGGACAATAATCAGAGATGTCATTAAGGCCTTTGATATTTACTGAGGAGCTTTGGGCTTAGGTTAATGAAACTTATAGGACCACCTTATGATAAGAAGTTAGTTAGAAAAATGCTTTTTGTCATTTTTATACATAGGACATTTGGGGAAGAACTATTATAATGAACACAAGCAATATTATAAACACTAAAGGGTCCAACTCTAACCACAAATATATGTACAAACATAGACTGCCCCAAGAGTTAAAAGTATATAGCAAAGTAAAATGAGCTATGTGAATATTGCAAAGTTTTTAAGCATGAGATATTGTAGCTAGTTAATATACAACATGATTCACAAAATCAAAAAAATGAGAAGTCTTCAAAATTTGCCTGTAAGCTTTTCAAAGAACAAGTATTTGTTTCTGTTCTTCCTATAGAAGACTTTGAAATTAAGAAGTTCCATCAAAGGTCTCCTCAAGTGAAAGTAACTCAGATGTAAACACCTGTGGTCTGAAAGCGTTCATGACAAAATCTTCATGGTAAGTAATGAATGTACCTTTTGAGAAAGGTGAGATTTCATAAAGGTGTAGGTCTTTTAATCAATTCATGTTGTATAACATCTTCCATTGACTGATGGATCCAAAGATATCTAGATGCTCTAATATATTTTGCTGAGAAAAAATATTGATGAAGCATATTCTAAAATATATTTTGTAGGTTTTGTCTTTATCGCAAATACTACCCAAACCAGGAAATGTTATAATTTCTGTATTTCCTTTGAACATGTTGAATGAAATATGTTTCGAAGAGGAAAAATAACTTTTTCAGTAAATAAAAGTACAGCTTCCACTGATGACACAGCTCTGATTAATGAGCAAAGTTATATAAGTGACTTCTATAGAAATTGTCAAAGTCAAGAAGGAAAAAGAACATTTTAAATTAGTGAGCTAATTCTGTGTGGATACAGCAAACTACCTGATAATATGGATATGCTGGAGCTGTAACAATAATAATATCATGCAAAAAGTTATAATTTATCAAGCATTAAATGCCTAATATTATGCAAAACTGTCTAATATAGTTTTATTCCTCATAACTACTCTGTAAGTATACGTTAGCTTCTTCATTTTGTGTAATAAAAATCTGAAACTTAGTGAAGTTAAACGCTGGCCTTTAACTTTAACTTTAGTGAAGTTTAGGCTGACCTAAACTTACAAAACTAATTAATGTGGATACCAGATTCAAACCCAACCCAAGTGACTCCAAAACTGAAGTTCTTTATAAATACAGAACTGCTAAAGATGGCTTTAAATCAAGTAATTCTAGAAGATAGTTCAATTCAAACTTGTTCCTCCTTGTAAATACTTCAGAAATTCATGATACAAGTATTTGTTGGCTGCATCTTTCCTGTCAGTCTGTTCTAGTTACTCATGATTCATCAGTTACTATGTATTTTTTAATTTTAGTCTCTAATTCAGGTCACAGAGCAATTGTAACCTGATTAAAAACTAGTCCTATATCAATATTTGTCATACAGGAAAATATATTGTTGACTTTTCTAAGTGCTGAAAAATACTAGCCATCATAAGCAGCTATGCAAAACAACTTATAACCATGTACTTGCACCAAGATTAATATTTAATGTCTTAAGGAAAATATTTACATTTTAAAAATACACCATTCCAATCAAGTAGCAGATTTAAGTTAAAAGAAGGAAAGCATAATAAATATTGTCATTTCCTCAAGTTTAGTAGAACTTTCCTATTTTTTTTCAGTTTCACTTTTTAATCCTGAAGGCATTACTTCAGTGTGTATACATTTATGCTAATCATATACCACAGCCATGGGTTCTTCTATCAATATGAAATGTTTTGTACTTGCTGTTTTTGTGCATCTTGTATTGTTATGTGCAATATACAAAATAATGTGTCTAACTATGCCATTTATGCTTTTGAAAGAAAAAGCAAATTACTTACTGAAGAGAATGGCATTTGCATGCATGTGTGTCAGCTTTCAAGCCATTTCCTTCTACAAAATATTGCTTTCTACACTTAGAAAATGCATCCATCCATCAGTTACAAACCATTTCAAAGCACTTTATGAATCTACGGAGCAAAATGTACTTATCTTACATTGGCAGTGTCCCAGCTGTTACAAAATTGCTATTGTCCTAATACTTACAAGGCAATTTTAGCATCAGTTAATAATTTTACAGGATAGATAACTTCTAAAGCATTATAAAATGACAGACATTAAACAATAGCAACTTAGCATTTTTGAAACAGTTCATGACAGCTTAAAAACTAAAGTGATTTTAATGTATAGTCTATGCAGTTTTAGTTTCTCATTGACAATTCCTTTAAAAGATAAAAATGTGAAAATCCTTTTAAATAGTGGGTGAAAGAATAAAACAAATTTATCTTTAAAAGATATTCAGTAAAAATCTCAATTAGAAATAATGTCTCAAATCTTCCTGTACAGATAGTAGGTGACAAGAATTTGAATTTATTTAGGCAGAAAAAAATGATGGTATCATTTAATGGTAGGGTACCACAAAACAAAAAGGCATATCTATTCATTAAAGCTAATACAAAAAGAAAAATACAGCGAATAGCATTTTATATAAATCAGTATGCATTATTCCTAAACACTGTTTTCTATCAATCTTAGTTTAAAAGCTTCAGTTAAAGGAAAAATCTGGGTAAATGAAACACATATGTTCTCTGCTACTCCTTTCATTTAAGTTGTTGGGATAGCCATTCAACCCATATTGGGCTGGATATTTTACCATTCACCTTTGATAGCTAGTGCCTTGATGGTACAGAAAGAAAAATAGCTATAAACAAATTACATTAATTGGTAGTTTGATGCCTTATATGTACAGTCTCTTCAAGGAAAAAAAATGCTGTTGATAAGAACCAATGTGCAATAGATGCTATTTTCATAAATGGACTTATTAAGTAAAACCAGTTTTTCCATGAATGTTCACAAAGGCCATGCAATTGACCACATCATCAAAATATACCCCAAATTCCCTTAGTACTCAATTACCATCTTTTCCTCTATCACTGAGTACATTGATACTGCCTGGGTTCATTTCATAATTGTTAACCTCAGAAAATCAAATACAAGTTGAATTGGCAAGTGAGGTAAATTAGTTCACATGCCTAATTCTCCATAGAATGTTATATGTGTGTTTTAATACTGTCATTGTCTCAAAAGTTTGAATGATTTTAACCTTTTCATCATCTCAGAATACAGGATGTGTGCAACAGATGTTTGTTGACTGATCAGTTGACTGAATTGGTCCAATTCAATTGAGATTAACTATTTTAACCCATTAGTCATTTTTTTTACTGAAATTTTAAATTCCAGGCCTTTTTCTCAGTATCTTTATAGATAATCATTCTCAAAAGGAATCCACTTGACAGTCTTCAGATATCAAGCAGCTACTTGTAGCCAAAAATTAATTTGAGGAATATAAATTTATTAAAAAACTATTCTATCATATGTTAATTATAAACAGTTACATCTTTAATAAAATGATTCATTTTTTCATTAGTGATTTTTTTATTGAGTTAACATCAGTTTCTATTGCTGTTGCCCAAAACACCTGTAAACCACCACCAGAGTCCATTGTGCTCCCTCTCCAAAATCTTGCCCTCCTCCCCCTCTGGAAACCTCAGCTATGTAGTCAGCTTTCAAGGGTTAGTTTTTAAGCTGGTCTTTATCCAACCTTTGTTTGATTTTGCTACATTCCACATGTAAGTATATAATAATAATAATAATTAATATAAATCTGACAACTACAATGAAAATATAGTAAGCAAAGGTAATATCAGGTTTTGGTTTTTTTTTTGGCTTTCATCAAACTAACAGACTTACTTAAATCATCAAATATTTATTTACTTTTACCTTTGCTAACATTGTTGTTTCTTATTAACTAGTATTGAGTATAACAGATTCTATATAAAATAAAAAATACATAATCCTTGACAATGAGAAAAAGATTAAAGTTGAAATTTTAAAGCATAACTAAATTCAGCCATCTCTGAATCTCAATCTCAAAATGCTCATCATCTTTCCAATTTTTAACAAGAATGTATTTAATGGAAGTAGTGTGAACAGTGAATTCCTGTTTATAAAATCAAAGAAAAATCTACATGTTTGGGGGGAGTTCCACACAAGAGGAGTATAGTGGCAAGCCCCAATTTTCACAGTGAAGTAGCCTAAGACTTTCCATCATCTCTCATTACTGAGTTTAACATTTCAGTACATCCCAACATGTAGCCTTTGAAGTATGTTTGTAATATCTCTTTTCTTGAGTGGGTTTTCACTTCCTCCTCACATCATTATATGGCCACGCTCCATTACTGCCATTTATGTTTAAACCAAATGTGAAGACTCTAGTCCTGCTCTCAAAAGAGAGCAGACATTGGGCCTGCAGGTTAATGATCTGAGTTTATATCCTGAATTAAACCTGCATTTTAGTAGCTGGAGTGTAGATTACCCCATGGGGAATTTCTGCAGATTTTGAGCATATGACTAATAACATTCAATGGATATTTATAACATTGTTGAATCTCTAAAGCTAAAAACTTTTTGCTTATTTAGTTTTCTTTTCTAAATTCTAATATATACCAGCATCACATGAATTATTAATGTCAACAAATTACATTTTGAAATTATTTGTATTATTCCGATGCATATCAATAGGTTTTTACAAGAAATCCTAAAGAGCAAAATGTGTCCATTTAAACAGGAATAACTTAAAAGAGGTATTGGTGTGATGTACATTTGAATGTAACTCTAGATACCATATTATTTCCAAGAAATTCGTCCATAATTAGCATATCGGAAATG
The DNA here is from genome assembly GCF_014898055.3 of Talpa occidentalis. Lineage (NCBI taxonomy): Eukaryota > Metazoa > Chordata > Mammalia > Eulipotyphla > Talpidae > Talpa > Talpa occidentalis. The sequence continues at coordinate 45,978,635 of NW_023601104.1, read as the reverse complement.
TCCTCTTAAGATTTCCCATTGCGGGCCTCCCCGGTGGCGCTGGGTTGCGAAGCTGCCAGCAACCTCTGCAGTGCCGGTTCGATCACCGGCTGCTCCCCCGCCACTGGAGGAGGGTCCCACATGGCACGCAGACCTCTCCTGCCGCCCGCTGCTCCCCTCAGCAGTGTACTTGGGTCCTTCTGCCTGCTCTGCTCCCCGCTCTGGCTCTGGTGAATTCTCTCACCCTACCGCGCTTCTGACTGTACCCAGTGCTTGTATAAACAAACAAACAAACAAACAAATAAAACATGCCTCTATTAAAAAAAAAAAAAGATTTCCCATTGCTTTTCCTATCTAGTTTAAAGCAGACCCAAACCTAAGGAGGAATGTGGACTATTCTGATTCCTGGAATCTCCTATATTCTGAAATTAACATGATCATGTACCTCTGAAGTTTGCTAAGAGTCACTCTTTCCAGACTAGCCCAGACCATTTCACTGAAACTACCATTTTGACGTTACCCTAAAGTCTACTGATGGGAAAGTGTCTCTGTTTGGTATGAATGCATCTTGTTAGAAATAAGTGATCAACCCTTTTAGAAACTTCACACAGCTCTGGCTTGACCCTAATTCCACAATAACACAAACTGACTTTCTATAGGTAATAGCTTTACAAGTATGTCTAATCTAACCCTTAGAACACTTACCTTTCATTTATTCAATTAGGTGTTAACATTTAAGAATGTACTTTAGTGCCAGAATTCTTGGATTTAAATTCTGTTCTAGCCTTTTGACTATTTGTCACATTTGGAAAATTGCTTGACCTCTCTAAACACCCAAGCTTATTTGGAAAATGAGGATGATGATGATGGTGGTGATAATGATTTGAATTACCTGATAAAATTCATATAAAGCACTTTGAATACTGTGTGATGCATATCAACCACTCAGTACAAACTAGTTATTTTTAACATGTTTGGTATCATCATTTCCTGACTATTCTGTATTCTTTATCAGAGTGAACCAGATATCCATTTAACACAGTACAACATTTTTGTTAATATTCTCAAACCAACTAGGAAATAATATACTGAGCTGAATACATAGGACAGGGAAATAATCTTACTTCAAAAATTTTTTCTATCACTAATATCTCCTAAAGCTATTTCCAAATTGGGAATTGTTCAGATTTTTCTTACCTCAAAAGAGAGCATAAAAATTAAAATCAGTCGTTGTTTATAACTGTATGTATGTTTGCATAGTACATAATATAAAATATATGACATAGGATTCAAGTAAAAGTTTATATAAAACTCAGAATTGAAAGAAGCATGAAATTCTTAAAATTTGGGCAGGATGACCAAACCTTTAGAAATTAATGGGACTGGTTTCTACTTTTGTAGGCTTTTTAAAAGCACATTTCTACTTTTCTTTTTAGTATATGTGCTGCCGAAGCAAACACTCTACTTTTCTTTTTAGTATTGCAAGTGAAGATATTGATGCTGTAATTTCTATTTAATCCATTAAACTTCTATTATTTTTTTAAAGTTATGTAAAATTTATTTTGGGACTCATTTACTTTTGGGGGGCTCATTTGTTTTGTGTCTGTAATTTCATGTACTTTTTTTAAAGATTTTTTTATTTATTCATACAAGAACTGGGGTGTAAGCCACAGGGGCAGGAGGTAAGAGGATTCACCAGAGACAGAGTGGGGATCAGAACAAACAGATATACTGAAATCTGCTGATTTACACTGCTGAGGGGAGCAGCAGGCAAGACAGGAGAGGTCTGCTGTGCCATGTGGGTTGCTCCCTGGCTGGCTTGGGATTGAACTCATGCTGTAGTGGCTGGCAGCAACTTGATAGCACTGTCTTTAACCCCTGCACCACCAGGGAGGCCCCAATTTCATGTACTTTTTTCCTCCAAATTGTGGTCTAATAATAAATTCAATCCATTGTTTCATTTTCTTCTTAAACATTAAAAATTGACCCCCCAATCATAAATATTTATGCTAATATTATTGTAGTAAAATTAATTAAAAATGTAAGGATAAACTCAATCTTAAGCAAATATACTGTAGATCAAAACAGGATCCCCAAATACAGAGTGGTGGATAACTTGAAAAACAAAAGAATTACACTGAAAAAAATATACTTATAACTGCTTATGTTAACAGTTAAAAAAATTCATTATACAAATGAATTTGTTCCAGAGAACCCTTTGAAAGCATCTTTCTGATTATGTTAGTACTATATAAAATGTTATATAAATTGATGTCTGAAAAGGTGTTAACATAGTGTCTGACCTATAGTAAGTTCTTAATATATGTTAACTATTATCATTTTTCATCACATTGTAGAAACCTGCTCTATGAAAAATGTTATTTTTTCATTATTTGTTTTCATCTTGAATATAAACTCCTTGATGAAGTGAAACAGAGTACACTTGTTTTGTGTGCTAGGAATATGCTGAATAATTATTATTTTAGATTCTTCTCCCACCTAAACATGCCCCCTCCTAGTTTAATCATAACTCTACTACATATTGCTATTTTAATATGATGAGTAACATTCCATTCTCATCCTATGTTTAGCTGTATAAACATAGTAATATAAGCTTTTCTTAATTATAATTAATATTGTTAAATATTTCTAATGTAACATTTACTAATAAAAAATTCAATGAACATTTAATTGGCTACTAGAAATATAAGAGAGAGGAACTGTACTGCTCCTTTGATGGAGCAGCTAATTATGGTTGTAGGATTGGTAGTGCTATTCTCATACATGGACAATAACCAGTAAAACTAAAATATGTTTTTGTTGTTTGCATTGTTTTGCTGTTATTTTTCTCAAGCATAAACACATAATTAGGCAAGATAATTTCACAAGAAATTTATAATTGTTTCATCTTTTAAAATATAATAAATATCCTAATTGCAACTATTCACCTCAAATTAAGTCATACAAAATTATTGTTATAGTAATCGGCACCTCCAAAATAAGAAAATTGCTATTTCCCACCTATAATGTAATCTTGAAAAAAGAAAAGTTTTTATTAGAAATAGCAATATCAAGATTGCATGTAAAAGCAACAGATATCTTCAAGATTAGTGTCCTTTTTTCAGTGAATTCAATCAGTTTATTGTTCAGTATGAATATGCAATTTTCAACAATATTAAAAAATATAATCCTGTGAAAAAAATGCAAGTCTATTCTTACCATCTCAGCATGCACACAGAAAAAAATCATACTTCAAAAGTTAAGTGCAGGGCGTCCCTGGAGGTTCGAGGCGTTAAGCACAGCACTATGAAGCTGTCCAGAGCATCCGCACCATGAGTTGGATCCCCAGCCAGCCAGGGAGCTGCTCACATGGTGCAGCAGACTTCTCCTGTCTCGCCCACTGGTCCACTAGTCCCCTCAGCAGTGTATTTCAGTCAGTCTGCCTGTTCTGTTCCCCACTCTGTCTCTGGTGAATCCTCTCACCACCACCCTGCATCTCTGGCCTGTACTGCAGTTCTTGTATGCATAAATAAATCTTTAAAAAAATAAATAAAAGTTAAGCACACGTGAAAATTAGAAAATTAAAGCATGATGCTTTCAAAGCAAACATTTCTAAATTTTCTCTTTCCTGTAATTGCCAAAATGTCTTTACATTTAACTATAAAGTTAAAACAAACTCTAGCATTGTATGAGTTATATTCTACTACTAAATATCCATATATATTACTCCATTTGCCCACATTCAGTGTTACATTTAAATGAAAAATGTGTTTAAATTTATCACAATTCAAAGGATGAAGCTAGGATTGCAATGATAAAAGTCATGTTTTATGTTTTCTCCAAGAATTTTTCTAAACATGAAGGTTCAAGTCATGAATAGCCTTTTTAACTATATGCACTCAAGTCACAATATATTTTTTAATTACCATCTTCCTATAGAAGATGAGTATGATCTTTAGGTAGAATTTATATATGATGACTTTTCATTTATGATACAAAAAGCAAAGTGAAAAATTTAAGGTAAACTACTTGGGCAAATTTTTTCATAGAATTGACAAACCTTTCAAAAACAAGCAGGAAGGGAAATTTTGATAGACTTTGTTCTTCATAGATCACCCTTCCATACTTCTTTAATCCTGTAGTCAAGGTGATTTGTGATGGATCAGCTTCAAAAACTCAACAAAATATCCACGGTCTAAGTGGTGTTTGTTACATAGTATAGGGACAAGTGATAGGTAAGATATTAACCTGGCAGGACATTACAATGTAACCAGGAACATAAAGAGAAACTTTGGGGAACTAACATGGGAGGATATCAGGTATTAAGATGTATAGAGCAGTCTACATGTGTCCAGTGGTATCATCTAAGTACCACTCAGCACATCTTGAGAGGTGCACATATGAATAAAGGATAAAGTGAATGCCACCAACAGAAGGAGGGTATAAACCGAAGCATTTTCTATCAGATTAGATAATTAAAAAAAAAAAGTATTTCTGTCTCTAGGGGCAGAAATCAAGAAAGAAAGACAGAATAAAGGAAAATTCTTGAAATCAATCTGTTCATCCTTTCTCATCATTTCTTCACCCCCCAAAGAGTGAGGAAGCTAACATAATAGAATGTAAGAGTGTGCAAGTGTGTGAGTAAATGTTAAGTTACATAGACTGTTTCAGTTTCATCACACTTGTTTAAGTGATGGTGGTCTGAAATTACTGTTGAGCTCAGTTGACATTGAAAGTATTTCTCAAATACTTAATATAAATTAACCGAGGCAAATTCACTAAGACTTAAGTTTTGCCAGGATTTTAAAGGACTTTGAAAAAATTAACTTAGACTTATAGAAGAATTATATAAATAGTATAGGAATTTTTAATACCCTTCACCCAGCTTCCCATAATGTTAACATCTTATTACTAGTAAGATCATGTGGCCTTAATTCAATTAGTAAAACCAAGAAATTAACAATGATCCCATATCATTAACTAATGTGTAGACCTTATCATAATTTTACCAGATTTTCCACTAATATCTCTTTTTTACTAGCTTAGGATCCAGTCTAGGGTATGATGTTGCAGTTGATTGTCCTTTCTCTTTATAGTCCTTAAATCTGTGCTAGTTCTTCAGTATTTCATTTTTTTGCCACCTTTGAAAAGTACACTCCAGATATCTTAGATTGTCCAATTTGTGTTTGTCTTGTGCTTTCTCACAAGTAGTTTGATGTTATACTTTTTGTGGCTAAAATTATACAGAAGTGGTGTTACATCCTTCTCAGTACATTATACAGTGGGATATATGTTGATACTGTGTCTTATTACTGGTAATGTTAACTCTGACCACAAGGTTAAATGATGTTTTCCAGGCTTCTCCATCATAATGTTAACATTTTTTCCTTTGTAACTGATAAGTGAATTGTGAGGAAATACATTTAAACTAAATAAATATTGTACATCTCATTTATTTTCACATGCACTCAACATTTTGTAGATAGATATAGCAAATTTACTGTGGTATTTATTCAATGAAAACTTCCTACACCCCTTATTCCTTATAGTTTTATTAATATTTTATGTAAAGGGGAGCCATCTCTTTATTTTTTCCATTTGTATGTTCCATCCCATAGATTTGTGTGCAGTTATTTTAATCTAAGGATTATGTTTCACATCTAGCATTATATTATTTGGTTTGTTCTCTAATTGGACCAACTTTGGCCATTTGGGAGTTCTTTAAACTTGATGTTTGAGATGTGTCCATAACTCTCTGAGTACATATAAACCTCCTATTATACTTGACATTTATCTCCTGTTTTTCCTGCCCTGATTCTTCCTAGCCTTAACCATTTCTTAAGGAATCCTGGTATTTCTTATTGAAAAATAATACTTAGATATTAAGATCTAAATGCTAAGTATGCTTGTTGCTATTAGGATGTCATTGTTTCTAGACCCTCTCAGAGAAGAGAGCTAGGGAATATATAGAGATACAGTAACACATGAATACACATACCTCTTTATGTGTATCTAGTCATCTGTGTATATATATATATATATATCTCAAAAATATATCAAAAAATACTGATATTTTTATCCCAATTTAGCATTAGAAGGTTCATTTTAGTGTTTCCTCATTTTCATTGATAACCTCTGTCATTGAAAAATGTGATTCTTGTGATTCTTGTTATTAACAATGTATTTGTCTACTTGATCAAACTAATATAACATAAAATAGTTTCGGGGCCTCCCCGGTGGCACAGCGGTTGAGCGCTGGGTTACGAAGCTGCCCGTGGCCTCTGCGGCGCCGGTTCGATCCCCGGCTGCTCCCCGGCCACCTGAGGAGGGTCCCACATGGCTCGCAGACCTCTCCTGCCGCCCGCTGCTCCCCTCAGCAGTGTACTTCGGTCCTTCTGCCTGCTCTGCTCCCCGCCCTGGCTCTGGTGAATTCTCTCACCCTCCCGCGCTTCTGACTGTACCCAGTGCATGTGTAAACAGAACAAACAAAACAAATAAATAAAGAAATAAACATGCCTCTAAAAAAAAAAAATAAATAAAAAAATAAAATAAAATAAAATAAAAATAGTTTCATAATTGTTCATTATACCTAAAAAATAGATTTACTAAACTCATTATAACATTTGTGTAAAGCTTATTTTTTGTTTGTCTCTTGTCAAAATACTTTCTAAAGTTACTTATTCTTTTATTCCCACTCTCATCAGTGTGGTTATTTTATTAATTTATCATAAAATTAGGTTCACTTTTTACTATTTGTTTACATTTTCAGTTCTCCTCACTTCCTGGATTATTTAATCATGTATTTATTGGGGATATATATGAAACAATATCTCTTTGAGGAGACATTTTGGATTTGATTCTAAGAGTAAGAGCTAAATAAGAAATATATATATATATATTCACAAAAGTGTTGCTTCTCCTTTAACCTCATACCATGTTCCATTGCCTCATCCCTTTCTTACAAGTAGTCCCTGTCTGTAACCAATTTGTTGTATCCTTCTCTGTGTCTTTTCTACAAATCAGCAGATATGTATATATTCTCTTATATGTTCTTCTTGCTTATATGGTCACATTCTTTTTGCACTTTGCTTTTTTTTCACGGAAAAGTATATACTGAAAAAAATACCATTCTTATTTACAGATACATTGCACTCCATTATATAGATGTACCATAATTTATTTAATTACTGTATCTAGGCATTTAAGTTGTTTCCAATCTTTTGCAAGTACAATAAAAAAATTAAAGAATTCCCAGAAAAGAATATGCTCCTATGTCCTCAGGATATAGCTAGGAAATCTTTAAGAATCTTAGACAGGAGCCTCCCTGGTGGCGCAGCGGTTGAGCGCTGGGTTGCGAAGCTGCCTGCAGCCTCTGCAGCGCCGGTTCAATCCCTGGCTGCTCCCCGGCCACTGGAGGAGGGTCCCACATGGCGCGCAGACCTCTCCTGCCGCCCGCTGCTCCCCTCAGCAGTGTGCTTCGGTCCTTCTGCCTGCTCTGCTCCCGGCTCTGGCTCTGGTGAATTCTCTCACCCTCCCGCGCTTCTGACTGTACCCAGTGCTTGTATAAATAAATAAATCATAAATAAATAAATAAATAGATAGATAGATAAATAAATAAATTCCTTGTATTAAAAAAAAAAATCTTAGACAGATAGGGCACTGAAAACATGGCACCTCAGAAGTTACAAGTTTGGAGCAATCTGTGATGGTAGGTGAGTGCCTGATAAGTAAGGCATCCAAAATTTCCACATGCTTAATCCCTGAAAAATACGGGTAAATAAATAAAAGGAGAACTAGGGCCACGGCAGTCTGAAAGATGCAACTATTTTGTAACCAGAAGCAAGGCCAACTTCACAGTCAGAAGAAGATTCCAGAATAATGTTCAAATGGGCCAGCCCCTCAGTGGAATTCACTGAGAAAAGCTAGTTTCCAGGTGAACTGAAGTTCCTCTCGACAGAGAGAACAGGACCTAGAGAATGGCACAAAACACTTGTTTCATAAGCTTTGTTCTGGAAAGCTTCCATCTCAGAAAGCAGGTAGGGAAAGACAATCTCTTTGAGGAGACTCTTTGAGGAGACTTTTTGTATTTGAAATCAAATGAATGTTACCTCATGGAAACTATTTTATTAGGTGGTGTTGTATAACAAATTACCCTAAAAATTAGTGGCTTAAAACTACAAACATTAGTTGCCTCAAAATAGCTATTGCCTTAATAGCTCAGGAATGACTAAGCTGGATGGTTATAACTTTGGGTCTCACATGAGATTGCAAATAGAATGTCAGTCTGGGCTTATGTCATCTGATGTCTTGATTAGGGCTTCAGTGTCTGCTTTCAAGCTCACTCCCACAGCATTTAGTGGGAGACTTGTTTCCTCACTAGCTATGGACTGTTGGCCTCAGTTCCTTGCCATATCAGTCTCTCTATGGACATTTTGAGTATTCTCATCAGGTGGCACGTGGCTTCCCCCCAGCGTGAGCGACACCAGAGAAGGAACTAAGAGGAAACTATAAGGCATGTATGTGCTAATCTCAGAAGTTAAAGATTGTCACACTCATCTTAATTTTTCCTTTATAAGCAAAGCATTAAGTAGTTAACATTCAAGGGAAGGAGACTGAGCCTCCACTTTTTGAAGAGAAGTGTATCAAAGAATTTGTGGATATATCTTACTATGATAACAAAAAATCTTAAACTGAGCTACCTATAATTAAACTAAAATTTCTTTTCTTTGTAAATAGACCTTAGACTTCAGAGCAAGATCAGTACATAATAAAGGAAGCTACTTCTTAAAATAGGTTACATGTAAATTGTCAACCCTGTTACAGGGTAAAGATAGATCTTTGGGAGCCGAAATGCTGAAAATGTGTATATAAATTCTCAAATAGCTTTTTAAAAGTGGAATCTCTACAACCTCTATGAAGTCATTAATGGCATTCCCTCTTTTTTTATCTTTACTACCAATAAGAATAGAGAAAGGTATAACTTCTCATTTCTACAATTCTTAAATTTTACAATATAAAATACCTTAGGTTTAATAATAATAAACATTGACAGGAAGATGTGAATTTGAATATACCTCAGTTTGAATTTCACTCGTAGTCATTTATTAGTTTTGTGTAGAAGTTTCTTTATACAAGTTTCTTACTATATGCAAATAGGAACACTAATATTCCCTTTGTTCTGCCACTCAATACTACATAAATATAATTATATTTAGAGATAAACTAAGCATTGATTTTTCTAACACTTACTCTGGTTAGAACTCTGCAAAGTGTTACACGTGAAGAATACAATCAAATGATGTCTGGAGACAAACCCTTGGCCATCTTCAAGTTGAGAAAAGGAATTAATGAAATGCTTATTAGTGTTGAGCCTCAGAATGCAGTTTTTTAGTTATCAAAGGAAGACTTCTGAGCTTTAAGAATTCTGATACTGAACTCAGACAATCTTGATTGATTCCATAGTTACTAGTTCTGTGACATTGGACAAGCCAGTAATTTCTCTGTGGCTCATTTTTACCATTTATGTAATAGACATAACAGTTCCTTTTTCTTAGGTTTTTTTGGGAGGACTAAATGAGTTAATACATTAATTAGATGAAAACTTGGAATATAGGAAGTACTAAATACATGTTAACTTATCTTCATTATGATTGTGTATTATGATTATTGTGGCAGACATTTTACTCTTGTCATGAGGAAAAAATAGATTTAAATATTAAAAACAAAACAAAACACTGCTGTTAATTCCAGTGATAATTTAAAATAATTTCCCATGGGCTTTTGTGAATTATTAGAAAAAGTAAGGAAAGATTTTAATTTTTTTTAATCCCTCGTCACTTGAAATGGAGAGGAATCTCCAAAAGAGGCTAAATGTTGTATGCAGGTAAATGCAGAATGAGAAATGTTAAAATCTATTTCAATATTTATGAATCTGGATGAGATGTATAATTAGCTATTAATCATTTTGAGGCCAACTGAACAGAATGCTTTGAGGAGAGAAGAAATACTTATAGCTGCTTCTGTGGTTACATCCCAGAGCAATCAGGCTCCCTGTCTCTCCAGCCCTTTGTCCTCAGTATTCCCCATGTCCCTTAAGTCTCTTCCAATATCACTCCAAATGTGCTAATCACTGTCCAGAATTATCAACCATTTACTTAGTTCCAGTGATATACTGAGACCTTCAATCAGAGTTGAAGTTCCAATGTTTGAGAGAACTTGCCAAGAGGCTATGTATTACTGTATAGCTAGGAAAGCTTATTCTAAACTATCAGAAAGTAACTTTTCTTCATGTACTATTTTTTTTAAAGATTTATTTATTCATGCATATAAGAACCAGGTACAGGCCAGATGTGCGGGAGGGTGAGAGGATTCACCAGAGACAGAGCGGGGAACAGAACAGAGAGACTGACTGAAACACACTGCTGAGGGGAGCAGCGGGTGCGACAGGAGAGGTCTGCTGCACCATGTGGGACTCTGCCCTGCAAGCCAGGATCAAACCGGCGCTTCAGAGGCTGCAAACAGCTTTACAGCGAGGCACTCAACTGCCTGCTCCACCAGACCCTGTACTATTTTTTAGAAAGCTTTATTCAACTAAGAATTTTACACAAAAGCAAAAACCAACTTAAAATATACAGTCATTCATTACTGAAAAATTATGGAAGTTAAGCAGGGAAATTTCTTTTTCTTTTTAAAGATTTTATACATACAAGAGCTGGGGTACAGGCCAGAGATGCGGGGAGTAAGAGGATTCACCAGAGACAGAGTGGGGAACAGAACAGGTGGATTGATTGAAATACACTGCTGAGGGGAGCAGCAGGTGAGACAGGAGAGGTCTGCTGTGCCTGAGCAGGAAAATTTTTAAAGTAACAAGTTTCCACAATGCAGTGATAGCCTCTCCTGGTCAGCGGAATTCTAGAGTTCTACAATATAAAGTATCTTAGGTTCAATAATAATAAACCTTTGAGAAAGAAGTAACCTAAGTGAACAATGCCTCAACTACACGGGAATATCAGTCAGACTGTAAATATCACTTCATCTGCCTGAGATTATGAGAATGGTCAAATTTACAAAAATACTGAAGTTATTGCTAGATCTTAGTGTATACATTTTATTGCACACTTCATGTTTTCCTTAAAATTCAACTTCTGATATTCTCAAGGAGACCCTGTACTTGTTTTCAGGAACAACTTTCATTTCTATATATTTTTAATTATTGCTTATTTTACAGAAGTTCAGTGAGGGAGACAACACGACACCAGTATTACTGCCTTTTTCTTTCATCTCTTCTGGTCCTTCAAGAAGTGAAATGGGTGCTGAAGACTAACTGACTGGGGAATTGAAGATAGAATCTCTGCCCAACTCCAAATGAAACTTTGATGGTATTACACAATTTAATGCTTTAAAATAATTTGTACTAAAATGTTAATGATGTCCATGTAATATTTTCATTTTAATGACATGTACTAGTGCCTTAGTTTAATAGAAGGATAAAGAGTTTTTTTGTTTTTGTTTTTGTTTTTTGTTTTTTTTTCACTGAAAAAGTCACTGTGAGAGATTGTATGGATGGTATAATCTTATGGTGAATGACAATTGACCTTCATGTTATGGAACCAATTTTGTGCCTTTAGTTCCTAAACATGAAGGAAATCACTTGTACCTTAAACTATAATTTTCTTATCCTCTGAAAAGCAGTCACTGGACTAATAAAAAGCCCCTGACTCTTATACTTCTCTGCAATGACTGAAAGAATTACTTTGCTTTCAGGCATAATTCTTTAATCTCCAAATAGGCATTATATATCACATTCTAACTTTGAATCTATTATTTAAAAAAAGGAGCTTCAAGGAGTTCAAAAGTAAAATTACCAAATCTGAATCCTTGATATTCAGAAGAAAAAATATAGTCAAAAATCCTCGTTCCTCTTAAAAAAAATGACTTTCCTTAATTTGAAATGATAGTGGTTTAGCATATGATTCTACTAAGTTCCCTGAGGATAGTAAAGTTATATTCTTCAGTGGGATAAAACAGAAGAGATGTTTTTCTAGTGCAGCAGTAGCTGGCAACAAGAAAGTAACAGGTACTGTGGCAACAAGTCAAGTAGGCTAATTTCAAAACTAAGATAGAGTTAGAGTGGAAGACATAGTAGCCCAATGAGTAAAACGATTTTTATGAAAAATGATTAAGTCTCATTTAAAATAAAGCTTTTATGGCAGTAATTCTTAGCTTATTAATTTACATACACTATAATTCTGAAACAGTATATTTTACAACTGGGTCTATGGGAGGTTCTTTATGAAGAGAGCAAAACGTTCCCAATTTCATTTCTTACCCTTCTTGTGTGCATCACTCATCATAGAAGAATGTGTTCTTATGCTGAGGTCTTTCTGTTTAAGAAAAAGAATAAGCTTCTCAGGCTAGAGATGTACCTGTTCTAGAAATTGAACCATTTAGATAGAAGTCACTGTCTGTGACTTTTAAGGATTTTTAAAAGGCAACTTGAATTGCTGCCCATTCTACTGAAATGAAGGAGAGAGAACCCTACTCTTCTTGAAGGCCTCAGTGTCTCCAACTAGAGGCACCAATTTGAAATATTTCAAAATTTAATTAAGAAAACAGAAAAAAAGCAGAACTGTGGTTGGTGAGATGTAGCCAAGATGACTGGGCTAACATGATCATATGTACCCTCTCTCTGCTCAGGTTTTCTTACTATCAACTTAGACTTAACAAACCTCAGTCAGTTCAGAGCCTATTGAAAATATCAAATTTTTATCCCAAGATATAACATTGATATTTTTAAAATACAAAAACAGTCTATTTCACAATATTCTATAAAATTGTGATGTCATCTTACTCGTTTTTTATTTAATGTAACTGTCTATAAAATGGAAACCTAGATTTTGTTTTAATGATTTTAATTTTTTAAAAAAGATTATCCTTTTGAGGAAAACAAAGATATGATATCAAACGATCTTGAAAATATAATGCCTTTGGCTATTTAAAGAGACTGAAATTTTGTTAGTAGACTTTTAATCATTTAAAACAATGAATAGAGTATCTTCTATTCATTTTCAATAGAACAAGGGAGTATTAAAACAAGACCATTCCATCAGAGAAGCTTGATTATTTCCTCAGTGTTTTAAATTATGCATATGATTGGTGACACAAATACATGTTTAAGTGGTTGCAAATTTAAAAAATCAATATTCCCAAAGAACTAAAATTATGCCCAATCATAAATAACAAATTAATTCACCTGCATATTTTGATCTACAACTTACCCTATGAACACGAACATTTTATAAAAGGGAAATATCTTTTCACGTCAACTTGTGTTCATTATATTTCATGCAAATATAGTTCAAATCAAACATAAGCCTTTTCAAAGAGGAAAAAAATAAGAATTGTTAACTATTCTTTTCTTTCCCAGATGATCTGGTGTGATATGTGGACTGCCATGTTGCACCAAACCCACAGCAACCAGGACTCCATTGTTCCCCAGGGAAACGTAGCCTATGCGGGAATGTGATGGTGTGCTCTGCAAGGAACGTGGAAAATAGCGTATGTCACTACTGTACAGTATACAACAGACAATTATGATTCAACTGTCCAAATTATAATCAGTTTGACAAATGTCCACAAGCGTCTTCATTCTATTTTATATTTTCCCTAAGACAAGGCAATCACACAACCAGACAATTCCATCAGGGAAGCTTGTTAGCTGCTTAGTCTGTTAAACCCTGGTTGCCATAGCATCTAGAGTTGAAAAAGCTGCAGATTGGCATGAAAAAGCATGTCGACAATTGCCCTGTCACAGCATGCAAGCCAGGTCTGCTCAAAGGCAGCACACTACAAGTTTTCTTTCCCAGTTTGCACTACCCCATGCTGTTTAATAATATCCATTTACTGGTATTGGGATTGATCTAGCACAGTGTAAAATTCACATCTAGTGAGACTTTGCTTTTCACATGGAGTGAAATTCTTTAACAAATGGGAGTATGGCAATTAATTTAGAAATGTAATACTGTATATGCTATAAGAAGTATATTTAGATTTAATAGAGAAACTGTCCAAAATTTTAATGCACAGTTCTTGAAAGAGCCAAGTAGTTTTACTTGGCAATTTTTCCAGTTGACTTTCTAGTCATTTCTGAAGCCTAGTTAGTCATACTTTGGAGATGACAGACAGCATTCAAAATTTGGTACATTTTTAAAAAGTGTTTTAATCATGCCATAGTTATTTCTTCTTTATGTGCATGGTATAATTTAATTAAGGATATACATTTCTAAAATAACTATAATTTAATTAAATATTAATATCATGAACAGTGAAATTATAGTCTTGAGAGCAATGTGCATCAGTTTTTTTCCAGGGGGATCATATACTTAATGGTGATAGATTACTATGTATTATTAAGAAAGTGGATTTCTACCAAAGGTAATTCAAACACCTGCCAACTCTCATATTTATACAGTAAATGATTTTAAAGAAAGCAAGCATGTTTACAAACAATATTAGCTTACTGAAACAACAAAAATATCAAAGTGTTTTCATAAACTCTGAACTTTAGAAAATAGTTTTTGTTGAGAAGTTTATACTTGTATTATTCAGTTTTTTCTTCTTCCAATATCACCTTCTATTCTGTCACTCAATTTAGTTTTCCTTCAGTGCCACAAAGAACAAATTTTCTTTCAGTGACACTAAAGAGCAAATTAAGCAAGCAGACCAATAAGTATTTCAAATATAGGTGTTTTCTATATTTTCTATAATGCTTTTTCTTTCCATTGATATCCAATAATTTTTAATACCATGACATTTAACTAAGTAGAAATTACCTCATTTTAAGCTTACACATTAAAAACTTGATAGTTTACCAAAACACTAGGGAAGTTAATATTTACACTAAAACAAAATCACTGAAGTAAATGATTATTTTTCATATTCCTGAGCTATTTGAAGATCTCTTTTCCTATACAAGATTTTTCTAAAGAGAATAATCAAAATATAACAACTATATTTTATGTGTCTACGTAGATGTAGCTATACCAATATGAAAATGGTGTCGTTGAGTGACCCTCTCAAACTACAATTTTAAATCCTTCATTTTCTAGGAATTCTCAAATATCTCAAAATCTTGGGATAATACTTGCCTCACATATGGTGTCCATGAATGTGTTTTCTTATACCACATCTTCCAGTTAAAAAAATGAGAGAAAAGCTGTTTACTTGTTAAAGGTCTTTTTATAAGTTTTGATGACTCAAAAACACCTTCATTTTAACACATGAAATTTGGCAAAGAACTTAACCATGTTACCATTTGAAAGACTTTGATATTTTGAAAAAGACTTAAAAACAACAGAGAGATTGAAACTTAAGTTGGCTTTTGTGTTTAGAACATAATTTCCTCAAGTGTTTCTTTTATATTAAGGTTTTACTACTGAAAGTTATCTCCCAGAATTCTGTAATAAATCAAAGCTGTAGTTTTCCTGAATGAACAATGGTCACTAGAGTCACAAACTTTACCTACCAAGTTAGAAAAAAAAAATATATTGGTATAAGATTACAGTAGTCTAAATAAATAAATGTGTATGTCAAACATTTTTTAAAATGTTGAAACAAAATTTCATATTACATTTTTCTGGAAAGATTGTATTTAAACTTTTGTTTGTTTCTAACTTCCTTAATTCCTTTGCAGGAAGGTTCAATGCAATTCTCTAAGTTGGATTAAAGGAAGTACCACCTCTTAATCAGTTTTTAGAGTATACATGCATTGGGTAGCATGGAAATGATCATATATCCTTTAACTCAGAGTATCCTTGCCTTAGTCAGGATACATCAGGTCTTCCTTGTCACCCAAATGTTGCCTTTGTCTCTGACTTACAAGTAAGTGTTAATCTTTACAACTGTGATGTATTGATACATCCTTTACCACTACATTTAAAAGAATAATTACATATTTCCCTTTTATACCTGATTTATTTCCTATTCATCTACTCTGAAATTGGAAATTAAATTATTCTTTCTGGATTGCATAGAATATTTACATATCATTATTACTTTTGTACATTCACTACAAATAATCTACTTAGCAGTCATTTCAATTACTTCCAAATTGAAATTATACAAGAAAATGTCAATAAAGCACATATTCCATAAAATGAAAAATAAACCTTGACTTGTGGTAGTTAATAGGTGGTATCTTGCAATGTCATTAGTTCCTTTCATAATACAAAAGGTAAATGTCATAATAAAGATATTACATTGCTACATTTTGTAAAATTTCTGCACCCCCTCTATTTGCCAAATGAAATACTAACTGGCACAAAATGTAGGTTTCATATAAGCACATACATTCTTGTGTAAGGTAGTTCTTGTTTTTCTGGATGATTTTGCCTTATTCTGAAATTCTCTTCACCTGACTGAAAGCACATTAACTGCTAGATAGGCATCACACTGATGTCTCCATGCTGTAGCATACAGCCGTGAATTTGCTACGATCTGTTTAATCAGCAGTGTATTGATTTTCCGCAGCTTTCCTTCATTTTAGCCCCATAGCAGGCTTCTGTAATTTCCTTTGGACAAAGTGTAACCAAACTGTGCTAAGTGATGTTGATTTGCAGCAAAAGTAAAGGGGTAAATATAAATTAACAAGCTATAAACATTTTACAAGTGGGGAGTCAATAAAAACAGTGTCTGCAGTTTCTTTAAAAAAAAATGATTTGAAGCAGATTGTTAACAAACGTGTCCAAAGAAACTGACATGAGTCTGAGAATAATTTTTGCGCTTTGTGATTAAGAATTGATCAGTCTAAAAGCCTCGGATGCAACTGAATCACCCATAAGCTGCTGGCCTGAAAAGGCTCAGCAGGGGCTGGTATTTGTTTGTTAAACTCCCATGATTCCAAGTAGATAATTGGTCTGTGAAGTTCATGGCAGAATCTGAATTTGCTTTCTTGCTTCCCAGCTGGCTGAGCACTGGTTTATAGACTTCTGTGTACAAATTTAGCCAGCAGCAAACCTCACATCTTTAATATAAAAGGTGTTTTGTTGTGTTTTTCAGGTGCTGAGTGGAAAGCCCACACTCCAGAAGCTCATTAAAAGGGCCAAGTTACAGTACAGGTTTATTTCTGTCACAGCGTTTCTGAAAACAGTGACAAGGATTAATATGTTTCTTTAGTACTGGAAAAAGCCTGACACAATCCCTTGTGAATTTGATCATCTGTTTCATTGCCTGTACAAGATTCAATCTCCTATTATATCCTGAAGTTACAGCTGTAAACTAATGCTGGTAAGAATTCATAAGTTATTGCAGAAGCCTGGGGCAAAACTAATTGTTTTATTCAACAGTCACTTATTTATTTATTATTTATTTCATGCCCCTCTCCTATCATATTTTCCCTCTGTTCCTCTTCAAAGTCAAGATTATCTGGTTCTTTGTCTGAATGTGCTGAACAAATACAGAGACATGGGCTGTTTATGTTTCCAGAAGATTTCAAAAAAGTTGTTACAGATCAGTATATTGTGAAAATGCGGTCGATTCTAAATTTCTTATAAAGCTATTCTTGCTTTCTTTTTCTTGAGATGGAAATTCCATCTCAAAAAAAAAAAAAAAACATCATGTGACATTAGGCTTTATCTGCTAGTGGTTGCTATGTTTCTGGGACATGATTTGACATGTGGTACATGCAAATCCTAGAAAAGTGCAAACTATATCATAAAATGATTCTGTTTTACATCAAATTAGAGAAGCAAATTGCTGTTTGCTATTTTCAAAATTTAAAGTTATAACAATATGCTATATTGATACCATAAGACAGTAAATTTTCTCCATTGAGGAATCTGTCTCTCTCTTTCTCTTTCTCGCTCTCTCTCTCTCTCATTGTAAAGGAATCTTTATTCCCTACCTAGCAGTTGTATATTATGGTAAATTATATGCTACATTTGCATTTTAGAAACAAAAATATGTATATTGAAAAATTTGAACTTTATGCAAGTGCAAAATAAGGCCCAAGCAGAAGGATTCCTAATTATCCATGTGTGTACACTTTATAAGATTTGTTAGAAATTATTGCAAGATTATACTGAAAAATTACATTCATGCAATGTTTGAAATTAGACATTAAGCTTCCATTATTCTTAACAGAAGTTGTGTACTTAATTCCCTATGCACCACAGACATTTTAACCCATAATAACTGATTGTAAATACAGTATGAAACTAGCTAGAGCCTTATTTACACCTGCCAATTTGCTGCCCTCCAGCACTAAAAACAAAAACAAAATGGTAGCAAAGGAACTGCCAAGCAAAACACACTCTGCCCCTCATGTACACTCCTTTCTATTTCCACAAACAGAACCTTTTGCTTCGTGTTTTCCATCAACAAATTCAACTTTGGGATTTAAAATAAAGTTAAGGAAAGACATTTGCATGACATGACACTAACAGAATAATTGTTGCAATGTTAGTACTAGGAGCTCTTTATGGCACTTTCATTGAGAAGTAACATGTGCCATGCAAAATATAGCAATGGCAGCCACTTATTTTTATAGAATAGCTATAAAATTCAAACTCATTTTTTTCATACACTAAAAAATCCCATGTTATTCATTAAAAATATGTCAGTTTGACTGATAAAGCTGTATTCCCTATTGTTTTTCATCCCCTCCGCTTCCCTATCATTTTATTTATACAATTAATGACAGCTCAACTATATGTTCTATTTCTTAGAAACTTAAGATTTTGTCAGCATTTTCACGAAGTTTCCCCTACTACTTTTAATTCAATAAAAATAACTTCTGCTTAATGTTAGACACTGTTTTATCCTTCTACTGTGGATACAGTTATTTGCATTATTCTTGCATATATTAAGATAGTAACATAAGGCATATAATAATGACTTGTATACATAATAGCATCGTTTTTCAGCAAGTACTATATATGTTGTTTGATAGTGAACTCTAGATCCTTAAACATTTCAGTACATTGACTACCAAAAGAACTCGTGTATTCTGACTCTAAGATTTTTGAAAACAAATTTATTTTTAATCACATAGAAGAAAATTGGGGATGATTCCATGGACAAATTGATAAGCCAAAATTATAATTCAATACTCTTTATACTTTCTAAATCATCTTAATATTTCATACCAAAAATTTATGATTTCCAGGACTGGTAAACACATACGTGGAGAAGTATGTGTGTGTTTTATTTGCTGGATTGTAGGATTCTGAAGGCAGGGTAATGTTTCTTTAAACTTTCAACCGACAGAAAGCACATATTTGGTAAACAGTAAATATTCATTACATTGAATGAGTCACTCAAAACATGAATTCTCAATATATGGTGCCTTAACATATTATACCAACTCCTGTCACCTATGGCAATGATGTTGCTCAGTTTTTCAGGTCAATATATTGCAATCACAAATTGTTGCACAAAATATGAATAATAAGAGAAGATATATAAGATGAGAATAAAAAGCAAAACAGTAAACAATGTATGGCAGGATTTATTTGGATGTGGCATTACTTCTATAAATAAAAAGTGGTTAGATATTTTAGGGAAAAAAAACAGTGAAATTCCAAGAATTGCTTTTTCTTTTAAGACTGTGAAGTATAGAATCCAATGAAGCATTAGTAAACATGAAAATACTACTATACATGTCATGATTGCTGTAAATTTGTGAGAGAGTACTAATCAATCCATATCATTCAGTATAAATTACATGAAAAATATACAGTTGCAGTTTTGTTGTTCTTTAGTTTAAGTAACTAAACAGCAGGACTTATCTCAAAATGTATACCAAATCTATACCAAGAAAATCTATACCAAAAAAAAGCAATTAAGACAGATATAACTTATTAAAACAAATTTGGAAATCACCTATATGTAGCTTTAGTCAGTTAAAAATAACTGAATGTTCCAATTGCTTAAAACCTCTTGAGGAGAGGGCCTCCCTGGTTAAGACACAAGGGGTTAAGACACAACCTATGAAGCTCTCTGCAGCCTCTGTAGCACAAGTTCAATCCCCAGTCAGCCAGGGAGCAACCCACATGGTACAGCAGACCTCGCCTGTCTTGCCCGCTGCACCCTTCAGCAGTGTACTTTGGTCTATCTGCCTGTTCTGTTCCCCACTTTGTCTCTGGTGCACCATCTCATCTCCCACACCTTTCTGGCCTGTGCCCCAGCTCTTGTATGCATGAAAAAATAAATCTTAAAAAAAAAAAACTCTTAAGGACAAAGAAGATAAGTTTTCACATTCAAACTAAAAGAATGTCCACAAAATATTACCATAGCTACTTTGAAATAGAAACTTAAATTAGCACTTTTTACATAGGTTAGGAAAAAAAATATTTACCAATTTCTGATCTCAGATGTTAATTAACCCCTAGAACAGTTAGGTATTGAACTAAGTTATGTAGGTATATGATAGAAGCCTGAGGCATAGTTCTAAGGACAAAATTTATGCCAACGGTGTCAATTGGACACTTAAAAAGAAGTGTTCACTTAGGATGATTAATGACTATCTAATCTCTTTGTTGACTTCTTTTTGCAGTTAAGTGGTGGTCTCAAGTTTATTTTGGTAATAAAGCACTGTTCTGGGAAATGATTTCACATCTTTAGTTCTCATCCACCTTTGGGTTTTTGTTGAGTGGAAATTAGGCTTTATTCCCTCAGTTTTGTTTTATTCAACAGTATGCTATACATTTTCATTCAAAAATGTTCAAACCAGTAAATGAGATATGTAATGTCCTGATCTCTGTAGTGCTGTGAGTTAAGGTAACTTAAAGGAGTTAAAATAAGTCAGTGATCTAAACAAAGAGAACTCCAGATCTTAGTTTATTTGAGCACAAGGAATGATTTATGTTTTTTCAGCTTGTTCTAATTTCTCAACTAGTATTTAACTCTTTTATTCCTGGCTATCAAACACGTAACTCTGTAAAGGTTTTTTTTTTTTTTTCATGCAAAGAATATGCATTCATTAAGTGTAGGTAATTTATCCTAGGGAATTTTATCAATGAGCTAACAAGAGAATATTTACCTAGGATACCTAGGATATATATGAAATTTTATCTCATTACAACCAATGATAATACACAGATAAAGCACTTAGAGTGAAACTACCTTTTTATACCCAAATTATATGTTTGTTGAGCTATTTCTTTCAAAATTTAAAATAGTTAATTGATTGTTCTTACAGGAAGCAATTCCCTTGGGGAATAAATTAAATCATGGAGGAGATTGGCCCAAGTGAATTTCCAAGTCTTAGTCAACAATATTTACAAATCTCTTATTTCATAACAAAAGACTGTATCAGGTTTGATAATGGATTCATCCAAAAAGGAGGGGGAAATGTAGGATTCCTGCCCATGGAACATTTTTGCATATATTGTAAAATGAGGACATACATTAAAAAATACTTAATGGACACTTTTAAAGTTTTTATTGGAGTAACATTACATTATAACGTTATATAAGTTTCAGCAGTGCATCAGTAGAAAGCAACATCTGTTTATGCTACATTATGTTCACCACCAGATTCCAATTCTGTACCCCACCATACAATTGACTCCTTTTGCCCAATTTTCTCATTCCTTTCCTCTCCGTTCTGGTAACCACTAAAAGTTTATTTTTCTTTTATTTAGTTAATTTATTTGTTTAACTTTTCTGTGTATCACAATGTGAAATTATACAGTATTTGTCTTTCTCTGTTTAAGCATAGCGTCTAGGTCTGTGCATCTTGTTGCAAATGTCAGGATTCCATCTTTTTTTCAGATGAGTAGTATTTCATTGTGCTTATATGCTTATATGCTTCTTTATCCAACTATCTGTTAGTGGGCACTGAGCTTGTTTTCATCTCTTGGCTATTGGAAATCTGTCATCATGGAGATGCATATATCTCTTTGAATTAATGTCTTTTAGCTTTATGGGTGAATACCCACAAATGGGTCATGTGGAGTTTCTGCTTTTAATTTTTGACTAGTCTTCACAATGCTTTCCATAATGGCTGCAACAATTTACATTCCTACCACAGTATGTTAGAGTTAACTTCTTTCTTTTCTAACACTTGTTTTTTATATTTTGGATTACAGCCATTCTCACAGGTGTGATGTCTCATTGATGTTTTGATTTATATTTCCACCAATAAGAGATAATGAGCATGTGTCCTGTGGTCATCTGTATATCTTCTTTAGTATCCATTCACAACCTCTCCCCATTTTTAATCAGGTTGTTTGGTTTTTTGTTATTGAGTTGCATGAGTTCTTTATATATTTTGAATATTAACCTTTGTCAGATGTATGATATACAAATCCCATTCAGTGGGATGTCGCTTCATTTTAATGATTTCTTTTTTTTTGCTGTGCAGAAGTTTTTTTAGCTTGATGTAGCACCATTTGAGGTTTTTTTGCTTTTGTTTCCCTTGTTGTTGAACTCAAGTTCCCAAAGGTGTCTTCAAGGCAATAGTTTATTGCCTCTCTTTTCTCCAGTTTTTTATGCTTTCAGGTATTTTATATATCTTTAATTCATTTTTAATTAATTTTTGTGCACCATGCTAGATAGTGGTCCAGTTTCATTCTTTTGCATGACTGTCTAGTTTTCCCAACATAACTTGTTAAAGAGGCTTTCCTTGATTCATGGTATCTCTTTGCTCCTTTTTCCTAAACTATCCATAATTATTTGGTTTTATTTCTGGGATCACAACTCTGTTCTGTTGTTCTACATATCTGCATTTGTCCTTATGCCATGCTGGGTGTTTTTCTTTGTTGTTATTAAATTTATTTATATATATTTTACAACAGTGTTCATTTTTTTTATAGTAGTTGCTTTCTCCTCTCAGGTGTAGCCCCTGTAAAATTCCCACCACCAGTTCACCTGTGCACCATAGTCCCTTATGCTCTTCCCACCTCTCATTTGATCCCTCTTCCTTCCTCTTCCTTGCAGAATGTCTCTGATTTATAGTTGCCTGTTAATTTGGGGTTTTTATTTATTAATATTTCCCTGATCCCTTATTTGGTTCCCCTATATTTTTCCTGTAAGTGAAACCATCTAATATTTTTCTTTGTCCTTCTGGTTTATTTCACTGAGCATAATCCCTTTCAACTCCATCCAAGTTGCTGCAAATGGCATGAATTTCTCTTTTTGATTGCTGAATAGTATTCCATTGTGTATATATACCACATCTTCTTGTCATCTATATGCCATCCAGTCATCTATTTTGGGACATTTGGGTTGGTTACATATCTTATCTATTATAAATAATGCTGAAATATACATAGGGTTGCAGGTATCCTTTTGATTTAATGTTTAGTGTTATTTGGGTAGGTTCCTAGAAATGAAACTAGACTACTACCTCACAGCATGCACAAAAAACAATTCAAAAGGGATAAAAGAATTGAACACAAGACCTGAAACCAGAAAATATATAGAAGAAAATATAGGCAGAATACTACATGATATACGTCTCAGTAACATCTTTAAAGACTCATCTCCAAGAAAATGTTTGCACTCCATACAACCAAAAGGGGACTGATCACAAAAATATACAAAGAAATAACATGACTCAACAAAAACAAAGTAAACAGTCCAGTCAAAAAATGGGCAGAAGAACTTAAAAGATATCTCTCCGAAGAGGAAATGCAAATGACCAACATATATATGAAAAAATGTTCAACATCACTTGTAATCAGGGAAATGCAAATCAAAACCACAATGAGATACCACCTAACAGCAGTAAGAATGGCACATATTAAAAAAAACTAGCAACAACAAAGATTGGTGAGAATGTAGTAAAAAAGGAACGCTCCTACACTGCTGGTGGGAATGCAAACTGGTCCAACCACTATGGAAACCTGTGTAGAGGTTCCTCATACTACTGAAAATGGAGCTACCATATGACCCAGCAGTTCCACTCCTAGTGATCTGCCCCAAGAGTACAAAAATGTTGATTCAAAAAGAATATCTGTATCCCTGTATTTATTGTACAACTATTTATAATAGGTAAGACTTGGAAACAACCCAAATGCCCAAAAATAGATGACTAGATCAAGAAGATGTGGTATATATATACAATTGGAATACTATTCAGCAATCAAAAAAGATAAACTCATGTCATTCACAGCAACATGGATGGAGCAAGAAGGGATTATGCTCAGTGAAATAAATCAGAAGGAAAAAAATATCAAATGGTTTCACTTATAGGAGGAATAGAGGGGAACCAAATAAGTGACCAGGGAAAAAAGTAATAACTATAAAAAATACAACAAAACAAAAAAAAAAAAAAACAGGCAACTATAAATCAGAGACATTCTTCAGGGGGAGGGGAGGGAGAGAGATTAAAACAAGGGTGGGAAGAGTATAAAGGACTATGGTGATGGTGCATGGGTGAATTGGTGGAAGTTCCATAGGGACTATGCCTGAGAAAAGAAAGCAAACATTGTGGGGAAAAAATGAACAATGATGTAAAATATAGAGAGAGAGAAATATTTTTTTAAAAAACTCATCTCACAAAGAAGTGAAGGAAAAGATAAACAGCTGACACTACACAAAACTAAAAAGCTTCTGTACAGCAAAGAGACATTAACCATGCTGTTTTGATTGCTACCACTTTGGAGCATAAATAGATGCCAAGGAGCATGATACTTCTATCTTTGTTCTTTTTTTTTTTTTTACAGGGTTGTTTTGGCTATTCATGGTATTTTATAGTTCCAAATAGATTTCATGGTCGTTTTCTCTTTTTCCCAGAAGAATGCTGGTGGGAATCAATAAGGATTGCATTGAGTGTATATTTTTTCTTTGGATAACATAGCCATTTCAATAATATTAATTTTTCTTCCAATTCATGACTGTAGAATAGCTTCCCATTTCTTTGTGTCTTCTATTTCTTTTAACAATGTTGTGTAGTTTTTAGTCTTTTTCTTCTTTGGTTACACTTATTCCAAGGTATTTGATTTTCTTTTAGACCAAGTGTAAATGGGATTGTTTGCCTGATTTCTCTTTCTGCTAGTTTATTTGCATAATGAAATAATAGACCTTTGTATATTAATTTTATAGCCTCCAAGTTTACTGCATTCAAATATTATTCTAATAGCTTTTTACTGGAGTCTATGTTTATTATATACATAAACACTTTCATGGATCAGTGCTATGTAAGTACCAAAAAATGCCAAGAGGCGGTGTAATCACAATCAGGTGAGATTAATCATAAAAAAATATTCCAGATCAGTTTAGTATTAAACCAGGTTTGAAGAAATGAAGAACTATTTGATGGAGAGGAGAAAGACTAAACAAGTTCTTCAAAAGGGAATTAAATGTCATTCAACAAATATTGAATGTTTTCTATGTGCAAGATACTATACTCAGAATTTGGTGAATATGCAAAAAATATTGTGCATGCCTTCATGATCTTTCTATCCAGTGATGACACATAGAGGCAAATAACAATGATAAATGCCAAGACTCAAGAACAGAAACATACACAAAATGTACATAGAATGGAAAGTTTTTTTTCCCACACTAATGATTCCATGGAGAAGAATCAACATAAATTGATTTATGAGAAGAACAGGCATGGGTCATCAGTTGGCTGATAATCTTAGAAACATATTCATCAACTCCAGTTTCAGTCCCGAGAGCTGTCAATCAGAAACTCACTCCAGAATGTCATCCATGTCCCTTGTTCCTTCTTTCCACATTATGCAAAACTCTCAAACTCATAATCACAATCTTTAGCCCACAGGTAGGGGTAATGTATTCCAGTCAAAAGAGAGAAAATGAGAAAGACTACTTTCCTTTTTCTCCTTTTTTCTCCTCTTTCTCCTTGCCATTTGCCTTTTCCCTTTTGAGGAGCTTTTGTGACTCATCCCACACCCCACAGCATGTATCTTTTTTTAAGATTATTTATGCATATAAGGACTGGGGTACAGGCCAGAGGTATGGGGGGTGAGAGGATACACCTGAGACAGAATGGGGAGCAGAACAGGTGGATTGACTGAAATAGACTGTGAGGAGAGCAGCGGGCAAGTCAGGAGAGTTCTGCTGCTCCATGTGGGTAGCTCCCTGGCTGGGAATCGAACTCCCACTGCAGTGGCTGAGGATAGCTTCTTAGGTTGCATCTTAACCCCTTGCACCACCAGGGAGGCCTAGCATGTATCTTTATGAAACACACTGTGCCATTTAACTACAAAGGAGACTGTTATTGTAGTTTTCCACTGGGCATGCTACACTCCTAACATAACAGTTAAATAGCAAAGAAGATAAGAACAAATGTGGGATAGGAAGCTGTAGTCTTCACCAGGGTAGAACTGAAAATTCTTATTTTAAAAGCACTAAAATTGAACAAGAATGTGCTCAAGAATCACTATGAAAACAATATTTGACAGACACTGCATTAACGATTATATGTAAAATAAAAGGTTTTTGAAAAAAAATTAGGGCCTCCCTGATGGTGCAGCAGGTTGAGCACAGCGCTGTGAAGCTGTCACGCCAGTTCAATTCCTGGCCAGCCAGGGAGCAACCCACATGGCGCGGCAGACCTCTCATGTTGTGCCCGCTGCTCCATCTGCTTGTTCTGCTCCCTGATCTGTCTCTGGTGAATCCTCTCACTCTCCCACACCTCTAGCCTGTACTCCAGTTCTTGTATAAACATAAATCTTTAAAATAAAATAAAAAATAATTTAGCACAAAATAATTTTTAGATTACTGGTTTAAAGAGCTGAGATATCTTCAATTTATATAATTATAGATAGACTGAAATAATCAACTAAAAAGATGACTTGCTTGTTAACAAAGTATGTAACAGAGAATTGTGTTGGGTGGGAAGGGGATCTAGATTTGCAATTAGTGAATGGTATACATTTGTTTAATTTGCAAAACTGCTACTATAAAAAAGACTGGAGATATCATAAATCTTTGAAACAGGAAGAAGACAAAGGTGCTGAAAGACATGGATAGTAGTTTTTTATATAGTTTTATAACAGAGTAGAAAGGATATCTTCTAAGACTACAAAGAGGGACAAACATAATAGGTCTGAACTACCATTTAGCATACGCACGTGCACAATCACATGACACACATACATGCACTTTCCATAGTTTTGCTAATTGATACCCCATTCACCCAAATTCAAAATGTAGGAGTCATCTTTTCTTTCTTCACCACCCGTATCTAATCATTAGGAATTCCTGTAAGCATTGCATATAAAATACTTAACTTGGCCATTTGTTACCATCTCTACTACCACCTTAATTCAAACTCCACTATATCATGCCAGGGTCTCATCCTGAAAATCAGGGTGATCTTTTAAAGAATGCCACTCATATGTCTAAAACTGGTGACTAGCTTCCTACTGCAATTAGAATAAAAATCAGCAGATTCTGTATCATGGCCAGCTTACATAGCCATGAATGATCTAATGAGCGTTTCTACTCATTCTTTTCATGTCGATATACTTCTTACTTCTGTATCATTAAGATCATTCCTACTTGTGTGTTTATTGTTTGACCTTACTGTTTGTCCTACCTTGTCACTCTTCCCTCTAGATGATCATGTGCATCTATTAGCTCCTTATTGTTCAGGTCTCAGAGGCCTTCAGAGTCTAGCCTATCTAAAGTCACTCATGCTTCATTTTATTTATTATAACTTTCCTTATTTAAGTTTGGGATATTTATTGTGAAATGCGTCTGTCCAGCAGAATGTTAAGCCTGTAAGGCAGGCACCTTATCATCGTGTGCATAATTGCGTCTCTTCATTTAGAACAGTTCCTGCTTCCACAGTAAATACTTGTGGAATGGATAAATTATTATAATGGCTAAAGGAAAATGTCCACAGCATTGTCTTTGAAATGACACAGGTCTTTGGATTAGGTGATAAGAACCAAGGATAAATAGTACTACTCTCTTGCAGAAGCAAAAGTACTGTTGTGGCAAAAAGCTAAAACTAGTTTTAGGCAGTTTGGGTACACCCTGACACAGTACATAGCAAGCAAATATTCAGATTGGGAAATGAATTAAAAAGGATAATAATAACAGCACCAGAAACTTGTAGAATCTAGTAAATTGTCACTACAAACCAATTTACTCAGGAAAGTCCCATTTTATATCTCTTGTCCCAACATAATTAACTGTGCCCCCATTTCACTCTCAAGTGTTCCTGGATGAAAAACTATATGATCATTCTACATCTAGAATGCGAAAGATCTATCAGTTGGATTTCCTACAAGCCAGTGAAGGATGATAGATTTCTGGGTAGTTGTATTCCATTTTACTTATACCTCTGAAGTGCAGAGCAACTCAGAATGTTTTCCACATACACAGGTCTCAAAGGGATCGACATGGACTTTTCCACCAGCTGCTTCAGTGACTCTTCAATAAGCATTCATCCAGGGAACTCAGCCTGAGCTCCTGTGAAAGTATTTGGCATAAAAGAATTAACACTGCTACTTCTGATGCAAGAACAGCATGTACTTCACTGAATCATCAAGTCAAACCAAAGATGGAAGGAATCCCAGAATGCCAGCTGGGCAAGGCTCCTGCTGTAGGAAGCTAAATGCAAAACTTTGATCTGGCCTCTAAAGGGCATTTCTTTAACATAGGTGAAATGGTCCATGTGAAGACTACATTACACGAACAAACCACATAACTGTATGGCAGCTCTACAAATTCACGGAATTTATACATACAGCTCTAATAAATTTTCACTGCATTTTCTGTAGATTTTTCCAACTGAATTTAGAGAAAAGAATTTTTAAATATATTTAACAAGTTTTCTCTGATAAAATTCTTGACATTACCAGAATTAGTATAGTATTTAAAAAGCACAAGTAATTGCTTGGGGTTTTATGTATTGTATATCAAATAATCCTTATAAATATTCTAGGAAAAAAGATTTCATTAACTATTTCTGTTTTATAGATTATAAGCATAATTCCTAATGTGGTTAAACAACTTAACAAAATTACTTTAAGTGGAATTCAGACCTCAAGCTATAAACTGCAAAGCCTGTACTGAACTATTGTGCTTTTCCATTTAAATGATGCTATAATTTTGCACACTAGTACACATAGTATAATTGAACAGGATGTGTTAAATAATTTTTTACAAAGGTAAGTCCTCTCCTCAGAGAGCTTATAATCTAAATCTGTCCTACTAGTTAAAATAAATTAAACTTATCCACAAAAAGATTAAAGAAATGTGTCATAGCATTTAAGAGTATCATTTTTAATTTTAAAATCCTTTGTTTTAGTATATTTTCACAATTAGCAATCTTTTCTCAAATCCTTTGTACAGTTGTACTACTAATAATCATAGTATATGATGACATTAGTATTTAATATGTGAGAATATATTCCAAGTCCTTTATATAGAAATTAATTTAATCCTCTTATATTATCACTTTTCAGGTGAGAAAACTGAGGTACTAATAAATCAAAAAACTTATCTGAGTTCACACATTTTTAAGAGTGGCAGGGCTCAGATTCAACCACACACCTTCTATCCTCAGAAAGTACATAACAACCCTAAATCTTTTTCTCTTAGTCTACACAAAATGGTTAATTAATCACTTCCCTGCCACTTCAGTTTTTCTTTTTTTTAAGACAAATCAATGAAAGAAAACATTGATTTTTCTTTGTTTTTTGGAACAAAGTATAATGAACCACACAGATAACCTAAGCCAGTACAAAGAAATAAAAAAAGTTAGTTAGTTATTTTTCCCTACCTTTAGCTATATAGACTTTCTAGAGAACTAATGGCATCCAAAGAACATAAATTTTCTTGTTTTTGTCAGCTTAAACCACAGGGAATGAATTTTTTTTTTTAATATTTTAATGTATTCTTTTCTTTTGGTCTTTTCTGCTAATGATCTCTTTAGTAGATCCAAAGAAGCCATCTGTAGGAAAGAGGAAAGTGTATAAATAAAAAGGAAAAACAAGAGCCTCTATGGTGAGTTAGGGGTTAAGTCTCAACACTATCACACTGCTGAGTCCTGAATTCAATCCGCAGCCAGGGAGTCAATCCACAAATGGCGCAGTAAACCTCTCCTGACTCACCCGCTGCTCCCCTCAGCAGTGTATTTCAGTAAATCTGCCTGTTCTGCTCCCCACTCTGTCTCTGGTGAATCTTCTCACCTCCCCCACACCTCTAGCCTACACCCTAGTTCTTGTATATGTAAATAAGTAAAAATAAATCTTTAAAATAATTAAATAAGAAAAATAAGAAATTAGAACTATAACAGAAGAATAGAGAAATATTTTTTACCTATGATATCCTAAATGAAATTTTTAATTTCAAAATATGCTTGCAAGCTATTCTCATGTTTTAAAAATAGATTTATACCTATGACTTTAAGGTAAAAGAAGTTTTTTATTGATTTTTCTATTTTATCTCTTGAGTTTTCAGTGAATAGGCCTGCCAGTTTCATTGCAGAGTATAGTGTAAGGGACAAGTGGACTATAAATCAATTTGCCTTTCTGGCAAAGTGGGTTATGGAGTGAAAAAAAAAGACAAAGCAAGATGAAGACATGTATCTTCTCTCTTTTTTGACAAGAATCCAAGTGTTAAATGAGCTGAGTAAAACATGTTAAAATATTTCTAAATATTATATTCACTATAATATGAACATATAAATTACTGAAATATAGGTTCAATGGATGTTATCAGCCATCCAAACTTCCAAACTCTCTGTAGGTTCTATCCAGCATTCCATTGGGGAAGAAATGGAATTAAATATGGAGATGGCCACAACAAAAGAACACTTGATAGAACTGCATGGACATGGAGAAGAAGCCTCAGAGTTATTTTCAGCTCCCTGTAACATGGAAAGCATTCAGTATTTACCAACTTTTGGACAGGGACAAAGAAGTTAGTCAGGTGTATAAACTAACTATAAAAGTTAGTTGATATCTATAAACTGGTAAATGAGCCCCGGGAGTGAGATTCAAAATAACTTCATGACATAGGCTCTGGTGTGACCATCAGAGATCAGGAGCTGAATGCAGTAGGTTACATGGAGTACAGGAGGTCTGCATCACTAGCAGAAGCTGTGGTGGGACTTGCTTCAGTCAAGTAATAGGTTCTGATCAAGCCAAGAGACCAGATCATGAGTTATGCCACTATATTGTGTGACATGATTGAGTATCATTGGCTGAATGATCACCCAGAAATAGTACCACCTGGAAGGCCGCAGTCCAGAGAGAAGCTTAAACTAACCATTTCCAGCTAAGACCAAGAAGATTCAGAGATTTCCGAGTAAGAAAGGCCTGACTACACCCATTCTAATAATCCTAGGCTCCTTCATAAGGAGGAAACTTTATCCCCAAGATCTCAGTAAAAAATGAGCATTTCACCTGATCCAACAAATCGAAAACAAAGCATAAATCTAAAAAAAACTAATTCATAGATTTGAATAAAATGTTTTTATTTTTGTTCAATACTTCGCAGAGTTTGGACCATATAGCAAAATAAGATCAGTTCTATAAATAGAAATATTTTTAAATATACTACATTTCTTAACATATATGAGCACAGTAAAATTTAATAAATGAAAATGCAAGTTAGTAAAATTTGTAGACTATAGCCAAAGCAGAGATTAGAAGAAAATATATAGTTATGAATCATGGATTAGAAAAGAAGAAAAATCTAAAATCAATAATCTAAGCTTTAATTTAAGGAAACTATAAAAATAAATTAATTACAAAGTAAGTAAAAGAAAATAATGAAAATTAGAGCATAAATGAAATTGGAAACAGAAGATTAATGCAGGAAATAAAACAAAAGTCTAGATCTTTGACAAATATGAATAAAATGAGTAAACTACTAGCTACAATGACCAAAAAAAAGTAGATAAAACACAAAGAACTAATATTTTAAGTGAAAGATTACTTCTAACCCCATCGATATTGAAAAATAATAAAGCAGTTCTATGAACAGTTCTAAGTCCACAAATTTGATGAATGAAGTGGACCAATTCCTTGAAAGACAAAATCTACTAAAAGGTGATCACAAAGAGAAATAAATTGAATGTCTATTTTTTTAATTTTTTTCAATATATTATTTTTTATTTTAACATTTATCACTTTTTACATTTTTTAGACAATCTGTGCTTCCACCCCCTCAGATTGAGTCCCCATAGAATTTTCTTCCCCAAGGCACACGTGCCCCATCACCACAGTCCCCTGTGCTCCTCCCTCCCTGCCTCTGATGCCTCTCCCTCCTCCTCCCCCACAGTATGTCTCTGGTTTATAATTGACTGTTTTTGCTCTGTTGTGTTTTGTACTGTTATTATTTTTTTTTACACTGATGTCTTATTTGGTTCCCCTATATTCCTGTTATAAGTGAAACCTTCCGATATTTTTCTTTTTCCTTCTGGCTTATTTCACTTAGCATAATTCCTTCTTAGCTCCATCCACGTTGCTGCAAATGGCATGAGTTTGAATATGTCTATTAATTGAAGAAATTAAAAAAAACAATTAGTAAACATCTGACACATAAAGGACTAGGGAGAGATGATTTCACTGGTGAATTTTACCAAACATTTAAGGAAGGAATAGTGCCAGCTCTTTAAAATCTCTTCCAGAAAATATAAGAAGTAACCTCTTAACTCACTTTATGAGGAACTCACTTTTTGAGGGCAGCATTACCCAATATAGAAAGTAGAAAAATGCATTGCAAGAAAAAAAATCCACACCAATATCTCCCATGAACATAAATAAATACAAAAATCTTCAAGCATTAGCAAATCAAATCCAACAGTGGATAAAAAGAATTGAACAGCACACCCAAGTGTGGTTTACTCCAGGTATGCAAGACTGGTTCAATAGTCAGTAATTAAGTGATGCAGCCCACCACGTCTATAAACTAGCAAAGAAAAACTATACAAGCATATCAATTTATGCAAAAAAATGAAAAAATCCAACACCTATTTATCTAAAATACTACTAGCAAACTAAGAGTACTAAGTTTACTAATTTCTCTAATAGATGTGGATCTATTCAATTTACTTCTTCTTGTGATCTTTTAGTAGAGTTTGTCTTTCAAGGAATTGCTCCATTTCATTTAAATTATTAACTGTTCATAATATTCCTTTATCAAATCCTCAGCTTGATAAAGAATATCTAGTCCCTCATAGTCCTCAGTGATCTTTCCTTGGGCCAACCCTGTTTGGTCATTTACCCAAAGGAGATGGGGAATTTAGGGTGTTTTATTGGAAATCTATTATCCTTCTCTTTCTGTGCATGCTAATCCTGTTAAAATTCTTTCACATTAATAGAAAAAAAAAAAAACATCTACCCCCCTCAAAAAGCTACAGCTAACATCACTAGCATTGCACTTAGTGGTAAGAAATTAGCTGCTTTTTTCCAAGACAAGGATGCCCACTCTGACCACTCCTACTTCAACACCGTACTGGTAGCAGTAGATATTGCAGTGAGACAAGAAAAAAAAAAAAAGGCATATGGCATACACATTGGAATGGAAGAAATAAAACTGTCTTTCACAGGTGACATAATTTTCTATGTAAAAAAGTTCCAAAGAACCAACAATGAAATACCTCTTGGGACTAATAAGTGATGTGCTCACACATCAGTATTTTTAAAGATTCCTAAGGTAATTCCTTAGGAATTACCTATAATTGCGATTATTGACCTTTCTGCCTCTGTCCCCTAAAGCCTTCTTTTACAATACTGCTTTATCTCTCTAGAACACATGTTTTCAAATGAAATTACTCTGTTTAAAACACTTCCATTACTTTCCAGAACCAGAAAAAAATAACAACTGTTTATAACAACATTTAAAGCCCTTCAGGCCTCTGAATCTAGTCAGTATTTCAGTTTAGCATGTTCTCTTACAGTCTGGGGTTCAGCCTCACTGGAATACTGAGTAGGCACACCTTTCATTTTCTGCCTATTCTATCCTACAGGTTTTCATACTTTGGTGTGAATAAGTACAGTATGGGGAAGAGCTTATTTAAAAAAAAAAAAAACATGAGGGGCAGGGACAGGAAGCACTAGAGTCAAAATGGGGGGGGTGCAATTGTATGGGGAATATAACCAAAATGAAAATGCATGCATTGTGCAAAGATGAAAAAAGATGTAAGAATTATGTAAAATAAAATATTTAAATAATAATTAAAATTCCAAGTCTAATACCACATTGAGGTCCAAGAACTTCCTGCTATTTAACCACACACTTGATGAACCTTGGTTTTCTATGTATTACTGAGTTCACAAGATATTGGAAATTACTAAGGGCCTCTCCCACATAGGGGAAATCTGTTTTCTGTATTTGAAGTGAAGTCAGAAAGCAATTTCCCTGAAGGTAAATGTTAATGGCACTGCCATTAGGAAAGTCTAGAGCAAACCTTAATAAGGACAGCTGAAATATAGGCTACTGCATTAGCCAGTAGCTACAGAAAGAAGCTTAAGTATTTTCAGGTTGTTAGTCTCTTCTCCACTTAAACTAGCTTCAGGAAAGGGAATCTGAAACTTAGAGTCTCGTTGTAGAAAAAAGATTACTGAGGTGATCTCAGATTAGTAACTCATTCCTAAATTAATGCTTGTTTAGTAAAGGACAGGATACAGTATCGGTACTGTAAAGAAAACTAGGCTTTGACAGTACAAAGAAAGAAATACATTCTGCTGTATTATGAGGAGCTGGATACTTACGTGTTTTGGTTGCATAGAGGTATCCAAGCTTTTCACAAATTAAGATAAAACAAGCATGAGCTCTTAATCAGAGATTCCTAAGCATGCAAGAAAACAAGCCATCATGCATGAATCAGTGGAAACAACAAACAGATTTATTACCAAGTATTTCAGATATTGACATTATGAGAATCAAAATATAAAATTTCTACAAATCAAATGTTTAAGAAATAAAAGATGCAATCACAAAAAAACACAAAAGAGTAATAGCATGGAAAGGGGACCAAATTTAAATTTTACAAACAAATGAAATTTTCAAGTTAAAAAACTAAAGGGGCATGTTTAAATGTACATTAGATTGAACTGATGTAAGATTTAGCTGAGTAGGGAAGATAGATCTGAAGACATTATCATGAATGCAGCATAATAAATAGTAAATTGTGTTTGATTTTTTAAAAAAGAATGCAGCAGAGACCAGAAAGATCAAAAATATGAATAATTTCCAAATATAAAGAATAGAATTAGCCTATACTACATCATCTAGTTAATTGACATGCTAGAAAAAAGGAAGAGAATGAGGGAGAGGCAGTTTTGCAAAGACAGTATCTGAGACTTTACTAGAATTGATATATGAATTCACCAGATGTCCATCAGCAGAAGCATGGACAAATAAATTGTTAAGTCCACATAGTAGAATATTACAGAGCAAGGTAAATTAATGAACAACCACACCAATCAATGTTAAGTATTCCTAGTAATATATTGTTGAATTTTTAAAAAAGAAGGAACAGAACTTGATGTACATAATTTTATTCTTATGAATCTCAATGCAATAAAAACAAAATAAGGATACATACATTTTAATGAAACATTTTTTGGTGAAGAGAGTGCAGTCAGACATTGAAATATCACTCAGTACTAAAAATGAGCTATCAAGCCATTGAAATATGTGAGGGAAAAAAGCCAATCTGAAAAGACTACCTACTCTGTGACTATGTGAAAATAAAAAAAAGAAACAGTGGTTTCTACAGGTAATGGGAGAGGAAGAATAAATAGGTGGAGGACTGTAGCTTTTTAGGACTGTGACAATACTCTGTATGATACTATGATCGTAGATGCATACCGTTATTTGTGCAAACCCATGATATATTGAACACCAAGAGTGAGCTTGAATGTAAACTGTGTAAATTGGGTGATAATGATATGTCAGTGTAGGTTTATCAATTTTAAAAAGAAAAAAGTTCAACACTGATACGGAATGTTGATAGAGGCTATGCACATGTAGGGGTAGGAAGATATATTGGAGATCTTTATGCTTTCACTAAATTTGCTGTGAACCTAAAGCTGCTTTTTACAAAGCAAAAAAAAAAAAAAAAAAGGGAACAAGCCCTCAGCAGAAGGTGGAAACTGATGCAGTCATATTATCTGAGTAGCTTGATTGCAACTTTATGACTTTACAGGCCCAATTGAATTCAACTCATAATAGGCAATTCCAGATGAATGTCACTTAATGCCCCATAGTCAAGTGCTTTGTTTCTACCAAAGACAGTGAAATGGAGGAAGGAACAAAAGGCACATATTTTCACTGTGAATGGCAAAATCTTACCCCATAAACCCAGGGATTACAGTGTGATTTTTCTATGGGGCTTTCCATAAGCTCCACACTGCATCCTAACATTAAGATCACCAAAACTGTACAGTGTGTTAGCAGACTATATGGCACAAGTGGCAGGGTAATTTGTACCACAGTTTGGACATGCCTTAATGCACTAGAACCCACTCAAAACTGACACCCTTCTGTGCCATGCAGAAGTAGACTAGAGCACATAAGCAAGGGGGCCTACCAGGTGATAGGCTTCTTTGTGTTAGGGCATGCAAGATTCAGGAATTTGTCTTTCTCTTTGTCAGGGAATTGTGGTATGCCCCTAACCACCCTCCACCCAAAATCTTCACTGATGTGGTCTCTGAATCATCTTGGGGATTATATCTATCCTCTGGAACATAGTGTTTTACTAAGGTCTCCTTTTATTAGCCATCTTTTGTTTATCCAGACCAATCATCATGATGTCATTGATGTAATGTATCAGTGTGATATTTTGTGAGATGTCCTGGCAGTGCAGATATTTTTGGACTATATTATGACAGTGTGGGAGAATTAATGTAGCACTGAGGCAACACTGTAAATCAATATTGTTGCCCAGCAAATGTGATTGCAAACTATGTATGGTCTTCTTTGCAAGTTAGAGTAGCAAAGAATGCACTTTCTAAATTATTAGCCACATACTGTATTTGAGACAGTGTTCATCTAACAATAATACTAACTCCAACACAGTATCTGCAGTTGAGCTTTACAGTCATTTTCCAGCACCATCCAGTTCCTAAATGACCAATTGATAGAGACAACCATACCCATGTCCTTTAAGTCTTCAATTGTTGCACTAATCTCTACCATTCCCACAGAGTATATTGTTTTCAGTTTACTATCTTGGTAGGGTCTCTGAGCTTTTCACTTAGCCTTCTGCACTCTTACAGCTGTTTCCCCATAGACCAAAATTATATAAGAATTAGTCCAACTGCATGTATACCAACTTGAATTATACATTCTGAGACTCAGAAAATAAGTACTGGATTTGTCCACAATCAGAGTAGAACTCGTACAAATTGGACTTTAAGTCAATTGTATTTAATGCATGCCCCCCCCAAGTCTCAATTCTAAAAGGGAAATGAAGAGATTTTTGTGTCTCCAAATATTGTCAACTCATACCCTGTCCCAATAGTCTGCAAAATTTTTATATATTCCCCTTTCTTCTGTGTACAGTTACCCAAGTATAATGCCTACTGTCCTCTTTAATGGAAGAAAACAGAATCCAGTTTCTATAGTGTATTGTCTATAGTGTGAAACATACAATTTTTAAAAATCAGTAGACATAAAAAAATGACCAAAAGTGGATGGAAAAAATAGTCAAGAGAAACAGACTACAAGATGAGTCAAGTGTTAAGGACCAATGGAACTGAATAGAAAACCCAGAAATAAACCCACAGATTTATGGTCAACTAATCTTTGATAAAGGAGCAAAGAATATGCACAGGAGCAAAGAAAGTTTGTTCAATAAATGGTGCTGGGAAAACTGGGTCGCTACATGCAAAAGAATGAAACTTGACTACTACCTCACACCAGGCACAAAAACCAACTTAAAATGGATTAAAGAACTAGACATAAGACCTGAAACCATAAAATATATAGAAGAAAATATAGGTGAAACACTATATGACATGCACCTCAAAGACATCTTTACAGACACATCACCCAAAGCAGCGATAGTGAAGGCAAAGATCAACAGCTGGGACTACATCAAATTAAAGAGCTTCTGCACAGCAAAAGAGACAGTAACTAAAACAAAGAGAAACCCCACCGACTGGGAGAAAATTTTTGCACACAACACTAATGATGAAGGACTGATCACAAAAATCTACAAAGAATTGATGAGACTCAACAAAAACAAAGAAAATAATCCAGTCAAAAAATGGGCAGAAGAGCTTCCTCTTCAAAGAGGAAATACAAATGGCCAGCAGGCATATGAAAAAATGTTCAACATCACTTGCAATCAGGGAAATGCAAATCAAAACTACCATGAGATACCATCTCACACCAGTGAGAATGGCACATATTAAAAAAAACTAGCAACAACAAATGTTGGCGAGGATGTGGAAAAAAGGAACTCTCCTGCACTGTTGGTGGGAGTGCAAACTGGTCCAACCACTATGGAAAGCTGTGTGGAGATTCCTCAACCTACTAAAGATAGTGCTTCCATATGATCCAGCAATTCCACTCCTAGGTATTTACCCAAAGGACACAGAAACCTCAATCCCAAAGAGCACCTGCACCCCTATGTTTATAGCAGCACTATTTGCAATAGCTAAGCTTTGGAAACAACCCAAATGCCCAAAAAATAAATGACTGGATCAAGAAGATGTGGTTTATATACACCATGGAATATTACTCAGCATTCAAAAAAGATAAACACATGCAATTTGCAGCAACACGAACGGAGCTGGAAGGGATCATGCTCAGCGAAATAAGCCAGAAAGAAAAAGAAAAATACCGGATGGTCTCACTCATAGCAGGAATCTAGAAAACCTAAATGAGGGACCAGTAAAAAGAATAACTATAAGAAAGAAAAATCAAAATCAACAAACAACTATGAACCAAATACAAACTATGGGGGGTGGGGGGCGGTGAAAGAAGGGATTGGGGACAAAATAAGGGAGTTGCAATTGTATGGGGAATATAAAAATAAAATTTAAAAAAAAACATTTAATATTACTTTAAAAAAAATGAGTCAAGTGTTGATATCAGTAGATAATGACTTTGAAACAGCTATTATTAATAGGTTCAAGAACTTAGAGGGAATATATGACAGGTAAACAGATCATCTCAGAAGAGAAAGAGAAAACGTTAAATAAAAAAGGATATTCTAAACCTAAACAATACAGTACCTGAACTTTACAAATCCCCTGTACAATGTAGAAAATTGTAGATAGCAAGAGAGAGAGGATCATTAAACTTTAAGAGCAGCATTAGCAATTACTTCAATCATAATTGGTGTTAATGTTCTAAAAGATGTTTTCCTCCTTCACATGAACTTTGAACCAACAGAGATTACCTAGCAGAAAAAAGAAATAAAGCAGTTGTTATTTTATACATGCTTACATAAACATATGCATGCACACATACACGCACGCACACACACACAGAGACATATACTCCGGGAAAAAATGTATTTTTGTTGTTACAGTACAACTTACTTGGATCTACTACTTTATCTATGTTTATTTTATCTAAATATGACTGTTTTACAATGTCAAAATATATTTTCAACTAGATATATAAATAGGCAGAAAATAAGTATCACCACCAAGACAATGTCAATTAACATATTACACTTTGATAGAGTCATTTCTACTCTTTTGTCTAAACAAATGCAAATATTTTATTAATGTAGGATCATTGTGTAAATAATTTTATCAACTGCTTTTCATTTAACACTTTTATGATCTTTTCCCTGACATTAAGCAGTCTTTTAAAATTTTGTTTTTAATGACTTTATATGTTTATCAGAAATTAGCTAACCATTCCTCTATTGTTGACACATGGGTTAATTTCATTTTTCATTATTTATTGTGCACACATAAATATCTGCCTAAATGCCTCAATGAATGCCTTTATTTAGAACACTTAAATTTGGGGATTATTTATAGAATTTATTAATTTGCTGAGGTTGCCATTACAAAATATAATAGACTTGGTGGGTAAACAACATAAATTATTGTCACATGGTTTGGAAAAGCTGGAAGTTTGAGATCAAAGTATCAGCAGGGTTGATTCCTTCTGAGATATGTGAAGGAAGGATCTGTTCTAGGTTTTGCTTTGTTAGTAGATGACGTCTTCACATGTATGGAGTCTTCCCTCCATACCATCTGTATCCACATTTTCTCCTCTTCTAAGACCAACCATTATATATTTTAGGGCCCATAATAATTTTAACTTAACTTCCTCTTTATAGATTCTATCTCCAAATATAGTCAAATTGTGAGGTGATAGAGTTTAAGCCTTCAACATATGAATTTTTAAAGTTACACAATTCAGCCCATAACAAATGGTTATAAACATTTTTAAAGATGTGAGTACATTTAACCAAATAGCCCTCCAGAAATTGTATTTCTATCCAGATTTGGGGCAGTCATTTCCAGATGTATAAGGAAGACTTAAATAAAGCAAAATTACTCCTTTAAAAGAATACATGGAAAGTAATTCCAAGAAATTCACCACTTTGAAAATGGAAAAGAGGTGTATATCAGACACCTACTCAATGTTTGGGATATACTTAAGAACAAAATTCATTAGTCGTGTAATTTAACAAGTATCTTACAGAACACTGCCTGGATTACTTCTTTCTTTTGAGGGACATGGATTATAATCACATTATCCAAGTGTTTAATATTAATTTGTCTTATAATGAAATATATATGCAATATAATTCCACAGTATGGTATGGCTTTTTACAGATGAGACATTTTAGATTAACTTCTCAAATGTTTCTTCTGCCATATTTTGAAATGCTACTTGCAATCAGGCAATAAACTGAAAGACAACTAAAGAAATCCAACACAGCTGCTGGAATAATCTTCCATAAATGTTGTTTGGATAACATCATTCCCTCTCTTAGAAAGCTACTGTAGCTTTCAACTACTTTTTGTTCCAATATGAACTTCTCAATATTTGCTACACGGTTTGGAAAAAATCTAACCTAACTATCAAGACTATTGTTTTTCTTCACCTGATGACTCATAATCAAATTTTTCATTTTATCAAGTAACTCTTAATTACTTTCCCCGGTATGTGTCTCTCATAGTAGACTTTTCACTCAGCAATTGCTACCAACCAAACTTCTCTTGCACAAACTCAAACTCTTTCCATTTTGTACTCTAAAAACTTGCCTACACCACAATGTCTTTTTACTAATAAAACAGAAACAAAAACAAACTTGTTTCATCAGAATACTCCAACAAATCCGAGCACATTTTAAGGCCAACAAGGCAAAAGTACTGACCCAGGTCTCATCTGCCTTTTTAAAAAATGCAATCCTTATTAAAGTCAAGTTGCTAGCACATTTGCTTCTATAAATTTTTCAGCATTTTGTAGTGTTAAAATATTTTATATTAACTGAAATTGTTATGGTGAACCCACATATATAGATCAATATTTTATTTTTTAAAGATTATTTTTATGCAAGAACTGGGGTGTAGGTCAGATATGCCAGAGGGGCAGAGGGGGTGAAAGGATTCACCAGAGACAATGTGGAGAGCAGAACAGGTGTATCTACCAAAATACATTGCTGAGGGGAGCATTAGGCAAGACAGGAGAGGTCTGCTGTGCCATGTGGGTTAACTCCCTAGCAGGGGATCAAACTCAAGCTGCAGTGTCTAGTGATAGCTTGATAGCACTGAGATTTTAATCTCCGTGCCACCAGAGAAGCCCCAGATCAGTATTAAAAATATATATATATATTGAAATGCCATTAGTTTACACCCTTGTTAGTATTTTGGGAAGATTAGGATTTCCCGCTTTATTTTTTTAAAAGATTTATTTATTTATACATACAAGAGCTGGGGTACAGGCCAGAGATGTGGAGGGTGAGAGGATTCACCAGAGACAGAGTAGGGAACAGAACAGGCAGGCTGACTGAAATACACTTCTGAGGGGAGCAGCGGGCGAGACAGGAGAGGTCTGCTTCGCCATGTGGGTTTCTCCCTGGCCAGCCAGGAATAGAACTCATGCTGCAGAGGCTGCGGATTGCTTCATAGTGCAGTGCTTAACTCCTTGGGCCACCAGGGAGGCCAGGAATTCCCCCTTTAGATGTAATCATAGCACACCCACCATCAAAGTACCCATAGTTGTCCACCATAGTCCATTTCCCTCTCCCTTTCTGGATGCCTCAGCTGATAAAATATTGCATATTATGGGTCTCCCTGGTGGCACAAAAGATTAAAAGTTTCAGCACTATGAGATTTTATGAGACTATGAATTCAATCCCTGGCCGGCCAGGGAGCTACCCACATGGCGCAGCAGACCTCTCCTGTTTTGCCTGCTGCTCCCCGCAGCATTATACTTCAGTCAATCTGCCCTTTCTGTTCCCCACTCTGTCTCTGGTGAATCCTCTCACCCTCCCGCACATCTGGCCTACATCCTAGTTCTTGTATGTATAAATAAACCTTTAAAAAAAATAGTGTTATTTGTCCTAGTAAGACTCTTGGTAATGTGGAATATATGGGAAATGAAGAAAGTTGATTTCTCAATCTGTAAAAACCTAACAGGAAATTTGAGATTTGGAAACAGCTCAAAGAAACTTTCGCAGGTGATCAATATGTTCATTGTTTAAAAGTTACAATTTTTTTTATATTAACATTTAAATCAACCACATAAAGTATGTTCAGTCTGTCATATATCAATTATAAAGGAATAAAGTTTTTTTAATTTTCAAAAATAAAAAATAATCTCCTTTCTTGTATCTGTAGGTTTTACATGGATTCTGCACTGTACAGACAATAAACAAAGTGGATGAAGCCTATGCTTAATTCCAGGCATAACATAGAAATTGCCATTGATATTGCAACATGCATCAGGTTAAGAAACAAAAAAGTGCATTGAGTAGGTAAGTGCTTATCAGTTTGTAAATTACTCTGTGAAGATTTCACACATTCTAGGTGAAACTGAGTTCCTTCTTGCACAGTGAGCACAGTGAAGTAGTACAGTGAAGACCCTTTTCCAGCGAGCAAGAACTTACCCTTGCCAGGTCTTTTTATTTCAAACAGACTGCTTTACCCCTGCAGATTATGGGACATACAGAGTGCTTTGTGCAA
The DNA here is from genome assembly GCF_014898055.3 of Talpa occidentalis. Lineage (NCBI taxonomy): Eukaryota > Metazoa > Chordata > Mammalia > Eulipotyphla > Talpidae > Talpa > Talpa occidentalis. The sequence continues at coordinate 45,935,604 of NW_023601104.1, read as the reverse complement.
TCATTAGAAAAATGGTCTAGTTAGAATAAGTAAATTATTATTATTATAGTCAGACTAGTAATAAGCAAAGCCTCCCTTGTGTGGGGATTTGTACAAAGGAGAATTCTGGAACTCAGGGCTGCCATCAAGATTGTCCCAGCAGAACTGTTGGTGGGAATGTAAACTGGCAAAGACACTATGGAAAAAGAGTATGGAGGTTCCTCAAAAATTTAGAATATAATTACTATGTGATCCTCTAATCCCTTCTGGGTACTTACGTAAAAATATGAAAAAACTAATTCAAAAAAGAATAAACAAACAAAATTAAAACAAACCCTTAGACTCAACAGATTGGTGTGTTCCAGAGGGGAAGAAGCAGGAGGGAAGAGGTAGCAGGGATTGATTGACTGATGGTGGTTGATGACTGGACATTTCGTGGTGGGAATAGTATGAGATACAGAGTTGCTGAGGTGAGAATTCTATGCCTGAAACCTTTACGGTGTTATCGACTAATCTTATGTGAATTAAACACACACATATACACAAAGACTGTCCTGGCAAAATAGTCTGGATGTCATCGAGAAGAAGGTGGTCATCATAAATTCACCTGTTCAAAGGCCAACAGAGTATCTTTATGAAACTAGGTTATCAGTTTTCTCTATTGCAAACAAGGAAGTTATGATGTGAGGTTGTTCCTTCTCATTTTTAAGAAGCTGTGAGCAAAAAAGATAACATGGCTAACATTGTGAACACTTACAAAACAATTTTTATAAAAAGGATTGGGGATGTAATGTATAGCATGATGACTATAGATTACACTGCTGTACAGCATATTTGAAGGTTGCTGCTAGAGTAGATCCCTAAGTCCTCATCACAAGGAGCAAATAATTGTAACATGAGATGGTGGATATCAACTGAGTTTATTGTGGTAATCATTTCACGTATATATGTCAGGTCAAATGCTCTTCACCTTAAATTTATTAAATGTATGTCAATTATATCTCAGTAATCCTGGAAGAAAAAGTAGTAATAATATACAAATAACTAAGTAAATAATGTTTAATACATTTTAGGAGGACATTTGCCTCAGAGAATTACTTTTTTTCCAGATGGTACTGTTTATCTCATCCATCAACCAGCTCAGTTTTCAAAATTCAGCTTTAGTTGAAGGGAATGAGGATGCACTTTTCTTGACCTTCCTCACTTCATAAACTCATATTCCAAGAGGTATATCTTATTATCCAGCAAAAGCTCATGCACAAGAGGTTTCCTCTTATTTCTGAATCTGATACTGATAAGATTGTGGGCTTTTTGACCCATACAATAATGTTATTTTCAATTTATCAACACTTTCTAAGATTAACCAAAAAATTTTGAGATTTCAAACTGGAATTTTTTTTGTTTTCAAAGTAATAACCCCATTCAGAAATATATTAAATAAGTTCTTTAAGCTATGTCATATGTTTTCTCCCTCTACAGTCCTCATTCTGGCACTAAAAGCACCCTAAGCAATTCATTTTCAGGTCTCAGTTGTATTAATGTTTCCTAATTTCAGTATCTATTCAAGTTCTCCCTATTTTTCAATAAAGATATTTTAACAGTAACATTTAACTTTTATTTAAAATTTGAAAATGTTATTACACACATATATTATAATCTTACATTATGCAAATATAGTATTCAATCTCAAAACTTACTATATACTATAAATAATACATGGTATAATGTTTCACTATGATATTGTAATGCATATTCACTGTACTATATATATGAAAATGTATTTAGATTACTGAAGCTCTGCTGCTCAAAAGTAGACTATTCCAAACACCAGTGTCAGTTCTGTTTTCCCTACACTTCTATAAATTGCTCAAAATCAATATATTTTAGTATGCTGCTATTTAGAAAATTATTTTTCGCAGAACATTTTTTCTTTTCTGGAGTTTCCTAGAGACTCCAATTCAGTTTTTCAATTTTTAAAACAAGCACGTATCATCACATTATTACTAAAAGCTTCTAGAGCCTTATAGTCATATTATTAGGTATAGTACATGTTTTGGAATGTCCTTTTAATAGCAGTCTGACTTCACCCCAGTTTGGACTGATTGTTCTGTAGGTTTAATTCATAGTTGTCAAATTCTGATTGCATTTCATTATATCCCTGGAGTAAACCAGCTACTTTATTGGGCATCTTTTATCTTTGTCTTTCTTAGACTTGTTGTGTTGTTTTGCTGGGGTAATTGCTCATGTAGTACCCCTGATCCAAAACATGCACACCACTGAGCTTTCTAAGTCATTATTGGTTGGAAAATATCTTTATTTTGACATGTGATTAGTAGTTTGGGTATACTTCTCTACCATATTCCTAAACAAAGAGGGAAAGACATAGGAAGTGTGATGTGCTAAGCAAGATAGAAAGAAAGAAACCTAATGTTCCCAACTGGGTAAACCTAGAGGAGCACATGGAAAACTTTCTGGGACTTTGGCTTTTAGTTTAGATTCTACATTAGGTAGAGGAGGTGCTGCATCTGTGGGAAATTCCAAAATTCCAGACATCACAATGTTGGTTTCTAAACTACTTCCTGCCCAGAATTGCTTAGGGTATTTGCTAAATGGAACTGAGTCTGAAGGTTTCAAGTGCTCAAAGCTCCATGTAGAGAGATATTTGAGCATGTAAATAGGTGCTGAATGTATAAAATGGAAAAAAAAAAAAAAAGGAAAAGTAGTTCATGTAGACTCTCCCAGTGTATGCATAATAGAACCACGTGGTTTCAACATTTTACAGATGAGGAAACCTAAGTCTAAGAATAGAATGTATGCGCTGTTTTCTATGATTTTCTTCCTTGCAACTGAAGGAAGGCAGGAAGATTTTTTTAATTTGATTAACAAATTCAAAAAGACTACCTAGGCTTTTCTTCTCTTTATTCCCTCTTTTCCTTCCCCCCACCCCCGACTTAGTTTGGAGCCTCTTCTGGGCCCTTTCCTCTGACCACAGATATATACTTCACCAGTGGAAAAACTACATAGTCTGAAAAATCCCCCTCTGTGCCACACATGGGATTCAGTTTACAGCTTCATTTTCCTTTCACATTAAGTTCTCTCTTCCCACTGATATCTATTAGAGAGAACATGTTTTTAAATTTATTTTGGGCAATTTCTTACTTACTTTTTTTCAGAACATAGAAAAATAAGAGCCTATTCTTTACAGGTCTTCCTTTAAGGCACAACTAGGAGATTGTGAGAGATTAAGTTTCTTGCCCAAGATCACATAAATTAATGTTGTAGCCAACATTAAAGTCCTGTTTTTCTCCACTCTAATTCTCAAAGTTTGTACATGATAAATTAGTCCCTAAAGATGCTTCATAAAAAATTATGATCAAATAAATTTGGGAATAACAGCTTTCTATGTTATCCTCTCAGAAATTTAAATTATATATCTGCATACTAAAAACTATCAGATGTCCAGGACTTGAAGGAAGAACATTTTTTTAACTTCATTCATTTAGCAAATAGGTATTGAATGCTTACCAAGTTAAGGGAATTCCAAATGGAAGAAAGTGTCCATTCAAGGGCACTAATGCAAGAAAAAACTGGCTATTTTTAAGCCTCAATCGTATCAGTTTTTTAATAAATGTTTTATAGTGACCTATAAGAGATGAGGTTGCAGATGCTGGCAAGGGGTAGATTATATAGGAGTTCACCAGCTACCAAAAAAATTTGGATTTTTATTTCCAATGGAACCAGAAACCACCCAACATTAAACTTACTTGGCCAAAATTTTCTTTATTCCCATAATATTTTAATAAACCTGTTGTGCTTCTTTATACATCATTGACTCCCTTTCACTGATGCAAACTGATAGTGAAGCTATTCCAGGCAGGAATGAGACCAATTCTTTGTCATTGTAAACCCAGCACCAAGCATAAACCCTTCACAAACTAGCTACTCAGTCAGTGATTTGTGAAATGAATTAAGATCACTAAGAGACAGAATTTTATGATATTTTATAACTGTATGAAAGAACTCAGAATGTTTTATCCTGACATGTAGAATATTTATGATTGGAGAACAAGACACAAGCCTTCCATTGTTTGCAGTGATACTATTAGCGGGCAGAATGAGGGGACCCTTAAACCTGCCCACTCTGAATTAAAGTTCTGCCATCCACCATATAAAGGCAAAACATACTCTGGTGCATAAGACCTTCAATACAAAGAGACTTCAGTACAATTAGAATGCAACAGAGGGAAGAAAAAGACAAAGAATATAGTTAAAATAGTTTACAATTAAGCACCCTAAGTTACCCATCTCTTCACGGCTAAATGCCCAGCCAGACAGAGTTAACCCAAAGCAGGGCCCAAAAGCCTGCCACAAGTCTAAGGCACCTTCCGATGGGGACCTATAGGAAAGGGGTATAAGCGGCCAGGCAGGTCTGGAAGGAAAAGAGCAAAATCAAAATCCAAGTCAAGATAAAGGCTCATCAGTCTCCCCATGTGTCTCACACCCCATCTCTGTCCCTTTCAAATATGTGCTTCTTATCCCTCAAGTCCCTGCTATAAGTCCCAGGCCTAGAAGCAGGTATGGCTTCTCCTGTCTCTCTGGTCCATGTGCCTCCTCTATGTCTTCTTTCTCCTTCTCTGCTTTTTCTTCCCTTTCTCTCTTCTCCCACTTTTTTCTAGCTCCCCTCCCTGCTCAATTCCAACCTGCCTTGGGGGTGCGGGGAACCTGGAATCTCCCCTTTCCCTGGAGATTACACTGTTAAAATATTAGTAGACTTCCTTTCAGCCAGAACCGCCATCTTCCAGTAAGTCGCCAAAATGACTAACACAAAGGGAAAGAGAAGAGGGACCCGCTATATGTTCTCTAGGCCTTTTAGAAAACATGGAGTTGTTCCTTTGGCCACATACATGTGAATCTATAAGAAAGGTGATATTGTTGACATCAAGGGGATAGGCACTGTTCAAAAAGGAATACCCCACAAATGTTACCATAGCAAAACCGGAAGAGTCTATAATGTTATCCAGCATGCAGTTGGCATTGTTGTAAACAAGCAAGTAAAGGGCAAGATTCTTGCAAAGAGAATTAATGTTCGTACTGAGCACATTAAGCACTCTAAGAGCCAAGATAGCTTCCTGAAACGTGTGAAAGAAAATGATCAGAAGAAAAAGGAAGCCAAAAGAAGGGTACTTGGGTTCAGCTGAAGCACCAGCTTGCTCCACCTAGAGAAGCACACATTGTGAGAACCAATGGCAAGGAGCCTGAGCTGCTAGAACCTATTCCCTATGAATTCATGGCATGATAGGTGTGCAAAAAGAAATAAAAGAGCTCTGGACTATAAAAATGTTTCACCTAATTGAGTAGAAGGGTGGTGTCCCCTCTCTAAAAAATATTTATTTATTTTTTTAAATAATAAATTTTATTTTTATATTCCCCATACAGTTGCAGCCCCCCCATTCTGACCCCAATCCCTCCCCTCCTGCCCCCGCCCCCCTAAAAGTGTCTCTGGTTCATTGTTTTTTGTTGATTTTGATTTTCACTTTCTTATAGTTATTCATTTTCCTGGTCCCTTATTTAAGTTTTCTAGATTCCTGCTATGAGTGAGACCATCCGGTATTTTTCTTTTTCTTTTTGGCTTATTTCGCTGAGCATGATCCCTTCCAGCGCCATCCATGTTGCTGCAAATTGCATGTGTTTATCTTTTTTGAATGCTGAGTAATATTCCATGGTATATATGTACCACATCTTCTTGATCCAGTCATCTATTTTTGGGCATTTGGGTTGTTTCCAAAGCTTAGCTATTGTAAATAGTGCTGCTATAAACATAGGGGTGCAGGTGTTCTTTGGAATTGATGTTTCTGTGTCCTTTGGGTAAATACCTAGGAGTGGAATTGCTGGATCCTATGGAAGCTCTATGTTTAGTAGGTCCAGAAATCTCCACACAGCTCTCCATAGTGGTTGGACCAGTTTGCACTCCCACCAACAGTGCAAGAGAGTTCCTTTTTCTCCACACCCTCGCCAACATTTGTTGTTGCTAGTTTTTTTTAATATGTGCCATTCTCACTGGTGTAAGATGGTATCTCATGGTAGTTTTGATTTGCATTTCCCTGATGACAAGTGATGTTGAACATTTTTTCATATGCCTGTTGGCCATTTGCATTTCCTCTTCAGAGAAGTTTCTTTTTAGCTCTTCTGCCCATTTTTTGACTGGATTATTTTATTTGTTGTTGTTGAGTCTCATCAGCTCTTTGCAGATTTTTGTGATCAGTCCTTTATCATTAGTGTTGGGTGCAAAAATGTTCTCCCAGTTGGTGGGGTTTCTCTTTGTTTTTGTTATTGTCTCTTTTGCTGTGCAGAAGCGCTTTAATTTGATGTAGTCCCAGCTGTTTATCTTTGCCTTCACTATCACTGCTTTGGGTGATGTGTCTGTAAAGATGTCTTTGATGTGCAAATCACGTAGTGTTTCGCCTATATTTCCTTCTATATATTTTATGGTTTCAGGTCTTATGTCTAGTTCTTTAATCCATTTTGAGTTGATTTTTGTGTATGGTGTGAGGTAGTGGTCAAGCTTCATTCTTTTGCATGTAGCGACCCAGTTTACCACCCTGAACGCGCCTGATCTCATCTAAAAAATATTTAAAGCAAACTTTTAATTATATCGTAATTCATTGGATGGTGTCTTTATTAAAATTTAGTGGGTTTAAAAAAAATATTAGTAGACTTGTTAGACATACCTTATAAGACTCAAGAAACTGTAACTATGAGCAATGAATGATAATTATAGGAAAGAAAACAATAAAATGGTCATGTCATGAAGTGGTAAATTTCTCATTTTTGGCCAAACAGATTAAGAAAATATTATGCAAAATAATACAGAGAGGACTTCTTCCTTAATCAAAGGCTGGATTACATATTTGAAAGTCTCTTCAAACCTAAGAATGTGGGGTTTCATTTGGATAAATCTGGGTGAAGGAAAATGATAAGAAGTAGGTGTGGCTAGAGAGAACTTTTAGGCAACAAAAATTTTCTTTTAATTTTCCAAACCTTTTATCTAATTAAGGCAGAATAAGGAGAATTATTTAAAAGAATGAGATGAAGCTAAAAGAAACTTCCAATAAAATACCTTAGTGTAATGGTACTCTTCTTTGACTCTTCACTCAAACACTTAGAAGCAACAAAGGAGAATAAAAAGTAGAATTTATCATCAGTAAAAGTCTGTAAAACTTCCAGAAATCAAAGTCAAAACCTGTAAATCTGTCAAGAAAACTAAATGAGCTCCTCTTGAAATATTTCTGTAAAAATACACAAGAAAGCTCTAATAGTCTCCATGGTGGCCTACAGTTTAAGTCTCAGTGCTATCACTGCTACAGCCTGAGTTCAACCAGGAGCTAACCCACCTTTCCTCTCTCACCTGCTGCTCCCCTAAGCACTGTATTTCGGTAGATTGTCTTGTCCTGCTCCCCACTCTGTTTCTGGTGAATCCTCTCACCCCCTGCACCTCTAACCCAAACCCCAGTTCGTTTCTGCAAATAAATAAATAAATAAATGAATAAAGCTCTAGTTGTATAAAACTTTAGTTGTAGGTTGTGAGGATGGGATTTGTGGAAAGTTGGGATGGGTGGATTTTCTGTTGTTCACTTTGTACCTTTTCCTGCTGGTTGAACATTTTTAAGTAAAGTGTATACATTTTACATTTAAAAATATTGTCATAAGGGTAAAAGTGATAAAAGTGAATTTGTACTGAATATATATGGAAAATGATGTGAAAGGCATATATATTTAAAGCTATAAATGTGAGTGCATGAACAAATTAAGAGAGTTCCCTGATGGTAAGGATACCCACTATAAATTGCATACTACTTCTAGACTTTATAATAATTTATATAGTCTTTAAAGTTCCTGAAATTTGAACTTCTCATTTGATTAGAAGAATTAGATTCACACTACTCTGTGAAACACCTGGTAGCAAAGCAAAACAGCATGTGCTTATAAATAAAAGTCCAGTCCCCCCCCTCAACAAATAAGCATAAGCACATGTCCAATGTGATAGATGTAGGCTGAGCAGTAGCTGAGATCCTAATTATATCCTCTTCTTAGCCTCAAAAATGTATGTAGTAGCCTATGAGTAGCACCTTAAGAGACATTTCAATTAAAAAGTGAGTTAAATGGGGAGATATAATTCCAAGGTTTGAGTAGATTTTCATTGATGAATGTGTTTTGTTTCATGCTGAATTGATTACTTTGGAAACATTGTCCCGAATGCAAAGCCATTTCTTAAGGTAAAATCTTCCTTTAATGACATCTACAAGAAATGACCTGAACCTTACAAAAGTAATTCCACTGGCCTTTATTTTTTTAAGAAATCTACATTCCACCCAAAGCATCTGTAGGCTACAGAATATTATCAGACAACTAATACATCCCAATCAGACTGAATTTATTTATAGACAACGTTCTTTTTGCAATGTTAGATGCCTCATTAACTTGATTCAGCTTGTGCATAGCAAAAATATTCCCTCCCTCTTCAGATTTTTGATAGAGTGAATTATAATTTCTTGTCTCACTCATTATAAACCTTTAGTTTAGAGGACATTTCAGAAATGTGTAGTGCCACTTATGTGAATCCTGGATTACTTGTCCTGGATTAATTATGTGCTTTATTTATTTTTCTTTGGGAGGAATATGAAGTGGCATACTGGCCATTCTTGCTTTTTACTTTGCATGGGAAATAAGTTAAAATTCAATTTTCCTGAAAACCTCCTCCTAGAAAAAATGAATTTGTATTTGAGTAGATCCCATTATACATATTAATGTTAAGTTAGTGTGGTGTGGGCTAGATATATTGGGTTTTAAAACTCCAAGAACCTTGGTAATTCAACTAACTTTCTAGATATATTCATCTGAGAACAAAGCTTACTGTGGAAAACCAGCACATAGAACTCTCATATTCTGTTACACATCTTCAGATTTTGAAAATTCCCTTTTGAATACCACTATGTAACTTGGTCTTATAAGTGTTCTCTTAATTTGGCTTGAACATCTATAAACATGGTGGGGAGTAGTGAAGATTTTTCTTTCCAAAATTTCCATTACAACAATTTCAGATTCACCATTTTAAAATGGTATTTAACAGGTTAAATTGGGCTCAGGAAAAAAAAAAGATGATAAGAAACTAAGTTCTATTTCTCTTAAATTCAGTATTCCACACTTCCAAGAAATTGCACTCAAATAAATTGGACTATTTAATGGTAGATGTAAAGTGGTCATAAATTATACTAGGAAATATTTCTACACTTTTATTTAAATAAAATTAAAATTTTGTGAAGAAAAATTATAATTTGTCTTAAAATCTGCACCATTTTAATATATTCTGTATGATTTTATTAATTTGTTCAATATGTACTGGAATATACAAAGTATAAAATCAATATTTATTGTTTTCAGTCTGCCAACTGAGAACACACTCATTATCTTGCAGCTCTGAAATTGTAACAATTATTTTAAGCAAAGTTCATCATGTAACAACAAAAACTGATTTCATACCTGAGGCTTAACACTTGAAAAATATGTTACAGAAATATGAATGCCTTAAACAAGTAGACTTCTGTTTTTAGTCAGAAAAATGTAGAAATTCTCTCAATTCTATTTGCAAAGCAGACTTTTTAAAAAATCCTTTATTGTATTATAAGTAAGCTTCTATGCAGAAGAAAGGATTATAAGGAAATCTTTAAATATAAAATCCCCTATGTAATTGAAAAAAAAAAACAAAACCCAACGATGTTTTCACAAACTCTTCTGCCCAATGTTTGGTCATCAAAGATCATGGCATTAACTAGAGAGGTTTGTCCCCTTCTAGACCATAAGCAGTTCTGGATGCATACTGTTTAATACAAATTCTGATTCTCAGGAAAAAAATATCTGATTCTCACAAAGAATAAGAATTTTTGCAAAACTTTCTGACCTATGTTCATCAGATGGAGTACTTTCTTTGTGATAAGAATAGGAATGGAAGGTTGAAAAGCTTTCAAATTAAGTTAGTTCCTAAACTCTAAATCGGTCTAGTATAGCAAATAGATGCCAAATGGCTAACATATATGACTGGCTTGTTGATGAACTGTCTTTTTCAGAAATCATAAATGAAAAGTTATTCACAAGCCAATTCCTTGGTTCTTGAGAAATTCCAAGTTTACCTAATGATCAGGCTTTGAGACTTCAGGGTACATATGGTGAGCCCAAACTAGCCCATCCTCTATTCTAATCACAGTTAAAGTCAGCTGTGGGAGGCTGCCGCCCTTGAATGGTTTATAATCAGCTTGAGACATGAAACTGACTCATTTCTGGAAGTGTGGGGGCTGTTCTTTCACTCTTTTCAGTGCATGAATGCCACCATAAAATAAGATTAAATGCTCTGGGGTTTCCCCCACTGCTTCCCTTCTCTATTTCTTAACTTTTCATGGTATGTGGGTTCATACTGTATTTATGTTTTCTCAGCTTCAAGTGATCTCACTCACAGTTTTACATTGGACAACCTGCTTTGCTATAATTCTCAAATAGGGCATATTTCCTAACATGCTATGGTTTATGACATTATTTTAAAGAGAGGAATATCATATATAAATAGAGATCATACTTAAACTCGTTACATCTTTCTTGGTCCCCAACTCTATTTAATGTCATCTCTTGGAAGAAGATTACTTGTGAGCTTCTTTCAGACTGTCTAAAGGTAGCTGTAAATTTGTCCTCTAAAATACTATTATTAGGGAATCACACTGCAATTATAGACTTTCTTCCTGGAGCTTCTAAACTTCAAGCTATAATGTTTTATTTCCCTCTTTTATTTTATTTATTTATTTGTTTGTTTATTTATTTATTTTATTTATACAAGCACTGGGTACAGTCAGAAGCGCGGGAGGGTGAGAGCCAGAGCAGGGAGCAGAGCAGGCAGAAGGACCAAAGTACACTGCTGAGGGGAGCAGCGGGCGGCAGGAGAGGTCTGCGCGCCATGTGGGACCCTCCCTGGCAGCCTGGGATCGAACCAGCACTGCAGAGGCTGCGGGCAACTTCGCAACCCAGCGCTCAACTGCTGCGCCACCGGGGAGGCCCTTTATTTCCCTGTTTTAAAAGTGTCTTGGTCTCTTAAAATATGCACACATATCTTCCAGGAGTTTATAGACATTATTGTTCCCTTGAATTTTGAAAAATTTTGTAATCCTGTGTCCCACACAATTTGCTTTTGCCGAGAACTTCAAATATCTTCCTATGCAATTTCATAAAGGTAACAATCCATAGAAAATTATGCTATGAAGCAATTAACTTATACCCATAAACTAGAGGTATAAAGTTTATTTGTACCATAGAGCAGAAGTTAAATAAAAAGATACCTGACAATACATTTCTCTATCTTGGACACAGGCATAGGTGAACTCTTTGAAATCCCCCAGTGTATGTAATGTGATACTGTTGCCACATTAGTCATACAATAAACATATTTCTCTTGGTCCCACACTGGGTAAGGTACTGTTAGTTATTACAACAATACAAAAAGATAACATTATTTCTGCCTATTACCCTGCCTGAATTAATTTGTCCCACATGAATAATTGACTTTTGCATACTTATGCATTTCTAAGCAGTCACTCAACTCTGATACTTCTGTTCCCTCTTCAGCCAACATCCTTGACAGTCTCCCTTATTTTTGACAATGCACTCATCCAGATTATGCATCACATTACCAACATCCATCTGGGTTCTTTGAACCCATAATTTTAAACTCATACCACTGACCATCTGGTATCTAGAGTACATAAAAAAATTATGTTCCATTGAAGTCAAAATTGTATAGGTTGCAAATGCATAGAGGTATTAAAGCATGGCAACCAAAAGTGCATTAAAGAATAACAAATTGACCTAACTGTATGAATCAGGATTATCCTTTAATTTTCTTGAAAATAATTGAAATGTAATGAATTCTTTTTTGTGAATGCAATTAGAATCCATAAAAGAAAGGAGACAGTAAGGTCATAAATAAACTGAGGAAAATAATAACCAGTACTTTTCCAAATTTAATAAGGAATAATAAATTTATAAGAACAAAATCAATGAACCCCAGTAAACACAAAGAAGACCATGACAAACCACATTTTAATCCAATTGTTTAGACCAATAATTTAAAAAGAGAATCTCAAAAACACACATCACATATGACGAACAAAATGAAACCAATTGCAGACTTCTAGTCAGACACTATCCAAATCAGAAGACAATGAAAAAGTCTAAAAGTGCTACTAAAAATAACACTTCAATCAAGAATTCTATATACCGGTGAAAAATCCTTCAAAATTAAACGTAAAATAGATTTTTTTTAGACACAGTAAATCTACATTAAAAAAGTTAAATGGGGCCTCCCTAGTAGCACAGGGGTTAAATTCACAGCGTTATCAAGTTATCACCAGTCACTGGAGCACAAGTTCAATCCCCAGCCAGGGAGCTGACCCACGTGGCACAGCAGACCTCTCCTGTCTCGCCTACTGCACCCCTCAGCAGGCCCGTTCTGCCCCCCACTCTATCTCTGGTGAATCCTCGCACCCCGTACACCTGTGGGCTACACCTCAGTTCTTATATGCAAAAATAAATAAATCTTTAAAAAAAAGTTAAATGAAGCTCCTCAGACAGTAAGAATTAATATCAAATATAAACATGGATCCACATAAAAGAATGATGATTATTCATCAAAACTGCGTGGTATTGGAACAAGAACAGACACACAGACCAATGGAATCGAATAGAAAATCCAGGAATAAACCCACAGATTTATGGTCAACTAATATTTTACAAAGGAGCAAAGAATATGCATTGGAGCAAAGAAAGTTTGTTCAATAAATGGTGCTGGGAAAACTGGGTTGCTACATGCAAAAGAATGAAGCTTGACTACTACCTCACACCATACACAAAAACCAACTCAAAATGGATTAAAGAACTAGACATAAAACCTGAAACCATAAAATACATAGAAGGAAATATAGGCGAAACAATACGGGATATGCACATCAAAGACATCTTTACAGACACATCACCCAAAGCAGTGATAGTGAAGGCAAAGATAAACAGCTGGGACTACATCAAATTAAAGTGCTTCTGCACAGCAAAAGAGACAATAACAAAAACTAAAAGAAACCCTACCAACTGGGAGAACATTTTTGCACACAACACTAACTATAAAGGACTGATCACAAAAATCTGCAAAGAGCTGATGAGACTCAACAACAACAAAGAAAATAATCCAGTGAAAAAATGGGCAGAAGAGCTAAAAAAAAACTTCTCTGAAGAGGAAATGCAAATGGCCAACAGGCATATGAAAAAATGTTCAACATCACTCATAATCAGGGAAATGCAAATCAAAACTACCATGAGATACCATCTAACACCAGTGAGAATGGCACATACTAAAAAAACTAGCAACAACAAATGTTGGCGAGGTTGTGGAGAAAAAGGAACTCTCCTGCACTGTTGGTGGGAGTGCAAACTGGTCCAACCACTGTGGAGAGCTGTGTGGAGAGATTTCTGGACCTACTAGACATAGAGCTTCCATATGATCCAGCAATTCCACTCTTAGGTATTTACCCAAAGGACACAGAAACATCAACTCCAAAGAGCACCTGCACCCCTATGTTTATAGCAGCACTATTTACAATAGCTAAGCTTTGGAAACAACCCAAATGCCCAAAAATAGATGACTGGATCAAGAAGATGTGGTACATATACACCATGGAATATTACTCAGCATTCAAAAAAGAGAAACACATGCAATTTGCAGCAACATGGATGGCGCTGGAAGGGATCATGCTCAGCGAAATAAGCCAGAAAGAAAAAGGAAAATACCGGATAGTCTCACTCATAGCAGGAATCTAGAAAACTTAAATAAGGGACCAGGAAAATGAATATCTATAAGAAAGTGAAAATCATAATCAACAAACAACTATGAACCAGAGACACTTTATGAGGGGAGGGGGGCGGGAAGGGAGGGATTGGGGTCAAAATAAAGGGGTTGCAATTGTTTGGGGAATATTGAAAAAAAAAAAATAATAAAGGTAAGCAAAATAAAAAAAAATTTAAAAAGAATGATGATTATTTAAAATGGTAAATATCTTAGCAAATGTATTTTTCTTAAAATTGGTTTAGTATCTATAAAGTAGAATGTTTAAGGAAAATATTAAAAATGATTTAATTTTTTATGCAGAATAGAATGTGTGGCAAATACAGCACAAGGAAAGGTAAGAGGGAAAAGATACAAAATTATTGGAAAAGATAATGTGATCAAGTTATATCAGTCAGGGTCTAACCAGAGAGAAACCACATGATAGTTTGAACAGGGTAAACATAAATAAAATACTGAAATCTATTTCTCTTTTTGAAAGAAAAGTAGGAAATATAGACCACAGAACAATAAAATTATCTATATATAGGGAGGAAAAAATCAATGGAAGGGTTATGGGAGGGAGTGATACTCCCTCTGAATATGCCCTTTTTTTAAGAGTTATTTATTTATGCATACAAGAGCTGGGGTACAGGCCAGAGATGAGGGGAGGTGAGAAGATTCACCAGAGACAGGGTGGGGAACAGAACAGGCAGATAGACTGAAATACACTGCTGAGGGGAGCAGCAGGCGAGACAAGAGAGGTCTGCTCCACCATGTGGGTTGCTCCCTGGCCAGCCTGGGATCGAACTTGTGCTGCAGAGACTGAGGATTGCTTCATATGAGGTGCTTAACCCTTTGCACCACCAGGGAGGACCTGAGTATGCCCTTTTAAATCATTTTTGTTTTGAAATATTCGATGTATTCAAATACTTGAACTAGATTGACATTTACCAAGTATGGAGGGTAGGGACCTAAAACTAAATTGAAATAAAACCATATGAAATATCTGTAGTATTTCAAATGAAGAATCTAAATATGCTAAAACTAAACAGGGAGAGATGAGTGAGTACTTGTTTGTTTTGTCTTAGTCTCAGACTATTGCTAATGATGCTAAAGTTTAGAAATGCCTGAGGGCATTCACCTGGGCCCAAGTTTTCTCCTTTTTAGGCCAGTACAACTGACTAGCTCTGCCCTCAGTTTTCTTACAATTGCAAGATGTTCTTTAGCAATACCCACTAGGAAACTTTGGGGGAAGAAATAGAGGTTTATTACTTACAAAACCTGGAAATTACAGAGCATACCTGGGCCACAGTGAAGTTGCAGGAGGGCCCAGGGAGTGATGTGCAGGGCCCAGGGTTCCTGCTTCTATTAGGGTTGAGGAGACAATCTAGGGTGTCCAGAGTTGACGCTCTTTAGTGAATTCAAGTCTGAAGAGTGGGAACTTAAAGGATGGGAAGAGAGACAACAGAAGAGAAAAAAGGCAAGATATAAGTAAGTCCCATCTGACCAGATATCTAAATTAACCTAGATCTATAAAACAAAAGGAATTTAGTGGTGGGAGACAACTTGCCTCTTTTCTAGTCATGTGACTGACCTTGAGCTTGAGTTAGCCCTCTGAATTGGATGTCCCTTTGATACAAAAGTCTTGGCAATCAAAGAAAAGTCAAATGTAGATGCTTACAATATATGCAACTCCTGAACAGAACACTTTGATGTATACTCTTAATTTAGGGGGATAAAAAAACTAACAAAATTCAAACTCTTCACAGACTTATTATTCTTGTGGTATATGTAGATAATTGAACAAATTTGTTGATTTTTCTGTGAATAAATGTTTTTACTGTGAAAGAAAGCAGATACAAATACAGAAAAACCTATAGGTTTGCTTTGCTATTGAAGGCTTGATTTTATAATTCATAGCATATCATATTAAATCCTTTCATATCATAGTTCCATTTGTTCAAAAGGTCTGGAGGCAATAACACACCAATAAAAAGGATACCTATTACCCAGATCTTGGTTTCTAAATGCTGTTTGCCACAAAAGAAACTGAGGTGAGTCAGGGAAATCACAAAAAGAATCTGGAATATCTTCAGTGTCAGGGAATAATACTGAAAAAAATGGATGGGGACAGATGTAAAGAAGACACAGAAGGGCGTGTAGAAGGTTCCTATTAACCAACTCTGAAACAGTTTGAACATCAGATTAAATAAGGAATTAATGGAGTATAGCCTAATGATTAAAATAGGAATCACTAATTCATAGTGAGGGTTGGTAAGTAGATGGATAGATAGATTATAGGTAGGTAGGTAGGTTCGGTGACAGACAGGAAGAAAATTATAATAAGACTGATGAATGTGGAGAGAGCAATATGGTTGGAAAATCATTATTTTGAAAACAGCATAGTTAAGAATGACTTAAACAAGATGCATCAATGGATGCTAAATCAAGGCATAAAATTATATTGAACACAAGATATTTACATGATTAATAAATATTTATCTACAGATATGTTGTATGTTAGTTGCAAGAAGAAAATAGCAACCATATAGTGGACAACTGGACAATACCTTGACCAGGTGATCAAAATAATGTCATTAATGTGGGTTTATGGATATAATGCCATTAAAAGAATAACTTTTTATGATATTTCAGCCAGGCATGTATATTCTAAGTTTAATAATAAAGAAATATCAAATAAATCTAAACTAAGGAATATGAAATAGGTCAATATTAAGTTAATATTTTAAGATCAAGGAAGTTTCCAACTTAAAAAAAAAAGTAAATGTAACATGACGGACTTGATACTTTGTTAGTGTTAGAAAATATGATAAAAATTGCTATTAGTAACATTTATTTAAAGGCACAAAAATTTCTATCAAAGTTAAATTTCCTAAACATGTCATTATACTTGGATTACATAAGAGAACATCTTTTCCTTAATAAATATACATTAATTATTCAAGTTTTAAAGGAATAAGGGACCTAATATATGCAACCAACTCTCAAATGGCTTAGAAAAATAAAATAAATAAGAGCCTGCCTGGTGGCACAAGAGGTTGAGATGCAACCTATGAAGCTATTCACAGCCACTGCAGCATGAGTTCGATCCCCGACCAGGGAGCTGCCCACATGGCACAGCAGACCACTCCTGACTTACCCGCTGCTCCCCTCAGCAATGTATTTTAGTCCATCTGCCTGTTCTGTTCCCCGTTCTGTCTCTGGTGAATGTTCTCACCGCCCCCCAATCTGGACTGTACCCCAGTTCTTGTAGGCATAAATAAATAAATCTTTAAAAAAAAAGAGAAAGAAGGAAGGAAGGAAGGAAATGGGCCTCCCTGGTGGTGCAAGGGGTTAAGCACCGCACTGTGAAGAAATCCACAGCCTCTGCAGCACAAGTTTGATTCCCAGCTGGCCAGGGAGCAACCCACATGGTGCAGCAGACCTCTCCTGTTTTACCTGCTGCTCCCCTTAGCAGTGTGTTTCAGTCAGTCTTCTTGTTCTGCTCCCTGCTCTGTCTCTGGTGATTCCCCGCACTTCTGGCCTATACTCCAGCTCTTGTATGCAAAAATAAATAAATCTTTAAAAAAAAAAATACTGCTCTGCTACAATGTAAGAGTTACTAACTCAGACTTTTTGGAAAAGGAGTGAAATTTCTGCAAAATGCCCTTTAAGAAGTAGTAGTTCTTGCTTATGGGAAGAGACCAGCAAGTCCTCTAAGAATAAGAAAAGGGAGTATTTTGCACCTGAAAACATGATTTCAAGTGAAAATTTTGCTGGTCCAGGCTGTTACTACATTTCTTGTTCCTCCTGTGGGCTCACTTCATCTGGTATCACAAAACCTTCGTCTCTGCCGTAAAAAATGTCCACAGTCCACTGCTGTACAGGGTTGTTTTCCCCTTGTTCTCTTGACAAATCAATTTAGTGTTCCTTAGCCTCCCTACATAGAAATATCACTTTCTCTAAATCATCAACAGTAAGTCAGTACCTTGACCTTCTTCATCGCTTAGGCTGTTTCATCACCCCCATAGCCCACACCAATATTCTTTCTCACCACACATGTGTCAGCCTTAGGCATGTCAGTAGTTTTGAATGTTGCACTGGACCTCTGTGGAGCTGCACTGCTAGAACTGAGAGGTTTCTTTGACCTGTTCAGAGCTGGAGCAGGGCCATTGCACTTTCTTGCCTTGGCTGGCAGCTACAGGGTCATAGTTTGCATCAAAAAAACTTCTTGAACCACTGAATGAATTAAAAAATTTTCCTTTTACTAGCTTTTCCATAGAAATTACTTTGTCAACACCAATCCTCCTAAAACCTGCTTGTGGAATTTTGAAGTTCTACATATATTTGTGTTCTACTTTTGCTTGGGCTTTCACTTTCTCCAATAGCATGGGAATAGCCAGGGAATAGTATGTCCTTAAACTGTCAATAGGCAGCCCCTGAGCATAACTCTTCACTCTTTAGTCAAGATTCATCCATTCAGGCCAGCATGTCATGTCAACTTAGGTTATCACTGGTGGCTGAGTTGAGGGTAGAATATCAAATAAACTATTTGAATCTACTACATAGGAGATTTGTCTGTTCTCCCTCATGTATTTGTTTATTCTGTTATTTACATCAGTGTGGACTAACTCAAACTACTATCTTTTTGTTGTTCAAACCCATTTGACCATTGGGAACTCATTAAGTTGACTCCTGAATCCATTTGACACACTCCCATCATTTATTCAGTGTATGTGTGTGTGTGTGTGTGCATAGGGGTGTGTGTGTGTTTTGAACACTTCCTTACTTTTGGACACTACAGGGTTCTTCAGGCTCATCTTACATGTTCTGTGCCATATAGAAAGCTAAAAATGAATTTATGCTGTTGTCTCCACTCTGACGTTTCAATGTTCTGCACTCTGAAGACCAAGACTCTTTGGCTTGTTTTTCCCCAGCTCTCTTATTGCTCCTCCCCCCAGTTGCATCTGTTTCCTTAAGAAAGGAGTTTTTTTCCTCTGTACCCCCCTTTTACTGTAGGAGTGTTTGAGTGAGTCAGATAAACAGTTGAGTTTTCCAAGAAATAACTTCACCAGAATGTTCAGTGATAGGCAAATATCTGTTGATAGGATGTCCAGCACCTGCTTGTGGTGCTTCAGACACATCCCAGAAAGACATGGTTGCTTATTGCCTGAAGAAAAAAGAAAAAACTTGCTGTTACCCAGCAGAAAAGGGCACCAAACTCCTTAGCAAAATCTCTCCTAAAGTATCTACTGGTGTGAAAAGAATTCAGAAGAGATCATCTGAAATCATCCTTGCTATTCCTCCTGACTGCAGTCCTAGACTTAAGGGATACAGTATATATAAATCGAGATTGACTATACTTGATCCAACAGTTTCTTTGAATGAAGGCAATATGTTTTTCTCTGGATATCACTTTCACCCAATTATCTATTTAAGCTGCCAAAGGTTACATTTAACACTAGACTCTTAACACCACCACACAGCAACAATCAAGGGGTCACCTGTCTGGACATCCTTAAAGATAACTGAAGTTCCAGATGCTCTTTTTCAAAGATCTTGCTGTCCATTTGCTACCTTTTGACAGACTGCAACCCTGTGTTTCATCCCTTTGGAAACATAACTGTTCAGTATTTGACCAACAGAGCAGAACATGACAAGAGATAAGGAACACAATTCACATAATTTTTATGCAGTGTGAAAGAGCAGAAGCATCTTCTCACTGTGCTGAAATCCTTTTAACCTTCACAATATGGACTTCTGTGTACATGTTATACTGATTCTACTTTTTTCTTTTTATCCTTAAGAGCTGGGGAGACTCCCTACAAGGGTAAATACTATCAAAGTAGAACTTTTTAGAGACTGATTAGTTGCGTTTAAAACACCAACTTGCAAGTCTTGCTTATTTGGAATGTTAATATGTACTTTGTGATCTACTAACAATACTGGTTCTGTCGTCTACCAAATATAGTGTATTTTAATTGTACTCATTACCTTTTATTTTTTACATATTACATATAAAGTCATCATAGATGACTAGGAATCAGGTCATGATTACTTTGTCATTTTGTAGTAAGAGAATTTCCGATAGTAGGAAATCCTGTCCTTTGTAGTTCAGAGTACCTAATGTATCACCTCAAATGCAATAAATATCCTCTTTAGGAAAAAAAAAAATCCTGAGGGTTTTTTTTTTTCCTTTTTTTTTTTCCTGAGGGTTTTTATAACAGCTTCACAAAATACAGAATCTGAAAGATTATCTTGTATTTGCTTCTTTATTTATAACCTCATGAGAGCTTACCTACATTACATGGGTATCTATGCCAGTACAGTATCTAGCACACAGTAGGAACCTAGTGACTATTTCTGAATAAATATCAGTCCCAATTTATCATAATCAAATCATACATAGACTCATTATGAAATTTTTCTGGTCTTCAAATTTTCATTGGAAAATATGGGAAGGAAACGGAAATCATGAAATTCTTTATCTGTTCTACCAATATTTATAATATAACACATTCACTTATTAATCAGCTCTATAGTCCCACTAACTCAGAGGGGATTCTGTATATACATAATGAATATTTCATCATGTATTTACCTATACATTGAAAGTGTGAACAGTTTTAAAAAATTTCCTCTTTTTAATTTGCTGCAAAAAAAATCAAATAAGGAAAAGATACGTTTTTATATTCGAAACGAAAAAAATGTTCACAAATTTTATTTTCTACAATTTGTTCCTATAGGCAAACAAGGTCAATCTTATAATTTTCATAAATGTAATTTTGCAAATTTCATAAAAAGCTAAAACTCGTTTTACTTAATGTAATGAACAGGTGATGGTAACATGCATAATGCAATTTTCACAAATGAAGGTAAATGTAAGTTCATATTTCTGTATTCAAGAAAAATATGAACTAACTCAATAAAGATGAGTGATATTAACCTTAAGGAGTTAATCATCAGAGTGAATGAGGGAAAATAGTATAATTAGCAATATATGAAGGTAGTCATTAAGGTGAACCAAGGCACATAATATAGTTTGCAATATAATGTAAACAAAAGCCAAAGTTCCCATAGCAACACAAACTTTTCTCCAATGCACACATACAGTATTTTGGACCAGTGCAAGCTCTAAATTTATAACTTCTTAGGAATATGTGTAATAACACTATGTCAACGTGATTCTGAAAACAATAACATTTATTCAGGTACAGATGTGCAAACATCACACAATCTATATACTTGATATCCCCTAATTTTATGCTGGATTTCAGGTGAATGCCATGAAAGTATATCATTTGTTGCAGTGTGTGTAAGTACCTTCATTAGTTAAACTGGTATGAATTTGTTAAATGGGTCATGACTACAATTATTTGTCTTTTACAGTGGAGATAAAGATAAACATTTAAGGTCATGACAATAACAAATTAGCAATACAGCGGTTACTTTTAAGTCTTTAAGTCTTACTTTTTTATATAGACGGAAATACTATGGGAAATTTTTTGTGTTTTATTTCATACTCACGTATTTACTTCATCTAGCTATAAGTCCCAATTCAAATTTATTAAGGATCAGCAATCAAATCAGCAACTTTGAAATAGTTGCTCTATTTCAAAGAGAAATTGAGCTTTTTGAGGTTTAAATTATTGACAGATTTTACTCATTGTAAAATGAAAAGAGTTTAAAAGAAGTCATAGTTTTGTCAATCTATTCACTCTTAATTCCAGTGCCCTCAAATATTTGGTTTTGGGTAATATTGTAATAAAAAATTCAATCTTTAAGTGAAGATTTGTGTCAGGTGTCAAAATTCAACCATTTTGGAATTCAGACTCTCAAAAGCACATAACTGAGCATCTTATATATGGGACAAAATATTGTTTTCTTATAATTTGAATAGGCAAGATAAAAATACAAGAATCTTATCAAACCTTCCAGAAAACATAGATTTGTGCCCTCCTAGTAGATAAAATGTTTTTATTTGATAGATATGTCAGAAAGGCTGAAAATAAGGATAAGCATTATGAGTTCTCTTCATTTAAAAAGAAAACAAATAGGGGCTCCCTGGTGGCGCAAGGGGTTAAGTCTCAGCACTATCAAGCTATCAAGGTATAGCCAGCCACTGCAGCATGAGTTTGATTCCCAGCCAAGGAACTAACCCACATGGCGCAGCAGACCTCTCCTGTCTTGCCCGCTGCTGTCCTCAGCAGTGTACTTCAGTCAGTCTGTCTGTTCTGTTCCCCACACTGTCTCTAGTGAATCCTCTCACCCCCTGCCCCTTTCACCTATATCGAGTTATTGTATGCATAAGTAAATAAAGTAAATCTTTAAGAGAAAATAAAACAAATAGTAACATTGAACATAAATAACATTAATAGTTTAACATTTTCTGGCACTTACAGATGTTCTCATTGTGATACAAATATAAGTTTCATTCATGTAGCTATTAAGGTGAAAATACATGTGTCAGGATATAAATCTTAAAACAAAGATGTCCGATTTCAGGAGGGAAATCATCTTTTTTGAAGATAATGATAAATATTCAAGTTTTCCTCCATGAAGGTAATATTTTTTGTCTAAGTCAACATACTTTACCATTTTTAAACTTTTCCCATCATATTTTTTGACAGCAGGTTTTCCAATTTTGACAGCTCTTTAAAAGTAATTTTAACAGCCGAGTGATTTCTCTTCTAAGCAAAGTCAGATTATGTGAAATGTCAATGTAAAAACTATACACTCTGACACATAATCATTTTTAGTTGAATTTACTTATTAATTTTGCTTGCTATTGCTAATAAAACATAAGTACTTAGCTAATTGTATTGCTTTTTGAACTGCTTTAAAGGTATTAAAACTGTATCCTTTTCACTATAAAATGTCTCACTTTATCACAATTAGTTACCCTTTCAAAAGTGGAAAGGAGGGAGGGTACCAGTGTTAGGCAGATAAAGAGCAGTTGAGAGAATGAGAGAAGTGACTACCGCAGAATGAAAATTCAAGCTCCTCTTGATTAAACTCAAACACAGGTTTATCTGAACCTCCTGAAGACCTCTTGTAAGATACTGGCATGCCCCTTCTCCCTTTGCTCCCTTTGCCATTTGCCATTTGCTCCCTTTGCCATTGCTGAAATTCTGATATATTCATGGCAGCAGAATAGAGACTACTTTTCATCTGCCCACCCTACCACCTTCCTGGAAACAATTTGAATGAAAACTTCACAATTTTGTTGACTATATTAATCCAGTTAACTTCTTTATTTTTTTCATAATTACTGTGTTGGAGGAAGTGGTGTAGGCTGGCCAGTTCAAAAATTATCTTCTTTTTGCATAAATTTGAGGTAGTCAATTATTTTTAGATCACTTTACATTGGGGATTGAAACTTTCTCAGAGTGCCTTTGTCATAAATTTAAATAAAATGTTTTACAGAAGAGGATTTCATTTTAGTCAATGATCCATCACTTTGTATTAACTGTTCGAAGTAGAATTAAAATGTCATCTAATACATATCAAAAAATATTCCAGTAAACCTAGCAAAAAACTTTAGGAAATTTCATTGGATAAATTCATTAAGGAAAGTGTATTGTCTAGATTATTAAATCGAATTCAAAAACTATTCTACATTTCCCATCATTGTAGACATATTCCACTTTGCTTTGAATGAGTAGACTTCCCTTAGAGGAATGAGAAGTGTTAACATTTTGCAGTATAGATAGCTAAACAAACAAACAAACAAAAATAGTTAAAATAAGAAAACCTGGGCATTGGAAGTTCATTTAAGCCATTTAGTTCAACCCCCTAGTATATACTTCACTTAGAGGTTGTGAACCATCCTGAGAAAGTTAGAAGGCTAGAGTGACCAGAAATGATGGAAGAAGAGGTTAAATGTCTATGTGGTGAGAAAGGTTAGAGGACCTTGTATATTTTTGTAAGGATTTGACTTTAATCCTGACTAAAGTACGATAATAGTAGGAGGTTAAGCTGAAAATAAGATTATCTGAGTTAAATTTGAACATTTCCTTGCTACTGGTTGAATAAAAACTGCTTGAAGCTAGACAATGGCAAAAACAGGCTATTGTAATAGCCCAAGTGAGTTATGAGGAATGACTTAGACCTGAATTGTGGCTGAGAGTGTTGCAAGAATTTTGGATACATCTTGAGCATAGCACCAGCTTAAATTACTGACACCTTAGATATAGTATGTGAAGAAAGGTAACAGCCAGAGACAATTCTAAGGAATTTTGTTTGTGCAATTTTAAGAATGGAATTGCCTTTCCCTAAAAAGGAGAAGACTAGGAGAAGGGCAGTTTGTGGGAGAATACCAGAAGGTTACTTTTGGGTACTTTGAACTTAAGATGTATGTTTGCTATCAAGTGGAGATATCTTGTAGGTTACTGTAAATAATGGAATTCACAAGAGAAATCAGAACTGATCATTTATATTTATATATTTAATATATAATATGCATATAAGTTATTTTATATACAAATATATGTAATATTTGCATTCTTTGCATTATTATTATGTGGAATATATACTTACATTATTATATCAACATATTTATGGCAGTTTAAACCTAGAGAGTGAAAGTGTTCAACAAAATAGTCATTAGCAATAAAAAAGAGAACTGATGTGAATACTTAACTTAGGGGCACTGCAACATTTAGAAGTCAGAGAGATTGAAAGAAAATAAAAAATCTGAGATGAACATCCAGAGATAGGAAAACAAAAGAAACATTTAACATAACAACACTCTAGTTGTCCTGGAAGCCAAATAATTAAGTGCTTTAAGAAGGAAATAGTGATTACTTTTGTCAAATGCTAGAGTTCAAGTTAGACAAGGCCTGAGAATTGGCCATTGGATTGAGCAACAAGAGGTTCATGAATGTCCTTGATTAAAAAAGATTAGTTTGGGTGGCAGTTCTGATACTAAAAATCTGTTTGGAATGGAGGGAGAAATTGAAAACTGCGAGCAAAAACTCCTTTTTTGAGGAGTTAGTTTTATTTTTTATTTATTTATTTTTAAGATTTATTTATTTATTTATACAAGCACTGGGTACAGTCAGAAGTGCGGGAGGGTGAGAGAATTCACCAGAGCCAGAGCAGGGGAGCAGAGCAGGCAGAAGGACCGAAATACACTGCTGAGGGGAGCAGCGGGCGCCATGTGGGACCCTCCTCCAGTGGCCAGGGAGCAGCCAGGGATGGAACCGGCGCTGCAGAGGCTGCGGGCAGCTTCGCAACCCAGCGTTCAACCGCTGCGCGACTGGGGAGGCCCATGAGGAGTTTTGTTTTAAAAGGAATGACGTGTGGAGAAAAAGGAACTCTTCTGCACTGTTGGTGGGAGTGCAAACTGGTCCAACCACTATGGAGAGCTGTGTGGAGATTTCTGGACCTACTAAACATAGAGCTTCCATATGATCCAGCAATTCCACTCCTAGGTATTTACCCAAAGGACACAGAAACATCAATTCCAAAGAGCACCTGCACCCCTATGCTTATAGCAGCACTGTTTACAATAGCTAAGCTTTGGAAACAACCCAAATGCCCAAAAATAGATGACTGGATCAAGAAGATGTGGTCCATATACACCATGGAATATTACTCAGCATTCAAAAAAGATAAACACATGCAATTTGCAGCAACATGGATGGCGCTGGAAGGGATCATGCTCAGCGAAATAAGCCAGAAAGAAAAAGAAAAATACCAGATGGTCTCACTCATAGCAGGAATCTAGAAAACTTAAATAAGGGACCAGGAAAATGAATAACTATAAGAAAGTGAAAATCAAAATCAACAAAAAACTATGAACCAGAGACACTCTATGGGGGGTAGGGGGTGGGAGGGGAGGGATTGGGGTCAAAATAAGGGGGTTGCAATTGTATGGGGAATATAAAAATGAAATTTATTATAAAAAAAAGAAAGTGGATATGAGTCAGATCAGTGAAAAGAATTGAGATTTTACATACTGATTTCAGATATATTTTCTTATTCCAAATATAGATTTAATAAATAACAATTTTGATTATATTGAATTGTATCTTATTACCAGCACCGGGTTCTAAATTCCAGAGAAAAAAAAATCACTTAATGGGTTGGAATAATTTTATGCAAATGTAAGATGTTTGATGATTTATTTTAACTGTAATAACAATAAATTGGTAGCACTTCCATCCACAACAAAAACATTATTTTAAAAAAAAATAAAATAAAAATAAAAGGAATGACAGAAGAGCAAAGTGGTAAAGGGAATGAGTTGGAAGGGAAGTGAAATTTTAAAAAATGAGATTTTTAGAAATTCAAGAAAAGAGCAGCGTATTTATGTGCTGATGTGAACCACCTACTATTGGGAGAAATATATGTGATTCAGGCAAGAGAAGAGAGAATTAATAGTCCCACATCTTAGAGTAGATAGTGGAGGGGTAGAATCAGGTATACAAGTAGAGTACATGAGTACTCCTTCCGGTCTTTTCTGGGAGTTTGATAGTAGAAGTTCAAGTACATTTGCAAAATATAGTTAGATCAATGCATTTTCAGGTAAGAGCTCATGCAAAGTTTTTTCTGTTAGCTTCATTTTCCTTGGAGTTGAAATCATGGTCATCATAACTTAGGATAAAGAGAGAAGTGCTCGAGATTTGAGAAGATGTGAAATGATCATGGGAGTGTTAAGAACTAGAAAAACAGTATGATTGCTAGACAGTATTAAATAGCCACATGAGAAGAATCATCATAAATTTAAGGTGAGATCAGTTAGCATTGTTTTGCATTTTTGTTTTCCAGCTACATTCTATTGCAAGTGGCAAACATTGAGTAGGTGAAGGGGGTGCTTATCCAACTGAATATAATGAAGCAAGAGTGGGGTGAAGGAGTGATGGTGTTCTCAGGTGAGTGATTATCACTGATTCAAAGTATCATTCCAGTTTAAATCCAAAACGTATTTTGTAAGCATTTTTGGATTTCATCAGTTGGTAACTTTTTTTGGTATTGCTTGACAGCACAGGAAAAACACAAAGTTTAATGTAAACCTTTTCATTTTGTGGTTCAGGAAAGTTGCTTTTATTTCTTGCTAAGGTTTAAAGATTGTATCATTTGAAAACTAGAATCCTCCATTATCAATATAAGTATTAGGATGTGGGCTGTTGTAGAACAGCAAAAAGTTTTTTAAAAGAACATTAAAATTAAAATCAAACAACCAATAATGTTAAATTATCCCTGAGTGCACATTATTTAGTTCCTCGTTATCTTAATTGTTTCCAGTAAAAGTGAAATGTGCAATATGCAAAATGCAAATTAAATAATATTATGTGTCAGAGTTTGAAAGAGATATCCATTTAACATTGGAAGAGGGTTTTTTTTTTCCCCAGGAAATCCTGTTCATTTATTTTGCGAGAATTTTTGTTTGTCGCTATTTGTTCAAAACATAATACAATTGTGAGACCCAGTGCCTGCTGGCAAAGTTGGAATAGCTGTCAGCAGGAAATGGCAAACTAATAATAAGTGCTGGTAAAATATTTATATTATAGTTTACTGGGAAGCTGAATGTAGTTTTGTATTTCATTAGTGCTTGAGGCAGAACATAGTAACATAGTTGTGCTCCAAAATAAGTGGATAGAATTCTAAATACTATAGTAACTTATCTTTCAACTATCTGCTGGGGGAAAAGAATTAATAATAATAAAGCCTTTTACAAGTTGAAATTTAAGAAATTTTAAACAAGGTCCATAGGGCAGTAATTAGCAGCATCTCACATTCAGTGTTATTGGACACTAGGCCACTGGATCAACCACTTCTGTATGAGGCCTAGTAATTTAGCTCTGGTTCATAATTTTCAATAACAGAGCTATTCAAGAGGGAAGGGTGGTCCTAAACCACCAGAGGACTCAGAAGTATGGTGATGTTCAAGTACAACACTGTGTTTATGTACTCCCCAAAGTGTATCAAAGCTCAGATCCAGAGAAATAAAAGAAAAGTCAAACAAAACAAGCATTAGACTGCGTAAAATAAGGTATGGACAAGGCAAACAGGTGAGGCATTGTTTAGGTGGCTAAGGTAGATCAATATCTATTCTTGCAAGCCAGGAATCCTGCCTGCTTTCCTCTGGCGCTCTGCAGATCATCTTACGGCTTGCAGACAGACTGTCGCCTAAACCCAACTGACAGACAACCTATTTCACCCCTGGAAAAATCATACCCATCTTCTCCCTTTGTGATTCACTGAGGGGAGAAAAAACTATAACTGCCAAAAAAAAATAATACCAGATTGGTATTACCACACTTCGACAGCCTATTTCATTATCTTGATTATAGAAAACTGGCTCATAATTTCTCTACCATCTATCATTTTAGTCTGCTTAATAAAATATAAGTATGTTGTAAACATAATAGTGTGGGGGGATAGGTGAACAAATTTATGCAAATAGTAAACATAAAGTGACTAGTACATAATAATCACTCAATAAATATTTGTAAATATTAATATCCTTATAATAATTTTTGAAACTTAGCAAATAATTTAGAAATTGAGAGAATAGGTATTTATGTCTACCTTGTAATTCATATATAGAGAAGCAGTGTATCAGCAATTTTGAAAACTTATTTAACAAGTTCATGATACCTGAACACTGAGCAAATAGTAAATCAGATTATATTTTTTGACATAGCACCCTCAATGTAGCTTGTTCTTCTAACTACAAGTCCATGCATAACTATTAGTAACCTTTTAGTTCTCTTATGTAATGTTTTAATGCTCATGGGAAAATCAAAACCAAACATGTTTTCTCAGAAATAGGTATTATACTTTAACTATACCAAAGTAACCAGAATAAAAATAACCTATCCAGTTCAAAAGAACTTTAGAAGACTATCCAAACTCCATGCAAATTGAGCACTATATAGTTTTACTTTACATATATAATTTTACAGGGGTTATTTTGTTTTTCATTTTATAAGTTTAAGAAGGTAGGAGAATATCTTTAATTATAGTGAAATCATTGGTAACTGCTACAACAACAAAAGCTCTGAGTAAAGGAGAAATTATAATGAAGACTACTTAAAGTGTAAACTGTAAAAAATGAATGCAATCCTCAGTGGCAATGAGAGACATTTCATGTTTTTTTCTTGAATGTAGCATTTACTGAGACATAATTTAATATGTGTACAATAACTTACAGATTCTATATTCTCTTTTTTCATATCAAAACCCACCCTCCTATTTTTTTATCCTGACTCGAATAATAAAAGGGGTAAAAATTATAAAATAATATTTAAAATACCAAGAAATCCTTCTTTTAGTGGTTAGAGATTTACATGATCTTAAAAGTGGAAAAGGTCATATTTTGTAGACTGATGTATATCATATCTCTCAGTTATAAGAATATGTCTTTTCATCACTGCTATAGCTTTCTGCTTACCTCTTTATGGTAGAAGAAATGTAATTTACTTGTCAGATTGAAATATTTGATATAAATCCTTATCCTATCTTTGAACTATCATTTCTGAAACACAACATTGTAAACAAATGGTATGTTTAATTAAACAACTACTTTACTCCTAACTGAACAAGAGAGTATGATTATATTAATTTAATAGCAAACCATATGACTAGACTTCAAAGAAAACATTTTAATTCACCAAGAAGGTATGATTATACCAATTTAAAATCAAGACATGTGATTGGAATGTAAACAAAATATTTTAAGCTCTGTCTTCAGGATATCAAAATAGTTTTAAGAGTTAAAACTAATATGATTTAGAAAATATTTATGTTAAAATTTTTAAATTTACTAATATACATACAAAACTAAATTTTAAATTCAATTAATAGTTTACCATGGTGCAAAAAAATTATTTTCAACATAACCAATTGTGATTTTTCCAAGGGATTTATTTTACTTTTGCATGTGATTTTTCACACCATTAAGTTAGCAGTTCTGAAATATGTTAACCTTCTTCTATTAAAAATTAAAAAATGGGGCCTCCCCGGTGGCGCAGCGGTTGAGCGCTGGGTTGCGAAGCTGCCCGCGGCCTCTGAGGAGCCGGTTCGATCCCCGGCTGCTCCCCGGCCACCAGAGGAGGATCCCACATGGCCCGCAGACCTCTGCTGCCGCCCGCTGCTCCCCTCAGCTGTGTACTTCGGTCCCTCTGCCTGCTCTGCTCCCCGCTCTGGCTCTGGTGAATTCTCTCACCCTCCCGCGCTTCTGACTGTACCCAGTGCATGTATAAACAAAACAAACAAACAAAACAATAAATAAATAAATAAATAAAAAACATGCCTCTATTAAAAAAAAAAAAAAATTAAAAAATGGTAAGGTAAATTTAAATGAATAATTAGGCATAACCATGGACATAATCATGACCATGATTATATATGTGCATATGCATGTGTACTCATGTGCACATATATATATATATATATATATATAAGCCGATAAGTATATATAGGATTGTCTGAAAATCAAGAATTTTATCTTTGATTTCAAAATGTGAAATAGAGATTTGCTATAATCACTCAAAGGTACTTGACACTGAAGGTCAATTCATTTTTACTAATTTGTGGAACAAAGAAAATGAAAAATCATTGGGTTCTGAGCTAATCAAAGCCATACGTTGTTTTTTAAAACATTCATTGTTAGGATCCTAATTATCTTATTTGTGTTTGTTTAGATAGATAAACAGATGAAACATTTCTGATCCAGATGTGACAATCTCAGCACTGTCATTTACCTTTCAAGGATCATAGAATTTTTGCTTTTAACACATTCCCTCGAGTACCTACATGTTTTCATTATAAACCAGTAGTTGAGAAAACATGTCAGATGCTAAATTCAAAACCCACCATGCAGGAAACATGGGGAAACGTAACAACTGTTTTGGAAGAAAATGTCTTCAAGTCAACTTACATAAAATCTTAAATGGTTTGCCAATGAATTGTAATTAGCATTTACGTTACTACTTCATATGCTACACAATTTCTGCTCACTACTATAGGAATGAAATTATTTTTGTCAAATATGCAGAAAACTTTACACTAAAATGTCTACAATCTGTAATGTAAAAGTTTAGTGGTACAAGTGTAGAATTTGTAATACCAATTTAAATTATGAAACAGAATAGTTTAAAGTCCAAAGCACTTAAACACTTTTACTATATAATACACTATATGAAATCTCATAAAGAATATGCAGCATTCAAGGTAATGATCTCATATGAATATTCAATGACATATATCTAAATAGACCAAAAACTTTGAAATTCTTCCAGAGGCTCACATTCACTACAATATATGAAATGTACATTTTGGGATGCTTGTGTAAAGGTTACAATAATTTAAATTATTTTCTCAATAAATACTCATCATCACCAGTTATTATTCTGAAATACAAAGGAGATTTTTACAAAACACAAATATAATCAGTGAAAGACTATGTGAAAATATAGTAATGTAAGACAACAGAGTTTATAATGCTTAATACCTGAAATACTTAATCATAGTTCTTGTAGGACTACATATTTATTTATTTCCACTTAATAGTTAAAATGCCATTTTCTGCTTTTCAAAATGTATATTTGCAAACACCACTCACAGAATTGTTCAGTTAAATAATGTGCATTACCAATTAAAGAATGAATGTATTTATAGATATTTATTTTTCTACCTTTATTCCAAAAGGCTAAAGTTGGTTAGGCTAGCATAGAAACAAAAATTATGATGTTATTTGAACTCTGTGACCTCTTTACATTTGCAAACAGGTAATTAAGTGAAAAATATAGAATGCACTAAAAAAGCAGTTGGAAAACAACAGATATTTAAGAATTATTTATTAGTGTTAAACCACTAAAATAGAAGTATGTGCATGAATATAAAATTAACTAAAGCATATAACTTCACTTAATTATTAAAATGGTCACTTAATGTATCTTAATGAGTATCAGATATATAACTCTTGACTGAACATGAATTACAAGGAGTGATTTAATTTCTAATAAAAATATCAAAATACAAGACCAATGTCTTATATACATATTAATTATGAAAAAATAATTTAAACATTATGCCTTTCAAAATAGCATCAATACAATTTATAAAATACCCTTTATGGAAAGGAAATCATTTACATACACAGCCACTCTGCAACAATAAGCAGGAAGTTTGAATCTGTTTTCTTAACCATGATGAATAGATGCCATCGTAAAAACATTAAAACTCTGCTTTGAAGAGTATCTAGGAATCCATGTAGTAAATGGATTTTAATATAAGGAGCTCTGTCATCAATAAAGGGTAGCTTTAGAAAAAGTCATATTTTGGAGTATCATAGCAAAGCATGCACTGTGTGTAAAGTTTATCATCACAGTGATTCTTCATAGAAAAAAAAAATCTTTAAGGTTGTCAATCTGCTGTTTTCCAAGTACTGTACTCACTTAGAAGTAGCAGTTGACAATGAAAAAAGCCTCTTAAAAGCATTGACTTTTATACTTCACTCTAACAAAACATTTCACTATTTACTTATTGTACAGTTAATCTCCATGCTAAATCTGAAAGTATGCTCTCAATAACAACTATAATAAAAGAATGTTGGGATAATGACAAAAGATGATAAAAGCAAGGAAAATGCTCATTTGCGGATATAATCTCTTTCACATATATGAGCTTAAAGTACAAATGAAGTAGGGTAAATGCGCCTCAGATAAGTTACCCAGAGAATTATATAGAACAAAAACTTATTAAAAGGTGGTAAAGTCCAAATTCTATTCACATAGATTTTCTAATACTCGTAGCTTTATAACATTTTAATGTGCAAATGAATTGTATAGGCAAGAGTGCCTCACCATTGTTGGTAGACACTGATGAAAATTCTTATAAGAATGGTAAGACTTAGTTTTTGATTGGTGGATACGGTAGTAATAAGGCTATGTGTTTAGCAAACCCATTTATTTTTCTTCTTAAAAACACAACTGAATTACATCCCCAACCTCCTGTGCAATTGGGTTGGACCAATTAGGTGGCCTGACTTCAAGTCAATGGAATAAGGTATTCAAAATCCCCAACACACCTGAAATGTGTGATCCTATACCTCTAAATAATAGCAGTGTTCTGAAGCAAAAATGTTACCTCAAATAAAATTAATGATAAAAGCCAAAGAAACAAAAAGAAATCCTCAATAAGCTTCCTTCCCTCACTACCCAAAGCAAAGTATCCAATGAGGTCTCCAAGCCTCTAGAAAATGATAGAACCACTCCTGGGTACTGACTGACTTAATGGAACTTAATAGAACAAAGATACCCTCTCCCCAAATTTGTGCCAAACTCACAGTGGAATGTTACAAGAAGGTGTAATACATCTTGATAATAACAGTAAGCCACTACAATTTGTGAAAGGCTAGAAGATTATCCATTAGTTTATCTATTCCTCAAATATTATGACTAAAATAGAATTCTAAGGAAAAAATAAAAATTGGTTACTTCAGAGGAAGGTAAAGGTGGTAACTGTATGGGATCTGAATATTACAGTATGAGTAGTTTTTAGAAACTATGTGATCTCAAGTATGCCCTATCATATTCTTGCATCCCCAATTGTGCTGCTGCTTTATTGAAGGTTATTTTATTAAATTAATGTTATTTGGATATTATTATAATGTTGTTATTGTTCTTAGTGATAAGGCTTAAAGAATTAACTACCATTCATTTCTTAACATACCCTAGGTATAGTGCTAATCATTTTATGTGAATTATCTGTGACCCTATGAGGGAGTTTTGATAATATATTCACTTTCCAGAGGAAACTGGTGTCAATACAATTTTAAAGGATCTCACAGCTATTAAGTGATGAATCCAAAACTCAAAATATCTTTTTGACTCCATGGTCATCTTCTTAATGCACAGTATGGCACTGAGAATAATATTTGGTGTTAACAAATTGTTTGAGCAATAATAATTTATTTCAACAGCTCTCCTACTCTTAAACAGAACCATGTAGCTGTACATCCATTTATTATGTCACAGGAAATCTTGACAGAAAGGACTGACCTTACTAAATATAATCCTGGATCTACTGGTCATAGTGAAAGCTTCACACTCTGATTTAATATGCCAAAAAGTGTCCAGTGCCACAGTCCTACTGTTCCTTTGACCAACTAGACAAATGCTAAGAGGAGCACTGTCTCACCAAAACTAGTATGTGGGGGACAGGAAATGCAATAACAGACTAATTGACCCACAAAGGTGCTTGAAGATGGGACTGATTCAGTCAGAAAAAAAATGGTTTCTATTCCTTTATTATTTCTTCTTTATCTGTGGATACAGAGGAGAATAGGAAGAGGATCAAGAATTCACACATAGTACGAATCTGGAAGAACTCAGGAACCTATCTAGGAGTTTCAAGTGTGGAGGATTCTGTGGAGAGAAGTATTCCACAAAAAAACAAAACGGAGTGCCGAAACAACTTTCTCTGGAGATGCATCGCACACTGTTAGAGTGTTCTTCCTACTAGATGTTTTTCAACCTGGATCCAGCTTCTTTTCCTTGAATAGGAGAACTTGTGTTTGGAAACCTCTGACTGATAACAGCATGCCAAAGAATAAATATCCTTTGATGAGAAGAGGATGGTTATGTCATCAACCTTCACTGTATCCACCAATGAGAAACCTTTAAAAATAACACAAAAAGGACAAGAAAATAGATGATCACTACAGAAAAGACAATATTTCTTACTAATTAGAGAGAAATATACAAAGATAAAAACTAGGTTACAAAAGTAAAAACCATTTAAATGTTATTATCACTGTAATTTTTAAATTTGCTGAAATTTATATTAAATTTACCAAATTCAGTTAAAGACTAATTGATAATAAAGGGAGTGAAATTCCACTAAAAGAAATTGTGTCTGTGATGTCACTGTAAACATTTGTTAAGATCTGAATACTCAGGCTATTCCAGCAAGCAACAAAAAACCTATAAAAAAATGTTGTGTATAATTGAGTATATGCAAAACTACCATCCCCAAAAAATGATGAGTAATGAAATTTAAAGAGTTTAATAGAAAAAAGTACCCAGAGAGTAATTTTTTTTAAAAAGTTGTTTCAGATCCTAATAATCTGATTATCTTACTCCATGCTTCACATCAACTGTAAGGAACAAATTAATGGAGAAAAATCAGAAGAAACAATTCTAAAGAAGAAATATTTATTTCAAAAAACTAATTAAATAGCTAATAAAACATTCAAAATAAGAGATAATTACTATCTGGCAGAAATTATGAATGGGAGAAAATCTAAGAAAATAAGGACTTTGTTATGTCACTTCTACTGAATAATAACTTGAGGTAATTGTCCAAAAGCAGTTCTTCAAGACAATGACCTTTGGTTTGTGTTTTTTTTTTCCAAACACTATACCTAATAGTATGTGCATAATAAATAGATAACAAATCATTAAACTTTCCTAGGACTCTTAAACATTACTTGCAAAAAAAATGTATAATGGTGGAGAAAGCTTCCATTTTGGAGAGTAATGTGTTAACCTTCTGTAGTTACATTCTGAAATGCAGGATTTGATATTCAAGTCATCATCATGAGGCACTAACTTAGTCATGTAGATGTTAGATGTGACTTTTCTTTTCTAAAAATGGAAAATCTAAAAGAATAAAACACTAGCCATACTTGAAATTTATGGGCTACATGGTGCCTGTCAGTCACTTGAATTGGGGATTTGTTTTTTCTTATCTACAATAACTATATGAAGGTCCACTTGAGCTTATTCATTTTAAATCAGAAAAAGAAAATGTTCAGATTCTGTGAATTACCTGTCCTGTTACATAGATAGCACCTGTATTACTGCCACACATCTGTGGAAACACAATATCAGCCAACTGTTAATCAAGGATCACTTCCTTTCAAAGTGACTGATGATCCACTGTTAAAACATCTTATAAAAATAACTTCTCCTTCGAAAAGGTGCTTCAGGGTTTTCAGACACATCTCACCATTCCTGTTAGGTTAATCCATGTTTGAAAGTTAATTTCTCATTAATATTTAAAGAAGAAATGGCTTCAGAACAAATTTTAAATGATCCATTTTAGAAACAAAATGTTATTGGCATTATTTTCATGTTGATTACAAGGAATAATAATGTCCAAGATTGGCTTTTAAAACTGTTAATGAGTCCTGGCAATGTGAAAAAGATATGGATTAGGTAGATGTAATGAGGTATGATTAAAGGGTGCAGGCACTGAAGGGTGTTGGAGAAATTCTTTTCAGAAAGAGTATAATTAGTGTCTGATAAAAGTACTTAGTAGATAAGATTTTTGAAGAAGAAAGGTTAAGATAAACACATACTTTATGACAAACCTGCTTAATTTTTCCCCTTTGGTTCTCCTACATACTCAATATTATGTTGAAGTTTCTCACATAAATAATGTTTGTCGAATACTTGATGCAATTCTACCAGACAATTAGAGTGTTTTAATTGCCAGACACCAGAGCAGAAGATGTGTTGAAACATCTTATTCCATTTTCAGTGTACATTTCTTTGTTGATTTATGTAATGTAGCTAATAATATGCAACCTACCCTAGTTTTAAACAAACAAATGAACTTCTAAAAAGCAAGCTTTCCATAAGTTGCTAAGCAACGCCAAAGGCACATTTTATTAATTTAATAACATTTAGATGACAAATTCTTAAGGAAGATTTCTTACTTTCTAAAAAGTAAAAAAATCTAGTCAGGTACCTTTCTGATTTTCCTGTTAGGGAGGCCTCAGGGTTAAGCAGAGACACTGCCATTATTAGAAGTACATTTGATTCATTAAACAAAACATATCTTCAATTGAAGTTACCATAAGGAGAAGTTAGGTTCTGGGATTCATTGTGTAGCTCTCCAGAATTAGAGCCCCTGCTTCATCCCCATAATAGAAAGTTTCTCAACAGTGCAATTGACATTTTGGACCTGATAATTCATTGTGATGGGGGCTGTCCTGTCATTGTAGGATGTTTAGCTATATATCCCTGGCCTCTACTTACTCCAGTGGCTTTATTGTTGTCACAACTGAAACTATCTCTGGAGATTGCCAAATATGTGTGAGTGTGTATATGTGAAGGGGGACCAGCGAGGAAGGGGGGAACTACATAGAGTTAAGAACAAGTGCAACAGAATAATGGGTAGATGCACTAAGTGAGAAAGCTACCTGAGCTTAACTGATGGTTAAGATAATCTTAATCCTAGTCACCACCAGTCAACATCTGACATCCCTTACCACCACCAACAATGAATAGGAAGGAGTACTGATTCCAGCGATCTTATGGCATATGTTCTATTCAAAGCTCATAAATGATCTTATGATTTCAATGTAATTTCCATTGTATATAAATCGGGGAGAAAGGGTGATGGCTCTGTCTATAGCCATTTTCTTCCAATGTCCCATTCCAAAACTGGACTAAAGTGTTTTCTCCTATCCTTTCTTCCTCAGTTTTCACTGTAGTGAGGAGTAAATTTAAATCACAGAACCATCATGTCTGTTTCACCCATCTCTACTATTTAATACTATCTGTATACTCTTTAAGATTCCCTACAAATCACCACCAAACTCCATCTCATCAAACATCTTTCTCATTCTCCACCTTTACCCTCCCAAACACAAAGAACTTGCCTATTCCAATCTTTATAGGTGGCCCATAAAGGAGAAATTCATTTCCTTCATGAAAGTTTTCTTAATACTTCCTTTATTTGCTGCCAGTATCATATTCCTATTAAAATAATGATATAACCGAAAATTTAAATGTGAAGTGATTGTTTACTGAATGTTTTCAATATGCCAGACACTGAATATTGCATAGTAGTTGTTTCTATCAATTTACATTTACATTATTCATATAGCTGGATTGTAAGTTTCCAGAAGATAAGAACAGGTCTAATTTGTATTCCTGTCATGTCTCCTAAAAATGATGCTAGTAAATACACTTTAAATTTGATTATCAATTATAACCTTTCAAATCACTTTCATGGTTATTAATTTATTGGTTATATATTTTCACTATTTTACAGACCATGAAAGTGAGACATTATATGCTCTAGGGACTACTTTATGAGTTATACAAATGGTGCTCATTAGAACATGCATTCAATATGTGTTGACCGACTGAAATCCAGTCTCACAGCCATAAAATTTCTCTTCTAGTTACAAATAGCTTAATAACAAAGATGATCATAAATAAACAAGAAGAGTTGAATAATGCAGATGACACAACATAAAAGTGAATTAAGGTTGGCAAGGGTTAAGCTGTCACATAGCAGGAAAGTAACAGACATCACTTAATTTCTGCTTCAAAGTGGCTATAAGAAATTAACTTCATTACATAAGTCCTCGACATCCTAGCAGAGAAATAAAAAAATTGAAAAGAAAGCAAAATGAAAAGGAAAGTCACAGAAGGGTTATAAACCCCCAAACTCTAAAAATCACAGCATTTTACCTCATCCATACAAAAAGTTCAAGAAAACATTTTCAACAACTCTGATTCCCACAGACACACAGTTTTTGGAATTCCTCCAGCCAAAAAAACAATCAAAATGTCTTTGCAAAGACCATTTATTTATCAAACTCCACTGAATTCAACGAAACACCACAAGTCATAGGTCAGGTGATTTCTGAGGATACCCGCTAACATTAAGCACAATATGCGTGGCCAATAAAGACCACATTGTGTATTCAGTGATTCTGTCACTATTTACTGAATGCCTACTAAGTGCAGGCCCTCACCTAAGGCCCTGCAGGGAAACAAGGAGGCCTAAGTCTCAGCTGTTGGTATGAATTTGTGCAGGAGATTCAGAATGGGGCAGGCGATCTGTAAAGACAAAAAAATAATAATAATAAAGGTTGCAGTGTGCCTTTTCTCTTACGTCTCACCCTCCTCCACCACCACCCATGTACTTCTCCCCAAAATATATGGAAGCGAGGTAAAGATCCCACCAGTCACCGGAAGGAGAAACAGCTCTCAACCATGTCCCTGAGCCATGTGACTGGGTAGAAGTGCAGCAGTCCAGGCCGGAGGTGTTAGCGGTAGAATCTGCCCCCACCCAGGCCTCCCACATCCCTCCCCAGGGGGCCAGGGGGTCTGGAAGCGTACTGTCTGGAGAGTGAGGGGCAATGGTCTTGGGTAGCATTTGAGTTTAGAACGGAGGCCTTATGAGGTTGTTCGGACCACAAAGGTCCCATCGCACCTTAGCAGGCTTTCTGCAAAATAAGGATATTTGAGAGGATCCTAAAGTGGCGGTAACTTTGACTTGAGGTATGCTAGGACGGACCCACACTTCTCTGCCAGCTTTTTCCCAGGCGAATGCGCACCATCCCAGCCACAACCCCCGCCACCCTGCGGGTGCCGGGAGAGAAACTAACACCTCTCCCTGGGTCTCGAGGGTGGCGTGGAAGCCGGGAGGAGCGGCGGGGTGGGGGGAGGGGAATTAGGAGGTTGGGGGTGCAGACCTGGCCTGGTGCTTGCCTAGCCGCTCCCCCTCCGTGAGGAACACTGAAGTGGGAGGCGGGACCCGCTTTCCTGTACTTGGGATGTTAGCAACCTTGAGACTCAGGGGCTTCCGATGAGGGCTCCAAACATGGATCTGTGGCAGGGGGTCAGCATCGGGGGGCTGTGGGGAAGCTGGTGTGCTCCTGGTCTTCCTCCAAGAGCCTCGCCAAATCCGGCGGGACGCGTGGAGAACTTGACCGAGAGCTGGCGGTGACCTCTGCGGAGGCCGGGGGCTCCGACCGCGCCACGTGAGCTGGGGGGGCGGGGCAGAGGGGGGAGGCGGTGACCCCCGAGGTTCTTTACAAATTAAAATGTTAAAAATACGGTTGGCCCCGGGACTTTAGGCGGGCAAAGAAGATAGAAACTCGGAGCCTGTCTCAGTCTTCCCCTACCCCGGAGTTGATTCTGCAGCGCTCAGCCCGGCCTGCAAGTGCGGGAGCCGGAGAAAAGGGAACGCCGCTCTTTGGATCTTTCTCTCCCCCGCCCTCCCTCGCTTTCCCCGCGGACAGAGTCGCCCCCGCCCCTATCATCAACCCACACGTCTCATTGGCCCATCTCAGGAGTTCCTGACATATTTCACAAAACACAAAACGACCGGAGCGCGCCCCATTTCACTGGTTCTCAGCATTAGGAGACTTACAACAGAATAGAGCTAGAGGTTATTGCTAGTCTTAGCGCAATTAAAATGCACCAGCCTTGTTTGTTCCCAAAGGCAGGAGAAGGAAAGTATTTGGACTCGTTGCTAATGGTCAGTGCATCTTCACAACAGGATGTCTAAGATCACTTTGAAGCTCTCCTCAATCTGATCGTCACTGAAAGATCGGTTTTGCAATAGCTTTGGAGACGATTTTTTCATCATCCTAAACGTATGACACTTTCTCACCCTTTCCTCTCTTTGCATATCCAAAGATAAAGTGAAAACTATCGTTTTCCAAAGGGCTAGAGACCCAGAGGAGCCCTAACTCCCATGCACTTTCATGCACTGCCTGCTCCCTGCCATCCTGGGAATGGGGTGAAACCCTGGGATCGGCGGCAGTGGAACTGAGGACCCTAGCAACTTCTCATTGTTGAAAGGGGAGGGAGGATCGAGGAGAGAAATGGAAAGGGGGAAAGCATTTGTGTTCATTTACACATTTCCTGTGCAGAACAAAAAAGTCCCACCATCAGCAAAAGAAGCCTCTTCCTCCAAAATAGCAGCCAAAGAGGGAAAATTAGAATATGCATAAATTCCTTCATTTTCATTCGCAGGGAGCATGATTTCCGGCAGATTTGTATTTAAACTGCCCGATTAATCCCAATTTCTGAAAAACATTTTACTTAGTATCTTCCTAAAACTCACCTAAAGAGTATTGCTTCCCCCCACACCCTGTTTTGAAGCCTGTTTCCTATCTTCCAACTGCCAAAGACAGTTTCATTGATAAGACTGCAACTTTATTTTTCCTGCCCATTGTTTTCTTTTCAAAACTGAACTGGATGCTCTCTGTGAAACTAACTGCAAATGAGATCCTAGTGGAAAGGATACATTTCTAACATGTGTACCTAAAAGAGAATGAACAGGGTAGGACAAATGGACTTTTGCGACTCCACTCGTGGCAAAGAATTTCTTCCTGCACAGCACAGGCCACTACAGATGTTAGGATGCCAAGGTAACCTCCACCCACCAAGCCTTCCCTCCTCCCCTTCTCCATTTTTAAGTAGCATGCTAGACAATCACACAACTCTCTTCAAAGAAGTATTATTCTTCATAAATACTCAGTGTACCCCTGCAGCCCATTTATAATATATTTGTTTTGCCACTTGTGCAACAGATCTATTTACCTTCTTTGGGGTAGGGGGCAAGAATTTAGCATCATGTGAAACTATTCCCTATCTGAAATATCATCTATTGACTTGTGCTTATTGACTTGCCATTGAAACGGTATCTCTTTTATTTAGTAGAATATGAATGTTTATAGAACGAAGTTACTCTGTCTAGGTTTAGTGAAAAGCGTATATAGATGTTATTTCCATTCACCATTAAGTTCCTCTTTCTTGCAAATACAAGCAGAATTTAGGAGTTCTGGCTTTCCTTCAGTGCTCACGTATCATAAACCTCAAATACTGGTAGTTTAAAAGTTTGAAATGACAGTATTAGTTCATTCTTAGCTCCTATAAAAAATAAACGTACATATTTGAACTATATGCAAAATGGTATATATAACATATATATTTGTACAAACATTTAAATACATGATTTGTGTTGGCTAATGGTTTTTTAAGACACTGGGACATAGAAGGCTATTTTGTTAAATGAGTGCATAAAATCTTAGTATGCGTGTATGTCTGCCTGACTTTGACTACTTCCTGAAATAAGTGCTTTTATCATTTCTTTACTTTTTGTCAAATATTCCTGTTACAAACGTGTTAAACTAAGTTTCTTATAGTTAGACATCTCTCCAATGACTCAGAGGTTCACAGTTATTTACAATTACAACCAAGGTGTTTGAAAATAAATTCTTAAAAACCACACTTTGGGGTTATATGTAACAGAATTCTGGGCCACTTTTACTTGTAACGTTGATTCGTTTTAATCTCCTTATTGAAACAAATGATAGTTGTCTCCTAATCACAGGAACAATTCAGATAAGAATCACAAAAACAGAATATTTTCTTTAGAAGATTATTTTAAATGAGAATTGGAATTTATCTGGAAAATTCCAGTTCAATTTCAAGTTGCTGAGTCGTACTTCTAGAAGAGTTCAAGGGAACTCAGTAGTTATTAATATCACTGAAGGAGAAAGCTTGGGGTACCAGCGAGGAGCACAGTAACAGTCAGTTGTAAGGCTTGGGGGAGGGGGGGCAGTAACCCAGCAAAGCGGCCTTTCTCTGCTTGCAAACCAAACATCACCTCAGTGAATCTACATCTAGAAATGAAAGTTCCTCATTCTCTGCTGATCTTTAGTAAAATAATATTCTCATGAGCTTGCACGTTTTCATACTTTTTTAAACGAAAAGACTACACAGAACTGAAAAAGGATTGTTCGGCCTCCCTGCTGGGAAAGGTGAAGCTAAAGATGTTCGGGGATACCAGCAAGGAAGTTGCGTTCCCCCCACCCCTTTCTTCCTTCAGCTAGTATTTGGTTTAGTTCTGGATCGTATATATGTGAGTTGGAAGAAAATATCCGAGGGAAAAGTTTACTAGAGAACAAAACTAGCTATTGATATTTATATCTTTCTTTTTATAGTTTATTTTTCTAATAAGACACACATCTTGTTTTCTGATAAATTTTCAGAACTGTTAATTTTCAGGAAAACAGAACAAAGCAAAAACATTTCATAGATATCCTTCCTTGCTGTCAGACTACCCTACAGCGAAAATCCTTTTCTAGTTGGCCCTAACCACTGTACTGCCAAGGAGTTTCTATTTCAGTCTCTGCTCACCTTTCCCATAACCACCCTTCCTCTCCTAACCAACTTGCTTTCTCCTCCACAAGGGAATGTGATTATCAAACAACCTACTTTAACCCAAACATCTGCCTGACTAACACTGACTGAGTTGAGTTCCACTCCCACCCACTTTTTCCCCTTTTCTCCGGAGGGGTTTTGGAGGGGACTCAGGAGATGGGGAGAACTTTGGTTGAGAGAAAAGTTAGGTTCCTCCAAGTGTAGATTAACTGGCAGATTTTTTCCCAGCCTTGTTTCAGGAACTGGTGGGTGCTCTGGTAAACCTTGGCAGTTTTACAGTGAGCACAACATCTCCTAAGTGAATGGACTTGGCTTATGAAGTAGATGACCACTAGTTACTATTATCTTCAACCTGGTCTCCTTCTTTCACTGCTACTTTCTTCACTTTATTGTCCCTTTCCAGCCCTTTATCCTTAAAGGAATCAGACAAGTTCATCCAGGGGGACCTAATTCCCTATTTGTGTGTGTGTGTTTTGCCTTATGGCCTCTATTCCTCAGGGCCTGTGAGTCTTTGGAGCCTGGGTTAGTTTTCCCTTCTCAAGCTCCTCAGCTCTGTGAACATGCTTCCCAAGGATGACACCTTGCCTGCTCACCCCCAGAGCTCCTGCTAGAAGGCACTGGGTCTTTCTACCTAAGAAGCCCTTCATATGTCTGCCTCCGCTCCCCCGGCTCCTTTCCTGATTGATTTACTGAGGAATAGTGTCTCTCCGAGATAGCGCGGAAACAATGCAGAGGAGTGGGCACAAAGGTACTCGGTGCCATTAATGACCTACCATATTAGACCAAGGGATCTCTACTATGATACTTGAGTTGGACTGGAATGCATCATCCATCTACTCAGTGAAACAAGAAATCAAAGGAATGCCCGATTGTAGCTGTGAAACACAAATTTCGTACTGAAATGGATTCCATCTTCATCCTGTCGACCAGAGAAATAATTTTAAAATTATTTCTATTATTATTTGCATTATTATTATTAACATTTTATTTTTGTTATTGCTGCAGTTTTTGATATTTTTGTTGTTGCTGCAGCTATTATACTATTCAACAGAAGTTTAGGAAGAGTAGTCAGATTAATTAGTTTATTAGTAATTTAAAGCTGAAAACTAGTAATTAAGCCAAAAACTAAAAATGATCAGGGATGATTCATACCAATGTAGGATTTGGGAGGAAG
Organism: Talpa occidentalis; assembly: GCF_014898055.3. Classification (NCBI taxonomy): domain Eukaryota; kingdom Metazoa; phylum Chordata; class Mammalia; order Eulipotyphla; family Talpidae; genus Talpa; species Talpa occidentalis. The sequence continues at coordinate 45,891,602 of NW_023601104.1, read as the reverse complement.
AGAATCTAGCTTTTGGATATAAAATTTGGCAGCTGTGAAATAAACAGGACTAGGGGATCAGAAATATGATCATTGAAACAGTGTTAGTCACTCAGCCTCTCCCCCTCCTCCAAATTCAGCTAAGATCATTCTGTGATTTTCTTAACAGAGGACATACAAACACACACTCACACGTGTGTATATGCACATACACATATGTATTTGTCTTTGCTGACAGAGAACAAAGACCCCATGCTTGTTCCTCATGTGATATGCTTTTGCACGTGGAGTCCCTCTGCTTAGGACAATCCAAGTATCTATAATCACTTCTCTCCAAGTTTACCTTCTTCATCCTTGCTCTTGTTATGCACCTCACTGAAGAGGGTGCATCATAAAGACAGGTATACAATTTCAGCCCGCTCTACAGACAGATTCCATGGAATATAAATTCAATAATGCAATTCTCTCCACAACAAGCTCTCTGCTCTCTTTCAAATATAATTAATGTTTTGATAGTGTAGTTCTTTAACTACATATATACACACAAAAACAGACGCACCCTCTAGCTTTGCTGTTTGTGCATCTAAAGCAGAAATGGATACAGCTCTTTCAGTGACTCCTAAAATTCCTCAACTCAGTCAGCCCACAGAGAAGAAATCTGTTTAGGTAATAACTGCACAGTCTGTTGTGTGTCCAAAAATATTTAAAACAATAAAAAATGCAAGGCCCTAGGTTTTGATAGTCATTTTTGGTCAAATTTCTTAGAAAATAAAGGATATTCTGAATTGATATTCTGATACAGACACTAGATAATGGTCAAAATCAACAAAAACACTGTCCTAAACTACTGGTTGTCTTTTCCAAGTTTTGATGATGGAAACTGAATTTCAATACCTTCCATTTTATCCAGTTGGAGCTAAACTGACACAGATGTGTAAAAACTAGCACCCATTATAACAAAACTACAATGACTTCCATAGGAAATTACTTACTCAGTCAAACACCTGTTAATCTTTTTAGGTGTATTAATCTTTAATTGCTATCAGTTGTGATTTAACATGCTTGTCTGGGAAATAGATGGTCAGAAAGACAGATATGTAACATGACAATATGACCAATAAGAGTTAAGCAAACCAGTAATGCTGAGTTTCCATATTCAAGTATGCCTTATCCTTAACAATTCATTTCTACAAGCTGATTACAATTTTAAGAGACCAAATAACCTTTTAGGCTGTAAGATATCATTTTTTTGCAGTGTTTAATAAGAAAATATATTATTTATATACTTAATTTAATGAAAATATCGATCTTAATCTCCCCATATTATTATTGAAGAGCCTAGTTTTTTGGAACTAATACATTGATTTCCAAGCATCTTGGTCATTTTGTTTAATTTGTGAATGTATATTGAGGTGCAGGCAAGGGAAACATTTCACACATTTCTCAAAATTTGTAGAAAAGGGAATTTTTAAGAATCTCCTCCTTCATGTGGTATATGATATTTGGAAATGTGAAATAATATAAAAGAATGAACAAGGAAAGGAACACATGTGGCTAATTCCAAGTAGATCTTTTTACTGGATGGAAAAAAGAAACAAAAATATCTCCCCAGGACAGTTATGCAAAAAAAAAAAAATAGGGAGAGAATGTGATCTGTAAGGAGCTCACTTGTGTTTTTTGTTATTGTTTTAGACTGTGGGCTCATCAGTGTTTCTTTTCCATTTCTTTCCTCCAAAATGTTTTCCTTGAAAGCATGAATGTGGGAGCTACTTATGCCTCCATGCTCTCATGGCTAGCACATAAACAGCAAATATTTTAGTTACATTTTCAATTTTTAAAAAAGTCCTTACAGGTTCAAAGGTTTAACCTTAGTACAGGATGAAATTACCAAACCCAATTATTTAGGGACAGTTAACTTGGTATCTCCCTCTATTGAGTTATAAAAATATATGTAAAGGTGAGATCTTTACAATATTGATCAGCAACGATGTGTGAGCTATCAAAAAGAAAACCTCCTTCAGACTTTTTGTATTTGTTCTGATTTGTTGTTTTCCCTTTCTTTCGATTTGCTTTTGAGTCACTGACACGACTACTTCTCCGGTTCTCAAATGAGGTTTTGTTTGGCTCAGATTAATATTAAAGAAGATAACATACACGGTTGGAAAATATTGTTATTTTTCTTTAATGGGGAAAATTGGACTCCCGCGTATCAGATCTGTGGTCCGAAGGGCAATGGAAATGGTACTGACATCACTTTGCACTTTAACAATCGGATTTGGTCAGGGTACAAGTTGTTTGTTTAACCCGACAGCTCCGTGCACCCCGTCGCACGCTTTGCACACTCATTAAAACGATTATTCACGACCTGTCGAGTGTTTTCGGGTTCATTCACAGGAAAGGCTTGGAGCGAGCCAGAGCAATTCAAATCAACACTGTCCACTACTCCGATGCACGTGAGGACGAGCTGGTGCGTGCGTAAAAGGACCGAGGGAGGGGTGAGTGAGCGCGCCTTAGCTATAAATCCTGTCCATCCCATCCGATGCTCTGGAATCTCAATCTCGAAAGAATGCCAAGAGTTCTTAGTCCTAAAGAGCCAGGTCTCTGTGTTAGCTTCAAGGGCTTGGCACAAGACAGAAAAATAAATAAAGCAAATAAACTCCAAGCTCTCTCTGCTTCTCCTTTGAACCTTCTGTAAACCGTGAGGTCCCCGGGCTCTCCCACCTCTGCCTGCAGCCTCCGGACTGCAAGGCTCCGCCTCTCACAGCGCGGATGCTGAGCACAAGTAGTTTCAGAAAACCTCGCCAGGGTTAATTCCTTTTCCATTTCTCAAGGTCCCTTCGTTCTCAAGAAAGAATAAGGTTAATTTTCCTCCCTATATTCTTCGCAAATAGTGGAAGGGGTGAGGGGGCAGAGGAGATGAAGAATAGGACTGTTAACCGTATTTGTATATGTATTCCAAATTATTGGCCAGGGAAGATTCATCCTCCAAACTACAAGAAAAGTCCTAGAAAAAACGAGAAGTAAATAGCCCTCCATAAATTAGGCCACTTTTCTTTTTCCAAATTCCCAAGGCACTTTTCAATTATTTTTCAATGAAAATAAGAGCACACATAGGAACCCACTGTTGCCTTTTACATGCAAAAGGCACACCCCGGGATCCTTAGTTGTCATGTTTGTTCAAATGAGCCCTGGTACATAACATTCACAGGTGAGCTGTTAGTTCAAGAGACATGTCTCTCTTCATAAGGTATGACCGTACATGTGCACTAAATAATAAAATTTATGAGTGTAGATGTGCATTCGATGCATCCCAACTAAATCTGGACTATCTTGCTGAGTATAAGTACTCCAGGTATAGCATAGAGTTAGTAGATGTTTTTAAAACAATACCACTTCTGTATTCCAATCCTGCTGCTCCTTGATTTTCCATCTACCACATTAGTAAGCCTAGTGAGCAACCTATTGTTATGAGGGTAACTTAGTGAATGCCAAGAGGACAAGACAAGGGGCCTTGCTCAGTTTCAATCTATTATATCCATTATCATAAAATCATCTGTTTTTCTATTTTATTAAAACACCTCAATACAATGTGTAAAGCATGAGGTTTTAATCAGAAACAGGCTCCTAATTGCTTAAAGGCAAGTACGAATAAGTAATTTCGTAGACTCTTTAGGTTGCCATAACTCACTATCAGATTTACTTAAAATTGATCCATTAAGTGTGTTTCCTATATAAGCTCTTTCATTAAAACCAACCTGCCATAGTAATCAAGAGGCAGATGCTGAAATATGTACGTAAATAACTGAAAGTCTCTGCATAAATAAACACAAATCAATGCAGTAATAGACAACACTATCGATGTAGGAAGGATCGATTTTAGTCTTCCAACTGCAATCAGAGCTTCAATGTATAATTAAAAGTATATTTGCAACTCGACTAATACTACTACTACTACTACAGGGAAAATAAACAAATAAACAAGCCTTGCTGCCAGTGCTACCTAATTCTACTTTATTCCTTTTAGAGGGTTTTTGATGGGGTGGGAGGAGTGCTCCACTTTCTCTAAGAAAGCTTTTCCAAACTTTAAAACTTTATCATTAATTATAGAAATTATAAAGGTATCAAATAATAAAATTACCACCTTATTCTTATTCTGAAATTTTCAACCTTCATCATAGCCTCTAATTATTCACTCAGCACATTTTAATAGGAAAAACACAATAGTGCTCATTATTTTTAAAGATTTTCCTCAACTACTGTAATATCTTAGGGTGTAAAGACTCTTTGGGCCTTTTATTAAAACAAATGAGAAAAATGTCATTTCCTCAAGATGCTGTGTAAGCTCTCATGCCTATGCCTGTATATACAAGTAATCTGAAAGAAGGAGAAAGAGAAAAGCATCTGCATTATTCCAAAATTGTTTCATATAATAATTTCCAAACACGGAAGTATCCGATATCTAATTCAAAGAAATAAATTATACTTTTTACTTCTAAAAATTCAGATCTAAGAATTTTCAGATTTTGCTTAAACTCAAACTTCCTTTTTGAAAATATCCCTGGAGACCAGAATTAATTTGGATTAGCAAGCACCTGTGTACGATGGGTTTGAGGACTTAGGTTCTATAGAGTAATGAAAATGCACTGTTCATAGTTTTTCTTCATCAACAAAGATGTGTTGCACACTCATCCTTGAATGAGGGCGACCGCTTCAAAGCACAGGCCTTTAAAAGAATATCTTATTTGTGAAATTTCGTTTCTTTGAAGATTTTTCTTACATAACATCACCAGCATATAAATATAAATTTCGATTATCTTTATAATATTATGCGACCGAGCATTCTCTTTCGATTCCTTTCCTTCCCAAGCAGGGAAACGAGTCCAGAGGCAACCCGACCCAAAAGGAAAATATCCTCAGTTATTGTTTAGACTAATTTAACAGATAATTTAACTTCAAGCAACAACGATCAGGTCACTAAATTTCAGATCAGTGAGAAAATGAAAGAGCCGAGAGACAACTCTCCCTAACCTCACTACAGTTTTCAGCATTCCAGCTCAGTCAAGGACGTCAACTACACCTTCCATGCAGACCTTCAAGAAGACGTGTTTGCACTCTACACGCTTTCTCATTCAAAGAACGACAATAAGAGGGGGGATAAAACTGGAAAAGACGACCCCGATTCGGGGACTGCTAGCCGAGTAAAAAAATAATACTCCACCTAAGACGAAAATGAGTATTGAAACACGTCTCTCCCTTTCATTCAGACAAGAATCTCCAAAGCTCATAAAGTGCAACGTGCTTTCCTCAGCGCAGGTTTCCTGTGAGGCTGAAGACCAGGGGAAAGGATGACACGTGTTAGGCAAGAGACCACGGAAAGGACGTGGGACGTTTTATTTCTCCTTCCACCCCCACAAACGTAAAGTTGAGTTATTTGTTAATGTTTTAAAAGGCAGTTCTGATTGCAACAATTTAAAATTTTCTGCCTACCTCTAGTTTTGATTGAGGGCGCGGGGAGAATACTGTAACACCAAAGCACCCAAATTGGGATTTATGTGGGATGGGGGGGTGGGGGTGTTAGTCAGAAGTGGATGATCTCTATTCTGCTGCTCCCTTTCCTTCCTGTGGCCTTTCCAAGGCAGAAGAGCACAGCCTGAGCCTCTCCCCCAGGCGCGGGATGCTCTGACCACCCAAGCCCCACTGCTGGGTCCCCAATCCAGGGCGACCCTCCCTACTGAGGGAATTCCTGCACCGAGCCTGACTCTTTTCCTGTAGGAACCCTTCACGTTGGACTTCAGGCTTTGGTAGAAAAGCAAAACGCAGTAGAAAGTGACATGGAAGAGGAGTAGAGAGTGGAGAGGAGAAAAGATGTCTACTTCAGAGAAAACAGTTTTATCAACTAGCAGATAAGTGCTGAGATCTGAAACCGCACCAAGTAAACAAAAAGAAACAATTTTCAGGGAGGTTGGGGAGGGGGGGAGACTACAAGAATAGGAAGAAAGGGAAAAAGTGGGGAAGAGCGCCAGCCAAGGTTCTGGAGTCAGTTTTCCTGGCACCAGCCAGTGATGCTGCTGCTCTCAAAGCTCTGCTTGTCCTGGGCAAGAGCGCCCTCACCTTGCTGTTCCCTGCGCAGCGCCCGGCATCCCGCTCCGCCGCAATCTCGGCCGCGGCGCGCCGAGCCAGCCGCTCGGACCCGGCTCCCGCGCCTGCAGGCTCAGCCGCCCAAGGCGCTTGCCTGCATTTTCCCAAAGCCCGAGAGGACGACGCTACCGGGTCCCTGCCGCGAGGATGACTTCGTGCCCCGTCTCTGTGTCCCGCTCCAGCTCCAAGCGGGGAAGGCAAAAGAGAGACAGCAGCGAGGGCGCCAAATTCGCTTCGGGCCGAAGCCAAGCAGCGTCTGGCGCGCTCGCAGCCACTCCCGGGACAGCCGGGCTCTCGAGCTCACATCGCCGTCTCCTAAGTGTGCATTAACAATCAATTATTTGCCTGAGATCCCCAAAGCCGGGACCTGGAATATTCCCAGCAGGGACAAAGTCAAGCTCAGAACGGTGTTCATTTCCCCAGTCCTTCGAACGGGCGCAGAAGATTCTCCCCGCCCGGCCCCGCGCCGCGCTCGACCTGGAGCGGCTCCGCTCAATGCGGAGGGAACCCCTGCCTGACCTAGGCCGAGGGGCTGGGGGACGGGGGAGGGCAGCTGGGGGGGTAGGTTGCCAGTGTTGGTGTAAAAAATTAGGGGGCGGGGGGGGCGGAGGGACGTTCTATAAAAAGAAGAAAGAGAGAAAAAGTGAAAAGAGAAGAAAAGAAGTTTAGAATGAGGCAAGTTGTTGGATGTGCAGCAAAGCTTTGTCTCAAAACCGAAGAGCAAATACGTCCGTACGGGCCAGGGCGTTCAAAAAAAAAAATAAATAAATAAAAAAAAAGGCCTATTGGGGTATTATCGAAGCTGCGCTAAGATTCGGAAATCAAATGTCCACAAAATGAATTATTTTGCGCTTTGGCACCTATTTCAGTTCCCCACTATCCTTTCTCCTTATAAATTCGCCTCATTTTCTCTTCCATCCTCGTTGCTATATATACATGCTCCTTTTAAATGGATTCACCGTGACTTTCTGCCGACGTGGACACATCATGTAATCTCACAGTTACTTCCGTTGAGAGCGAGCCCGCTGAGGAAATATTACCCCGCCCCAGAGGGGCATTTTAGACCCGAACCTCAAAGTCGCTGCTGAAACCTCAGTCAAAAGCAGTCTGTCGGCACAGCCCCCTCCCCATCAGAAAAGCACTTTCACTTACCGATCTTGGGGTAAGAGCGCTCCCAGTCCTTAAGTCCTTTTCCTCGGCATTCTTCGGACAACTTCAGGCAGAGTCTTCCGAGAGAGGGGAGAAAAAAAAAAAAAAAAAAAAGATAGAAATCGGGAGGGAGAAAAAGGACTCAAAACATAACACTACATCATCTATTCCCCAGAGCCTCCTTGGCCCACGTCCTCAGGACTAGGTCCCTGAGAACTGACCTGACCACTAGAGTGGGGAAAAAGGTCGGTTTGGGGGCTGAAAACTAAGAGGTGGATTATTTTAACTGTTGGTGGTTGGGGGGAGGGGAGGTCCTAGAGGGAGGGTAAGAAAGGGGGAATCATTGGGGTGAGAAAAGAAAGCCTTAAAAAAAAAAAAAACGCACGCAAAGAAAACTGAGAATGAAGTACTGTGAAAGATAGCGCCTTTGAACTCTTACAGGTAGGTAGTTCTTAGGAAGAAAGCATGCAGACGTGCGTATGCGCGAAAAGAGAATCTAGATGACCCGTATTCTTTACATATCTCCAGGATCAGGCTTCAAGCAGAAAAAAAGAAGGGAGAATTTTAATTCAAGTTTCACCTACCCTGCTTGTTGGAATGGCTGCGCAGATTTTCATGTTGGAGAGTTCCATCTGTCTGGCAGAAGCTGGAGTGGTGTTGGGGGCAGGTTATCTGGTGAAGTAGGAATGTACAGGAACCCCGCCCTCTAGGCACAGTTACACAACCCCAGCAATCCGCCTCAGCCAGCTCTAAAACCTCTAATGATCTTCACCTTCACCCTTTGTTAGCCTATTTCTCCAACAGACATTTAGTCCAAACACAACCAGCCACGTTAGCTACTCAAAAACGTCATTTTTCAAAAGCAAAATTATTTCAGTGCATGCAAATTCCTCAACAATGTCGTAGAAAATACACTTCAACAAGCCATTTATAATTTAGAGCATTGAATATATTTGTTGCGTCTACCTAGTTGGGTGAAATATCCACCAACTTAAATATATATAATGAAATCAATCCACTACAAGACTCATTTTTTTTTTTGGCCACGCTCCCCTCTATATTATGCAACTCATAGAAACTGCACGAAATCTTCCATAACCATAAATATATTTGTACGAAATCTTTGTTAAGTATTGGACCTCATTTGATTTCCAATTTTGTGAGAAGAAAGATATTTGGGAAAATACTTTTCTATAGTTTCATGAAATCATTTTTCAATGGTTTATATACTAACTTTATTAGCTTTTATACACTTTATACCTTAGACAAGTAAGTGCTTTAAACCTTGAATTAAACTATAATTTGGTATTTTAAGTTCTAATCACTTTCAGCTACACGTCTCAAAAAGAGCAACCTCCGTTTCATTAAAATCAATTAGAAACATGAAAGAAGAAAAGCTTCAAAAAAGTTTTGAAGTGTTTATCTGCCATAAGCTAATTTTAACTGGCAAAGGTTGGTGACAACAAATATCAACACAACTTTACAACCAACTTGTTGGCAAAAAAAAAAAAAAATTAAATGCTATGCTAGTCTGTCATGTGTTTTTGAAGAAGATAACTTGAGGATGATAGGACAGATTGAGGTAGATGAAATGTTCCTATCGGACTTGAGGAGGCCTTCCCATAGCGTTCTCGGGCTTTCTCTCTCTCTCTCTCTCTCTCTCTCTCTCTCTCTCTCTCCCCACACACACACACACCTCTGTATATCCACTCATATTATTAAACATGCTATTCTTGGACATATATCCAAATAGAACTTCCACGCCAGTGCTTAGTTCCTGTGAATCCAAAGAAGTCAACTTTACCCTTGACCTCAAAGTATGAAGTTTGCCATTGATACTTGATATTCTATTCATCCATCATGCAAATAAACACTTAGCACAAATAATTACACTTATTTAATATGGCCAGAAATAAAAATTCAAGGGGAAAACCTCTCTTCAATGTCTGTGTCTCTTTACCTCAAAACAAGAGTTCAACTTTCTTCTTAACTTTTGATAGGCAAAATATTATATTTCTTCTCCATGGGAAAATCAAATAATACATCAACACCTTTTTTCAGTCTAAACACATGCATTTCTTTCAGCTATCTGTGTAATGGGGATTTCCTCTGCCTAATGTCATTCACTTAGACCTTATTACTGTTTTTAAATATCAACTACAAATTTGGCTTCTAAAACAATTTGTGGAATTTTCTTTCATGCTTCTTTCTAAAGAATCGTTAAATTTTAAGAAACCTGGGCTTTCATAAAACTGCTCTCATACTAAGAAGAAAAAAAATAATAATAATGTCCAGTCTGCTCAAAGGAGATAAAGTACCTGTCTTGGTGTATTTTGGTACATTACCAATTGTGTATATTTGGTTGCAGTTATTTTAATTTTCCTGGCCCTTTCTGTCTTTCCTACAGTTCTCTCCACACCCGCCCCCAACCCCTTCATCGCCCTCTCTCCTCTCTCCCTCTGATTCATTCTTTCCTTCTTTCCAGCTTCCTTTTTTTTGTGGTGGGTTTATCTTTTCAGTTTACAGATCCTATTTCCCTTTCCTTTCTTTGACTCTTCCCCTATCTCTGCATCCCACAACACACCCATCCCCACGTTCCAATATTAACCGTTCTGTATTTCTATTTCAAAATCTATTTGAGTCAGCTTGCATCTCTCTTAGGGCTCCCCCCCACCCCCAGCAACTCTTTAAGTGTTTGCCGATAACATCTTGGGGACAGATTATTTTTCATTGGGTCCATTGTAAGAAGTAGCCAGCTTATTGCATTACTGCAGAACACATTTCAGACGATACAATTGTAACAAATGAACAACTTGTCCTCCACAGACTCACCACAGGATCCAATTAGTTACTAAACCTTTTTACTTAGATTTTCTAATTATTTTCTGGAGTCAGAGCAATTGGGCTGCTGAAACAATTCAAAAATTGTTTTCATTATGTTTCATATATATGCATATATATGCATACATATGTATATTTCTAGTTGAAACAAAATTATGACTGTAAGCCAAAGGAACAAATCTCTAGATTAAATTACACAGACATATTTAAACGGGAGTCAAATAAATACCTCTACATAGGAAAAAAAAAATGAAAGAAAAGGAGAGAGAGGCATTTTACTTCTTCTGAACATCTAGATTTTCAATTGTTATAATTTAAAAATAAAATATAAACATTGATCTGCAAGTCATTACAACAGGTGATCACTTCAGCAAAATCTATATTGCAACTTCAGCAAATCTTTATTAGAACTCTTTCATTGTGGGTAAACAGCCACAAAAATAAATGCTGACTTAGAAAGTATAAATACAAATATTTAAACAAAAATATTTGCAGCATTCATAGCGCAAATTGTACCTGAACTGAAGGGCTCTGTGTGTCTATATATAGTACATATGTGTGCATTATATTCACTTCTATCTAACCATATACATATATTTATTTATCATTTGCCAAATGCTATAAATAAGAGACCTGAAACAACATATATAAAAAGTAAGCATTCTATAAACTGATTTGAAAATAAACACAAGGTAAATAGCTATGCACATAAAATTAAATTATCTTTTTGCTGTATATCGACAGAAACTTAAAAAAGATATCAGCTGAAAAGCCTTTACTTTGTTTAAAGCCAGTGTTTATTAAATAAACTGCTCCATGTAAAATTTGATTCCCCAGTGGGGGGGGGGAGAAAAAAAAAAGTACTGTTTTCATTTTTTAAAGTCTCATTTCAGATGGAAGGAGCAGTTTAAATCTCAGCATGGCTGACAAAGCCTTTGATTCCCTAGCACTTTACTGGTCTTTTAAGAATTAGTTCTACTTAATAAAAGAGACAAAAGTATCAAGATATATATGAATTTAGCCTATTTTTTATTTCTGTGTGTTCATAGTAAACATTTTTGTAAGTGACAAACACGGGCATATGACCACAGTATCACAATCAAGAAATTTTAAGACAACATTAACAATCACTCAAATTTATGCGGCATTTGCGCAACACAGGTTACATATTTGCAAGGTTTACCTATAAGTACAATAGGTATTAACATTTCACTACATTTAGAAAAAATAAAAATGACCTGTTAGTGACCACATACATCAAAATATACACAACACAAACTGAAGGCAATCATTAATTTTGTCCCCTTCCGATTCATTTGAATGGGCAGTGCTGCCAACTGAAACAACTTTCCTTTTTGTTTGTTTTAATACTTAGTATACCAAGTGCATTTTCTAGAACCCAATCTTTGGTCTAAAAGTAAACAAAAGAAAAAAAAAAAACAGCTCGAAAGAAAAAAGGACAAAACAATAAATGGCCAAAATAATTTCTTGGGCACCTTTACTACGAATGTTTCTTAAATACAAATTACAGTTTAACATTTTAAAACTCTCCCCATAATTTAGGTTGTTCTCAAGGTCTGCGTCCACCGTATAGATCCATGATAACTTATAATACTGCACACATGGAAATCTGGCGGCTCTTCGAGATAGACTTGTCAGGTTTGTATGAAATGGCAAAGCAGTCACTATTTAGATACACATTCTACGATAATTTTGACTTCCAAACCTTATATTCTACAATGTATTCTCCCCACATTGCACCTCGCTGACACTCCACACCTTGTTAGAATAATAAACAACCCTAAAGACTGAACGAACGTACAGAAAAGGGGTGGGGGGGGGCTTAATAAAAAATACCTGGACTTATTTAATTATCATTTACAATGCAAATGTGTGTAAAACGTTCACTTACAGTCTGGGTCCCAGGGATGTTAATGTATTAAAGGGTTGGAAGAAGACCCCTGATTTTGATGTGTGAAATAATCAGACAGTCCCCCGGACAGTCCCGTCGTGAAGCTTGGCAAAGAGGGTCTCAAAGACTCACAGGGCAGGGTCGAGGGGGCCTGCGGAGAGGTGGACGACGACGCGGCGCGGGCGCTCATGGACGTGCTGCTCTGCGAAGTCATTGACGGGTGCGGGACGTGGGGGAAAAAGTAACTGGTCTGGCCCGCGAGCAGGTTGACCGAACAGGGGTTGAGGGAGTAGGTCCCGGAGCAGGGCACCGACAGGCCGCAGGGCACCGAGGCGGCGAGCGCCGCGGCCGTGAGGTGGTGCGTGGCGTACGGGATCTCCCCGTTGACCAGCCGGTCCACGCTCAGGCCGTTGGCCGTGGAGAAGGAGTGGTTGTTGCCCAGCGAGTTCTGAGTCAACACGGAGCTGTAGGGCATGGGGTGGCTGGGGTAGGCCGACGTGGTGCCATTGTAACTCAAAGTGCTGCTGGCGCGGGGGTGGTGCAGGGACAGGAAGGGCGACATGGGCCAGTAGAGGGAGCCGGCGCGGTCCATGAAGGTGAGGCCGGTGGACGTGAGGCGCGCCCCGCGCTTGAAGGCCAGCTTGGCGCGTGACGTGGTCGAGCGGCGCCGCAGCTTGCCCGTCGTCCCGCCGATGAACACGTCGTCGCTCGACGGGTCCAGCATCCAGTAGTTGCCCTTGCCCGGGTCGTCGTAGTGGCGCGGCACCTTGACGAAGCACTTGTTGAGGGACAGGTTGTGGCGGATGGAGTTCTGCCAGCCCTGCTTGTTCTCGCGGTAGTACGGGAAGTTCTTCATGATGAACTCGTAGATGCCGTTGAGCGTCAGGCGCTTCTCGGGGCTCTGCCGGATGGCCATCATGATGAGCGCGTTGTAGCTGAACGGCGGCTTCTCGTACTTGCCGTTCTTCTTCTCGCCCTCCTTGCCCCCCTCCCCGTCCTTGCCGCCCTCGCCCGCCCCCTTCTTCTCCTCCCCCCCGGCGCCGGCGCCCTTCTCCTTCTCGTCCGGCCCGACGGGCGCCAGCTCCCCGGGCCCGCCGCCGCCGCCGCCCGGCTCGCCCTTGCCGCCCAGCCCGTCCGCTTTGGCCCCGTCCAGGGCGGCGGCCGGCGGCGGCGGCGGCTGCGGCGGGAGCAGCAGCTGCTGGGGCCCTTGTCGTCGTCGGCGGCCGGGGCGCCCCGCGCCTGGGGGGGCTGCGGCGCCTGGGGCGGCGGCGGCGGCGGGGGCTGCTGCTGCGGCGGCGGCTGCGGCGCGGGCGGCGGCGGGTGGTGGTGGTGGTGGTGGTGGTGGTGGTGGTGCTGGGGGTGGTGGCTGTTGTGGTGGCCGTGGCTCGCGTGGTGGTTGTCGCTCTGGACCGCCTCCGGCACCAGGCTGTTGATGCTGAAGGAGGACTTGGGGATCATTTTCACCTCTTTCCTATCTCCCATGTCCAGCATCACCCAGTCGTCGGGGGGAAACGGCGGCGGCGGCGGCGCGGGCGCGGGGCGGCGGCGGCGGCGGCGGCGGCCGGTGGGTGCCGAGCGGGGCGCGGGCGGCGCGGGCGGCGGCGGCGGCACTGAGCGCTCCGGCAGCAGCGCAGTTGGACCGCAGGCTCCGGCGCTGGCAAGTCATGTAGCAAAAGCAGCAACCACCCCTCAGGAATTAGAAGGAGGAAAAAAAAAAAAAAAAAAAAAAAGGGGGGAAAGAAAAAAAGAAAGAAAGAAAAAAAGAAACCACCACCGCCCCGGGGTGACGCTCCCTCGCTCCCAACTCCACTTCTCGGGCTCCCCCCACCCCCCGCTCCCCCCCCTTTTCTGCTGCTTCCTCCTCCTCCTCCTCCTCTCGCAGCAGCAGTCACAGCAGCAGCAGCAGCAGCCCAAAGGGGGGGAGAGCCGGGCGGCGGGCGGGCGCGTCCCGGAGCGGCCGCGGCGAGGCTGGGGAGACAGCGATCGAGGCGGCTATAGCCACAATTAATTTTCCGAGCTCCAGGCGCACACTAGGGCTGTAAAAAAATTTTTGGTTTAACCTTTCCTACCGCTGGGCCAATCAGCGCCGGCGGCGTGCGGGCGCGTCTCTCCCGCCGTCGGCCAATCGGCGGGCCCGAGCCCACCCACCCCGGCCCCGCCCGCCGGCGCCCGCCCCCTCGGGCGCTCGCCTCCCCCGCGCCTCGGGCCGCGGCCTCCCGGCCGTGCGCGGCGCGCAGGGATACGCCGGCGGGAGCACGCGGCGCCGCGGCCCTCCTCGCGCCCCCGCGCCCCGCGCCCGCGCCCGCGCCCCGCGCCCCGCGGCCGAGTGCCCCCGTCAGGGCGGGGAGCCCGCGGGGCCGGCTTCCTCCTCACACTCGCGGGTCGTTTGCGTTTGAGCGTCAATATTTGTCCTTAGTGATTAAAGTCGGTATCCGATTTTATTTTTAAAAGCGGGGGCGCGGCGGCGGCGGCGGCGGAGGGCGGCGTGGGAGTGCGGGCCGAGGACCGCGGCGCGGGCGGGAGGAAGGGGCGAGGCGAGGCGAGGCGAGGCGCCGCTCGCCCAGGCGGCCCCGCAGGCCCGGGGCCCGCGGCCCCGAGCCCGTGGGGAGACCGGGGCCCTCGGGGGTCAGCCCCCGGCGAGGCTCCGGGCGGCGGGGGAGGGGAGGAGGGGGGTCCCATACCTCGGGGCGGGGGGAGGGTCGAGGAGCGCCGGCGGCGGCGGGGCGAGTGGGAGGCAGTGGGCAGGCGGGCGCGGGGCCGCACGGGGGTTACTTACTCCGAGCTCGGGCGCCGCCGGGAAGCCGGGCCTGTGGCTCCCGGCGCGGCGACGGCGACGGCGGGCGGGGGCGGCTCAGTGGTGGGCGTCGGTGGTGGCCTTCCGAAATGAGGGGTGCTCAGAGAGAAAACAATACCAAACAATCTCGAAATAAACCAGGTAACACATGCTCTCTCTGCGCCTCTTCCTGTCCCTTCTCTTCTGCTCCAGACCGGCGCTCCCGCTCGGGGGGACTCGGGGTGGTTTTCTCCTCGCCGCTCCAGCGCCTGCTCAGCTTCTAATCCCAGCTGGAAGCGAGTAGCCGCGAGCCATCACCCTGGAAATGCTTTCCTGTTGCTTGTTGACATTGGAGGGAAAATTAGGGTGGGCGTCTATTTCTTCCCGTTTTTTTTTTGTTTTTTTTTGTTTTGTTTTGTTTTGGTTTTGTTTTTGTTAAGCCTTCCTATTTTCGCTCCCTCTTTTCTTTTTTGCTTTGCATTTCTCAAGTGCTTTTATTTCATGCGGGCCTCCATCCTGAAATAACCTCAGGCTGAAGCCCGATCTTCCCCACTCTGAATGCTGCTGCTGGAAGACACTTAGGAGCCTCGGGAACGTGGGTTCCACAATCCCGGCTTCTTGGGCTTTAACACTGAGAAGGTTCGGTTGGCGGCTCAAGTGTGGGGGAGATTGTGATTGGGGGCTTTAAAAGGATCCCATGGCCAGGGGCAGGGCTAAGGCCCAGCATTTCCCAGGGATTGGAATTTGGTGTGGAGCACACTGATCAAAGGCTGTTCCATCCCACATGGCCAGGAAACATACCACATTTTACGGAGGATGTAGCCTGAGAGAAGAGGGAGGTGGAAGAGAAGCATAAGTGAATAGTCCCCTTTCCCTCCTCTGCAAGGTAAATAATCAAACAATGTCAACGTTTCTTCACTTGGAGAGTCTCGAGTTATCTGGCGGTTTTGGTATATCAGAAAACGGAAAACGAAAAAGTGATGCCTATATGTGATAGTAAAGTGCAATTCTGATACGAAGAACGGAGTTGATGAATGCTCAGGTTAATAGGGGAGCTAGTCCACACACTCCACCTCACCCTCCACCATGAAAAGCTGAGAGAGAGAGAGAGAGACTATGAAAGAATTACAAATGGTGATTCTTATTAGGAACACCATAAAAGAGGTTTGGACATCGGTTTAACCTCAAATATCCTCCCATTGTGTCTATTAGGTATTTCTTCCTGTGTCTAAGTATTTCCTTATTTTAAAACAAACGATATTTACATGTGCACAATATCAAGGGTTCCAGCGATCATAATGGCATGGCCCCCCAAACTGACTTCTAGGCTCTACATTTCTTACAGAGCCCCGTGAGCTCATGGGCTTTGCGGACCAGCTGAAGAGATCTGCGGGCCGCCTTCCTCCGGCTCTCTTTCCTCCTCCCACTCATCTCCCCTCCTCAGGCCTGTTATTCCTACTTTTCCTCAACTGTCTTTCCTCCCTCCTCCCCTCTTCCTCCGCCCCCCCACCCCACTTCTCCTCCCTCCATTCCTTTCCCTCACTCCATTCCTCCACCTACTCCTCCCCATTTCTCCCCCCACAGCCCCCCTTCTCATCTCCACTTATAATGGCACACAAGGGCTCCCTCAGAGGTGGACGGCCCGGTACGTTTTCGTAGTCGGTCTAGCGTGAAATGATTCGGTGTAACCGGATTCTTGGGAAAGGACAGGTTACGTAAACATTTACTGATGTGGAGTAACTATACTATTTGTACTCTGATATGCAGGAAGGAAAGTGTTGATTAACACAGAAGAAAAAAAAGCGAAATTAGCTGATTGCATGCTCATAAGTGCAAGCTGTCATTGAACTGCTTTTAAAATAGACACAGCTGGGTGTTTGTGTTGAAAAATTTCTTGTGTTTTTGCTAATACTGAAATAAGCATGATTTTGTATACCAAACATTTTCAGATCATTAAAATTTGTAATCTGTGCTGGTTTTAAACACAAAGAAAAGAAACAGAATCATTTCTATGTAAAATTTGCTGATATTATATTAACTCAATCAGGTCTGTACAAATTGTGCATTGTGCCTCCTAAAATCTGTTTGATCAATTTAATACACAAAGTGCCAAACGTGGGTATTGTTTGTTAACATTGGACATTTTATTCAAATCTGAGCTCAGCAGCAAACTGGAGAAGCATTCCTTGAATACAACACCAGCACTGACTGATGAATTTTTAATGTTTTAAGGTGTTTCTTAGGTCAGAGCTGAGTGGGCATTGTTTTGTAATCTTGCATAAAATTTTAGCAGGTGAAAATAAGTTTTTCTTCTGTTTACTTTCAAAGAGCAGAAACCTGGGTCTGCTAATGAGAGCTGTAATAATCTGATTTTATGTGCCAAGAGCTTATATTGACTGGGAAAATGTTTTGCATGTAAATTAAGCATGTGCTATATTATTTTAAGAATGGCGTGTATGCAAGTCTCTCAAAATAGGACATTTGTATAGAAATAGATAATAGTTTAATATCATCATATTTAAGATTTATCCTCCCTAACAAACAAAGGTCATTTGCACTTTTGGGGGAAGTGAGTTTGAATTCCCCTTAGTTATTTTAATTGGACTTTATGGTGAGATAGAGTGCAGTGTGTGTGTATATATATAGGTGTGGGGGTAGGCTTGTTCAACAAAACAGGCACTGTTTACTCAGCAACCCACATTTGTCTCAGCAATGGCTTCTTTTTAGAACTGCTACTAGATGAAATGGAGGGGGAGGGGGTTCTTGGACAGAGTATTGTGCAAGTTGAAAGTCCCTGGATAGGGCTTTGTGTATCCTATGGGCCAATTTGGGTGCAAATTGGATTTAAAGGACAGCCCACATCCACTTTGAGCCTCTTCCCCAAGCACAAGGAGCTCTAACCCTGCATTTCCATCTCGGTCTCTGCTATCTTCAGAAAACGGTGGGCATCCAGTGGCCTTAGACTTGAAATAAATTCCTCATCATTCATTTATTTCTCCTTGTCATCTTAAAACTTGCTCTCTCACACGCATACGTCTACAAATAAACACGGCTAATTAATCAAAGCAAAAAATCACAGCAAAATGTAATTTTCTGGTATATGTAGTGGTAAACTTCTTTGCTTGTCGTCCCTCCCTTCCTCTCCCCCAAGAGGACAGACTCAGTGGTGAAGACTGAGCGGTTTAGGGGAAGAACTGCTGGAGGAATAGATTATTCTGTCTCTAATTTTAATTAATAAACATGACTCCACAGCCCACCTTCAAATAGGTAGTAGCAACTTCATTTTCAACTTGAAGTTATATTGTGTTCCTTGGGCCTGTTTGCCGCCTGGGGTCTTGCTTAGCTTTTTGCTTCCTTCCTAGCTGCTGGTTGAAGGAGGGCGGGACACATTTGCTATATTTACCTGAAGTCCATCCTGATCTGGGTCCGGGACATAGTGTCCTTTCAGCTGCTTTTAGCTGTGCTCAGGGCCCGGTTCTGGCTAAAAAGCTCTCTTTCTGCAGATGCATAGGGAGTACCTGACCCGGTGACATTTGGGAGCCAGCAGAACTCCTGCAGAGGCATCCAGGTATTTCCCCAGATCCAGTAACAGTCAAGGTCTGCCCTCACTGGAGCCACCTCGTCTGTAATCCCTTTCTAACAGCAGGTAATGGTGCTAACATTTAGTGATTATAAGTTACTCTTTAGCGTGTTGTATCCTTGTTCTGTGGGTTTTGGTTACAGGTTATATGATTAGGTTTGCGAGAACAGTAGTGAACTAAACTTCTCAGTAAGAGGTCTTCACACCAGGAAAGTGTTACTTTTCTGCAGCAGCCCTGCCTCATCACTCATTAGGGAGCTGCAGGTTGTCAAGCCGCTGCGCGCACCCTCAGTATCCCCAGGGGCGCGCACATGTGTGTGTGTATGTGTGTGTGTATGTGTGCGCGCACGGGCGCACGCGCATGCACACACATTCACACACTCACACACACACAGAACTAAAACTAAATTAAGAAGCCGATGATTAAGACAAGCGTCTACTAGGCCTGTCATTTCAGCATCCTTCCATCATAACATTGTGGCACCGGCAATTTTGCTTGAGAACCTCGAGAAAAAAAAAAAATCTATGGGAGAGCCTCGTATTTGAGAGTCGAAATGTTTAACTTGTATAAGCTAGGGAACCACCTTAGAAGAGAGAAAGGCCAAGGTTTAAAAGAAGAAGAAGAAGAGGAGGAGGGTTTCAGTAGAGACCGGTGATACTCTCCCATGTCTCAGTGAGCTGCTAGGGGGTCCAAGTTCTGTGAATCAAGTGCATATTCATCCATGAGGAGCTTCCTGAACCCCACAGCAAAACACTACACTTGGGAAAAGTTTCTTCCTAATAATTTCCCATGCCAGAATCAGATGAGGAGAAATCTACCATGAAATATTCCACCCCAAGGATGAAGGAGCTTGAAATTCTTCCAAGCAATCTGACTCTAATATTCTGTACATGCTTGTAAATGTAAAATGCCCACTACCCTTTCACTTGTTTCCCATCATTTGCCAATATCCCCAGGACCTGTGGAAGGAGTTGAGCCTCTGATAGTGTGATGGAGGCTTGTTCTATATCTTGACCCAACCCAATTGGAAGAAATGGTCCCACCTCTTTAGCGCAGCAGCAGCCTGACACACCAATTCCTATTTTTCCTCTAGTTGCCTAGGAAAATACTGCAGTCCATCCTTCAAAGGGGTCAGGAAAAGCTAAAGAGAAAGACAAAAAATTGGAGGGGTGATATTAAATGAGAATGACAGAAGCTAGAGCTCTGGTTCTTAGCTTTAATGCTCCAGTCTGTCTAAAAAGGGAGGACATGAGGTTTGGCAAAAGTCAGCACACTAGACAATGCTACTTTGGATTTTCCATTAGTGGGACATCAAAAGAGGGGAAAATGGCCTCATAAATATCTATCAGACTGAAAGAAAATCATATGGGGGTCAAAATGCTGAGCTCCGTAACTCTAACTATCCCATCACTATTCTCCTTCATTACTGGGAGCTTAATTTGATTTCTAGTAGAAGCTGGAATAATGTACTTTGGGAAGTGTTATAGCACTCTTGGACATTGTGGATCATTGAGTCCCCTCTATTTGAAGCACCCTTCTAAACGCCCCCCCCCACACACACACACCGTTCCTGAAGAGAATGAAACAGTTGTGACTCAGTCCCAATTCTCAACGGTGAAAGGTACACGGGGAACACTGAAGAGCCCAAGAGTCCATATATAAGATTGATCGCTTCTTTTAGGAAATGCGCGCACCCACTGATGGTCTGTGAAGGAATGAGGGCAAAGAAAACTATATGCGCAGGGGTGAGCGTGTCAGCTGGCAGAGAGAGACCCCTCCAACCCCAAATCCCCCTCACACGGGAAAGGTCATATGAGAGAAAGTAAACAGTTGGCTATTTACTTTCCAGCATTTCTGCTTCCTTTCTAAAAATCCGCGTGGACAAACCAATGAATCAGCTTTTCCTTGGGGTCTGTCTCATACCCACCTGCCTCCTCATTCTCGAACCGCAGTTCCTGTAGGTCTTCCTCCTCCCGCCCTCCCACTCCCCAGTGACCCCGAACATTGAAAAATCTGTTGGAACTGCGTTTCCCGGCAGGTCGAGCACGCTGTCTCCCCAGCTCGCGGCTGCTACCGCTGCGGTTCCAGGCGCCGAGCGCTGCGGAGTCCGTGCCCAGGCCTGCGCACCGCTCCTCCCCGCGAGCACCCGGGCGCTCGCCCTGCACTCTTTTGTCGCCGGAGCCCGCCGAGTACAATCAAGCTAGAGGACATGCTTTTAGGTTTCGTTTCCAGGCCTCCCCCCTCTCTCCCCCCACCCCACACCTTTAAAGTTACCTCTTCAGCCTAGATGTCGGGTGTTTGCACATTAGAGCGAAAACACGCACACAGATCAATATTTTTGGGCTAAGAGGTCATCTGCCACGTTGATCGCAAAAAAAGGCGATTGCGTTTTAAGCTTATTATTTGTGTAGAATACAGCTCAGAGTTAAAAGACCGGGGTTCGTGCAGGTGAAGTTAATTCAAATATTCAATTACAACTAAGGGGTATTGAACCCAGTGGGGGAGAGCAGTTATACCCCTCTTTCTCTCCTGTCCTTTGGAAGGAGAGGCGCGCAGGGAGGAGAGGAGTGGCCAGGGTAAGCGAGGTGCAGAATGGCGTCAGGGACAAGTTACCGTTACTGATGTGCAAACACCACCACGCGACTCCTCTGTTTCAGAATCTACAACAAAGGTAGCAGTGGGGGTCACTTTTTTTTTTTTTAAAGACCCTAGATAGATCCTTGTTTACCAGTTTTACTGTCTTCCTTGTGGGTTTGTTCTAAAGCACGCAGGAGAGAAAGTAACATTCGAGAAGAAAGCGCGGTCGGCAAGTTTGGCTCCCGAGCAAGCGTGTGAACTGTGAATCACCACGGTGAAGAGGTTTTCTTTCTTTTTTTCTCACCCTTTTCTTCTGGAACCTGAACTTGTGAGATATGATAGATGAGGCCACGAGGAAATAGAAGCGTTGAGAAAGCCCGGTTCCTTTCGAGAGAGCTGCTTGTGATCAGCGCTGGCAAGCGGCGACCGCGAGTTGTCTCTGAGCTGAGGCGCTGTGGGCTCGCTGCGGAGCTGCCCCAACTCACGCCTCCACCATCACTGCCGCGGGGCCGGACTCTGCGCTCGGATCCACTGCCCAGACAGCCTCCCCTTCACACCCCAGAAGAGAGAACGGCCCCTAAGTGGGTATCTGCTCTCTGGCTCAACTCTGAACACTAACATGGGCCCGCAGATTTTTCCTGGAGGAGAAATGCTAAGTCTGGACCGCAAAACAATAGGAGGGTGGAAGGCATTAGATTTTCATGAAGTCTGAAATTACACGTGCAACTTTAATATCTCATTAATTACAAGCAATTCTCTTTCACTATATACGTGCTCAAATCATTGATTATACACCCCGATTTACTTGGGGTTTAATGCCTAGAGTGTCTTTAGCGCACATTCCTTATTCTTTGTCCACTCGAAAATTTTCAGCTCATAGTGTGACTGGTTGGGATCAATTAACACTGGATTTTGCCCCAGGAATGCTCCCCAGGGCGGACAAATGGAGTCAACTCATCTCCAGTGATTTTTTTTTTTTTTTTTTGCCCACGTGTGTGTCTATGCCAGGGCTTTAGAAGCTGTTCAAAATCCCCAGCCTTGGTTTCACTTGATTTTGTTGTTGTTGTTATTGATAAATATTGGGTCATACACAAGCCACTTGTCAGAGCCTTTGGCTCCATCTCACAGCTGCAGCTCCTAGCGGGGCGTTTGAGTTGTGTCCTGGGAACTGGAGGGATTCAGTGGGAAAAGAACTGCACAGTCTCAGCTCCTTCAGCTGGAAAGATGGTCCCTTAAAATTCTACATCCTATTTGTCTGCTGTTGGGCTTATTTCTCGATTTGTTCAGATTTGGGAAAATAGGGTAGATATCTATCTATATGTACCCCCATCTGCTTATTTAAGTTGTCTTTTTTTTTTTTTTTGAAGGGAGAAGCTATTGATCCCAGTTCTCTATGTGTATCTGAAACCAAAAAAGAACATAGGCCAGTAGACAGATAATTGTTATAATTGCCTGGGGATGGTTGGATAGGTAGGACATTTGGGGGTTGTGTAATTGGAGTAATATATACAGTTTATCTTTCAGCTGGCTGTGTATACGCTTTCCCTTGATAGGTATTGTACATGAACTGAATCCATAGTCGGCTTGTCTTGGCATGTTTGAAGCCCCAGACACCCAACTGTATCATTACAGGAAAGAGACAAAACCCCAAAGACTAGAGGCAGGGAGGCGGCTGCCTTTGGGGTGAATGGGGAGTTTGTCTTGGCGTTGGACCTTTTGGGTAAGCACACTCCCTGGCTCAGTCTGTCTGGCAGCGCAGAGTTCAGGTCTTCCCCGCGCTGAAGTGCATGGAGGGGATGGGGAAAGAAACAGCTGATTTTCGACATTTCAAAGGGACTCTTTCTATTTATCAGTGTTACCCAAGTGTACGTTACTGGAGAAACAACAAAACAAGCATAGAGCTGCAATTTTCAAGAAAATAGGATCCCCAAATATAAAAATAAAAAAGTAGCAGATAAGACGTATAATTCAATCAAATTACACAAAATTGCTTGAAAATCCAGAACAGTAGCGATCCATTATGCCTCTGTTTTATTAGTGACAAGTACAATTACTCTAAAATAAAGAACACTGGTGAATATATAATTGGCTGTAATCATGTTAGTGTTTGAATAAAAATGACGGGAACATTTAACACTTTGACAACAAAATGTTCAGAAATAACTTATTTATTCAAACAGTTTTTATTTTCCACCAAGTGAAGGAGAAACACAGTTTGCTTAGGAAAATCAGTGACTTTTCCCTGCAATAAATAAATATCCAAAAGGGGAAAAAACAGCCCCACACCTCCATATTATTACTATTATTATTTTTAACCAGCAAGAACCTTAATCCTGTGTTTGGAGTCAGCACTCGCCTGACGGTGGTTGGGGACCCACGCCCGCCACCTAGAGGAAGAGCTCTGCAGCTCACCCACCGCCAACCCCTTTTGCGGCGGTGACCTCAGGAATCAAAGTTAATATTCCTTTGCAAATTGCTCTCCAAACTAACTCCCCCTCCCCCACCCCCTCACATCCCCTTCCGCCCTACAACATCGTCACAATATTTTCTTAGTAATTGCTCTGTGCAATTGACAGAAGCTCTGAGTCTCCGGCTGCGCGATGCTTTCCCCGGAAAGCGCCAGGGAGCACTGGGGAAGCAGGGAGTGTTTGGATCTGGGAGAGGTAATCCACTTTGAACCGAAATCCGTCTAGAGCAGCCTGAATTCGGTCTCGGAAAGAACGTCTGATGCCAGAGCCATCACATTCCAGAGTGTTTTTTTTTTTGTTTTTTTTTTTTTTTTAAATTAAGAGTGACATTTCTTAGAGGACAGCCTGTGCACCCCAAAGTCGGCCCCGTGGCTTACCGCGGGGTTTTCTTGACTTCTCCCCAGTCCACAGTGCCCTAATTTCCCCCACAAACACGATGATCTGAAATCCTCAGTCAGACCCATTCTTCGAGCGCAAGAATCCCCCGCTTGATTTGCCTAAAACGTGTTGCCTGAGATAGTGAGGGAAGGTATTAAAAGGAAGGCCATGTTTTTGCATGGGGCACGCCCTGTAGTCCCGGAGGCCAAACCCGAGAGAAATCCAAGTCTTTTAACTGAGTTCTTGAGTTTTGAGAAACTTCTACAGTTCCTGGAATCTGAGGGTGGGACGAAGGGACTTGGGGCCCGTTTCCAATGGTGTTCTCTCGGTGGATCCCAGAAGCTCCTCGCTCAGAAAAAGTCAGCCTCACACCTCGATTTGGCTGGATGTTCTAAAGCAGAAATTGGGGACCCGGTATGCTACGCGATGCAGAGCTAAGGCGCTAGGAAAATAGAAGTACTGAAGAAGGAAAGGGTATGGGTTCGCGCACAGTCGGTTGATGTGCCAGCAGCAGAACCACGGACTGGCCACCTCCGTGCGCGCCAAGCCCTCCAGGCGTGCTCCCCGCCGCCCCCAAAGCCCAAAGTTTTGTTTTGCTTTGCTATAAGGCACCTAGAACACTATCTTCAGGATGCAAATGGCTGGAAGGGCGAGCAAAGAACTAACAACTTGAATTTATTTTGAAAAAAATAATCCTGCTAAATAATTGGCTTCAAATTGGGTTTTATTCCTTCGGTTTTCCCTTCCCTCTTCTCCTCTTTCCCTTTCTCCCTCTCTCTCATCTCTCTCCTCCTCCTCTCCCACGCCCCACAGCCTCTCCTCTCTCTTCTTCTCGTCTCTCCTCCTCCTCCCCACTCGTGAGAATGGTGCAGGGTGGAGGTGACCATGTTTATGCTGAGTCTCAGGACCTCCTTACATCTCAGTTCTGGAGATTAAAAAAGTCATTTTGGAGATAGTGTTTTCCTCTCTCACCTCCTAGAGGTGACCTCAGAACCGTGAACTAAGAAACTCTGTTCATACTGTGCAAGTTTTTTTTTTTTTTTAAGGCAGTGGAAGTAAATGTGCATGTATGTATGCATGTATATACGAGTGAATAAATAAAATAACAAGTTTCTAAAACTGATGTCCCAGCACATGTCTTCCCTGTGGAGTGAGGAAGGCTCCAAAGTCACTCCAACCAATCCCCTAAGAATTTAAGTTCTCAGAAATGTTTCCTTTTGTTTTATGTAAAACTAGTGCTTCCACTCTCAACTCCCAATCTATCATTCCTCTCGGCATTACATTAACAGGCTATGTTAGCCTTCTCCTACGTGTTTAGGCTGCTAATGCAAGCCACTTAACGCAACAAAAATGCTCATCTGTGGAGGTTTTCCCAAGGCTACCCACTGTGCTGGCTTGTCCTTTCTTCTCTCTCTCTCTCTCTCTCTCTCTCTCTCTCTCTCTCTCTCTCTCTCTCTCTCTCTCTCTCTTCTCAGTCTCCTCTCTCTCTCTCTCTCTCTCTCTCTCTCTCTCTCTCTCTCTCCATTCATCACTTCCCCTTTTTCTTTTCTTGAGAATGGCACTGAACAAGGCTCTAACAACTTGGCTATTGTATGAGAGCTCCCTCTTCTATCTCCTGTCTGCTAACCCACCTAAGGGTAGTGAGTTTTTGGTTTTCTGCTGGGAGCAGGAATGTCTGGACACGTCACCATGACACTTGCTTGTCTCTCTCATTGAACTTGCCTTCATCTTTACTTCAGTCGTTTCTTTACTTTGTCCTCACGTCAGCCTGTTCAGAACAGCTCTTATAGCTGTCTTCTGCATCCTTCTTAGTGTTAACCTTTTGAGGAAATGCCTGTCTCTCTTTCTTTTTTGGCAGGAAAGCTAGGTTGGAGATGCTCTCTGTATTGGATTGTTTGTGTACATTGTACATGTTTATCTAGTTTTAATAACGTTAAAGAGGATACTCTTCTGGGTTTGTTGGCATTCTCCCCGTCCCTCTGTGGAAGAGATCCTCTGGAGGAACGAATAACCTGAATTTGCATGGTAGCCTATGTCAGGCTCTCTGACTTTAAAATTTGGCCTGGGAAGTCAGTGTCTTCATGGTTCTTGTGTGTCCAGTTTCCAGGGAAAAAGCCTTTAGGGAGAAAAGAAAACAAAATGAGCAATATCAAATAGGTATTGTTCAGTGGGTCTTGGTTTAAGATGAGTGACTTCAGGGTTCCCATCTGGGACACTTATGCTTTTTTTTTTTTTTTTTTTTTTTAATAGAGGCATGTTTTATTTATTTATTTATTTGTTTGTTTGTTTATACATGCACTGGGTACAGTCAGAAGCGCGGGAGGGTGAGAGAATTCACCAGAGCCAGAGCGGGGAGCAGAGCAGGCAGAAGGACCGAAGTACACTGCTGAGGGGAGCAGCGGGCGGCAGGAGAGGTCTGCGCGCCATGTGGGACCCTCCTCTGGTGGCCGGGGAGCAGCCGGGGATCGAACCTGCGCCGCAGAGGCCGCGGGCAGCTTCGCAACCCAGCGCTCAACTGCTGCGCCACCGGGGAGGCCCCTGGGACACTTATGCTTTTTAAAAACCTATAAAGTGTAGATGTAAGAACAGTTTTCCAAATCTGCCTGCACCATCCGTCTTTCTATGGATCCTTAGGTAAGTTATGTCACCTTTCTAATTCTTTCTTCATCTGAAAAAATGATTAATATAAAAAATGCCATTGACCCATCAAATCCCCACAATACCAAAACAATCCCCCAAATCTTAAGAATATATATATTTTTGAGACAGGAGGGAAAAAAAAAATCTCATTCATACAGCAGCAGCGACATCTAGTGACCAAAATTTTCCATAGTCTCTGTGAAAAGATGGGGCTGTTTACTGAGGAATGGGTTTTCCCAGGAGATATTTTGGTTTTTAAAATAAATCTTGACTATTTGTCTGGTAAGCAGTACTATTTGATATCAAAGTGTGTTTTATTGGCTTACATTATGGCAAGAAGAGAAGGGAAAATATACTTTCCTGCCTCAAGTCTGCATAGATGGCAATTGCAGTTTTTCTAAGAATATTCTTCAAAGTTTTAAGTTCCATGTAAGAGACTAGTTCTAAAAATAATTTTGTAGGTTTACTTTATTTAACCAATTCTTGAAGTTAAAACCAAATGTGTTACTAAATAAGTATTTAACAAAATTGGGAAAATACAAATTTCTGAGGTTTTCTTTTGTCTGGACCAGCCATTTTATTGATTTGAGACTGTTATCCGGTCAATATTAGGGAATATACTAAAAGCAAACCCCTCTTTTAAGTTACCATGTATATGTTCTGTCTTTGCCACTTTTCTTTGAAATATTTTATAATTCAAAGAAATGGAATGCTCATTCCTGGACACCTCTTCTTTATTGTAAAGAATAAATGGAGTATCTGGGTACAGGTGAAATCTTAGCAATGGCAAAGAGACTATGTAGCCCAGGAGTTTTTAGAGGAACAGTTTTAGCATTTGACTGGTATTTAATTCTTTCTTTTTTTTAAAGATTTATTTATTTATGCATATAAGAACTGGAGTACAGGCCAGAGGTGTGGGGTGTGAGAGGATTCACCAGAAACAGAATGGGGAACCGAACAGGTGGATTGATTGAAATACACTGCTGAAGGGAGCAGCAGGCGAGCCAGGAGAGGTCTGCTGCACCATGTGGGTTTCTCCCTGGCTGGGCATCGAACTCGTGCTGTAGTGGCTGTAGTCAGCTTCATTGGTTGCATCTTAACTCCTTGAGCCACCAGGGAGGCCCTCAGTATTTAATTCTTTAGAGAGAAATATTAGAAGACTGTATCTCACTCCTTGTGACTTTGCAACCTGGCCATGTGTGTGGGCATAGCTTGTGGGTGGACTAGCTGAAGCATAAGTATTTTTCATTTCCTGTTAGCAGAGGAGCTGGTGGTTACTGAAATAGGTGGATCCATGTTTTCTAACTTTAATGGAAATGAATTTTCTTATTCTATTTTATTTTAGACCAATACTTTCTATGTTTTACTATGGAATTCATCCACTGTTTGGCATTTGAGCTAGTTTAGTCAAGCTGAATTCTGGAATAATGAGATGCTGGGACAAGTTATTAATACAAGATAATCTGAGCTAGTCATACCACTCTTAACCTCAGTTTCCCTTGCAAAAAAAAGGTTGATGCTGAACTCTCTACTGTTTCTTTTAGCTCACAAGATCTACAAATCAAAACCCCACCAACTTGCATTTTTGAAGACCCTCTTCTGTTGCATCTGATGTCATTTCTGGCTTTTCAGTGTCAATTTTGAATTCTCCAGTTAGGCATCTCACTAAGAATGAGAATCGAGAGTCAATAAGTCATTGTTCTTGTCCCACCCATTTCCTCCTTTGTCTGATTTAAAAAGTGACAAAAAGCTTAGACTTTTAGTCAACATTTACTAACTCATTGGCATGCACTCAGCTCTCTCTTGCTGTCCATCCAGAAAAATCAGAGTGTGGGAATGGGGCTAAACTGAACACAAAGCTGAGGCAGCTGTATTTGAGTTTCTCGAACATGCTCCCATCTCCTCACAGTAATGATTATTTATTATTATTATTTTTAGGAACCAGAACCAAAGTGTTCTGGCTGCAAACAGCCCAAATTTCCTCCCTGCTTCTGTGACTCTGTGAGTGAATTCCTTCAGGAAGTAGCGGTGAAATATCTGCAACTTCTATATGGCTTTGAACGCTCACTACACAGCAATTAGCAAGGGGAACACTGTTCACGGAAGGCAAATACATTTAACATTTAATATAGGCCCCAAGGAGGCTGAAGAATGGGAAAAATCAGAACTATACTGATTTGGGTTGATTGAAACAGTAGGGTTTATTACAAAAAAAAAAAATGCTGAATGTATTAGAGATTCATTCCTTTAGGTGCTTTTCCGTTGTCCCTTAAGTATCTTCCTGCAATTCCTGCTACTCAAACTGGGAATAAAATAACTTATATTTACATAAAATTAGCGAGGCATTTAGGCATTCACCTAAAATGCCCTTTAGGCAAATATGGCATCTTTTCTTCTGCGTATTATCTGAGCCATTACACAGACAAATATAATTTTATTTGAGAAATGAGGAAACTGAACTAGGAGACTAAATGATTTATCTAAGTTCATACCACTAGGAAGACACAGAGAAAGAGTACAAATCCTGGGTTTAGTTAGGCTGCATCTCTCTCCTGGTGGCCCTCAGGGTTAGAGACTTCACACTGGGAACTGGGGTTACTGACTGCTATTCATTGGGTCTCACCAAGTTTCCATCACACATATTTGAGAAGTCTAATGTTTTAGAGAATTCTAGGGACCTCTTGTTAACATGGTGGGGTCTCTGCTTGCTGTTCTTTACTCATCAATGATTTTCTCCTTTTAATGCTAACAATTTTATATTCTACCTGTAGGAGGGAAAGCTTTGCAAAAAGATTGTATTTAAAACATGCTTGTTAATGACCTCGGGATCTGAGATTTTGAAGTTAGGATGAATGTAGGACATTATTTAATTTAGCATCTCTGGAGAGAAAGCACTTATCTAAGTCAGTGGGAGCTGTGCTGAGCCAGAATCCAGATTATTCTGCATATCCTAGCATTGTTTCCTGCATGTCTCCCTTGCATGTTGGCTTCATGTATTAAAGTATTTGGGAACTCCATTTATTGCTGGCTGCTGGAGGACTGGTTTTCCAAACTGGCTTTTTTCTCAGCAGCACACTGTTGATCTGGCTTAGGGACCATACTCTCAGCTGGGAGCCGCTAAGACTTCCTCTTGAATCTTTTCTCTCAAGTAGCTCTCTGCTGCCCTCCACTGGCATTCAGCCACCAGAGCTAGTTAGCCTTCAGCATCTAACTCACTGGGGTCTCTGGTTCCAAATGAGATATAGGAGCATTATCAATCAGAGTATGTATGGGTTTTATAGCACGGGAAAATAGAACCCAGGCCCTTCTGTTCATTTATACCCCATGATGCCACTCCACTTCCTTCGAGTTTGCTGATGAGACATGAAGGAGCATATCTGGCTTTCACTAATTTCAAGTATTTGCAATTGAGTGTTTGGAAGGACTTATTTGAAAGAATAAACCTTTTATGTAATTACCTGTTGAAATATATATTTCAGTTCACGTGATACCACGGCCACAAGTTTCTGAACTTGCTGTAATCTCTGTCCTGAAGAATTGGAAACACTTTATCTTTCCTGCCATAAAAATATAATTATATGAAGTCCCTGAGTGATAATACATTTATTCATTCAATAAATATGTGTTGGGCACATACTGTATGCACGCTCTTCTTGGTTGTGAGAATACAGTATTGGACAGAGCTCAGAAAATTCCCCTGACTTTATTGAGGGACGTTGGAGAAGATAAACATTAAAGAAATTAATAAGTAAAATGCCCTTTAGGCAAATATGACATTGCCACATCTATTTCCCAACATAAATACACAGTAGTAATTTCATGATTTTAAGAATATCAGTATTGAGGGCCTCCCTGGTGGTGCAGGGGGTTGAGACGTAACCTATGAAGCTATCCTCAGCCACTGCAGCATGAGTTCGATTCCTGGCCAGGGAGATACCCAATTGGTGCAGCAGACCTCTCCTGACTCGCCTGCTGCTCCCCTCTGCAGTGTGCTTCAGTCAATCTGCCTGTTCTGTTTCCCAACTCTGTCTCTGATGAATTCTCTCACCCCCCACACCTCTGGCCTGTACCCCAGTTCTTGTATGCATAAATAAATAAATCTTAAAAAATATCAGTATTGAGGTGAAGAGAGGCAAAACCAGGAGTTAGATAGGAATATATATATGCCACAAATATTCAGTGTGCTTCTTACTTTTCATTCGTTCGTAATTGATTTGTGACACAAGTAAGGGTCTACCAAAGCAACTGATCCAGATGAGTATCTTAGCTGCAAAAATATTTCATCTATTTATTTATTTATTTATTTATTTATTTATTTATTTATTTTCTTATATTATTGTAATTTGTGGGCAGTATCTGATATCTTCCCTCATGTGTGGGCCCTGTGGTTTTTCCACCACTATGGCACCCGTAATCTGGTTCATCTTTTGATTCTATCACAGCCTTCTCTCTTGTTAGAATGCCTGGTGAGTCCCACCTTGTCACACCCTGTCATCGCTGTCATGGAAGCCCTGCTATTGCTGCCCTTGATGATGGACTCTATTACTACCTATTCATATCTCTCTCTCTCTCTTATTTTTCTATTCTATTTTTCTATTTCTTGCTTATTTTTCTATATTTTGTTCCTCCTACAAATGAGCTTTAATAGATATCACTGACCAAATGAAATAAGTTTTTCCTTTCCTGTCTTCTCTACCAGGTTTGTTTGAAATGAATGTCTTAGTTGAAACACAATTGGTTTAAAATCAAAATAAGTTAGTATTGACATTCATTATGATACAATTTAAAAAAAAATGTGCATTTATTGAAGGGTTCTTCCAAGTGTGATATTAGGGACTCAGGGACAAAACTGCCTGTCTGTCCTCCCTCGAGGAACATGCTATAGTCCTGCACCCAGAGCTATCAGCCAGAGATGTGTAGCCTGCTTGTAAGAACAGCAGTTTGTAACTGTCCAAGTTTTGTATGAAGTCTGGATGACTTATACCCTTATTTCTGAGTGAATTTAGCTGTTTGGCTTCAGAGACTCAGCCAGAATTGGTCTTTACACATATGCAGTGTCTTGGCCAGTTTCTTTTCTTTCTTAAGATTTATTTTTATTTATTTATGCATATAAGAACTGGGCTGTAGGCCAGAAGTGTGTGAGGTGAGAGGGTCCATCAGATACAGAGTGGGGAGCAGAACAGCCATATCCACTGAAATGCACTGCTGAGGGGAGCAGTGGGCGAGACAAGAGAGGCCTTCTGTGCCATGTGGGTTAGCTCCCTGGCTGGGATCAAACTCATACCACAGTGGCTAGAGATAGCTTGATAGTGCTGAGACATTAACCCCTGCGCCACCAGGAAGGCCCATAATCTCTTCACCTATCATTCATAATAGACTTGAAAAGGTCATGTAACATGTAACATATTTATAGAGCTTATGGGTACTTTCCTGGCACAGATTCTGCAAATCAATACTTTTGCTTATGCCCTCACTGACCTTTGCACCAGAAACCAATTCTTTTTGATCAAGATGGATGGATTGCTACTTTCAAGAAGAGAGCTTTGAACTTAGAGGATGTTCTTAAATTTTAGAGTTTCGCAGTGTGGGGTTTAGACAATCAGTTTTGACATTATTGATATAAAGCAATTAACTGGAAGAGATGATGAATATGTTCATTTGAGTTGAATGCATTTTCTATTGTAAAACCATGAAGAAGGAAAAAAAGTGCTGTGAATTTATTTGTGATATGCCATGTATTATGAGATGCATCACACCAGAAATGTTAAAATATGTGCATCTCACAATCACATGAAATGTGTTATTTCTTTATTCACTTTGAGATGAATGCAGGTAAAACAATAGCATAGTTTCTTGGGAAGTTACATAAAGTAATAAGTGAATATTGACTTTAGCAATTTAAAAACCATAAATTAGAGCAGCAAAATTATCTAATAAAATGACAATTATATATATTTTTCAATGTGTTCTGGATACTTTAAAAATAATGCAGGACAATCCTTAATTTTCAGTAGAAATTTTAAGAAATTGTTGCATTCCTAAGTAATATATATATTAAAAGAATGCATGTTTTGAAAAAACCCTCCACAGTATAAAACTGATTCGGTATTGTTGGGTGAGAACTTTATCCTTTCCATACTATTTCTCCATCACTATTTTAATTTTTGACACTACTGTTGGCAAATCTCTATATTACCATAGGGATTTGCAATGAGCAATATAATCATTGTTCAATAAACATTGCCTCACATTTACTTATTTCTAATTTTGATCGTTAGATGACTTGAGATGTGCATTTTTGCACATTGATCTATATCTCCAACTCTAATATTTTCTTATTTTATATTTTTTTAGAGAAAGGGTCTTTGGGTTGTATAGTATAAGACAGTTGCTACCTATTATTAAGTTACATTTCATTAAGATTGCTAATATATATTTGTACTGGCAATCTTTGAAAGTGACTGTCTTGAACTCCCACCAAATATTACATTTTCTTTTGCCAATTTAAGAGGAAAAATAATACCTAATGCTTGCATTAATGTATATTTTTTTATGTATAGCAAGATTCATTTTTTCCCAAATATTACTTGCATTTTAAATTTCTTCTGTGTTCCACTTAATGTGTTTTTTATCCTTTTTATTAGAAATCTGTGCTCTTCTTACTAATATTTTTTAAAGATTTATTATTATTTGTGCATACAAGAACTGGGGTACAGACCAGAGGTGTGGGCTGAGAGGATTCACCAGAGACAGAGTGGGGAACAGAATAGGCTGATTGATTGAAATACACTGCTGAGAGGAGCAACAGTGGGTGAGTCAGGAGAGGTCTGCTGTGCCATGTGTGTAGCTCCCTGGCCAGGGATTGAACTCATGCTGCAGTGGCTGTGGACAGCTTCATAGGTTGCATCTTAACCCCTTGCACCACCATGGAGGCCCCTTCTTACTAATTTTTAAGCTTAACATTATTAACCTTTCATTATTTGGTTCAAATATCTTTTACATTTTTTCATTGGTCTTTTTAATTTGTTTAGAATTTTTGGCTATAGGGAAACATAAATGTTACCTATATTCAAATATTTAAATATAATGACACTAGTAAAACTTCAAAGTTTAAAACATGGTGATTAAAAAATTCAAGCTTGAGAGTTAAACTGTCTGGATTTTAATATGATTACATCATTTTCTGGCTCTGTGACCTTAAGTAAATTATTAAACCTCTCCATGTGTTAGTTTCACTAAGTATAAACTGGGGATAATAATGGTAACAATCACATAATCTTCTTATGAGGATAAAATGATTTAAACTTATAATTAAACTACTTAGAAGATAATAGGCAAATAGTAAATCCAAAATTAATATTTATCATTTGTATTCCTATTATAGAATTCCTATTATAGTATAGGATCCATAGACTTCTAATTAAAAAAAAAAGATTGGGCCTCCCTGGTGGCGCAGCAGTTGAGCACTGGGTTGCGAAGCTGCCCACAGCCTCTGCAGCGCTGGTTCGGTCCCTGGCTGCTGGGCGAGGGTCCCACATGGTGTGCAGACCTCTTCTGCCACTCACTGCTCCCCTCAGCAGTGTACTTTGTCCATCTGTCTGTTCTGCTCTGGCGAATTCTCTCACCCTCCTGTGCTTCTGACTGTACCCAGTGCTTGTATAAATAAATTAAAAAAAATGATATTCCTTGGGGGAATACTTTTATTTCTTTTATTAATATATCAAAATCGTTTTTATCCATTAATTGCAAAACCATAAAATTGAAGTATTTTGGTATGTTTATTTATTTATTTATTAAAAAATATTTATTTATTTATATAAGCACTGGGTACAGTCAGAAGCGCGGGAGAGTGAGAGAATTCACCAGAGCCAGAGCGGGGAGCAGAACAGGCAGACTGATGAAGTACACTGCTGAGGGGAGCAGCGGGCGGCAGGAGAGGTCCGCGCACCATGTGGGACCCTTGCCGGGCCAGGGATGGAACCAGCGCTGCAGAGGCTGTGGGCAGCTTCGCAACCCAGCGTCCAACCGCTGTGCCACTCGGGAGGCCCTATTTGGGTGTGTTTAAACAACAGCATTTAGGAGGACTATTGTGTACCTGAACAGAAATAATGAGAGGATAAGAAGATAGAATAGGCATAATGGAAATCAGGGTATTATGTAGGACCTTGTAAGTCATTGTAGGGCTTCAACATTAATGTCAGTAAAATTAGTGCATCAATGAGGCAGTTGTGGAGAATTTGGAACAGATACATAATATAAACTAACACTTTAAAAGAATTCCTCCTGCTACCCTGCTGAAATAAACTGGTGAGAGCAGGGTGGGAAGTTAGTGGACAAGTCAGAAGACTATTTTGAGAATTCTGGGCAGTTATTTCTGGGAAACTTGGGGTAGGTGACTATCAGTGCAAGCGGTAAGGAGAGGTTGCATTTTGTGGGCTTTTTGAAGGTAAAATCTGTAACTTTGCCTCATGGGATAAATATAAGATGCAAAAAAGAGAACTCAACAATGGTGAATGTTTCGCCTGAACAATGAGAATACCAGAATTTCAGTATACTGAGAACAGAAACTGGGTGGACAAGATTTGGACATGACATCAGAATATCAGTTTTGGATACGTTGAGTTTAAGATGTCTAGTTGATACACAAGTGGAAATTTCAGGCAGAGAGTTGGTTATGTGATTCTGAATTTCAGAAGCTAGTTCTGGGCTGGGGATAAACGTTTTTGAATTATCAGCATAAATAGACAATATTTAAAGGCAAAGAGCTGGATGAGCGCACAAAGGGAGTAGAATATAAAGAAGAGGATCAAGGACAGAGTCTAGCAAACTCCACTGTTAAGAGTTGAGGAGAAAGCCCTCCCTGGTGGTGCAAGGAGTTAAGATGCAACCTATGAAGCAATTCGCAGCCACTGCAGCATGAGTTCGATCCCCGGCCAGGGGGCAACCCACATGGCACAGCAGACTTCTCCTGACTTACCTGCTGCTCCCCTCAGCAGTGTATTTCAGTCCATCTGCCTGTTCTGTTCCCCGCTCTGTCTCTGGTGAATCAATCCTCTCACCCCGCACACCTCTGGCCTGTACCCCAGTTCTTGTATACGTAAATAAATAAGTCTTTTAAAAAATTGGGTTGAGGAGAAGAGGAGAAATGAACAAGGAGACTGAGAAGGAGCAATAGCTGAGGTTAGAGAAAAACCAGGAGCGCGTGATGACCTGGAAGCCAAGGAAAGGAATGTCGGTGATCAGTTGTGTCAAATGTTGCTGGTGAGTCAAGTAAGATGAAGATAGAAAGTTTATTGAATTTAGCAATATGGAGTTCTTTAATGATGCTGAAGAAAACAAATTCCTTAGAATGGTGGAGGTAAAGGTTTTTTGGGAGACTATTAAAAATGAATGAACAGAGAAGAGTTTGACAGAGTATTAGCAATTTTACTTTATTATTTTATTTTAAAACTACTTTATTATTTTAAAATTTTATTCATTTTATTGAGCGGTTTTGCTAAAAGAGAAGCGATAAAGGGGCATCAGTTAGGGGGAGGAGGGACCAAGAGAGCTTTTATTTTTAAGGGAGATAACGTATGTTTAATGATGATGGAACTAACCCAGTAGAGAAGGAAAATTTGATGATGTCAGAGAGAAAGGAAAGAATTGCTGAAGTCATGACTTTGAGTGGGTAAGTTAGATGGGGTCAAGAGCACAAGATGGGAGGGGCTGACCTTAGATGGGAGTATTGATGGCTGTCTCTTATTGCAGGAGTGAAGTGCGTGGTTACACAAAGTTGTGGGTTTTCTCTGTTGACTTCTTTAACTCTCTCCTTGGACTAGAGAATAACATCAGTTAAGACTGAGGAGGATGGTGGAAATAATTGAGCTGTGAGGAGGAAGGCTAAGATCTAAGGCATTTGTCTAGGGCCTCCCTGGTGGCACAGGGGTTAAAGACATAGCAATATCAAGCTATCACCAGCCACTGCAGCATGATCCCTGGCCGGCCGGGGAGCAACACACATGGTGCAGCAGACTTCTCCTGTCTTGCTCTCTGATCCCCTCAGCAGTATATTTTGGTAGATCTGCCTATTCTGCTCCCTACTCTTTCTGGCGAATCCTCTCACTGCCCCCCCACCCACCCACCATGCCTCTGGTCTACACCCCAGTGCTTGTATGCCTAAATAAATAAATCCTAAAAAAAAAAAAGATATTTGTCTGGGAGTTGGAAAGTAAACAGACAAGGCACATAGAACATGATTGCCAGGCAATTGTGGACCTACCTGAGATTCATATTCATGAATTTAAATGAGATCAGTTTACATGCTGTGTGCCTTCTGCAGTCATGGTAGTTGCAGGTTGCCATGTCTAGGCAGGCAGAAAAAAATATATATAACTAGCGTTGCTTTGCATTCAAAATGAATATCTGAAGTAAGAGAGGAAAGGAAGGCCCTAAAATTTATTTTTCACTCCAATCACCATTTCACTAGGTGATTTTTAGCTTTCTCACTTCAAGTGCTACACACTATATTCTGCCACATGGTTGTGACATATTCCCCACTGAAGCCTCCCCCCAGCCCCCAAGTTCACAGGCAATACACCATGCTCCATAATTTTCTCTTCTCTCAGATTTCCTTCATTAAAACTTCATAGGAGGCATTCAGTCCTATGGAGGAAGCTATTAACTCTGGCAAACTGCTTTTAACTTGGGTTGAGTTCTAAATGTTATTATCTCTCTCAGAGTGATCATTTTCAGATAGTTTTTCCCTCAATTCATAGTAGGAAACACAGCTTACATCATGAACCGGATCACAAGTAGATATATCTGTGTATCCACACATGTAAATGAAACAGAAGATTTATGAAATTATATCCTCATTGTTTGTGATACACACTGAAATTTTCTATTCTATTGTATTCTACTTTAAAACTCACTGGTTGGGACCCATTAAGTGAGGCATTATTTACTAATGGGCTGAAGAAGAGCTGTTTGATGATAAGAAGGGCTTTTCAACTATAAACCAGAGACACACTACCAGGAGAGGAAGGGAAGGAGGGATTAGGGTCAAAATAAGAGGGGGTGGGGATTGTATGGGGAATATAACCAAGATGAAAATGCATACATTGCACAAAAATGAAAAATGATGTAAAAATTGTATAAAATAAAATACAAAAGAAGGGCTTTTGATGTTTATAATACATAATTATGGGGGAGATTTAAGGACAGTTCCAATAAGAAATGTTTTTGAAAAGAAAGGACTATTGGTTCTTTTTAAATGATGGTATATTTGGGCCTCTCCGGTGGCACAGCGTTGAGTGCTGGGTTGCGAAGCTGCCGGCAGCCTCTGCAGCGCCGGTTCGATCCCGAGGGTCCTGCATGGCGTGCGCAGACCTCTCCTGCCACCTGCTGCTCCCCTCAGCAGTGTATTACGTCAGTCTGCCTGTTCTGTTCCCTGCTCTGGCTCTGGTGAATTCTCTCACCCTCCCGCGCTTCTGACTGTACCCAGTGCTTGTATAAATAAATAAATAATCTTAAAAAAATGTTAACGTGTTGTTTTACAGTTTTCATTCTACAGA
The DNA here is from genome assembly GCF_014898055.3 of Talpa occidentalis. Lineage (NCBI taxonomy): Eukaryota > Metazoa > Chordata > Mammalia > Eulipotyphla > Talpidae > Talpa > Talpa occidentalis. The sequence goes on along the minus strand of NW_023601104.1, from coordinate 45,853,611 downwards.
AGAGGAAAGTGAGGCACAGAGGTTACGTTATTTGCCCTAGATTACTGGGCGAGTGAGAGTGTCAGGTAATTTGATCTGCAAGTTCTGGCTGGTAGCAACCACCCTGTGGCTGCTGCCTCACTGATACTCATGGGTGGACACGTGAGTGTTTGCCCTTTTCCTGGGCCTTCTGTTTCATATGTTCTTGATTTCTTATTAAGGCATAAGGGACAAGATGATTTACTGCTATATTAATAATGCCAATAGCTGCCTTTTTTGAGCACAGCATGCTAATTAGCTATTTTTATTCTCTTTTAAGATTTATGGAACCCACGAAGTAAATGCTTTTGTTATGTCTTTACCCATGTACCCCTAGACTGCAGTGGAGAAAACTGAGGCTACATAAACAAATACTCTCAACCAGATTATGCAATTTGTGGATGGTGTAAAACCCGGTTCTCTACTTTAGAGATGGGATAGTACTTGATTACTCTGAGATTTTGATGCTCACTTTACTCTTCCACCATCTCTTTAGAGCACCACATTTACAGTGACCTTTCTGGATTCTCTGTGCATGGAGCAATACTGGGCTATTTCTCCCCCGCCACTCTGGTTCGTTTAAACCTTTAATCAACCTACCCTGACTTTCCACTGCTGCTGTTCCATTGCTGAACTTATGCCTTCGTGTAGGCAATGTGTAAAGTGAGGCTTCACTTTGCTTTTTAATTATTATGTGGCTTGTCCTTTTGAAAATGTCTTCAACATGATTGAGGGGGCTATTTATGTTCACTAGGAAACATTATTGTTTTTGGTCAAAAATCTTGGTTTCTTTAGAATGCTAACAACAAGGTTTTTACCCTGGGAAATAACAAAGACATTCTTTCTCTAATGTTTCCTCTTTCTCTGTTAAAAGTCATCCACTAGATATAGAAGACCACATTTTTCCTTCTCACCATGCATGGATTATGCATTTATGCTTTTAAAATGCTTCAGTGGGTTGAGCTATTAATATTAAAGTCCATTGTGAGGCAAAAGCACATTCCAAATGTTTGCTTGCTTGGTGGCAGGTTGCATGGATCTTAGCATACTAGAACTTCTGGGATCAAAGATACTGGATAACTTACAAGCCAGCTAGAAATACCACTTTTTTTTTGTTTTTCCTAATATTCCTAGACTGTAGGCTAGAGAAAACAAATTTCCAAAGTTGAAAGTAAAATATTTTGTTTAGAGGATATATAATTATAACTAAGTCAAAGTGTATCTATATGGTTTTAAGTTTTAAAGTAACAGAGTGACATGTGTGGTTCCTCAAATTGTTCAAAAAGATCAGTTGAAACATAAAGCTATTCTGGGAAGCCTTCTAAATGTAGCTCATAAAAATAGGTGTCTCTTAAACTTCTTTTACTGCCTATTTGATCTCACTATCTCTCCTAGCTGCTTTACTGGGCAAGTGTAGACTTTTGGTGTAGGTTTCATAAGATGCTTCTGTCATTTCTCTCATTTGCTCTACTTATGTTGAGTCATTTCTTGGCATAGAGAAGTGAGAGAGGCTTTAAAAATTATTTTGTTTGGAAATGGCTCATCACAGGATTCAGTATTTTACAAAATGACTCCCTAGTGGAGACCTGATGGGATTTGGGTGTTTCAGTAGCTGAAAAGAACTTTCCAGAATTTAGTGGAAAAACCATTTGAAGATTCAAAGCCTAGACTCCATTAGTTTACTGAATAACTATGTGACATAGGGATGACTACTCAATGTAATCTTTCTCATCATCCTTCTATCTAAAATGGAGTACAAAACACCTGCCAGGTCTAACTGAAATTTATTCTCAGGAGCAAGTGAGATGTCAATGATAGAGTTTATACACAACAAAATGCAATATTCTGATTTTCTTTCTGGATTTGGTTTAAGTTAAGGCTCTGAAAGTCACACAGACCATCCAAAAGGTAACAGTATCTATTGTCACCAAGAACTTACCTTTTATTGATCTTAAGTCCTTACACATGTATGTTCAATTAATTGTTTGAATATTGTACTCTTCTATAAGTATTCAAAGTAAATATCACCAGAAAAAATTTGCAAATTAAAATTTTTGTATGGTATCTCAAAATTTCATGCATTTTAATAAGAAATGAGTCATTTTTTAAATAATTAGGTTTTAGTATAAGTCCACACATCAACTTGGAAGGCATAGTTTCAGTGCATCTGCTGTGCATTTTCCTTGCAGCTTATTTGTAATGTCATTAGTCATTGTTATGTCTATTAGTCAGAAGTTTCAAATGTATAATGTGGTTGTCATTTTTAGTAATTTTTTTTAAATGTTGACATACAATTTAGCACGTTGAAATTCAGCTTTATTCACAGATTTATCCTTCTGTTCTTTAGCAAATCAATGTGGAAAATCTCAAAATAACAGTGCCTCTCTACATTCTAAGTATTTTAGATGTGTCATCATATTAATTTTTTGCCCTTTACTATTTCCATTAATTAATTTTGCCCTTTAACTTTTCCTGATCAATGTGGACTAAATTGTAATTGCAACATTTCTATGAAATAATGCCAAATTAAGGCTGATAGTGGCATGCTGTGAGTTAGTGAGGGATATTAACATTTTTGAACTTGGTAAGTTGTTTAATACCAGATCAACTTTTGATTTATGTTTAAATTCTAGGTGTGAAGCATTTTGAATATTATGTGACATTTAAAATTTCCTTGCAGTGTCTGCTAAATACTGGTGGTCTGGAAACAGTTTTTACATCATCTCTATCTAACTGAACCTTCATTATACTGGTGAAATAAGTAATGAAGTAAGGAAGGAATTAAATATCTCATGAATGTCTATATTAATTTTTATAAATGGATTGAAATATTGACTTTAGTATTGATTACCCAATATGCTTGTGTGTTTGTTCAGTAAGTGAACATAAAATCATTACCTACTCTGCACCAGATAATGTACTGATGAGGGTAGAATGATGAGTAAAATTTACTTCCTATTGCAAAAGAACCTAGAGTCTAGCAAAGGAGATGAACACAGTCTTATGTGTACAATAAAATTCATGCCAACTGAAGGAATACTTGTGGTACTATGGAAGCAGAGAGGAATGCTGCTGCAGTCTTCAGGTTTAGAAAACACTTTCTGAAGGAGATGCTGCCTTCTCGCTCTTCAAAAAGTTAACATATATACATATAGATGGGTGTGTGTGTGTGTGTGAATAAATAAAATGACACATGAAATGAAATGCCATAAAGTGACACATAAATAAAATGAAACACATGGTTATGAAACAATAATGTTATGAAACAATAATTTAGAAGAGGTTGAGATCAAAGTATCAGAACCATTTCTATTCAACAGTTCCTTGCCTTCTTAGAGGCAAGCTCTTTTATATAAACAGCTTTGCTTGTAGAAATATCTGGTGGTTTCACTCATAGGAGGATATAGGGAAACCAAACAGAGGGTAAAAAAAAAAAAAAGGACAAAACTTTTAGGCAAACTATAGATCTGAGGCATAAAGCAGGAAGGGAGAAGGGATGGGTCAAAACCGGAGAAGGAAGAGCACAAGGGACTGTGGTGACTGTTCAGGGGTGTTGTGATGGTGAGAGAAGTTTGGGGACTGTACCTTAATGGAGAAATCAAATATTGTACAGAAATGAACAACAATGTGAGGAAAAAAATCTTTGCTTGCATTTCTTTTGATGATTCCTCCATTAGGCTAAATTATGACTATATCTCCTCTGAGTGTCTTAGAATTATCATTTTGTTACTCCTACAGGTTACTTTTGTGATAATAAATAACACCTTCCCCCCAAAACCCTGGTAATTTATTAAGAGATGATTTTGTTGTTCTGCCATTTCCTCTCTATTCTCTGTTTCCTCTGCAAAAATCGGTGACCCTGTGATTTTATTTTGTTAAAATTGTTATTTGCAATTTGATACAAAATAGCAAGCAAGTCTTTTACTTTTGGAAGCTTTTATGATTGTCTTTAGGTATGGGATCTTAATTATAATCAGTCCACTTGGTACTTTGCACTTTAAATATTCATATCTTTCAGTTCTGAGAAATTTGGTTTGTTATTTTTCTATTAAATTCTTCTCCATTTTTTCCATTCATCCTTTTTAAAATTTCTGCAATTTAGTTATTGGCCATCTATTTCAGTTCCTATGACTCTTATCTTTTCTGTCATGCTTTCTAACACTGCATTTCTGCTTTGCCTTCTAGGAAGTTCCTTAATTTACTTTCTAGATCTTTACTTTTTATGCCCTCTAGTTAATCACTACTCATACTTTATCATCTCTAGCAACCTATTGATATCACTCATTTGCTGATAATTTCTCTCCTACAGATTTCTCAATGATGCATTAATTTTATGTTTATGGATTTCTATTTTTTATTCTAGTACTGTCTCAGGAGATACAAAAAGTAAATGAGACCTGCCTAGTGTGAGTTTTTGGGGATACTACAAGTAGTAACGGGCTGTTTAAAGTTGAAGTATTAAACTAGGAATAGAAACACACATGGCTGAGATAATTGCTAGGCATTCTACCCTGACTGAGGGCCTTGAAAATATGCTCAACTAAGAATTTTAGACTTTACCTTGTAGACATTCAGTGTTTTAGTTGTGAAAGTAGTATGATTAAGTAAAGAAGATAGGCATAAAGACTGGAGACAGTGATGGGAGTTAGAAGGCTGTTGAAAGAATTCATATTGAAAATGAGGGCCTGACCTAAAGCAGAAATATCAGAGCAAAGAAGAGGCAGAAATAACAAAGAGATGGTACAGAAGAAATGTTCAATGTTGAGTAATCGTATCAAGGCAATGTGCTAAGAAACTAAATAAGATAATGCCAAGACAACCTCACTAGAAAATCATCTTCTGAAAAACAAAGACAGAAAGGAAAACTTTTCTAAAAGTAGCTAGAGAAAAATGATATATTGCTCTCAAAGGAGCTGAAAAAGGTAAGAATGGTAGTTTTCATCTCAAAATAAATAGTGGAATTTAGAAAATATTGAAATGATAATCTTTAAAATGCTAAAATAAAACAAGATATGGCACACCATTAATTCTTTTTTTTTTTTTTAAGATTTATTTATTTATTTATACAAGCAGTGGGTACAGTCAGAAGTGCGGGAGGGTGAGAGAATTCACCAGAGCCAGAGCAGGGAGCAGAACAGGCAGACTGATGAAGTACACTGCTGAGGGGAGCAACGGGTGGCAGGAGAGGTCTGCGTGCCATGTGGGACCCTCGCCTGGCGGCCGGGGATCGAACCAGCGCTGCAGAGGCTGTGGGCAGCGTCACAACCCAGCGTTTGACCGCTGCACCACTGGGGAGGCCCACCATTAATTCTTTTAATCACATCAAAAAAGAATTAAATTTGGGGCCTCCGTGGTGGAACAAGGGGTTGTCTCAGCACTATGAAGATATCTGCAACCACTGCAGCACGAGTTCCATCCTGGCCAAGGAGCTAACCCACATGGTGTAGCAGACCTCTCCTGTCTCATCTGCTGCTCCCTTCAGCAGTGAATTTCAGTCAGTCTGCCTGTTTTGTTCCCCACTCTGTCTCTGGTGAATCCTCTCATCCACCGCACCTTGGCCTGTACCCCAGTTCTTGTATGCATAAATAAATAAATCTGAAAAAAGAATTAATTTCCTAAGAGTAAACAGCATTGTAAACCAATGTTACCTCAATAGGAACAAACAAAAAATAATCTAGAGTTCAGGTAACTTCTAAGGAGGATTCACCAGGGAAATAAAATATCAAACTTTCTTTATTGTTAATAACTCATTCTTCAACTGAGAGTGACTATTACATTCACTCTTGGTGTTAAAAAGAAAGAAGAGAGAATGGTATCCTTTCATGTAGGAAATGATAATTCTCTAATTTACTATATGACCAAATTTATATTTTGATGTAAATGAAATTTTTGTATAGTGAGATTCTAATAGACCCAGAAACCCCTTATGACCCACTCTCATTTTCACTAGCAGATGCCTACATCTCTCAATTACAAATTATTTCTTTTTTAAGATTTTGCCTGCTGAACCTCAACTATCTGTGTAAAAATTAACTCTTCAGACTTTATAATCATTTTATACTTTATTCTGGCTGAATTTGTCCTTGAGTTTCTTGAGGTTTTATTTTGATATGAGCAAGCAGAATGCTTTAAGCAGTTGTGAATAGATCCACTGATTAGAGAAATGGACACAAAAAGATTTTGTCTGAAAGATGAGTTTAATTTGTGGATTTGCTCCTCATGAAAGTTCACTTTGAGTTCTAATTGATTTATAGAGGACAAAATAGAACTGATCAAGCCCATTAAAATTATTATGTACAAAAGGCATGCAACATTCTCTGAATTTTTCTCTATTTTTAAGTTAGCAAATTAATATTGTTGGTTTAGTGAAAAGACGGGCTCATTTGCAAAATCATTTGAATTGGAAATAGCAAAATTTAATTTTCATTAATTGTGCTAAAAGTTTTAGTGAAGAGTTTTTTTTATCTTATAAGCACTTAATGATAAAATGTATTATCGATCAATCCAAAAAATCAGTAATGCTGTATTTAAGTAACATTTTTATGTTAATAAGGGTGTTGATCTACTGTTGATAATCTGAGGCTATTACCCATCAAATGTTGCCATTTAGTTTCTATTTTTTAAAAGATTTATTTTAATTTATTTATGCATACAAGAGGTTGGGTGTAGGCCAGAGGTGCGGGGTGGGGAGAGGACTCACCAGAGACAGAGTGGGGAAGCAGAACAGGCGGATATACTGAAATACACTGCTGCAGGGAGCAGCAGGGGAGACAAGAGAGGTCTGCTGCGCCCTGTGAGTTAGTTCCTCATGCCATAGTGTCTGGGGAACTCATGCCACAATGACTGGGCATAGCTGGATAGTGCTGAGACTTTAACCCCTGAGCCACCAGGGAGGCCCATTGTCATTTAGTTTCATCTCTTGAGCTACTTACTTTATACTCAGATTTACCTTTAAAAAATTTGCAAATAACACTGCTGGGTGATTAAGAAATATTTTCTTTCCCTAATTGGATAACATATAGGTCTTGCCCATTGGGAAATTATTTGGCTATTTAAGTCTTTGGAAGTTTTAAAAAATGAAGTTTTAAAATTCGTGTTAGCTATTTACAACAGGTAAAACCTGGAAACAACACAAATGCCCAAAAATAGGTGACTGGATCAAGAAGATGTGGCATATATACACAATGGAATATTATTCGGCAATCAAAAAGATAAACTCATGCCATTCACAGCAACGTGGATGGAACTAGAAGGAATTATGCTCAGTGAATTAAGCCAGAAGGAAAAAGAAAAATATTGGATGGTTTCACTTATAGCAGGAATATAGGGGAACCAAATAAGACATCAGTGTAAAAAAATACTAGCAGTACAAAACACAACAAAGCAAAAACAGACAGTTATAAATCAGAGACTTCCTGCAGGGAAGGAGGAGGGGAAGGGATCAGAGGGAGGGAGGGAGGAGCACAGGGGACTGAGGTGATGGTGCACGGGTGCACTGGTGAAGGAAACTCTATGGGGACTACACCTGAGGGGTTGGGGCGAAGCAAATATTGTTTATTTTTTTTATTTTTATTTTTTTAAAGAGGTGGAACTTACAGACTCATTTTTTTAAATTAATTTATTTATTTATACAAGCACTGGGTACAGTCGGAAGTGCGGGAAGGTGAGAGAATTCACCAGAGCCAGAGCAGGGAACAGAACAGGCAGAAGGACCGAAGTACACTGCTGAGGGGAGCAGCAGGCGGCAGAAGGGGTCTGCACGCCATGTGGGACCCTCCTCTGGTGGCCGGGGAGCAGCCGGGGACCGAACCGGCGCTGCAGAGGCTGCGGGCAGCTTCGCAACCCAGCACTCAACCACTGCGCTACCAGGGAGGCCCAGCAAATATTGTTTAAAAATGAGCAATGATGTAAAAACTAAAATTAATATAAAATATAAATAAATAAAATATTCTGATAAAAATAAAATAAACTATGATGCAGAATATTTTCTTTTTGCAAAAAAAAAAGAAAATTTGTGTTAGGCAAATCTCTCACTTTAAATTGAAGACATCATCACCACTTTAATAACTGTACTGGTGTGAATCCATGAACTCTAAAGTCTAGATTTAGATTTTATAAATAACTAAATTGTTAACTCTGTGAGTGAATGACTGTGTTTTTGTTTCATTTTAAAGATTTACTTATTTATGCATAAAAGAACTGGGATGTTGTCCAGAGGTGTGGGGCGTGAGGGGATTCACCTGAGACAGAGTGGGGAGCAGAACAGGCAGATTTGCTGAAATACACTGCTGACGGGAGCAGTGGGCAAGGCGGGAGAGGTCTGCTGCACCATATGTGGGTTAGCTCTGTGGCTGGGAGTCAAACTCAGGACATAGTGGTGATAGCACTGAGACTTAACCTCTAGGCCACCAAGGAGGCCCTCCTACCTGATTTCTTGATATGATTTTGTTAATCATGAAATATAAGTGGCTCTTGTTCTAAGACACCAAGTTTTGGTTAATTTATTACATGTTAACAGAGAAGTGGAGCAGGCTACTATCAAGTATAAATTATATCATGTATAGAAAACACTTAGTGCAGTGACTGGCACATACTAAATATTTCACACAATAAAAATTTGTTGCTGTTGTGATATTATCATGCCATAATTGTGAAATCTGCGCTGTTTATGTGTGTATGAGTTGCAAAGACTGAGAAAATGAACTCAAAATGAAAGGCAATATGATAAACTTTCATATAAAATAAGTTTTGTTAAACTTCATTCAAATAAGGAATTCTTGCTTTTCTCTGGCTAAGCATTAAATAATGAGTTTCATTTCAAAATTTTTTTCCATAGATTTTTTTCCCATATCACTCTATATTGTTCAATTGAACAGCCCTGAATGATTTTCACTGCTTTCTGGACTTATGTTCCAATCAGGTTTCAATCAGTTCATGAATCTTGAAACTTTTTTTTTTTTTAATAGAGGCATGTTTTATTTATTTATTTATTTATTTGTTTGTTTGTTTGTTTGTTTGTTTTGTTTATACATACACTGGGTACAGTCAGAAGCGCCGGAGGGTGAGAGAATTCACCAGAGCCAGAGCGGGGAGCAGAGCAGGCAGAAGGACCGAAGTACACTGCTGAGGGGAGCAGCGGGCGGCAGGAGAGGTCTGCGCGCCATGTGGGACCCTCCTCTGGTGGCCTGGGAGCAGCCGGGGATCGAACCGGACCCGCAGAGGCCGTGGGCAGCTTGGCAACTCAGCGCTCAACCGCTGCGCCACCGGGGAGGCCAGAATCTTGAATCTTTATCTTTAATCCAACTTATATTTAGACTTCACATGTGAATATTCGAATGTTTACTGAAAATCTCCACCTAAATAGCCCATATTTCAAAAATTGATCTTATTTACTCCATTCCTTCTTAAATTTCCCTTGAATACTATTCACTCGGTTGCTTAAGAAAAACTTGGATTTTAAGAAAAATAGCTGGCCAAACACCACAAATCACATTGGTTATAAGTTCATTGAAATAGAAGCCTGTTATAAATGGTTAATGAAAAGTTTCAGACTTTCACAACCTAGCTTCTGTACTGTGATACTGAAACTTCCATGTTGTGTTAAGCAACAATGCAAAAAACATTTCCTAAGCAGTGAAGAACATTTATAAAGTATCTGGTATTTGCTATATAGTATGACAACTGCAATCGTTAGGCAGCACTTGATTTAGACATTTTTGATCTTTTCTTTGTTTTTCTGCTGAAGCCTATTGAAATGTTTGACTATATACATTCATCCAAATTTCAGCTGAAGGATGTCAGTCACACAGACTACTTATCTACAATTTTACTGATACTTTGGTACCTTTGGCATTACTACAGTGCATTTATTTTTCTAGATGGCACACAGTGCCTCTCTTCTCTCCACAGCCTTGTCAAGAACCAGATATTATTTCATACTAGCTATGCATTCAGACCCACATAATGCTCAAAATCTTGATATTTTCAATCAGATTTAATCAAATGCATGCAATGAATTTTTCTCTCTTCTAATGTCTTTTTTCCACATCATTTTAATTTGTAGTTTACTACAATTTGGGGTAATTTATTACACTCTGATCTTTAATTCCTATATATAATTTCCGCAAATATTTAGGCATCTGAATTTTGGGAAACTACCTTTCTGTTGAAGATTTTCTGTACCATGTATGCTAAAATACTTAAACTCTGAATTATAAACACTTGCAGCAAAGTTATACTTGTATAACTTTAATCTAGTAGTACTATGGAATGTAAAAACTAACTTTTGTCAATTTACTCTTTAGTATGAAATATTTAGAACTTTAAGATGATACTCACTTTCGTTAACTTCATGAATATTTTTTCTACTACATGGACTAAGTACCAGAGGAAATATTTCATATGTAAACATCCACTTGAGTGGACCTCAGGATGTTGGAAGAGTGGTATGTCCTGAATGAACTCTACTTACTCCTATTTTACAGATTCCATCCCATCTCCAGGCAGAAGAGATCTCAGGTGCAGAGGACTACATCTCCCATGATACCATTAATCTGCCATGACTCTGACTTCCTGAAGGGGGTTGCTGGGAACTAAGGGTGGAGGTAAGCAGCCATGCCTGGTATAAACATGAAGACGTGGCATGCACTGCTCTCTTGCTTTTCCTGATTTTCAGCTTGTGCCAGTGCCTCAGCTCAGATGAAGTTACTGGTTGGATGAGTAGACCAATTAGTTTCTCTCTCTGTTCTCCCTTTTCTCATACCCCTGTAAGTAGACCCTTTATAACCTGTTTTCTGTGTACCTACTTTTGAGTCTTGTCCCGAGTTCTTAAGTGCTGCTATGAGGACTCATATTTGGATCACCCTGTTTCCCCTGGGAGCTGCCCGATAACAAATGAGTCTTTTTTTCTCTTTTTTAAACAGCTTCCCTAGTTGTTTACTATTGTTTCAGAAGATTTCCAGGATCTTTGACAGCCAGTCTAAGGTGGGCTTGCTTTATAAAATGAGATTCTCTCCTTTCATTCTCTCCATCCTCACACTGCTAAATCTGTATGTCCTATTTCTTTTGACTCTTTGCCTTCCTCATTTCCTTTCCTTTCTGTTGTAGTCTTTGCCTTGCAGTGCTCTACCAGCTTTATAGGATGTTGCTATTTTTGTGCTCCCATAATAACTTTATTTAAAAAGACCCATTAGGAGATAACTATTTATCTCAGAAAGTTGTACTCAGCAAATTGGGGCTTCCTTTTGGCCTGATATCTTCTCTACATGTCCTATGGGTTTCAAAAATCCATGAGTTTTCAGAAACATGTCAGTTGCGTAAAATGAGGCATGTCTGTAGCATGCTTGCACACATGTGCTGATGTAATAGCATGAAGGCAAGAATAGTGTTTTGGCAGAAAAATGTTTAATTAGCTGCTTTAGTGAAAACAGTTACAGCTCTTTCTTTTACCAGGCATAGGAAATACATTTTGATCTTTAGGTCAACTCATATAAGACAATTAACTGGCAGGAAAGTCAGGGCTCTTTGCTACATGGATACAACAATAGCAGGGAAGTGTTAGAATAGCTTAAACTTCCCTAATGAGTTTCAGGCTTTAATTAGAAGATTTTCTATTCTTGTGTGATTAGTATTGCTCTGTGATAGAAAGAGTATGTTCTTCCCCAAAGGAAGTGTAGAGTAAGAGAGCTCAAGATAAATGATTAAGAGGAAGTTAAGAAGCAGTTAATCCCTTCTAGCCCAATGGGGATTAATTACTGATAACCAATAACTGCCACCAGCATGAGTAGTTTCTAAAATAATCATTACAGCTTACAATAAAGTAGCAAAAAAATTTTTTTTAAAACTGCCAGAATGTTAACCATTTATTTTCTGAATTCAGTCAATGAAAATCAATCCTACAGACTGACTATAAGAATATGTGAAATTGTGAATTTATATTATGTATTATATATTGAGAGACACTTTTGTAACAGGCAAACCTTATTTTATTTTGCAGATATTGTGTTTTCTATTAATTGAAGATTTGTGATAATTTCGTGTAAGTCTGTTACTGACATTTTTCTAATAGCTTGTGCTTATTTGTGTCTCTTTCACATGTAGGTAATTCTTGCAAAACTTCCAACTTTTTAATTATGATTATATATTATGGCTGTTTGTGACAATGATCTTTGATATTGCTACTGTAATTGATTTTAGTGCCAGGAACTTAATAAGAGGAAGGACTTAATGATGATGTGATTGTTCTGATTTTCCTTGAGATAAAATAATGTTGAAATTAAATCAGTTAATAACCCTATGATGGCCTGTAATGTGTTCAAGTGAAAGGAAGAGTCACATACATCTCTTATTTTATTTTTTGATATTTTATTGAGGTCTCATTGGTTTATTACACTTTAAATTTCAGGAGGACAGTTTTTAATCTCATTTAATTACATTCCACAACACACCCACTACCAAAATTCTAGTCACCGTTCACAACCTGGTGAACTCCCTCTTCTTACTCTTCCCATCCTCCTCTCATTCCCCTGCTGCTAACCACCACTGTTTTGTCAGAATGTAAGGGTTTTGTTTTGTTTGATCATTTTCTTGTTTTTTGATATTCCTTGTATGAGTGAAATCACATGGTATTTGTCTTTTTCCCCCTGACATTCCACTTAGTACAATTCTCTCAATGTCCATCCATGTTGTTACAAATGACAAGCTTTCATTTTTTTTATAGTGGAATATTACTCCATTGTGTATACATACCATATCTGACACCTCTCACTTTATTTATTTATTTATGCATGTATGCATTTATTTATTTTTTTAAGATTTATTTATTTATGCATACAAGAGCTGGGGTATAGGCCAGAGGTGTAGGGGGTGAGAGGATTCACCAGAGACAGAGCAGGGAGCAGAACAGGCAGATTGACTGAAATACACTGCTGAGGGGAGCAGCAGGCGAGTCAGGAGAATTCTGCTGTGCCATGTGGGAATCGAACTCGGGCTGCAGTGGCTGCAGATTGCTTCATAGGTTGCATCTTAACCCTTGCGCCACCAGGGAGGCCCTGACACCTCTCACTTTAAATCTAAAGATAGAAATGACAAAGCTTAGTGGACAAGACATGTTGAACATCAGGATAGGCAGAAAAAAACAAGGTTTCTTTTGCTAAACAGACTAGTTGTACATGAACAGAAAAGTTCTTGAAGGAAATTAGAAGTGCTACTCCAGTGAACACAAATATTAAGAAAGCAAAGACTTCTTATTGCTTATATGGAGAAAATTTTTGTGATATGGATAGGTAGGGGATCAAACTAGCCACAGCGTTCTTGTAAACCAATGCCTAATCCAGAGCAAGGCCCTAACTCTTCAATTTTGTGAGACAGAGAGTTGAGGAAATTTTAGAAGAAAAGGTCAGTTCTAACAGATATTGGTTCAGAAGGTTTAAGGAAAGAAACAGTCTCCATAACAACAGTGCAAGATACAACAGAAAGTGCTAATATAGAAGCTGCAGAAAGTTACCCAGAAGTCTAGCTAAGAAGTCTAGCAATTATCAATTATTAGTGTAGGGGACTACACTAATCAACAAAATTTCAATGTAGCTAAACAACCTTATCTGGAAATAAGGTGCCATCTAAGACTTCCATAGCTAGAGAGAAGTCAGTGCTTGACTTCAAAGTTTCAAGTGACAGGATGGCTCTTATTAGCAGCTAATACAGCTGGTGACATTAAGCTGATGCCAATGCTCATTTATCATTTTCAAAATCTTAGGGTCCTTAAGAATGATGGTGAATCTACTCTGCCTGTTCTCTGGATAGAACAACAAAACCTGGATGACAACACATCTGTTCATTAAATATCTTAAGCCTAGTGATTGAGACTTAAAGCTCAGAAAAAAGATTTCTTTCAAAATATTACTGATCACTGACAGTGCAACTAGGCATCTAAGAGCTCTGATGGAGATGCATAAGACATGAGTGCTCACTTTACGTATGCTAGCATAATATCTATTCTGCACCCGTGGATAAGGAGTAATTTTGAGTTTCAAGTCTTATTATTTAAGAAATACATCCTGTGGTCCTCCCCGGTGGCGCAGCTGTTGAGCGCTGGGCTGCGAAGCTGCCTGCAGCCTCTGCAGTGCCGGTGAGATCCCCAACCGCCGGGTGAGGGTCCCACTGGCATGAAGACCTCTCCTGCCTTCCGCTGCTCCTCTCAGCAGCGTACTTTGTCAGTCTGCCTGTTCTGTTCCCCGCTCTGGCTCTGGTGAATTCTCTCACCCTCCCGCGCTTCTGACTGTACCCAGTGCTTGTATAAATAAATAAATAAATAAATAAATAAATAAATAAATAAATAAATAAATCTTTTAAAAAAAAGAAAAAAGAAATACATTTTGTAAGGTTATAGCTGCCATAGGTAGTGTTCTGGTGGGTCTTGGCAAAGACAATTAAAATATTTTGAAAAGGATTCACCATTTTAATGTCATTAAGAACATTTGTGTTTCATGGGAGGAGGTAAAAATATCAACATTAACAGGAGTTTGTAAGAAATTGACTCCAGGGCCTCCCCGGTGGCGCAGCGGTTGAGCGCTGGGTTGCGAAGCTGCAGCGCCGGTTGGATCCCCGGCTGCTCCCCGGCCACCGGAGGAGGGTCCCACATGGCGCGCAGACCTCTCCTGCCGCCCGCTGCTCCCCTCAGCAGTGTGCTTCGTCAGTCTGCCTGCTCTGCTCCCCGCTCTGGCTCTGGAATTCTCTCACCCTCCCGCGCTTCTGACTGTACCCAGTGCATGTATAAACAAACAAACAAACAAAAAAAAAAACAAACAAATAAAAACATGCCTCTCTAAAAAAAATAAAAAAAAAATAAAGAAATTGACTCCAATCTTCATGAATGACTTTGAGGGTTTCAAGACTTTGGTGGAGGAAGTAACTGAAGATGTCATGGAAATGGTATGAGAACTAGTATTAGAAAGGAAGTCTGAAGATATGACTGAATTCCTGCAATTTGATAAAACTTTAACAGATGGGGATTTGCTTCTTATGGATGAGCAAAGGAAGTGATTTCTTGAGATTGTAACCACTTCTGCTGAAAATACTGTGAATAATGTGGAAGTGAAAACAAAGGATTTAGACCGTTATGTAAACTTCGGTGACAAAGCAGAGACAGGGCTTGAGAATATCAACACCAAGTTTGAATAAAGTTTTATTGCAGATACAAATACAGTCAAATAGCATCACCTGCTACAGGGAAATCTTTTGTGAAAGGAAGAGTTAGTCCATGTAAAAAACTTCATTATTGTCTTACGTTAAGCCATTGCCAATGTCATCAAGTTTTCAGCAACCAAGAGACTGATGAGTTAGCAGCTACCAATATGGAGGCAAGACCTTCCACCAGATGGTGGCATATTTTTTTATTTTTATATTCCCCATACAATTGGACCCCCCTTATTTTGACCCCAAACCCTCCTTCCTCCCGCCCCCATAGAGTGTCTCTGGTTCATAGTTGTTTGTTGATTTTGATTTTTTCTTTCTTATAGTTATTCTTTTTCTTGGTCCCTTATTTAGGTTTTCTAGATTCCTGCTATGAGTGAGGCCATCTGGTATTTTTCTTTTTCTTACTGACTTATTTTGCTGAGGATGATCCTTTCCAGCTCCATCCATGTTGTTGCAAATTGCGTGAGTTTATCTTTTTTGAATGCTGAGTAATATTCCATTGTGTATATGTACTGCATCTTCTTGATCCAGGTAAATATTTTTTAACAATGGATTATTTTTAAATTAAGGGATGTATAATTTTTTAAAAAGATTTATTTATTTTATTTATACAAGCATGGGGTACAGTCAGAATCGAGGGAGGGTGAGAGAATTCACCAGAGCCACAGCGGGGAGCAGAACAGGCAGACTGATGAAATACACTGCTGAGGGGAGCAGCTGGCATGGCAGGAGAAGCCTGTATGCCATGTGGGACCCTCGCCGGCAGCTGGGGATCAAACTGGCGCTACAGAGGCTGCGGGCAGTCTCGCAGCCCAGAGCTCAACTGCTGCACTACCAGGGGAGGCCCAAAGGATATATAATTTTTTAGACATAATGCTATTGTATATTTAATGGATTTCAGTTAATACAGACCACTTTTATGTACCCTGGGAAACCAAGAAAATTGCGTGGCTAACTTTATAGTGATAGTCACTATACTGTGGTAGTCTGGAATTGAATCCATAATATTTTCAAGATGTGCCTATATTTATAATTGGCCTTAAAATTTTTTTTCCATAGTCATTGTAAATCACTATGTGAAAATGGACAGACTGGTTCTGTGTGTGTGTAGACACAGAAGTCTTTGTGATATGGTTTCAAGAATTAGGATGAAGAAGAGTAAGAAAAAGATACTCTAGAAGAGTCACTGATACTAAGTAAACTATTAGGACATGCAGGCATACATATATTATGAGTGGCTTTTTTGTAGAAACACGATTTTTTTTGGATTTGTTTATGCATACAAGAACCGGTGTACAGGCCAGAGGTGCAGGGGGTGAGAGGATTCACTAGAGACAGAGTTCCCAGATTCACTAGGGAACAGAACAGGCAGACTGGCTGAAATACACTGTTGAGGGGAGCAGCGGACAAGACAGGAGAGGTCTGCTGCGCCATGTGGGTCGCTCCCTGGCCAGCTGGGGATCGAACTTGTGCTGCAGAGGCTGTGGATAGTTTCACAGTGCTGTGCTTAACCCCTTGTGCCACCAGGGAGGCTCCACAATTTTTTTTTTTGAGTACAGGTTTTCATTGTCATTTATCCACTGAAGCAGAGTCAGGATGTCAAGGAATAGTAGTGAGAGTTTAGTGAGATGTTGTGAACACTATTTAGTAGTAGAAATGACTGATAGAAGTAGGGAGATATGGAAATAATGAGAAGTAGTGAAGCTATCACTATTATTTTTTGAGCAAAGAAAAATACAGGTCATTACATTTAAATAGAGGCTAGCTATAGACATTGAACAAAAATTAGAAGGATGATGAAGCGTTGGAGAATAGGATGACATTTTAGTTTTTAATTAGGAAAATAGTGGTTGTAGGGAAAAAGGAGTAAGCAAATGTCAAAGGACAGAGAAAACCATTATGTTAGTGGTGTTGTCAGCTATCTCTGAGTGTGTTTAGCAAATTTAATTCAGCAGGAGTCATCACATTTATTTATTTAAAAAGTCAGTTAAATTAATGGTGTCATGATGTGGTTCTGTTTCTTGAAGCTTCTTAGGAAATGCAGTTGCACGATGCAATCTGTCAAACCCTGATTGGCCACATGAGATTATGCTTTGGGCCTGAAACACTATCTTACCAAGACAAAGGGTGCCCACACAGTCTGTAAGGAAATATCTTTTCCTGTTCTAGACTCCATATGTACTCTTTTTTTCTGCTTAATGCATGCATCGATGACCCTCAAGCATGCCCCCAGATTTCTGTGTATTTCAGGCCCCATGGGGTAGGGTGGTTGTGATCCTTCTAATGCAGCAA
Organism: Talpa occidentalis; assembly: GCF_014898055.3. Classification (NCBI taxonomy): domain Eukaryota; kingdom Metazoa; phylum Chordata; class Mammalia; order Eulipotyphla; family Talpidae; genus Talpa; species Talpa occidentalis. The sequence goes on along the minus strand of NW_023601104.1, from coordinate 45,836,109 downwards.
CACGTTTGTGTACAGCCACACTGCCCTTGATAGTGTGGCCTGTCTCTGCTGGCCACGTGGAACTCATGCATTGCAAGGGACTGAATCTTGTGTACACTCTCTCCTCCCTTGCTATAAGTCAACGATCTACCATTTGATTTTGGGGTGTGTGTGTGCATGCCTCTGTGCGTGTGTGTTTTTGTGTGTTATTGGTTCTCTACAGCCTTGAATATTATGCCTGTCTCTTCCCTGGGTGTCACTTAACTTTCTTTTAAGCTGGTTGCACTCAGGTCATGTTCTACCTTGTTGCACAGCCTGACCACCCTATGGATGGTTAAACAAAGCTCCTTGACAAGCCTCAATGAGAATTGTGTCATGATTTGAAATTAGGGGAAGAATTACAATCTACTAATTATCCATCAGTACTGATTACCATTGAAAGTAGTCTATAGCTTATTACTGCTTCTGTATCATCCTTAAGTCATAGAATATTGGTTAATCCAGCAATCAGGTCATACAGGCTGACTTGTGCTATCGGTCTAACCTTCTTAGGTGGGTCATACAATCATTCCTCTTTTGTCCCTTTGATCTTCATTTGATGAATTCTTCTGGGAATAAGAGGCACATTTTCTCACTGCTTCTCTCTTATTTTGTCCTCTACATTCCATTTTAAACTCTACTTTCCCACTATTTTTCACATTTCATATTGATTGCCATTAAAACTAGAGTTCAAATCATTACCACCGATATATTATTGCCTTTGAACCAGAAGGCTTAATCTTTAAAGCTTTCCATGAAGGAAGGGATGATTTACCATCCATCTAGTGTGGCAAACAAAAGGGAGAGTGACAAGAGACCTAGGTGCACATATTAAGGTGATCTGAATATTTATAGTCTCCCAAATTTGTATGTAAGTATGTGTATTATTTTCAATAATTAGAGTGATACAAGTGCACCTTAAAAATAGACAAAAAAGAAGTCCAATGACTCATTTTTTCCTTCAAATTGGAGCAAAGGTGGTGTGGAGCTTTTCCTCCTTTCAGTGCTCATTAATTATTGGCCATTCTGTGGTTGAATTTATATCAACAAAGAGAATTGGAAATTAAGGCAATTAATCAGAAAGTTCAGCTTATAACTAACAATTGGAGAATGAGAAAATATCCTGCAGAATTCTAGGGTTTAGTATCAACACAGATTAAGATTGGGTAGGCAGATGCTTAACTCTTCTTTACTCTTAACATTTTTCTCTAATCTTTGTGTATAAAGTAAAATGCACATAAATTATACAAATATTCTGATTGATTTAGATTAAGTTTCTGAGTCTACCAAGAAATATGTGGGGAATCAAGAATGTCTTATTGCGTTTTTTTTTTTTCCTACTATAAATAAAGGGTCAACCATCATCTTCTAATAACTCACAACTTCTTATTTTCTTGTTAGAACATGTCATCCAGCACTTTTTGATTAGATGTTCTCAGATAATAGTTGGGGCAGATTGACCAAAGGAGTGGAATTGCTTTAATCAAGATAACATAATGACACCATCACAAACTAAGATAGGGCTATGGATATCACCAATTTTCTTTCTTTTCTTCTTCTTTTTTTTTTTTTTGGTCTATTAATAGCACCATATCTTTACTGAAAATGAAGACAGGACCTTTTGTAGGTTTCAGTACAATTTTATGAACGATCATAACAATGCTTTCAGAATCAGGACCTTTTGCTGTTCAGCAGAGAAGCACATTTTCTTGTAACTTCACTATAACTTGCAGGGAAGGGCCCTGCAAGCATTAAGTAGGATGTGGTGAACAGAAATTTTCTCCCTGGCTAAAGCCAATGAACCTGAGTTTCTCTCTGTTTTTGAGTAATTTTTTAGGTATTTCTTTCCTTTTTAAAAAAGATTTATTTATTTATGCATACAAGAGCTGGGGTATAGGCCAGAGGTGCAAGGTGTGAGAGGGCTCACCAGAGACAGAGTGGGAAGCAGAACAGGCAGACTAACTGAAACACACTGCTGAGGGGAGCAGCGGGTGAGATAGGAGAGGTCTGTTGTGCCATTTGGGTAGCTCCCTGGATGACCAGGGATCAAATTCATGCTGCAGAGGCTGAGGATTGCCTCCTAGTGCTATACTCAATACCTGGTATTTATTTCTTTATGAAGAGAAGGGATTGTCCAATGTGCTCTGAGTTTGTCCAGCTCTAAAGTTCTTTGGTTTATTTACCTGGAGTCCAAGAGATGACATGATTCTGGCAATTATGCAATACATATTTGATGATTGTCAAAAAACTTTCAGCTTCCAAACTGGAAGTAAGACATGTTGTGTAGAAAAAATGTGGTATCACAACATTTGTGATCTTGGGAGCAGAGTCACTGTGATTAAATCACTAATGCATTGAATTCCTTGTTTACTTAGGTGAAAGAGAATTAGTTCTTATCTGAAAACAATCTGAACTAAGCAAAACTAAAATATCCCAAATACTAGTTGACAATACCTAGTGAATATTGATATTTTTTATCTTTGGTTAGGTGTCAAATAAGAGGTTTGAATGTATTAAATGTAATGAATCTGCTCAAAAATTTTGTTAGCTAGTTGAGCTATTTATCATTTATTTATCAGCATATTTATCATTTTAAAAATATAACTTACATAATAACATATAAGCTAACATTTAGACTAGTAAGCAAACAGACTTCAGATTTAGATGTTGTTTTCAACAAGTATAATAGAATCAGATATAATTATGTATTGGTGTGACCACTAAAGGTTGAAATAGAACAATGTAGATGTATGCCTTTAATTCATATTTTTTACATGTACAGAGTGAATTGACAAATTTTCCTTAAATAAAATTACTAAGTATATTTTATATTTTTTGAGTAAATGTACTTACCTAAATTTACATGTTTTTCCTTGTAACAGCCCTATAAACTATATACTATTATTATCATCACTCCAACTTTCAGGTGAGGAGAGTGAGTACTAAGGAAATTCCTTAATTTTTTTTAAGTACTAATTTTATTAGTTAATATTGAACATACTGAAAATTGTCCTTTTTTAAAAAAAATATTTATTTATTTATGCATGCAAGAACTGGGATACAGGCCAGAGGTGTGTGTGGGGGGAAGTGAGAGGATTTAGCAGAGACAGAGTGGGGAACAGAACAGGCAGACTAACTGAAATACACTGCTGAAGGGAGCAGCAGGCGAGGCAGGAGAGGTCTGCTGTGACAAGTGGGTTGCTCCCTGGCCAGCTGGGGATTGAACTTGTACTGCATGGTTGCGGATAGCTTCACAGTGCTGTGCTTAACCTCTTGTGCCACCAGGGAGGCCCTAAATTCCTTACTTAGCTTAAAAACAAACAGTGACAGAGCCAAGACTGAAACCACAACATTCTGTTTTATACTCTTAGCCAATTATAATATTGGCATCTTATGATTATTTCTGAAAACATAGGTCATGTGAGATGTATTGATATGTCCTTATTTATTTACAAGTTTGCAAAAGAAATAATGGACTGTTGCATGTGTTCAAACAAAATGTATTATTCTTCACTAATACCTGACTTTCCTACTTATATCCTTTGTAAAACTAAATCACTGTAATATCAATGTTTCTTTTGTTTTTATCTCACTGAAATTCATTTACATTTACTAGCACGTGTGTTAAAATATATAAATGCTTTTTATTTTTGCTTTTAATATGTAAGGGACCAGTTTCTGCCAAACTGCTACGAGCCAAGGAGTACTTTGTTATGTATGAATTATAAGCAGTAAATAGATGTCTCTTTTCATTCTTTCAGGAGCCCTTACTTACTTCTGTTCCTGTTGTCTCAGCCCAGAATGTGTTCCATTTAGAAATCATTGGATCATCTGTTTTACTCAAGCAACTGACATTCAATCACAGGTTACTATTACTTCACTTTTTATTCAGTGGTCTCAAACATCTATCTCTTTCACTATCTTTCAAAACTTTAAATGGGACTGACAATTATAATGATGTGTCTTGTGATACAAAGTGTAATAAATTGTAAATAAGTCACGGATAGTAATGACATAAAAGAAAGAAGACTGAGGGGGAAAAAGCTAGTTAAATAGTGTAAAATAATTTCTTCTTTCAGTCAGAGAAATAAATTCTTTTTTGCAATAGACTCAACTATTCTAAGACCCTTTTAGAAAAATTTCTATTGCAAAGTGAGAACATTTGAAGTTCATTTGAATAATGTAGCACTTCTGGCCTGGTGAAAATAGATAAGCTTCAGTATTCCTCTTGTAAAAAATATAAGCCCAATGGAAGAAAATGGGGAAAAAAGCCTTAAAAAATTACATAAGTAGGGCCTCCCCGATGGCGCAGCACGTTGAGTGCCACGCTATGAAGCTGTCCGCAGCCTCTGCAGCGCGGGTTCGATTCCTGGCCATACAGGGAGAAACCCACATGGCGTGGCATACCTCTCCTATCTCTCCCACTGCTCCCCTCATCAATGTCTTTGGTCTGTCTGCCTGTTCTGCTCCCTGCTTTGTCTCTGGTGAATTCTCTCACCCTCCCACACCTCTAACTGTACCCCAGTTCTTGTATAAATAAATAAATCTTTTAAAAAATACATAAGTAGACATAACTTAGCAGGAAAACGTTTAGTATCCTAGAGCTGTGATAACAGACATTTCTCTTTGGTTTAATGGCTATATTTTTATACCCAATTAAGCCGGAGAGGGACACATTGATACATGGTTAGATGAGAAATTATACAGACTCCAATAAGTTCTTATCAAACCAGTAATTTAACAATTAAAATGTTTTGATTTAATCAATCTAAAATGTAAGTTGTATCATTTTAGGCTACCCAAACTTCTCAGAATGTATATGAAACTATGTCATGAAAATGTGATAATTTTTGGTGGAAATTTTTCTTTCTAGAATTGTAAGCAGCTTTTCTGAACTCTAGAAATTATACTGCACAATGTTCTATAAGTGATGAAGGATGTTATTTAGGAATATGTACATATTTAGAAATTAAAATGCTCTGTGAAAAATTTACATATACCAGTTTACAAATAAATTTATTATCTTCTAGGGATGGCATGAAGGTGGACTGATTCAGTGGCTCCACCTTGGCATCAGGATCAAAGTTCTTTCAGTCTCTATGGCTTGCAGCATTAACTTTACAGAAAAGCTGCTTCCTTTTGATTATGAGATGGATGCTGTAAGTTTTTTTGTACTTGTTCAGTGTGTGTGTGTGTGGGGGGGGCATTATATGGGAATACTTGAATTAGATTGGGGTTATTTAGGGAAGAACAACAGAAAAGGAAACAGTTTGCTGGGTGATTATCAGTATCCCACACAGGAAGCAATGTAAGAAAATAGAACTATTTCATTCTGCGTTAGTGAGAGTTTTTGTGGGTAGTACAAAATTAGTAAAGTTTGGCTTCATTGGTCTGGTATTACTTCATATAATATTCAAAGTTATATTGAAAACAGTGCAAAGTTTCCTTATTTATTAGTTCTTTTTTGGAATGTAAGGTTACGATTACTTAACATAGAGGTTCTAAATTCTTAATTATAAAGCTGCAGATGCAATTTTAAAATATAAAGCAATTTTATAAATTTGTGAGTTTTCATTGTATTCACTTCTTATGGCAGTAACTGTGTAGCCTCACAATTTTTAGTTGTGAGCATGGCTGCTCAGAATGAAGATGCTTGGCAGCTTCCCTTGAGGCTAGGTGATCAAGGAAGGTCTCCTGTTAGGATGGGTGGAGGTGATGTGTGCAACTTCTAGTTTATACTTTTAAAGGGAAAATATCACACTTTATGTGTGGTAGAACCAATTAGAAGTAGCCTGGATGCCTGGAGACTTTAAATAGAAGATCTGATATATCAGCCTAGATATTTATGTGTACCTTGTATAAGCCATTTTAAATAAGATATGATTCCTTGAGAATACAAATTGTATGATAATCTTCCTGGTTACAATATAAAAGACATTCCTTGTTTTTAAATATTTAGGAGGGAGTAGCAACATATGGGGCTTCTAATATTTATTTTGATATTGTAGCTTTTCATGCACCCAGCAGAATTAACTGTTTTGAATGAATTTACCCATTTTAAGCAATTAACATCTAATCACTTTACTTAAAATAATCAAACTGTGTGTGTGTGTACATATCTATATGTACACACACACACATACACACACACACACACCCTTACGTCTCCACTGTTTACCGTCTCAAAGCATTTTAACAAGCTATTGTGCTGGCAGAATTAATTAGATCTGAAAACTGGTATAATAAAAACAATAAAAAGCTATAAGAATGCATTAAAATAGAATACCAAAATAATAGAATCTAAGCTTTCTAAAGTTGTGTTTGACTAGTGAAATGTTCCTTAATAACTGGATGCATCAGAATGTATTGTTCATTATAATATTAAAGGAATGTAATGAAATGAAAATTGAGGCAATAGAGAATTCAGTATGCACAATTATTTTAAATTTAAAATCTTCCCCATAATGAACATAGCTAAAAACATAAAAGACAAATGATAGAGAAATTAGAAGCAATTATCAAAGGAATTTTCAGCAGAAATTTCTGATTTAAATTAAAGCCTATGATTAAAAATCTCCTGCCTTTGTCCCTTTCCACTCTTCCTATAATCCACTACTGCTATAGCACCTTGCAGTTTAATTTCTTTTCCTCAAAGACAGTCATGCTATCTTTGATCCATGATACAAGTGAACTTAACTTCCGGTCTTTCTGATTCCTGTTTTTACATGCTCTGATGCTTAGCTTTCAAGAGAACAAAGATGGAAATAATATTGAATAAAGGCTATGAAAAGTGGAAGATTTTTTTTAACCTATGTAACTGTTAATTTTGTAAATGAAAAAGGGAACCTTTTCAAATTGTTTTTACTGAGGATTGAAATGCAACACAGCATATTTTGGTGGCTGGGGCTGAAACACAGAGATGTAGGTGCTTTAAGTATCAAAAAGATTATAGTGCATCATCTCCAGATGTGACTCATTTATTATCCAATCAAACCCATTTTTGAAACTGTTCAGATACTGTTCTAAGTGATGGAGACAAAACTTAATATCCAACAACAGTAAGCCTTACTGTTCTTATTATGTTTACATTCCAGTGATTAAAGACAACATCACATCATGAAACAATATGAGACAATTGAATAAAGTTCTATTTTTTTTATGAATTCTACTTTGCTTCTTTGGGAAATACAAAAAGTTTTTCTTAAAAAATTGTATTCTGTTTCTTCAAAAAGTGCTCTTTTTTGTGTATAATTAAATTTTATGTTGGCTATCACACACTGATACCATTTATTTGCTGAATACATATATTTTGTTACTTTTCAGAGGTCACTGGTAGCTAATTTTAAAATTGTAATTAAAAGTTCTTCATTTAATATATTTGCTTTCTCTTTTGAAGAAACTAAGTTAATAAAGTCCAAAGTGACCAACTTACATGAAAAACTAGAGAAGCTTGAAGTTAATTTAAAAATTCAAATTATTATGTTTTCTAGGAGGGTGCTGCCAATCAATTAGGTTTGAAATGCTGTATGCTTATAATTAAATAATGTAGTATATGTTTTAGTGGGACATATTAGAGAAATTTTCATTGCAGAATATAATACATTTAAAGAATCTATGTGATATATCATCACTTTATTAACTATAATAAAACAACCACCAGTAATGGACTATATTACTTAAAAACTATACTATAAGTAATATTATTTGTTTGAATATTGTCAAGAAAAAATAATATTTTTATGAGATTTTTAAAAATATATTATCTCCCTTCTTATATTTGAACTGTTAATCTATGCAGTGTTGTAAGTGTTGCTTTAAGAGATATTTAATTATTTGGGGGCCTCCCTGGTGGCACAAGGGGTTAAGACACAACACTATGAATATATCAGCAGCCACAGCAGCATGAGTTTGATCCCCAGCCAGGGAGGTGACCCACATGGCACAGCAGACCTCTCCTGCCTCGCCCCCAACTCCCCTCAGCAGTACATTGCAGTGCATTGCAGTACATCTGCCTGTTCTGTTCTCCACTCTGTCTCTGGTAGTCCTCTCACCCACCACATCTCTTACTTGCACTCCAGCTCTTGTATGCATAAATAAATAAATCTTTTAAAAAAGAAATATTTAATTATTTTTCTCTTTTCAGTGTTAGTTTTATTTTTGAATAATTCCAAATATATGGGAAAATATCAAGACCAGTATAAAAAACTTATTTGAATCATTTAAAAGCAAGTTACCACATGATGCCTCAGCAGATATTATTGTGTAATATAAAAGCCACTGTACAATAATCAAAATCAGAATATTAATTTGAAGCATCACTGCTTTCTAATTTGTCATTTCAATTATTTTTTTTCTCAAAACCAATAGCAAAGTGTCAACCTAGAATCATTTGTTTCATTTAGTTGTCACTTCAAAATAAATTAAATAGACCAGTTTTTAGAATGGTTTTAAAATCACAGCAAAATTAAATAGAAAGTTAATAGAAAGCTCATATAATCTCCACACATTCACACATTCACACACTCCTCACACATTCACAGCCCCCTCATTGTCAATATCCCACACTAGAGTGGTACTTTGTTATTAGCAATGAACTAATATCAATGTAACATTGTCAACCAAAGTCCATAGTTGACCTTAAGGTTCACTCATGGTGTAAAATCTGTGGGTTTTGACAAAGTTATAACGGCATATAGAACCATAATATTATTCAGAATAGTTTCATTGCTCTAGAAATCCTACATGCTCTGACTCCTACGCCCTTTAATACTGGTAACCACTGATATATTCACTGTCTCCATAGTTGTATCTTTTCCAGACTGTCATTTAGTTGGTATTATCCAGAATGTAGCCTTTTCGGATTGGTTTCTATCATTTATCAATATGCATTTAAATTTCCTCCTTGTCCTTTCACACCTTGATAGTTTCTTTTTAACCCTAAATAATATTCCATCCTCTATATGTACAACAATTAATTTATTCATCCACCTCTGTTATTTCCAAATTTTGGCAATTATGAAAAAGTTGCCATAAACATCTTCATGCAGGTTTTTGTTTAGACACTTTTTTCTAGTTCCTCTGGGTAAATACCATGCTGGATTATATGGTAAGAATAACTTTAATTCACTAAGAAACTGCCAAACTGTCTTCCACACGATGTACAAATTTGTATTCCACTCAGCGAGGAATGGGAGTTCTTGTTGCACCACTTCCTCACCAGCATTTGGTATTTTCAATATTTTGAATTTTGGCTACCTTTCTAATAGGTGTGTAGAGTTATCAAAAATTATTTTAATTCTCAATTACCTAATGACATAGGATGTTGAGCATCTTTTAAAATGCTTATTTACCATCTGTATATGTGTGTGTGTATTTTGTGTGTGTGTATGTGTGTGTGTGTGTGTGTATATTATATATATATATATATATATATTATATATTCCTAAACTGAGTTGTTCAGTTTTTCATTGTTGAATTTTTCAGTCCATCATCCCCAAATGTCTTGAGTTAGTTTCACTCCCAGTCTCAGTACCCACCTTTATAAGATGAACCATTTTGCATTAATTTTTGTATATCATGTGACCTGGAGATTGAAGTGTATTCTTTCTTATGTGGGTATCTATTCCCCCCCCATTTGTTAGACTGACCTTGCATCATCTTTGTAATTTACTAGAAAATTACTTGGCTGTACATTTGTGTGTCTGTTTCTGGAATCTGGATTTATTAATTTAAATGACTATCCTTTCTCCAATATCACAATGTCTTAATTATTATAACTTTTAGCTTTTCTTGAAATTGGATGGTGTATGTTCTCCAACTTTGGTGATTTTTTTTTCCATTTTGCTTATATTGTTACCTTGTCTCTGTTATTTCAAAAGCCTTATACTCCCTTTGATTCTACAGAGCCCAATTTCGTAGCAGGCTCCCCTATAATTAACACTGGCTTACCAAGGACAGCTACCTATGAATTTCTCTTTGCTTGCGTGTATCATATAGCTTCAGTGGAAATTACCTTTTAGGTATTTCTGGGGAACATAGTCAACTGGTAGGTTATCTGGCTTTATATATTACAGTAATTTGTACATGTCCAACTCTGAGTAATTTTATTATTCTTCAAAATTTTGCCAAGGCAGTTTTACTTTTCTTACTTCATGTCTCCAGTTATTTTCTTTTTTCAAACTTTGAAAAGTTATCCCAGTTGAGTATTAGGACCTGCTTCAGCTCAGATATAGCTGAGTCACACGAGAGTGCCACCATTTTAATGACCTCTGTCAGTTTCTGCTGGTGCTTATTAGCCAGGTTCTGCGTGTTAGTTTGTTTTAAATAATCCCTTTCTTCCCGTAGCAGGCACTTCACTTTTGGATCACGTTGAAACATGTCCCTTCTTATTGGTCAGTAACAAAGAAGGGAAGGTAGGGCATTTTTTGAGAGAGGATAACATAAATAACTTTTCCAGGCATTCTCAGGGAAAAGGAGGCTACTTTCCTCTAGACAAGAGGGAGCAGCCCTTCTTAATTTTACAAGTCAGAGAAGGATACTCATTGTTCTCAAGTACATCTATCCAGATATTCCCATCTAAGTTTTCAGAGTCCTACTCTGTTAGCTCCTTCCCTCACAGGCCCCTCACTATAGTGTAAGATACTTGCTTTAGCTCTGAATTTGCCTTCTTTTTAACTGCAATCAGTTCTTAAGTTGGATTTTCATCTAACCAAAGTCCTGCAGTGGACTTTCTGGCTGTAAGACGTAAGGATCTCTTCAAATGTTGGCATGGAGGCCTTTTGACTTGCACAATGTGTCTGAGTTGGTAAATAGTTGATTCTTTTTAAATGATAAGATGATAATAATATATAAAGTTTGATGATGATATTTGAAAACAGATACTTTTTTTTTTAAAGACTTATTTTATTTTCGTGCATACAAGAGCTGGGGTACAGACCAGAGGTGCGTGAGTAGTGGTGAGAGGATTCACCAGAGACAGAGTGGGGAACAGAACAGGCGGACGGACTGAAATACACTGCTGAGGGGAGCAGCGTGCGAGTCAGGAGAGGTCTGCTGCACCATGTGGGTGGCTCCCTGGCCAGGGATCGAACTCGTGGTGCAGTGGCTGTGGTTAGTTTCATAGGTTGTGTCTTCACCACTTGTGCCACCAGGGAAGCCCCCAAAACAGATGCTTTTTAAGGAAAAATTCAAGTAGTTAAAATATCAAAAGAGATAAAAATATACAAAGGTATTGTATAAAAGAGATTTTATAAAATACATATCTCTTAAAATGAAATGGGTGCAGGTAGCTCCATTGCTGTCATTATATATTTATCTCCTCCATCCTCTTTCTTAATCAGACTTGACAGATGTTTGCCTCTTGATTTCTTTTTTTTTTTTAAAGATTTATTTATTTATTTATACAAGCACTGGGTACAGTCAGAAGGCGCAGGAGGGTGAGAGAATTCACCAGAGCCAGAGCAGGGAACAGAACAGGCAGACTGATGAAGAAATACACTGCTAAGGGAAGCAGCGGGGGAGGCAGGAGAGGTCTGCGCACCTTGTGGGACCCTCGCCGGTGGCCGGGGATCAAACCTGCGCTGCAGAGGCTGCTGGCAGCTTCACAACCCAGCGCTCAACTGCTGCGCCATCAGGGGAGGCCCTGACTCTTGATTTCTGAAGAAAATAAGATCCTGGTTTTTATTTTCCAGTCCTATTGTTTTATTATACTGTAATTTCTTTAGTAGATATTTAAAAATTTTATCAGTTCTTTCCTCTTGGCTTACTTAATTTCTCAAGTTTCGAATTAAATACTAAGGTTATTTGATTGCAATATTTGTTTTTTTATTAATTAAAATATGAGGTTGTCTTCTTTCAGTTTTTTTTTTAATAGATTTTTTTTTTATAGAGGCATGTTATTTATTTGTTTGTTTGTTTATACATGCACTGGGTACAGTCAGAAGCGCGGGAGGGTGAGAGAATTCACCAGAGCCAGAGCGGGGAGCAGAGCAGGCAGAAGGACCGAAGTACACTGCTGAGGGGAGCAGCGGGCGGCAGGAGAGGTCTGCGCACCATGTGGGACCCTCCTCTGGTGGCCGGGTAGCAGCCGGGGATCGAACCAGCACTGCAGAGGCTGCAGGCAGCTTCGCAACCCAGCGCTCAACCGCTGCGCCACCGGGGAGGCCCTCAGTTTTACATATAGTTAGTATGTAGCTTCTATGAACACATTGCTGTGCTACATTGTTATACAGGAAAACTGTAATTGTGACTTTCTGGCAAACTTGGAACTGTCAACAATTCTGTATGTAGGAAATTTACTTTGAAATTCAGTCCTGGATTCAGACTTTAGAAGAACCAGCTGACTAAGTAAATAGCACAAGAAGCATTTAAGGAAAATCAATAGAAACGCCACAAGATTGACAGAGTTAAATGGTTTTTACTTGGTCAGCTGGTCAATTTTACTAGGTTGTTTATGTTGGTGAAAATAACCATTTAGCATATGTCTATCATCACATATTTTCAGACATCAACATCAGACATTACAAAGGTCAGGGATTTGGTTGTTCTCACAGGGAGACTAACACAGGAAGTACTAGAAATTCCATTTATTTTGAGGAACTGGTGAGTTTCCTTATTATTTTTGGTTTATTTCAAGTCAAAATTGTATTTCCTTATTGGTGGTATATACTCATAGTGGCAGCAAGATGAGGTGTCAGTTTTACTGCCACAGAGAATAGGAACAATGTCTTAATTATCTCTAAGTCCTTTCAAGCCTTTAGAATAGTACCTTCCATATTGTAGGCTGTTAAGAGTACTTGTAGTTGAGGCGTGGTTGGCAAAGAGTTATAGTGAAACTACAATGTTTCAACCTCTACACTTGCATGGGTCTTAAAATAAGACAATGAATTTTATGAGATAGTTTTTTAAAAATTAGTAGGTATAAGGATAAGGTATAAAGGTATAAGGATCTCTTTCCCACCTTTGCAATATATAATTAACAAACTTCTCTACATTTGTTCATAAATGAAAGTAATAAACCACTTCTAAATAATGGTATTCTTGCATCTTGTATACTTAAATGTCAATAATCTGAGCATAAATTTTTTCCTGTTCTTAGTTACACGAGTATATTTTTGAGATAATGCAGAGACAGATATCATTACCAGTGCTGCCATTCCAATTTCTATAGATATAAATGTATTAATGTAAAACATGGAGGGTAAATGAAGAGTTCCCCTACTATTGGAAACTATAATACATGGAAATTAAATCAATATGCAGCTTTTAAAAACACAATATGGTGATAGCAGAGAAGTGAAATCTGACTGCATTCCAGGAAAGAGACAGAAGTAGTAGGTATCTATTAAAATAACAATCACGGTTGAAGAAATAAGAGCATATTCTTTCCACATTTGATTGCCTGATGCTCTGCCCTTTGATTTCTCAATGTTTAATGAAAGCAATAAGCAGAAGGGTTTTGTGGAAATGTGTGAATAAGGACAGATTTTTAAGAAAATATAGTTGTTTTTCTCCATCATTATTTGAAATGGACTTGTTTTTACATGGTTACTTTCTGAGCAACTGGAATTATATGTTCATATGTCACCTAGGTTTATTTAGTGCTCATTATCTAATGGCCATGACAGCAATTCCTTTAAGCAACTCAGGTGTTCAATGAGTCCCTAAATCAACCATGAAACAAAACACATTTTTTAGGCATTAAATAAAAGTAGTAGATACAGCTTTCAGTGTTAGGAATTTAGGGGAAATCAGTAGTTGTCTTACCAGCATACATTCCAGTGGTCAATTCAAAGGCTATTGTAGTTTGCTAACAAAATACTACCGATTGAGAAATTTAAATAAGAAATTTATTTTCTTACAGTTCTAGAGACTAGAAGTGCAAGATCAAAGTTTGATTTCTTCTAAGGACTCTTTTCTTGGTTCGCAGATGGCTGTCTTTACTCTATGTCCTCATACGGTCTTTCCTCTATGTATTTGTCTGTGTCCTAATCTCTTCTTCTAAGGACCCTAGTCAAAATTGGATTAGAGCCCACCCCAAAACCTTATGCTAATTTACGCATCTCTCTAGAGTCTCTCACTCCAAGTACAATCACATAATGGGGCTTAAATCTTCAATATGTGGAATTTGGGGGACACAATTTAGCCCATAATATAGTCCTAATAGGATTACAGTTAATTTGGATTGCTAGAATTCTTCTAGCCCTAATTGAATTATTGTTAATTAAGGGATGGAGAGCAAGCAATTGGAAAAAAAAAAAAGGATGTGGGAGAGACATGATAAAAGGGATATTTTTAAGCTAATTGATCAGTAATGGGAACATACTGGGAAATAGTATGCAAGTATGGAATTAAAAGAGTTTATGGTGGCCTTTAGCAGGATATCAAAGGTTGTTGGATGATTAAGTCATTTTCCTTTTGAAGGTAGATTTCTGCATAAGGGGCACAGACATGAAATAGGCTGAAAACCTGGAATAGGGGAGTGGAGAGGAAAGCATTGTGCAACTTACTGTTTATGCTCACAGATTTATGTTCACAGATAATTCACAGATTGAACCTTTATAATCTGGGAGTGGAGTTGTAATTTATGTGTATCAAGACATCTTCCATTTTTTTTTTTTCCTCAGTAACATACTTTAATTGGAATTTCAAATCTGACTCTATTTTTTTTTAAATAATAAATTTTATTTTTATATTCCCCCATACAATTGCAAACGCCCCATTCTGACCCCAATCCCTCCCCTCCCGCCCCCCACCCCCCAAAAGTGTCTCTGGTTCATAGTTTTTTGTTGATTTTGATTTTCACTTTCTTATAGTTATTCATTTTCCTGGTCCCTTATTTAAGTTTTCTAGATTCCTGCTATGAGTGAGACCATCTGGTATTTTTCTTTTTCTTTTTGGCTTATTTCGCTGAGCATGATCCCTTCCAACGCCATCCATGTTGCTGCAAATTGCATGTGTTTATCTTTTTTGAATGCTGAGTAATATTCCATGGTGTATATGTACCACATCTTCTTGATCCAGTCATCTATTTTTGGGCATTTGGGCTGTTTCCAAAGCTTAGCTATTGTAAATAGTGCTGCTATAAACATAGGGGTGCAGGTGTTCTTTGGAATGGATGTTTCTGTGTCCTTTGGGTAAATACCTAGGAGTGGAATTGCTGGATCCTATGGAAGCTCTATGTTTAGTAGGTCCAGAAATCTCCACACAGCTCTCCACAGTGGTTGGACCAGTTTGCACTCCCACCAACAGTGCAGAAGAGTTCCTTTTTCTCCACACCCTCGCCAACATTTGTTGTTGCTAGTTTTTTTAATATGTGCCATTCTCACTGGTGTGAGATGGTATCTCATGGTAGTTTTGATTTGCATTTCCCTGATTACAAGTGATGTTGAACATTTTTTCATATGTCTGTTGGCCATTTGCATTTCCTCTTCAGAGAAGTTTCTTTTTAGCTCTTCTGCCCATTTTTTGACTGGATTATTTTCTTTGTTGTTGCTGAGTCTCATCAGCTCTTTGCAGATTTTTGTGATCAGTCCTTTATCATTAGTGTTGGGTGCAAAAATGTTCTCCCAGGTGGTGGGGTTTCTCTTTGTTTTTGTTATTGTCTCTTTTGCTGTGCAGAAGCTCTTTAATTTGATGTAGTCCCAGCTGTTTATCTTTGCCTTCACTATCACTGCTTTGGGTGATGTGTCTGTAAAGAAGGACATCTTCCATTTAATAGAAGAGCAAATCTTGCTAGAAGTGAGATTTTGGAAGCAGATGTACCTGTGTACTTGATTTTGCTGAGATCAGATTATACACCCTATTAGCTGTGTGAACTTGGGTAAATTATTCAACCTCTCTGAGTATGTTTTCTAACCTGTAAAATGTGACATTATATACATTATGTGGTAATTGTGAGGATTAGGAGGATAAAGTATGCTTATAGGACATCTGCTTTGTAGTGATTCTACATAAAAGGTAATGATAATATCAACAATGGCTAAAATATCAATACTGTTCAGTTGTTCCATTGATGAACATTACAAACTTAGAGATAGGGTGGATTCAAAAAAATCATGTCCCTTGGAAATAAACAGACACATGCAATAGATGTTTTACTCTCCTAGGATTTACCACAAACTTGGTGACTTAGAATAACAGAAATTTATTCTTTTGAAATTGTGGAGGTCAGAAATCTGAAATCCAGGTGCTGGCAGGAAGCTCTGTAGGCTGGCAGGTTCTTTTAGAAGCTCTGTAGGAGAATCTGTTCCCTGCCTGTCAGCTGGCTCAGTGGCTGCCAGCAAGTGTTCTTTGGTGTGTACATCTATTACTATAATTTCTGCCTCTGCTTCATATCTGTATGCCTTCTCCCCTTTTCTTTTAAGGAAACATATTAGATTTAGAGCTCACTCTAAACTAGGATGATCTTATCTCAAGATCCTCAATTTAATTACATCTGCAAAGATGATTACTTTTTTAGTCAAAAAGTTCATGCAGATTTCAGGTACACATATTTACTACTCTATATACTATGATAAGGAAATAATATAATGAAAATTTAAAAAGAATTTAGCTAATAACTGTAGACATTTGACAGATGCTTTTTAAATAACTTTCTTAGCTCACTTAGGTCTGTTATTTTAAAAAGACCTAAAATGAAATTATTAAAAGTATTCTTTTGTTTTTTGAAACAATAAAAATTTGGGGAATTTATTTTTTTTTAGATATAAATTAGAAGACAAGGAAGTCCACTGTAGGTAGGAGAAGGAATTGGGATAATAACTGGTGATAATTAATGACAACTAACATGTGGTATTCAATACATGCCTAGCACATTTCCTTAAAGACACTACCTCATGTAAACCTCATAAAAACCAGGGCCTCCCCGGTGGCACAGCGGTTGAGCGCTGGGTTGCGAAGCTGCCCGCAGCCTCTGCGGTGCCGGTTCGATCCCGGCTGCTCCCCGGCCACTGGAGGAGGGTCCCACATGGCGCGCAGACCTCTCCTGCCGCCCGCTGCTCCCCTCAGCAGTGTACTTTGGTCCTTCTGCCTGCTCTGCTCCCCGCTCTGGCTCTGGTGAATTCTCTCACCCTCCCGCGCTTCTGACTGTACCCAGTGCATGTATAAACAAAACAAACAAGTAAATAAATAAATAAATAAATAAAACATGCCTCTATTAAAAAAAAAAAAAAAAAAACCTCATAAAAACCAAAGGATGTTCAATAGTGAGTTGAAAATAACTACATAAGTTTTCCACATTTGGAAAATTGTAATGACATTGGCAAGTTAAACCAAATTTGTGATAATTCATAATTAACTCTTTTGAACACTTGTTTTTAACAATCTTTTATTGAAGTAACAATGCATTGTAACATTATCTAAGTGTCAGGTGTGGATTGTTAAAAGTCAACATCTACATGCCACATTAAATTCAAATCTTAAATTTGAAATTTTGTTGACTAGGTAGAAGCATTGCAAAACTTTGTTTATAGCTATGAGAATCAATTGGATATACTTTTAAACTTTGGAAGAAAATAAAAGGGTTTTATTTTGAAGGAAGGCTGGATTGGATCTAGTTGCTTGAATATGAAGACAGTGGATTAATATGAAGCCTGGTCCTTCAGCATCTAACAGGAGAGCTCTTGGAAACCATGTGATTTCTTCTAGGCGTTGGTGCTGATGAAAAAAGCGGTAAAATCCTGGTGCACAGATTGTTCCTTGTCCCATGATTTGTGAATATGACCAGTCTTCATTATCTGAGGGAAATATAACTTTGAAAGAATAATGCTATTATTTTTAGTGTCACACAAAAAGGCTGTAATATTTCTTAGGATACTGAAAGAACTCTTTTACTTGAGAAGAAGTATCTTCTTTTGGGCCAGAAAGATGAGATTAGTTGTGACCCTTGTGGTTAACACTTTGTATCAGACATGGTGATGGTGGGGGCAGCCACAGCAAAGTAGGGGCCTCAAAACGGCAGTGGGATTAGGACCTGGCTTGGCATGACTAGAGTCTGCAGAGGTGGTAGAAGTTGGTGATTGGTAGCAAAGTGCTAATTAATAGCAGCAGTTTTGAGAGCCAACTAGAGAGGGATGTTAATTAGATAAATTGTGATTTTACACTGTCCTCTTATAAGGAGAAAATTGTCACTTGGTGATTATAGAATTGATCTTGGCAGAAAACTGGGTGTCTGTTTGGGGCCAAAAATTTCTTGATGTATACTTTCATAAGGGGATGAATAGAAATAAAAGCTTTAGAAGGTTTTATTTTTGTTTTTTGTTTTTTTGTAAGTTATGCATGCAAGGAATGCTTTTTTTCCTGAAGACCTGAAATTGGAGTTCCCAAAATATCCATAACATTACTGTATTGAAATAAATTAAAAATCACCATGCCGAATATCCCAAATTGGTATATAACAGTTTTTGACAATTGATTGCCTTACAACCTATTTGTGTATTTATACCAGACATATCACCTCTTAGCAAATGAAAATGTTATGTCTCTGGGATCTAATTCTCTCACTTTCCTCTCATTCAAAATATGTTACATTTGCAAATTAGAGAAAACAAAATCAATGTACTTATATTGGGAAAAATTTAATCTAAGTCAAAAATTGAAAGTATCAAAGATCACAATGAATATTCATTTGGAAACCTAAAGGAAAGTTTTATTTGTTTTTATACATTTACTGAATTATCAAATAATTCATTTTTATATCTTATAACAGGCATAACAGTTATAAGGTATAATTGTTGAATAGGTATTTTAGAATAGAATGATTAATTGCTGACTCCAACACATGCTTATTTTTAGTGTTTAAATGATCTGTAGGAAACATTAAAATCCCTACAAATCCTTTTGTAATTTGATAGGAAAACAATAAACAAGAAAAATTTATACTTGTGTAATCTACTGGATTTTCCCAGCTTATTTATAAATCATATTTAATGCTAGTAGTTTCCAATCCATATGTAAATGTGAAAGGGTATATGGGAAAAGGTATTTTTGAATTCAGTTTGGAATCTTTAATTTTGCATCTTGATATCTCAGTGGAAAGCCCCACATTTATTTTTTATTTATTTATTTTTTAAAAAACCATTTATTTATTTATTTATATTTACATGCAGAAAAATATATTCACTTTTGAGTAATTTTTTTCCTTCACAAAAATGCAACTCATCCAAACAATCAATACCAAGTGATATGGCAAAGCACTTTAAAGATTTTAAAATAGGTTTAAAAAGGTTTCAAGGAAAATATCCTTAAATCAATAGTACCTTAAAGTAAGAAAGAATATACTCTATAAAAGCCATAAACCTTGTGTTGTATAGCATCTTTGTTGACAGAGAAACGCTAGTATTTTTTGACTCTTAAATTCCTACCCTATCAGACTTTTCTCTGATACTGAAATAAAAATGACCAAATGCTCTGATGGACAACACATTACAATGATAACTGAAGGTTTCTGAAACTAAACAAAGATTTTTCTATATCCCCCAGATGCCAGGAAAGTGAGGTAAATATTTATTTATTTATACAAGAGCTGGGGTACAGGCCAGAGGCACGGAGGGTGAGAGGATTCACCAGAGAACAGAGTGGGGAGCAGAACAGGCAGATGGACTGAAAACACTGCTGAAGGGAGCAGCAGGCATGATAGGAGAGGTCTGCAGTGCCATGTGGGTATCTCTCTGGCCAGCCAGGAATCAAACCCGTGCTGCAGAGGCTGCAGCCAGCCTCACAGCACTGCGCTCAACCGGCTGTGCCATTGGGGAGACCCAAGCCCTACATTTAGAAGAGAGGATATCTTCATTATAAATCTGAGGAATTCTGTGTAAATTTGTATAGAGAAGCAGGGTATATGTGAAATAAGTGACCACTATCTTGGGATTTTTTTTTTCTTTCTGAAATTGCCATCTCTCCTTCTTATTTTTCCTTAGCAATGTGTCACTAAAATCTTTCTGAAGTGATCATCTAGAATATTAAAGGAATGCTACTTGTTCATGAGCTCTATGTAACTATGAACATAAATTATGTGGTAATGGATGCCAGTTTGTGGAAATAGGTCATTTATAGTACTTCAGAGTTTTTGTATGAACCTTGAAATAAGTGTGAAGAAAAATACTGATTTGGAAATTAATTTGATATCTTGCTTCTATAACTATGGCTTCCCAGTTCTAATTTCAATATATCCATGTCCTTCCTATAAATCTCTTTTTGTGCTTCTGGTTGAAGTTTGTCTCTATGCCTTATGATTACGGTCTGCAAAGAAAACAAAACTGAAATATTTGTGGTTTAACACATAAAAACTAATTTCTGTCTTTCATAAAGTTTATCATTACCTGGGATGACTCCCTTTTCTGGGTAGACTTAGATATTGAGGCTGTTTAAGTGTTGTGGTTTTGCCATCTCAGTAAGTGATTCTAATGTTGACTCAGTGGGTGAGGGGAGAGCAGAAGGTTTAGAAATTGGCTTTTAAATGTTTCAGTTGGAATGGACACACATTCTTTCAATGAAAAGTCTGTTGGTAGTCCAAAAGTCCACTGTCACTGCCAAATTATAGGAGGACTTTCAAATGTCAGTGAGAACATGCATAAACATGCATAAAGTTGTGTCACAATGTCGCACAACTAAATGATCCTAAATGAAACAATATTCATACATATTACAATCAGCATAAACTGAATACGATAGATATGGATTGTAGTCTTTTGTTAATGAAAGTTTCTGCTTCTTACTAAAATATCATCCCATCATCTAGTTGTTATTTAAGAGAAGAAATGAAAGATTATCTGTGAATTTTATTAGAAACATACCAGTTAAACACTACAATTTCATACTTAAATGTTTGTATATTTATATCCTGCTTATTTTCCATAGCAGAATTGATATGGATTAATTATAGTTGCTATCCTAAGTATTTTACTCAGTAAATGTACAGTATTGATCTACATGAAAGCATAAAGTCAGATGAAGTTGATGAAAGATGAAATAAATAAGGGCATGCTTTATTTATTTATTTTTAAAGATTTATTTATTTATTTGTTTGTTTATTTGTTTGTTTATTTATTTATACAAGCACTGGGTACAGTCGGAAGCGCGGGAGGGTGAGAGAATTCACCAGAGCCAGAGCGGGGAGCAGAGCAGGCAGAAGGACCGAAGTACACTGCTGAGGGGAGCAGCGGGCAGCAGGAGAGGTCTGCGGGCCATGAGGGACCCTCCTCCGGTGGCCGGGGAGCAGCCGGGGATCGAACCGGCGCTGCAAAGGCTGCGGGCAGCTTCGCAACCCAGCGCTCAACCGCTGCGCCACTGGGGAGGCCCAATAAGGGCATGTTTTAAATAATTTTTATCAACTAGGTTTTTTGATGAAAACTTTTACTGATAATAATAAAAACACCGATAATGATGATGCTAATCATAGCTAATACTTCCTGAGCACTTTCTATATGCTAGACATTGTTCCAAGTACTTTATATTTATTATCTCTTTTAATTCTTTATTAACCCTTCTAGGGAGGTTAGCTAGTATTTTAAAGATAAGGATGTTGAGGCACATCCATGTAAAGTGACTTTCCCAGGTAACTTGATTCATATTTTCTGTCTGGAAAGGGAATTAAAGTTACATGCCCCCATTCCTATTCTCCTTTTTATTGATAAGGCCCAAATTTGCTCAAACTATAACTGCAGATCTGTGTGTGACCGGAGTCTCCTGACTCCTAGATCAGGTTAAAAATTTGTCCTTTGGAATAAAATTCTTTTACCAAATATGTTCAAGGTGTTTAGATTGCTTTTTCAGTTCTTTGTACCCCTAAATCTTTGTGTTCTGCATTATAGTCCTATTTTGTAATAGGGATTAGATAAAATAAGGTAGTAGATTTTCATGAGGGGTGGAGACTAATGCAGATTGTCAGTCAAGAAAGAATAATGGGGCCTCCCCGGTGGCGCAGCGGTTGAGCGCTGGGTTGCGAAGCTCCCCACGGCCTTTGCGACGCCGGTTCGATCCCCGGCTGCTCCCCCCCCACCGGAGGAGGGTCCCTCATGGCGCGCAGACCTCCCCTGCTGCCCGCTGCTCCCCTCAGCGGCGTACTTCGGTCCTTCTGCCTGCTCTGCTCCCTGCTCTGGCTCTGGTGAATTCTCTCACCCTCCAGCATTTCCGACTGTACCCAGTGCATGTATAAACAAACAAACAAATAAATAAAAAAATAAAATACGTGCCTCTTAAAAAAAAAAAAAAAAAAAGTAAAAGAAAGAATAATGGCTCCAGTGCCGGATTGAATTTTGAAATATTAGAGGAATTAAAGAGAAACCTATAACCCAACTAAGCTCTTTTGAAGGAATATTTTTTTTAAAAGATGAAATAATATGTCCTTTTGCCTTAATTGACTATGAAAATGCACCATATAAAATACCCTAACTAGTTAAGTGTTAAATGTGAATAATACATTAATATAATTGCTATAGCAGCGTTGGTACAGACAAACTGATTGACTATTTCATCACTGACTCATAGGCCTTAAGGCAATACTTTGGAAATGTATTAGTTGGCAACATATACTGGTGATTTGGATGTTGTGTCAAACAGATGTGTTGATAGTCCCATTGTTTTGAAAATCATCTTACCATGTTTGAAGAAGTTCTATATTGGGCTTCCCTCGTGGCACAGGGCTTAAAGACTCAGTGCTGTCAAGCTCTTGTCAGCCACTATGACTGAGTTCAATCCCGGCCAGGGAGCTAACACCCAGATGGTGCAGCAGACCTCTTCTGTCTTGCCTGCTGCTCTCCATAGCAGTGTATTTCAGTAAATCTGCCTGTTTTGCTCCCTGTTCTCTCTCTGGTGAATCGTCTCAACCCCCACACCTCTGGCTTACACCTCAGTTCCTGTATGCATTAATAATAAAAAGAAATTTAAAAAAGAAATTACATATTAAGAAATGTAGAATTTTGAAGTAAAAAATATAACCCATACCCATGTTCTGAAAGTGAAAATTAACAAAGTTGTTTCCAATTCTTTTCTAAATTCTTAAATATTTTTTCAAAGATTTATTTTATTTATGCATACAAGAACTGGGGTACAGGCCAGAGGTGTGGGGGGTGAGAGGACTCACCAGATACAGAACAGGGAACAGAACAGGCAGACTGAACAAAATACACTGTTGAGGGGAGCAGCGGGCGAGTCAGGAGAGGTCTGCTGCGCCATGTGGGCAGCAAACTGGCCAGGGATCGAACTCAAGCTACAGTGGCTGCAAACATAACCCCTTGCACCACCAGGGAGGGCCTCATAGGTTGTATCTTAACCCTGTGTGCCACCAGGGAGGCCCCTAAATTCATAAATACTTGGAGATGTAGAGTCCCCTTTTTTTTCTCTTTCCCAATGTTATATTCTTTTCACGCTCTCCACAAAGTAAACCTCTATTATAAATTTGGAATATATTCTATTTTATCATATTAAACATTAAGTTAATGTTTGTATGCAAAAACAATTACATTAAAATAATATAAATGGTAAGATACTAAATATCATTTTGTAACTTGCTTTGCCCCCATTATTATATTTTAGATCTGTCTGTTTTGATATAATTAGATCTAGAGCATTCATTTTAATTGACTATTTCTTATATATGTCTCCCTGGAAGAGATGTAATTACTGGTGTTAAGAAACAAAATTCCCAAATATAGAGATCTAATTGACTTTGTTAAATGATTCATGAATTGGGCAGCATCCCATCTGGGTGCTGCAAGGACTTATACAAAATTGAGGACATTTATAGACAGAAAGAAGGTGGGACAATGTTATTAGTAAGAGAAAAGATTATTTCAGGTAAAATCACCTTCATTAGAGGAAGACAAGAGAGTCCTATGCAGATCACCTCGCTGATGTTGATAGAAAAACTCCAGATTGATTGGTTTTGGTTTATATATCTTGGGAAAATTTGAAACTGCAATTAAGTCTGGGTGGGAGCCCAGCATAAAGGACTCCATTTTGAATCCATTTTTGTTCTGTTTTTTTTTTTTTTTTTTTGGCACTGGGTTGTATGATTATGCTTCTAAAAACTTCATTAGGTAATGCTCAAATATTGTCCACAATAACTGTAATAATTTATTCTCCCACCAGCACATAGAGAATTCCCAAGATTTCCCCATATCTTTGGCAATATGTGGTAATAGTAGATTTTTAAAAAATTGCTTTGTTTTCCCCCAATTTTTAATTGTTTTCAATTAAAAATGGAATTATTGTTTATCTTTAACTTTCTTTGTCTACTATGTCTACTAGTAGGCAGCAATTTTATTATGGTAAATGGATGTCAGCTATATTTAAGAAAAGTATTCTCAAACATTTTATTCTCTAATTAGTAGGAATAAACTTGATAACTATTTCACAAATAAAATTACCATATCTATTTAGATTGTTATTTAAATTAATTCAATGACCTGTGTTCAGTAGAAACTAGTCTATGTAAATTACATGACTGTATTTTATAAATACACATGTATAGATCATACATTATTTATAAAACCTGTCTTTCTATCATCCATCAATCATCTAATTTATAATGAATAACATTGGCAAGTCCAATGTCCAGAGTATCTATTTTGTCTTGCTTCTATATTTTGCCTCCCACTGCTGCCCTTCAAATCATTGCAGTTTGCCCCGAAGATAAATTCACAGCTTGAACTTTTCATTTAGCTAATTGGTACTTGTTTTTGCCACTGAATTGTTCTCATTCAACTGGGTAATGAAACTGGAAATTGCTTCCTCTCAGAATCTCATTTAAATGAAGATAAACTATAAACATGGCACTACTCCTCTTAAAAGTAACATGGAGATAAGATGGCTCTTGACCTTAGATCAAAAAGCCACACCTGAGGTGGAACTTTCGGTATGGCAACATGAGAAGGTCAACAAAGTCTTTCCTCAAAAAGCAACTATAATACCAGACAGGTAGTCAAAGACAACCATTTCATAGCTCTAGGAATCTGTCAAAGATATACAGTGAAACATGTTAATTCATGAAAAATTACAGTGGGAAATAGTGAAATGCTTGCCTTCCCTTCCCTCCCAGTTTGGATGGTGAAGTAATTAATTCTATCATGACAGGTAAGGTCAGGAAACAAGAAACTTTGCTACTGGAGGGGTAGTTCTTCATTTGGAGTAGAAGGTGAAAACCCTCAGCAGGGTTGTCAGTAAAATTAGTGATCTTGATGGAAGCCACTAGGGAAGGCCAGCAGCTCAACTAGCCTGAGGTTGTCATTCTGGCTGCAGCAAGCCACAGACGTTGTCCTAGACCAAAATATATCAAGGACATCCAGGAAATGAGGTAGCCACAGGAAGTGTTCATAAACTTTCTGTACCTCCTTGGCTAACTGAAAGTCTGTGTAAATGTTCATGGGAGACTGAAAAAATCCAGATATTCCATGTATCTCAGGTGGTCTGGAAGATTGTGTTCATACACAGATAAGCTATAAGAGGATCCGATGGAAAGTTTAACCTGAAACATATCTGAAAACTTGTGAATATTTATTTATTTAAAAGATTTGTTTTTATTTATTTATACAAGCACTGGGTACAGTCAGAAGCATGGGAGGGTGGGAGAATTCACCAGAGCCAGAGCGAGGAGCAGAGTAGGCACAAGGACTGAAGAACACTGCTGAGGGGAGCAGCGGGCGGCAGGAGAGGCCTGCGTGCCTTGTGGGACACTCCTCCAGTGGCCGGGGAGCAGCCGGGGATCTAACCGGTGCTACAGAGGCTGTGGGCAGCTTTGCAACCCAGCGCTCAACTGCTGCACCACCGGGGAGGCCCAAACTTGTGAATATTTAATTGGAGGATCCCTCTTTGTTATCAGGGCTATTGTCTTGGCAGCCAGAGTTCCTGATGTCAAGCTAAATGTAGAGTCAGGCAGGGGGGCCTCTCACCAGCACAAAAGTCCTGGTATGGGGAACATACTGGGAAACCAGTATCTGCTGAAAACAGCAGGCAGACAGTATGGTCAGATTAGCAAGATCAGCTAGAATACCTTACTTGTAAAGATTAGCAGACTAGAGAGAGAGTATGCTTTGATTAACAGGAACTATGCAGTCCCCTAAGCAGTAGTCCCTTGCCACTGCACCCTAGCTTCTACCAGATGTTGATGCATCACCAATAATGCATACCCATACATGTACATTCTTCCACATACTTGCCCACCTTCTCTGAATCTGGTTCTAAATAAATACGAGACTGCCCATGGATCAAGGCTGCGCCTTACTTCCTGATGAAACCCCTCTAGGCATCTCACTGCTCTGCATAGACTTTGAGTAATCTTTCTCTCATCCCATGCTGCTTCCAATGCTGCTGCCCTGCAAGGTGATGTTTAATGTGCTCCTTAATCTACAGACAGATCCTTGGGCAGAGAGTAGAGGTCTTGGATTAAGGTGTTTGAGCACAACCTACTACTAATAACTGTCTGATGATATTCTATGTAGATATCAGGTCAGTACTTAGGATGCCAATTTAAAAACAAGGTTAAAAAAAATCTCACTGAGCATAGCCATCACCAGTGACATACTGCAAATGAGACATATTCCACAACTTTAGTTAAGATGAGTTATTAAAGAAACAAATCCAAAAAATTGAAAAAGCAAACAAAAACAATTACAGAAACAATTACAATGCTCAGAGACCAGAAACAATTAAAATGCTCAGGAGGGAAATACGTTAAAATCTGGAATATCTACAATATATTAGCTGAAATGTACTATTTCTTTCAAAAGTTATAAGAAAGGGAAAGAAACAGGAAAAAGTAGCCTATAATTAGGAAAAAGGAAGCAAGTGAAGACAGTCTGTGAGTTTGTTCAGATACTGAATTTAGATGGTAAAGATTTCAAAGGAGACATTAAAATTTTTGAAACTTTATAGGCCAGGAGAGCATGAAATGTCTTATTCAAAATACTCAAAGATAAAAGTGTCAGAAAGTTAATTGTTAAGTGTGTACACATTTATAATTTTTAAAAAGCTTTATTTATGCATATAAGAGCTGGGGTGCAGGCCAGAGGTGCAGGGGATGAGAGGATTCACCAAAGACAGAGTGGGGAGCAGAACAGGCGAATCTACTGAAATACACTGCTGAGGGGAGCAGTGGGTGAGATAGGAGAGGTCTGCTGCGCCATGTGGGTTAGCTCCCTAGCTAGGGATCGAACTCATGCTGCAGTGGCTGTAGCTTCTGCTGTGGTGGCTGCAGATAGCTCCATAGTGCTGAGATTTAACCCCTTGCCCCACCAGGGAGGCTCCACATTTATAATTTTTATATTTTCATGAAGTATTGTTCCTTTCATCATTAGGTAAAAGATATATTTCTTGCTAGTAATAATCTTGTATTAATGCCTGTTTGCTCAGATAAAACTCTTACAGTTTCCTTTATAGGATGTGAGTTTCTTTCCATCCTTTTACTTTCTATCTACTGGTATCTTAATCTATAGTGTGTCTCTCAAAGACGACATATAGTGGATCTTGAAAGAAATCAAGAAGAAAACAATCCCATATACAGTAGCAAAAAAAGGATTAAATTCCTAGGAATAAGCATAACAAGGAGGTAAAAGACCTTTTCAATGAAAACTATAAGACACTGTTAAAATAGAAGACAGAGGAAATGAAAAGATAATTCGTGTTCATGGATTGGTAGAATTAACATTGTTAAAATGTCCATTTTACCCAAAGCAATACATGGATTAAATGCAATCCCTATTAAGGTTTCAATGGAATTCTTCAAAAATATAAAACAAATATTATTAAAATTTATATGGAGCCCCAAAAGACCCCAAATAGCCAAAGCAATCTTGACAGAAATAAAGAGGAATAGAGGTATGAAGTTCCCAAACTTGATGCCACACTACGAGGCTTTAGTGATAAAAACAGTATGTATTGCAATAAAAGTAGACATAAAGACCAATGGAATAGAACTCAGAGGCCAGAAATAAACCCACATTTATATGAACAGTTAATCTACAACAAAAGTGCCAACAGTATTCAAAGGAGAAATTCTCTTCAACAAATGATGCTGGGAAAGCTCACCATCCATGTGCAGAAAAATGAAACTACACCATTCTTTCATACCATATGCAAAATCAACTCAAAATGGATTAAAGACTTGGATGTAAATCCAGAAAGCTTGAAATTCATAGAAGATCCCGCTCCTATAGAGAACAACATAAAGTTTCTTCTAAATATTAAAATAGATCTACCACTCCTAGGTATCCATCAGAATGCTATAAAGTAACTAATTTAAAGGGCTAGATACACTCCTGTGCTCATTGCAGCACTGTTTATAATAGCCATGTATGAAAACAACCTAAATGACCATTGACAGAGCAGTGGATTAGGAAGATGTGGGGTGTGTGTGTGTGTGTGTATGTATACATGCAATAGAAAACTACTCAGCTATACAAAATGTGAACTCTTACTATTTGTCACAACATGGATGGAACGGGAAGGGGATATGCTAAGTGAAATAAGTCAGAAGAAGAAAGACAAATATGGAATGACTTCACTCATTTAGAGAAAAAAAAAGGAAATAACAAAACTAAACCAAAACAAACCCTAGAAATATGACTGCAGAATTAAGACTGCCAGAGGGGTGGGGGACAGTGGCCTAGGGTAAAGGACTATGGGTGATGTGATGGTGGGGTTGGTGGAGTAACAGACATGTAAGGAGGCATGTACTCCCCTAAATTATGTATACAGTATTCTGAAGTAGTGTTACCCCAAGAAAGAAAAAAAAATGACCTGAATGTAAAAAAAACCAGACAAATCAAAATTGTGTTCTGATGACTTGTAAGGTGTATATGTAATTAACAATGTGCTCAGACTAAATATTTCTGACCCCCATTAAAATGCTAAATTCTAATACCCAATGTGTTAGTATCAGGGATTTTGTTCATTTGTTCATGAGGATGGAGCCCTCATGAATAGGCTTAGTGTTTTTTTTTTAATTTTTTAAAAGATTTATTTATTTTTACAAGAACCCAGGTACAGGCCAGATGCGTGGGAGGGTGAGAGGATTCACCTGAGACAGAGCAGGGAACAGAACAGGCAGATCTACTGAAACACACTGCTGAGGGGAGCAGCAGGCGAGACAGGAGAGGTCTGCTGCACCATGTGGGTAGCTCCCTGGCCAGCTGGGACTCAAACCCACACTGCAGAGGCTGCGGACAGCTTCACAGTGCTTCACTCAACCTCCTGTGCCCTAGGTTTAGTGTCTTTATATAAAAAGAAGACCCGGAGATTTTCCCCTCTTCTTTTTATCATGTGATGTCAGAACAACTCAATAGCCATCTGTAGGTAAAGAAAATATCAGGCTTTTCTGCCCTCCCGCCATCAGGATAGATGATGGATCCTTGTCCTGAATGCATGCCTGATGGCGGGCACCTGGAATAGGGTGTGGGCATAGGTAGATGGGATTCAGCTGAGCTAAGACTGTGCTTTTAAGGGCGGCGTCACGGGGACGCCAGCAGCAGCAATAGAAGCTGAGAAAGAAGCCTAAGAGAAGCAAAGAAGAGAAGCCGAGATCACCAGAGAGCCCAGATAGAGTGAGGATTTGCTGGGGGCTGGGAGGCCTGCCAACCTCCCGGCCCCCCAGCACCCCTGCCTGCCATATGCCTGGTGAACCCCAATAAAAGACCTGCAAAAAGCGACTGAGGACTCTGACTCCTCCTTTACCCGGTTTGCATGGGATCAGAAAACCTGCACTGTGGCCAGTCCTGCCTTTACACCATCTATGCGCCAGGAAGAAGGCCCTCATCAGATGCTGAAGATGTGTTGATGTTGGAGTTCCCAACCTCCAGAGCTGTGAGAAATAACTTGTTTATTAGCAGCTCAGTCTATGGTATTCTTGTTAGAGCAATCCAAATGGGCTAAGAACCAAGGTATGTACGAAATTTTAAGATTGCTATTTAGATAATTTGGTGTCAATTTTTGGATGCAGAAAATGTACTAAAATTTTATTAAATAACAAACAGAATTCTAAAACGGCTCCTAAAGCACATAGGCCTGCATGTACACACACATTTTTGCAGTTATTCAATCAAACAGACATCTAGGCACTGTTGTAAAGTGTTTTTGCAGATGCAATTAAGGGCCACTAGTCAGCTGACCCTAGGTTATGGAGATCTTCCAGGTGGGGCAGATTTAATCAAGTGATCGCTTTAAAAGCTGACCTTTTTCTCTGACTAGTTACAGAAGATGAAATCAGAGATATAAAGCATGGGAAAGATTTGATACATGTTTATAAATTGAAGATGGTGAAGGCTGTTTGGCAACGAATTTGGGCTGCTTCTAGGGGTGAAGAGTTGTCTTGGTTGATATAAAACAAGAAAACAGGACCTCAGGCCTAACAGCAAGAAAGTGAATTCTCTCTTCTCCAAGAGTGAGTGTGGAATTGAATTTTCCTTAGATTTTCCCCTGACAAGAACTCAGCTTGGCTATACCTTTACTTTGATTTTCTGAGCAGGGAACCTTGAAACCTCGACATGATATTTTGGACTTCTGACCTATAGAACAGTAAGTTAATAACTCGTTTGGTTATAAGTCTCTAAGTTGTGGAAATTTGTTACATGGCAGTAAAAACTAACATAGTATTTAACTGGAAATAATTACCATTTCATTTCCCTTTTTTAGGATTAGGTATTAAATAACATCATGATATTTATGTATTATAGTTTACTAATTAAGAGCAAATGAGGGAAATCGGACAGATTTTGTTTTTCAACTTGTTCTTCAGGGCAGTATATTGGCATTTTGTGCTCCTGGGAAATCTATTTTAATGGAATAACCTTGCTACCAATCCTGAAATTCATATATTTCAGTCAAACCTTAATGTATAGGCTCAAAATATTTGATTGTTTATTCCTTAGAGAAGGATTATGCTATCAGAACAGAAAATATTCTCCCTATCAGTTCTAAATATAACTAAAGAACTTCACTATTTTCATGCCTGTGACAACATCAATCTCATTAACTACTGCAACTTACCTTGCTAGAGTGCATAACATTGATTATTCTGCCAGGATCTGTGTTGGTGACATTGACAGCCGTTACTCATGATGACTGATATGAGTCATAAAGCTGTGACTGATGAAGAGCTCCACCAGAAAGTTCCTGCATGGATCCATAAAGCCTGTACTTATTGCCAAACACATTTTTGATTTAAATTTAGAGATGATTCATTTGAATTAGTGCATAACTCCAGTGACTCTCAGAAAAGAACACGAGCATGGAAAAGTACAGCTCTGTCTATAATTTTTTTGAGGTAACATTGGTTTACAACACTGTATATGATTTAGAGGTATAGATAACCCCCCTCAAATAGCTTTACTATTCCACACCCACCACCAAGACGGCATAATCCTCCACCATAGTCCATTGTGCTTCCTCTCCACTTTGTTTTTCTCCCCTCCTCTACACTCCTCTGATAGCCTCAGTTCTACAGTCAGATAGTCTCAATCAAAGCAGCCTCTAATGAGTAGAAATCATTTTCAGGATCATGAAGTTTTGGTTTCCTGGGCTAAGTTTTACAGCAAATTGCTTTGTGACCTTCAAGAAGTTTTTAAGTTTCTTTTCTCCTTCTAAAGTAGTAACAACACAATTAGAATATCTGAAGTTCTCTCTTGAGTGTCTGGAAATTAATTTTTTAAAACAGTTTGGAGAGACTCCAGAGTTGGGACAGAAGCTAAATCATCACAAATAACATGATTAACAGCTCACCAAGTATTTTACCTATAGAATTAACTTAGGGCTGAAAAAGAGAACTCTTGCCAATAAAAGATGAAGGTATTTCTTGCAGTGATGAGAATAAAGGTATGTAAGTAGCAAGAGGTTGATAGAAATTTCATAGCCCATTTAACAATTTTAGAAAACATATATTATAAAAGATTTTGAGCATGTTTCAAGCAGAGGAATCACATTACGAAATTTAAGCACCAATAAACTAGCTTCAATAACTATCAACTAATTTCAAATCTTGTTGGATGTATGTCATCAGCACAGATTATTTTGAAGAAAATCCCTACATTATTTCAGAGTACAAATATTCAGATAAAGTATGGTGAGTTCAAATGCATTTCCAAACTACAAAATATATTTATTAATCATTAGTAACTTGAATCAATACAAATGAATAAAACAGTAAAAACAAAATTATTTAAAAGACTATAGAACCAAGAGGCTCTGTTGGAATGTTAGAAATATAAAAGGCAGTGCTGAAGATATTATCATGTTACAATGTAGGATTGTATAAGGGACAATATTAAAGAAACGGCAAACTTTCATGGCAAGAAATAATGTCTGTCCCAACTATTGCAGGAGAAAATGCAGTGCTTTTAGTAAATTTTAACTGAGACTTTTAATGACTTTACAATTTAATTTTAGATTTTCCTGAGTCATATACCCCTTTGCTTGAATGTCTCTTACCTAATTTAACAATTCTAACCTATAGCACTTTTAGAATCATCATTGTCTTAAATGCACCTCAGGTATGTAGACAGGAGGAGCTGCCTACTGCCTAAATTGAAAGTAGAAATCAAAATCAACAAACAACTATGAACCAGAGACACTCTATGTGGGGTGGGGGGTGGGGAAAGGAGGGATTGGAGTCAAAATAAGGGGGCTGCAAATGTATGGGGAATATAAAAATAAAATTAAAATTAAAAAAAGAATAACTGCACATGGACAATCACCATTGTCATAATGGACATTCAACCCAAGGTAATTGATATTTTCACAGCAATCCAATTAAAATCTCAATGGCATTCTCCCATACAATGGGACAAGTATTACTGAAACTCACATGAAAACACAAAGCCCCTGAAAAGACTAATTTCGTAGCACATTTTTTTCATAGCACATTTTTTCATAGCACATTTTAGGATGCTTTTATACCTGTAATAGGATGTATATGGCTATAGCTTTTATTTTTTATTTTAGTTTTTAAAAAGATTTATTTATTTTTATACAAAAACTGGGGTACAGGCCAGAGGTGTGGGGTGGGGTGAGAGAATGCATGAGAGACAAGGTGGGGAGCAGAACAGGAGGATCTACTGAAATACACTGCTGAGGGGAGTAGCAGGCGAGACAGGAGAGGTCTGCTGTGCCATGTGGGTAGCTCCCTGGCTGGCTGGGAATCAAACCCATGCTGCAGAGGCTGTGGACAGCTTCACAGCACTGCGGTCAACCTGCTGCGCCATGGTGGAGGCCTGGCTATAGCTTTTAAATTGGAAAATGTAACTTGAAAAATTAGTTACTTTTTTTTTTTTTGCATTTATATATGCTCTTTCTACTTTGAGGTCAGTTCTTACGAATACAAGAAAATTTTTTAAGATTTCCAAAGTATGAACTTAAAGCAATGGAAAATACTTAGGATTTGTGTGGAAAGACCATTGCAGAGGAGCCTGCTATCTCATGAAATAAATGTCAAAATAACATTTAAATTAGAAGACTGATAATGGTTAAGATTGAGCTGGATAAATCATATGAAATGGGAATCTAATGCACATAGGTATTGAAATCAAACTTTAGTTTTCTATAACGATGCCACTTACTGCATGGGATGGAGCTAAAATCGCTGACCTGTAATCTCTCCTGTAGGTGTGCAGTAGAAGAAGAGCAAAGAATCCAGTGACCTGCATAATTTCAAGTGGACTTCTGAGTAAGTATACCAAAGTATTTTCCTATTTCAAATGCTCTTAGCAGTATGTTTCTAGGTAAGGATTAACTTTACTAAGTAGAACCCAATGGCTTCCTAGAAAATTTCATAAAGACTTAATACTTTAGAGTATAAAATGAACATGTTTTATTGTCTGAACACTTTGGCTTTGAGAAAAGTCCTGAAGTTCATCTATTTTTTGGTCAGTGGTACATGTTCTAGATGGGAAGGAAATACCTAGGAATTATCATTGATGATTCAGACTTGAGATTACTTAGTAAAGCATGCTATTGGGTATGATCTTTGATTAGTATGAATTTCATTTGACAACCCAACAGTAGGCTTTAGTCCATTTTTCTTAGTGGTGGGGCCAGATACATGCATGTATGTGAAAGAATTCAACTTACCCATTCAAGTCATTTAGTGGCTTTAAATGCATTCACTTTCAGATTAACTAAATTTCTTTTCCAATAAACAGCATTTTGGGTCTCATTTTAATCCCAGTTCTTCCTGGAGAACAGTGCTCCCCTGTCCTCTGGTTGTTAAAGCCTCCCCTAAGTTATATGTTCTGCTTTATGTATGGGTAAAAGTATTTGGGTAAAAGTGTGTGCTCCCCTTTCTGTGGTTGATTTAGCTCATGTTCTGATCTCTTTTCTTGTGCAAGAAATGGTAATTCTTACTCTTCCAATTATAGCAACTTGGTTCATAATGGAAAAATAGGAACAATTTTCAGGCCATTGTAGGATATGACATGCATCAAAGACTTGGTGCTTCTTATGCAAAGAATTCAGCCATAAAAATAGGTATAGTAATGCATAAGAAGGCCCCATATATGTAGCAGATATCATGGTTAAACACTTGGCATTTGCTCAGTAAGGAAGAGATAGACTAATCCCCATACTTTTCATGTAAGAAAGTTAGAAATCTATGTAGAGAGGCCAACATATGATATGAACATTTGATATTGCCATCTTTTCTCAGCATTCCAATCAGGGAGTCACCTTTTTTTGATTCTTTTCTTTCAAAAGACTGGAAGCAGATCACATATGTCCAACCTTACCTGAGTACCAGTTCAGGGAAAAAGATACTTGATGGTACAAAGCCAGATTGACATAATATTTATGTTTCCTAGAAACTAATAAAACAATGTAATTGAAATTTAAAACAAAAATAAATAGTATGAGACAAAATTATGCTCAGAATTATCTAGTATTTAAATAAGACACTACAAATCAGTGTGTATGCCTCATAAAAGTGAGTTTTGTTTTGCCATCTTGTCCCACCTCACTTGAGTTCTGGCAATAATTTTCTACTCAGATGTTACTAGATCAAATTTTTATTTCTGCTCTTATGTCCTCGGTGTTTGACCTCTTTGGTTTCTTCTTGGGGATTGCAGGGAGTTTTTGGCTAATCCTCATATTTGTTTAGATCATAAAGTAGGGCCGGACTGTCTTTTGTACAAATTCTTGTAACCGAATTTCACTTTTCTTCTGCAATACATGGATCTTATGGATCGTGCAATTCATTGTGGACTATTTGCTGGAGGAATCACTCCTAGGTATTGCATCTCACTGTGCTTTGACATCTCCCCTCTCCTACTAGCTTTTTTTTGTTGTTGTTCTTTCTGTCAAGCACGCCTTTCTCATACTGTGATCTGTTGTCATTGGGCTTTTCCTTTCTCTTTGTGTTCCTATCTTTTGTAGTAAAAGCTATTTTTACTTTTTGGTTTTATTATTCTACACTTGATGTCTAAAGGTTCTTAAAATCAGAAAGAATCCATTTTTGACAGATCTAAGGAAACCACAGTCCCTGGCTTTAGCATTTGCCTTTAATCTTCTCCTAGCCATTTGAAGTGAGTTATACAAACTCACATTCTTTAAAAACAAATGAATTTAGTTGGAGAAAGTCACTCCATCTTTCCATCTTGTTAGGCTTTTTTTTTTTTTTGACCACTCGTGAAGGTTATGATCTACTTTTTTATTATAATTTTTTGCCTTCAATTCTACTTTCATCTATCTGAAAGCTGATACATTAATTTCTGTGAGACTCAGATGTGACTTTCATTCTCATGTTCAGAATCAGAGAGTAGTTTCTCCATGCAGAAAAGATCCATGCCTGGGGACATGCCATTCAGGACCCTATGTTTGCCTTACACTGACCTTACCCATGCCCTGCCTTCCCTGTGTAACTTCTCCCTCTCTCTTTCACGAGCCTTTCATGAACTTGCTGCATCGCTTGTTCTCCTTTGCACACACAATGCATTGTCTCCAGGGACTTAGATTACTGTATGGGCTTCTCCTTTGGCTGTCTACTCGTCACCTCCTAATGCCCCAGGTCTTAATTTTTCATGATTTATTTTAAACACCATGGTCTCCCTAAACTTGGAACACTCACTGCTACTCTCTCCAAATACCTGATATAAACTGTTCACATCCCCAAATTCAGTGGCACTTACTACCTTTTATCTTGAGCTTAGCGACTTTTATTGATAACACTGACAATCAAACCTGTGTTGCACACAATTTTAGGTCCTAAAGTTTGAGCAGTGGACAGAGCAAACAGAAATGCCTGCCCTCAAGGGACTTGATCTTGTAGTATTAGAGCCTCCTAGGAGAGTTTTCAAATGTTAATTTGTGACTACTCACAGCGTAGATGAAAAGGAAAGATCAAGTCCATTACATTTACATAGTACTCCTAATGTCTTATAAAAGCAAAAATAGTTTCTCAATAAATGCTACTTATTGACTGAAAAAAAATTGTCATAACTCTTGATGCCACTCTATTTTGTTATACTAAGAAATACAGTTTCACTGAAGGCATTGAGCAGTAAAGTGCTGCTTTAGGAGAAATGGGTTAGGAAAGCAGAAACTCATTTGTGAAGATAGTAACAAGAAAGAAGGAAGATAAAAGGGCT
The DNA here is from genome assembly GCF_014898055.3 of Talpa occidentalis. Taxonomy (NCBI): domain Eukaryota; kingdom Metazoa; phylum Chordata; class Mammalia; order Eulipotyphla; family Talpidae; genus Talpa; species Talpa occidentalis. The sequence goes on along the minus strand of NW_023601104.1, from coordinate 45,799,534 downwards.
GCAAAGGTCACCAGGTCAACTGGTGTACAACCTGCCTGAGGTGGTTCTATGAGACTTAATTCAACTCCTCAGCTTCCCTCCGACAAGCAGTGCAGGTGATGACACATCATTATCTTTACCTTGACCTAAGAGGAACTGTGATATCATTTTTTTTTAATTGCCAGATCACCTTTCTTCTTGCCCTGTTACCAAGGAAGACTTTTTTGAATTGTGCTACTTTTGCTTATTTACAACAACATCATGAGAACTTGGTGAGGATTGGGATAAATTTCTCTCCCTTCTGCTTTTCCCTTACAGAGTTCATCAGGATCATTTATTTTTCCAGGTCTTACTCTCAGCTTATTTAATGATAAAAATCAAGATTTCACTTGGTTTAGGATCTCATCCTGTTTCAAAAGTCTCTTCTCCAAATATAATATTTCTGGGAACCTGTGATGAATGCTCCATACATTTTCATTGAAAGATCATTGAGCACATGCTATGTTGTGGGCAGTTTTGTTGTGTCTACTGAATTAACTGTCCTCCGGACCTTGTTGCTCTCACAGGCATCTCTTGTTCTGGTACCATAGTGCCTACTAGGCACTGCTGTTGAGGGCTGTCTTGTCCTTGGGTGTTACCACCATGTTCCTCTCAGGTCCTGCTGTTCTTTTTCACTGGGCACCAAAGACTTTAAAAGTCAATGTCACCGTTTTTGTCACCTCCAATTTAGTTCCACAACTGATGAGCTGGACTTTTCACAGAACCAAAATTTCACATTGTCTTTGGAACAAATGAGGAGAGAGGGCCTCCCCAGTGGTGCAGCAGGTGGAGCGCAGCACTGTGAAGCTGTCCGTAGCCTCTGCAGTGCGGGTTTGATTCCCAGCCAGCCAGGGAGCCACCCACAGGGCTTGGCAGACCTATCCTGTCTCACCCGCTGCTCCCCTCAGCAGTGTTTTCTGTCTGTCTGTCTGTTCTGCTCCCCGCTCTGTCTCTGGTGAATCCTCACACCTCTGGCCTGTACCCCAGCTTTTGTATAAATAAATCTTTAAACAAAATGGGGAGAGAAATATTTCCTCCTTTCTATGTTTTATGCTGTGGCAGGTGAGGAGGAAAAGCTTTTCACTTTTCCAGAATAATTTGGTCTTACTGATCTTTTCCTTTTCTGCTTTTTTCTTTCCTTCCTTCTTTCCCTCCCTCTCCCCTTTCCTCTCACCCCATTTCCTGCCTGCCCTTTCTTCTTTCCTTTCTGCCTCTCTTTATTCTTCTTTTACATTTTTCTTTCCTACCAAATGGGCATGAGTCCCTAAGTGTGAATGAGCAGAGCTTTCGGAGTGTCCCCTCTCTTCTTACAATATAAATTGTTTCCTAGAGATTTTTAATCTCTAGATCAAAGAGATCATAAAAGTCAAAATCAAATGATTCAATAGATTTGCAGAGCTATGTTCTGTGATTTAGTAAAGACTCAAAAAATAAGTACTGAATGAATAAAATATGGAATGTCAGTTTATGTGTAGTCTGAAATCATGGCACAGAATTATTTTGTTGCCTCTTATTTCTCCTAAAATTCTTAGAAGCAAGGGTGTGCTTTCGTTCAACTTTGCATCTGCTAAAGTTCCGCCTAGTATCCTACATGTTTTGGCTAAAATGTATTTTTAAATGATGAACAATGTTTCCAAAAATTGTATATGTTTGCATATGTTTGGAAACAATGTTTCTAAAAATTGCATAAGTAAGATGTGCCTGCAGCTCACATGGGTGGTCTTAGTGTTGCTTATGTATTTTAATTTTTGCTAATGCTTATCTTTAATCTTATGGGATAGATGTTTGTCCTCTGTCATCTTCTAAATTAAAATTTTCTACTTCAACTAATTGTTAGAATTGGATACATTGCAAATCAATCTTTGGTTTATATGATTCCTGTCAGAATGAATACCATTTTTTAAACAAGTGAGAAAAAATTAGCTATTATCATAAAAGTCAGCATAATGAAAAACAGTCACAAGAAGTTACCAATGTTTTAAGAGAAAATAAGTGCATTTCTCCAGGATGTTATGTTAGGTATTGTGATACCCTATGTTTGTTATGATTATTTACATGCTAGAAAAACATATTTTAAATTTTCTCTTACTGTAGCAATAGATCCGTAATACTTCATCTATTAGTGCACGAATCCTGTTAAAGTGGGCTGTGGGAACGGCAATAAAAATGATCTAAAGGAAAGTCAGGAGAAGCTGAAAGAGTTTCCAACTTTGTGAAAAGTCCCAGAAATAGACTGAATTGTTCACCTGGAACTGAACTTAATCTGCCCATTCGGGGCAGCAAAATTTGAGGTTAGGTAGGTATGACAATATGACATGTTTCCTTATAGTCATGGCGTGAATGGATCTTGATGCTACTAGACAGTTTGAGGGCCTTTGCTAGTCTTACCGAAGTAGGGTAAGGTTATAAGAGATCAAAGGTTGTAAATGCATAAGGAAAATTTCTCTGCAGCCTTATGCCTTTTCCAATGATTCTGTAGATACAAATGAGAAATAAAGTATGTGTGATTTGCAGATTCCTTAGAATCGCACTCTCATGTGTGAGTTCCTCAGGCCACATGAAACCACTTTTTCATTCTAACTTCACATTTGTCAACAAATCCTGTTGATTTGACTTCCTTGATATCTTAAAATTTGAGTTCTTTAATCAAAATCACTGTGGTCTAAGTTGCTATCATTTTATCCTCCCTCCCTCTCTCCCTCCCTCCCTCTCTCCCTCTCTTCAAAAATCTTGTTTCCACTGTGTTTATTACTAATATAAAAAAAGTTAAAAACAAAAAAAAAATTCTCAGTTCACCGACAGCTCTCATTCTTTCTTCCTACCCACAAAGCTCCCTTCCCATTTCCTCAGGCCAATTCAAAACTGAACCTGTATATTTCTATTTTCACAGAAAACAGTTAGTGGCAGCGGTGCAGGATAAATTACCATCATTTTCATCTGAATTACTGAAGCAGTCATTAAGTTCATTTCCTTGCATACCTTTTCTCTCCTCCAATTAGTTCTTTGCAGTACTGTCACTGAACTTTTCCTTAGAAAGTCAACCCCATGCATGCAATGCATCCATGGCTTCAATTTCTCTCAGAATAAGGACAATATTCTTTCACATATCCTACACGGTCAACAGAATATCCAATTTGATATAGCTGATGACTCCAAAATCTATAAATCCAGCCCTGCTTTGCTTATAAATTTCTAGACACTTGTCCAATTATCTGAATACCTAAAACTGATTCTCTCTCCTCTTCATAGATTTTGGAGCTTGATAATTTATTTCTTTCAAGGTATTTGACCATTTTGTTTTGGCTCTCTTATAGTATCTCCTTATTGTTATTTTACTATCCTTATTTTCAATATCTTCTAAAATTAAAGTCATTCTCACAAATGATTTTTACACATTTTGTAGGAATGTTTATGGTCGAATACCAACAACCCTTTGCAATAATCTTACTGCAGAAATGATAGACTCTAAAATATGATAAATGAAGATAGTTTTAAGCACTTTTCATTTTCTTTGCATACCTACATTTTCAAAATGTACTATAATAAACATGTTTGGTTTCTATGATGATAATTATAGTAATAAGTCTTTAAAAAGTCAAACTCTAAATTGAATTTAGAGTATTGGCAATAGAATTAAGTGTTAATGCAAACTCTTTGGCAGAAGCAATTGTAAGATCTATAAAAATATGAAAAAAACTTAAAAAGGCACAGAAAAGCACTCTAAGATAGAAGCTGGGCGGGGGAGAGCTTATTCTTAAAAATTCTCAACTCTCGGGCCTCCCTGGTGGCACAAGGGAGGCTGTCAAACTGTGCTATCAAACTGTCACCAGCCACTGCAGCATGAGTTTGATCCCTGGCCCGTGAGGTGACTCACATGGTGCAGCAGACCTCTCCTGTCTCCCCTGCTGCTCCCTTCAGCAGCGTATTTCAGTAGATACACATGTTCTGCTTCCCACTCTGTCTCTGGTGAATCCTCTCACCCCCCTGCATTCTGGCCTAGACCCCAATTCTTATATACATAAATAAATAAAAATAAATCTTAAAAAATTTTCAGCTGTACAAGATAAAAATTGAAAGTCTGTAGTTGCTTTTTTCGTGTGTTCTCTTCAACCACTATGTCTATGGCAGCAAAAATCTATAGGCTTACTTATTGATGGAGAGGCCAACAGGGAAAAACCAACCCAACAAAACAAAACAATCTACTCAGGTTTGGAAGGATCTGGAAAATTTAAGAGGGAAAGCTTATGAAAGAACTACACAATGGATAAGACTCAAAATAGTACAAATTGCCTAACTCTCTGACAGCTGAAGTATATATCCAGGGAAGAACCTAGAGAGACTGTTGTCCAAACAGGTAGAGGTCAGAGAGGAAACTAGCCATAAAGGATGAGATTTATGAGTTTGCTGCTATTTCAATTTAATATAGTCCCCAAACTGTCCACAGCTTGTTGGCCGGCAACTGAAGTCTTACTTACTTAAGACACTAGACGACAGAATCCGAAGCTCAAAAAGCAGATGAAACTTAAGGGGAGAATTCTCCCAAACAGTGCAATCCTAGAAAGGGTAAGCCCCCAAATCTGTGCATATGCTGTGTTGAAACACATGACTGATTGCTCAGCCATGAAGCTGCAGGGCTCCAGGCTAAGACATGCAGTATTAGGGAGCTGTAAAACTCAAGCACAAGTATCAGTTGTTGCAAAATGCAAGGTATGGGTAACTTATACCTTGAGTGTGGTGAGGGTAATTGGCTGCAAGAACAGTGACGATATAACACAGAAAGGAAGAGACAAACAAACAAACCAAAAAATGGCTGCTGTTTTAAAATTTATTCTTTCCTATTCTTTCAGATTTGTGGTTCAGTTTGGGTTATTTCTATTGATCTGCTTTCAAACTCACTGAATTATTCATCTGATTAGTCAAGTCTGTTGATAACCTGTCAAAGACATTGTTCATTTTGGTTTCCATTTCAAGGATTTATTTCTTGTAGTTTCCTCTTTCTGCTGAAAATTTCCAACAAATTATTAATGTTATTTATATTTTCCACTGGTATATTTTACATATCATAGTTATTTTAATTTTTCTGTGTAATAGTTCTTATATATAGAAAGTCTTGTTTTGTTGATTGTTTCATCTCTTGAAAGTAAAAATTTTGCTTCCTTTTATGTCTCTAATTTTTTTGTTGAAGGTTGACATATTGTATAGGATATTATGCCTGAAGATGGACACACATTTCCTTTTGCTGGCCTCCTGGTGTGTGTGGGTGGTGAGTCGATTATTTAGGAAGTAAACTGGGTTTGGTCTAAGTGCTTATAAACAATCTGTATCATATGTTTCAATTTCCTTTACCATTGCCTTTACTTAAGGTGGAACTGGTTTGCCACAGTTTTTTTTTTTTTTTTCCCTCAATATTTGTCTTTTTCTCACTTCAGGTCTTCTCCTTGAACTTGTAACATCATAGTATTTTTCTCTCTTTGCCACTTTTAATAAAAAATTGCTGTCACTTGATGCTTACTAGTCTGGTGGTGAGGGCAGGAGAAGGAAGACTTCCTTATTGTCTTGGTTCATCATCAGCCTTAGGTGGATGCTGCATCCCTGGACCCTGGCCAGGGAGGGGGGGGTTTCAGTGATCCTCTCCTCCCCCCCCATTATAGATTTTGATCCACAATTAATTTTTCTTTTCCTCATGTTCCTTTGACTTAGATACACCAGTGCTATAATGAGCCCTAAAGGGAAACAAAATTTGCTGCTTTCACCCAGCATTTAAGGGTTTTGTTTCATAAAAGAGATGGTGTGTGTGTGTGTGTGTGTGTGTGATCAAAATAGAATTTCATGCACTTTTCAATAATTTTGACATGTTTGGGGTATAGTTTATTATGAAGATAATTCCATTTTTCAATATATTAATGTCTTGCTTTTTATTTTTTTCAGTTCATCTGATAGTCATGGGATATACTAAAATGTTGCCTGTTAGGGTGTATTATGAAAAATAGAGCTGCCATATATATTCTTGTGTGAGTTTTGGTGAACATGTATATTTTGTTTCTGTTGGGTATGTTTATATATATGAGATAAATTGATAAACCATGAGTTATGCATATTATTAGTTTTAAGAGATCTTGCTTAACCATTTTCAGAGTCATTATAGCTATACACATTCTCACTAACAATACAATCAAGTTTCAGTTCTTCCAAATCCTTTCTACTATTTGGTATTTTCTCTCTCTCCCTTTTTTTTGGTTTAGCCATTCTGGAGAATATTAAATTGTTATAATGTTAATGTCCCTGTTAGCTTATGAAATTGGGCATCTTATTACCTGTTTATTGGCCATTTATTTATATTCTTTTATGAATATCCTGATCAAGTCCTTTATTTATATTTCTATAATTGATATTTTGTTCATATTTATACTACTAGTTCAGAGTACAAGGGTCAGATAAGAAGTAAATGTATATGTCAACTTATTACAATTCTGTAAGATGGGTAGAGAAAGTGCCTTTTCAGTAAATATGGGAGGTAGGATTATGGACAGCTTTATTTTAATGCCCAGCTTTATCATTTTTAATTGTTGCAAATGCTATACAATGAATATATATATATATATATGTTATACATAGATGTATGTGTGTGTATCAGTATATACATACTGATTATGGTTATATACACATGTACACACATACATATAGCCTTAATTAGTAAAAAGACTTGACAACTAAAAACCAAGTCTTGTGATGAGAAATGTTATTTGCTGATATGTAGTGATAGGTGCACTATGATTGTGATCCATGAATTGACACAATCAGCAAAATGGTAATATCTGGCTCTGGATTTAGAACTTTTAAAATGACAAGAGGAGGAACTAAGTCTGGTTTGTTCAGTACCGTTTCTACAGTATTTGTGATAATGTGGATGGATAATGAATGGGTGAATAAATAAGCGACCCTGAAAAATTCTCTCTCATGATTAATGAAAAATCTCTATATTCATATTTGCTATTAATTTTGTTTATTTTTGGCATATTGCTAAATCATTAGCCCCAAAACTGTGTTGGCTTAATTATAAAGGCTAAATATGTGGATCATGTAATTTTGAGGTGATTAACTGAAGAGATAGTTGTCAACACAGAAAGAAGTGATATTCTTTGTGAGTTTTTCCAACTTTCTATTAAATAGTGTAACATTTTGAAAAGAGACGAGATTGATTTGTACTGACTGATCATCAGTTTTACTTGTTTCATCTCACTATATCCCTATTTTTTTGCCTTCTTTGGAATAGAATTTGCTATGAGTTGTGTTCGATGTCAAGTAGCATTTTAAAATAATAAACTTGGAATGTCAGTTTTACAAAGTATGAAACTCCTTTACATGTTGAAGACAGGACTCATGTAGACTATGATATATTCTTTATGTAGACTTATGATATAAATATTAAACAATTTTAAAGCAAATAGGTATTGCATAATAGGGGCTATGCTTACTAAAATGTGCTTCCCGAAGTCAATTAGAAAACTACTCAAGTTTTCGAACATGTGAAAGCTCTTGAGAAAAACAGTTGGATTCATTACTTACAAGTTATCTAAATGGAACACATACATACCATTCCATCATAACAATTCCATCTGATTTGCACTTGTTAGCCCAGCTTAAAATATAATTCACTAAATAACATGTCTGCAACCCATTGATTGTAGATATTGTGTTATGGAAAATGTAAAACTAACAGTAACTGAAGCTCTTCAGAAGTATGGTAGTCTTTGCAAATTGTTTGGAATTAATTTGTTTTGAGTAAACGGAAATTAGTCTGTTAAATGAAGCTTATAAAAAAAGGATTACAAAGGGGGTAGCCGACCATCTCACCAGGATAGCTTAAAACCCACACATTTGTATGAGTCAGGAGAAGTGGTGTCCTTTAAAAATGATTTTATTTCTTCCAATTGCCTGAGTTTTGTGCCTCCTGATGTGATCCAGAGATCTGGCAAAGTAGAAATATATTTAGAATCTTACTCATTAGAATACTGAACTCATCCATCAGCAGGATTGACAAGGTCTTAGGCAAAGCATTTTGCCTGGCACACAACCTGTACTGTGATTTTCCTGTGGCTATAATGTAGCGCACCTGACAGATGTTAGAGTCGTTTACCACAGCAGGAGGTACTCATAAACACCACGGACAGGCATTCAACATGATAGGGATTATTTTTCTTTTGTCTGCATGAAGTTATATGGCCTATAATCAACAAAGGATTTAGGCATAACTAGCTAAAACATAGGGTGTGATATCATTCATATGCAATATTTCACTTGCTTTTAGAAAGCTTATAAAATGTTTCAGCACTGAGATACTTTTTGACACAGGGGAAAAACATTTTACATCTTTTCTCTCTCATGATCTGAGCTGGTTTAGGAAAGAAAAACATCAAAGGTAACAGTTGCTCAAAAGTTATCACATTTATTTTCTTCATAGTTCCTTAAAGGTATAATGGGCTTCACTAAAGCCATAGCAGTTTTAAATTTAACATGGTGGTGTGGAAGTAGAACAACGGCAAGGACACTATTTTAAACTCCCAATAACAATGTGTCTGAATCAGGAAAAGAAATGCAAAAATAAGTGTACACCATCTGTAGTTTTAAAAATTACACTATATGCCCTACGGGGTGGAGATAGATACTATTAATTTAAATGTCATGTTTGTATAGAATGAAGCACGGCAATTTTAAATTTGGCTTTATTAAAGTTTCTTTTTTAGCTCAAGTTTCTCACTCTGTAAATAGCAATTGGAGGAAATGCTCATTGATAAAGTTTATTTAGGTCCTTTGGGGAGCAGTAACAGGCAGGAGGGCACAATGCCTCCAAAGCAGCATTTTATTGCTTTCACAAATTATTACATAATCAAAATCATCTTACAGTTAACAACTACAAAGGGACTTCAAAAATAGGAAAATTAACAATACCTCAAAGAACAAATAAATACCACCATTGACCCATGGTGCCTCCTGGCATATGTAACACTTATTTTAGCAGTTGTTTTTGTACCCATGAATTTGTTAGAAAGATTCCAGTTTGTGTTTTGCATAGGTCATGACTTTTTTTTTCAGTTTGCTTTGGGGTTTAATGATCTGCCGGATACAGCTGCATGTGCAGATGCAGAAACTATTTCATACTAAGAAACAGCCATGTTTAGCCCTTATGTGCCAAAGGTAAGTCTGCAGATGTTAATGATAACATTCTTTAAGGTTGTGCCCAAACATAATAGCTGGAATTCAAAAATACATGGCAGAAAGGGTGAAAATAGTCAAACAATTTGTTTGTCCAATGTTTTATTTATTCTTTTTGGTAGCAAAGTGACAGTATACGTGCTACTTTCCTAATCCTCATAATCCAGCTGATGACCCATACTAACATTTGATTTTTTGGTCTATTGATGGTGATATTTTGAGGAAGATTTTCTTAGCTCACTTTAGGATTAGATATTCTCTTTGATAGCTACTTGAAAAGTGCTTTTTATTTTTTTGAGGTAACGTTGGTTTACTACATTGTATAGGATTCAGAAGTACAGACTCACACCTCTTCAGATGTGTGCTACTGACCTCCCTGCCTCCCACCACTACCAAGGCACTTGTGTAGTCCACCACAGTCTGTTGTGTTTTTCTCCCCTGTTGCCCTTAACCCCTTCTCCACCCCTACCACCTTTTTCTCAATTTTACAGTCAGATTTCTGGGGTTTGATTTTTGTCTGACCTTTGTTTTGTTTGTTTCTTTATGCTCCCCATATAAGCGAAACTGTCTGGTATTTGTTTCTCCTTCTGGCTTATTTCTCTTGGCATTATTACCTCCAGTGCTATCCTTGTTGTTGCAAAAAGCAAGAGTTCATTTTTTTTTTTGAACAGTTGAGTAGCATTCCATCATGTAAGGACATCTTCTTAAGCTACTCATCTTTTGTTGGGTACACAGGTTGTTTCCATAACTTGGCTATTGTATATAGTGTTGCCGTGAACATAGCTGTGCATATAGCCCTTTGAATTAGTCTTTTTGCATTCTTCAGATAGATACCTAGTCCATTTAACAACTGCCTCCTTCTCTCTCTGGTTTGGTTTTCATTTTAAACAAGTTCATAGAGAACAGGAGAGATCATAGCTTTGACATGATTTAAATAAGATCTACAATGGATGCTGAATATATGCTAATCCTCTCAACTGGAAAGATTAAGATTTAAGCTGAGTTTCCATTTGCTAAGGGGAGCCTTACCTGAACTTTCTGACTAGCTGAGGTTCTCCTATTACCTGCTTTAAAGCACCATGTAGCACTTCTTTCTAGTGACTGTCACCACTGAAGTTTTACTTTTTGTGTTCTTTGATTAATCTGTCTCTCACTAGACTCCAAGCTCCTGAGCTATATAGATTGTGTCTGTCTCTTTCTCATTCTCATATTCTTGGTGCCTAGGATATAGAGGGGACTCAATAAATGGTTGTCTGTTCAAACAAATGTGCTTTATATATATATATATATATATATATATATAAGATTTATTTATTTATACATACAAGAGCTGGGGTACAGGCCAGAGATGCAGGGGTGAGAGGATTCACCAGAGACAGAGTGGGGAACAGAACAGGCAGACTGACTGAAATACACTGCTGAGGGGAGCAGTGGGCGAGTCAGGAGAGGCTCCTGTGCCCTGTGGGTTGCTCCCTGGCCAGCCGGGGATCGAACTTGTGCTGCAGAGGCTGCAGATTGTTTCATAGTGCGGTGCTTAGCCTCATGTGCCACCTGGGAGGCTGAATGTACTTTATAAAGCACTACATTTTATTTTTTATACAGTTTTATAACATATATTTTTGAAATATTGTTAAAATGTATACTACTGTTCTAGCATTTTGTTTTGAGATTTTGGCACATCTGGCATAATTGTGATTTTGTCAGATGGATACATGACACCCCTTCCCTCCCTATTACAACCTCGATGCTTATCTTTCTCCCTATAATATTGAAATAAGTAAAACTTTATAACTGTTTAGCCTGAATTGACAGTGATGTCCTTAAGTAGGTCATGGTATCTTTGATGTCCTTGAGGGATTTCTGGAAAGAGGAAGTTCCTCAGTGAGAGACAAGGTCATTTCAAACCCTCACTCTTGTTCACACACTGCAGTACATCAGTTTATCCACACCCAGATAAGAGCACTTATGGGTTATATTCTGTCCTTCTAAATAAGCGAATCCTTACAAAATTGGCAAGGACCATAAAAATTTCCTGAAAAAAAAAAAAAAAACAACCTCTATATTAAAGATAATACTATTATTGTAAGGAGAAGCAAATAAGAAAAAACAAAGCTAACACTTACTGTATGAGCTCTTTTTTTTCTCTCAGTCATGACATGTGAAGTAGTAGACAAGATAGTAAATCCACATTTAGAATTTCTCAAGTGCAAAAACAAATTACATATAGTGTTCTATATATTTTTTAAAGATTTATTTATGCATACAAGAACTGGGGTGTTTGCCAGAGGTGTGGGGTGTGAGAGGATTCACCAGAGAGTAGGGAGCAGAACAGGCAGATCCACTGAAATACCCTGCTGAGGGGAGCAGTGGGAGAGACAGGAGAGGTCTGCTGTGCCATGTGAGTCAGCTCCTTGGCCAGGGATGGAACTCGTGCTGGTGATAGCTTGATAATGCTTTGTTGTCAACCCCTGCACCACCAGGGAGGCCCCTACATATAGTGTTCTTAATAAACCCTACTGTGTATATGATTTGTGCTTCATTAACTATTAACTCTTGACAGCAATATTTGTATAATTTATAAATGCATATTTTTTCACAGATGGTATGCATGCTAGTAAAGATATATTTATGAATCACTTAGGTTTATGAATTAATCATTGAGGATTCAGTTTAGACATTTTGTTATCCAGAAAACATGTTGAGCTCACCCAAGTGCTCCTTTTCCTATGTTCTCTTGGAAACTTGTAATTAATTAGGCAGAGTCCTTCACACACTCTGTGCTCACACCCTATCTTGTACTTCCCTTAGCATAGCTCACGTCATAGTCATAGAACTTCAGGCTACGTGACAGCAAGGCAGGGTCTAGTTCTGTTTTGTAACCGTGTATCTCTTGGAGCCTGGTAGAATTCTTATCATATGCTTGTTCCTCTCATCCCATTTCAATCAGTCCCATTTTGTTTGACTCAGAGATTCATAGATTATCTCGCCATTTCTCTTTTCCTCACCATTCCTCATCTAGTCCTGATCATTCTCTCTTATCTTGGCTTTTGCAACTGTCTACTGCAAGAACTCCAGTTTCCTTGCTTGGCTCTCTCCATTCTGTCCTCAACATGAAATCAGAGTGATCTTTCAAAAATGAGAACTAAATGATGTCACAGGTCTGCATGACACATCTCCAGCACTGATAGATGACATTACAAGGCCACTTCCTTACTTCTCTAGCATTGATTCTCACCACACCTCTCTGTTCCCTTCACAATGATTCAGCTCTCAAATTGCTGTCATCTGATTGGAATTGTAGCACTATTATTTTTTAATTTAAGTCTTAATTTTAAATGTCACTTCCTTTGGAAGTTGCACCGATTCTCACCCCTTTGCCAAATCTGGGTTAGATTCACCTTGTCAGCACCCACACCCCATCTTGTACCTCCCCTAGCATAGCACACATCATGGAACTTCATGCTACAGGACAGCAAGGCAGGGTCTAGTTCTGTTTTGCAACTAACTGTGTATCTCTTGGAGCCTGGTAGAATTCCTGTTATGTACTTGGTGCCCTGTGACTAGTTTCTAATGAGCAGTGGATGTTGGATGTTTTATATGGTATTCTGTAAACCTGAGAAGTTCTGATTGTATATGATGACTAGATCATTAAGGATTTGATGTAGACTTTATATTATCTAGGAAACATGTACTTTCATGTAACACATTCAAAATTTTCTAAGATATATACCATTTCCAAATTATGGTCTTACCATCTTTTCCTGACATGTCACAATATATTGAGATCTGAAAAGACCTGAATTTCAGAGATTTTGATTAATGTAAATACAATTTCTTTGAATTATATTAACTGATGAGTATTATAGTGTTTTAAAAGTAGATCCTTCTTGAATTAGTTGTAATCAACTAGAATGTAATTAGTTGTAGCAACTAAGAACTGTAAAAAACTCATTATTTTTCATCTAAAGAATAATATGGAAGTCACACTATATGGCTTCCAAGCTTTAGTATAAGCCTCCTGGAATATTTCTGTTATTGAAAAACCTGAAATGAAAGACAACTTGAACAGACATGGAAGTCAGCTCAGCCACCTCAACTTGCCTAACACTCCAACGAGGTTCCTGCTGTGTGAGTGAACCAATTATACTGTCCTGCTCCACCTATCTTGCTAACAGTGAGTGGGCCCACAGGTACCACAAGAGAGACCGCTTAGTTGACCCACAAAACTGGGAGGAAATCAGGATTTTTTTTACAGATTTATTTATTTATTTATTTATTTATTTATTTATTTATTTATTTATTTATTTATTTATTTATACAAGCACTGAGTCCAGTCAGAAGCGCGGGAGGGTGAGAGAATTCACCAGAGCCAGAGTGGGGAACAGAACAAGCAGAATGGCAAAATACACTGCTGAGGGGAGCAGTGGCATGGCAGGAGAGGTCTGTCGTGCCATATGGGACCCTCGCCTGCAGCCAGGGAACGAACCGATGCTGCAGAGACTGCGGGCAGCTTCACAGCCCAGTGCTCAACTGCTGCACCACCAGGGGAGGCCCAGGAATTGTTGTTTTAAGGTCCTGTTTGGGGTGGTTACAGAGCAGTAGATCCCTGATAAACCCCAATAGGTGATTTTATTAGGATGTAGAAGAACCAAGGCCAAGTGTTACCCATGAGAAATATATATGTACACTTTATCTCAACAGACTTTGGGATGCAGGCTGCTTTCCATGTAACTACCATTTCCTCCAGATGATCTGTCGACATCTTCCCTTTGGGATTTTTCCAGTGGGAGTTAGACACTGGTCAGTCATATCCTTCTAAGGAAAGAGGTGCATATCAATCTCTTGAGAGTTCCTGCAGAAACTTTTCTTACTCAATTTTGGCTTAAGAAGTAATTACCCATGTCTCCTACTTAGCTAAAGAAATTCTCTTCCAATTTGTTTTTCTTTTCATGTAGATAAAATGATGGTATTATCAATATATATGTAACTTTTTTTTTTTTAATAGAGGCATGCTTTATTTATTTATTTGTTTTGTTTGTTTGTTTATACATGCACTGGGTACAGTCAGAAGCACGGGAGGGTGAGAGAATTCACCAGAGCCAGAGCGGGGTGCAGAGCAGGCAGAAGGACTGAAGTACACTGCTGAGGGGAGCAGCGGGCGGCAGGAGAGGTCTGCGCGCCATGTGGGACCCTCCTCTGGTGGCCGGGGAGCAGCCGGGGATCGAACTGGCGCCTCGGGCGCGGGCAGCTTCGCAACCCAGCGCTCAACCGCTGCGCCACCAGGGAGGCCCTATATATGTAACTTTTGACTACTGGTCTACAATCCTAATCTACAGCCTTGAAATCTAAGAAGCTCTTAAAAAGAATGGGTTTGACTAGTCTATCTGACTGTCTGTGTATCTATGTATCTATGTATCTATGTATCTATCTATCTATCTATCTATCTCTCTGGTTATTTAGCTATCTATCTTGAATATTTATTTGGCAGCAATTCTTGGCTGCCAAAGTAATGGCATGAGGCTATTTATAATCTTTATTAATTTTTTATCCCACTTAGTGGGAATATGCATATGTTTGGTTGTAAAATATTGATGTATACTATCCATTGAGGGTGTTATACAAATACAGTATCCTATCTAAAATAAAAAAAAATATTTGTTATGTTATGTAATACATTCTTGAAGCTTGTCTTTACATGTCAACTTAATTGGATCATGGGATATACTGATATTTTCACTAAACATTTCTGAATGTGTCTGTGAGGATATTTCTTGGGTGAGATTAACATTTGAATCATAGAGTAAATAAGACAGTTTCCTGTATGTGTGTGGGGGTAGTCAACTGGGCCTGAATAGAACAAAAAAAGTGGGGGAAAAGAGAATTTGTTCAGTCTGCTCGACTACTTGAGCTGAACATGGGTGTTTACCGGCACTTGGGCTGGCCTTCAAGCATTGGCTCCCTGGTCCTTAAGTCTTCATACTTGAAGTGAAATTGTGAAGTCACTGGCTTTCCTGGGCCTCTAGCTTATAGACAGCAGATTATGGGCTTTCTCAGACTATAATTGTATGAGCCAATTCCATATAATAAATCTCTCTCCTCTTCTACCTCTGTCTCTTCACTCACACACACACACACACACACACACACACAGTTTCACTGCAGAATCCTCACTAATACAACATATCTCAGAAAACAAAGACTTGCTACATTCCCACAGAAGGTCCCTTTTTTCTTTGAATATTTATAAGTTTCCAATAACTTGTCTCATCACTTTGTTCAAGACGCTCATTTGCACATTATAGTACATATAGATTAACATTTTTCTTCAAGTTATTAGAATTAGATTTAATTATTTTTATTTATTTATTTTTTTAAGATTTATTTTTATTTATTTTATTTATTTATACAAGCACTGGGTACAGTCAGAAGCGCAGGAGGTGAGAGAATTCACCAGAGCCAGAGCGGGGAGCAGAACAGGCAGAAGGACCAAAGTACACTGCTGAGGGGAGCAGCGGGTGGCAGGAGAGGTCTGCGTGCCATGTGGGACCCTCCTCCGGTGGCCGGGGAGCAGCCGGGGATCGAACCAGCGCTTCAGTTGCTGCTGGCAGCTTCTCAACCCAGCGCTCAACCGCTGTGCCACCGGGGAGGCCCTAATTATTTTTACACACATTACTAAGCATAAAGCAGGATACAAAACCACCAATTGTATTAGACAATGTGAGGGCATGATTTATTTTCTCAAATTACCTTCTTTTAGTACCAAAAAATTTACTTGTATCTCCTTTCCATCTTAGTCTGTTTTTTTTTTTCTTCTCACAGATGTTAAATAAAAAGCTTCAAGTAGATTATTCAGTTCCCTTACTTTGTGGTGGAACTAAGTCCATAGACTCAAATTACTCAAAAGACTTTTCTCAGGGGTAGGTGGAGAGGTGTGGTGATAAATAGTGAGGTTGCCCAGGCAAATCTAGGAGTTTTCAGTGGATGACCTCTTTTAATCTGTGTTATGTACTGCAAATCATAATTTCCTTGAAGAAAAAAAAAAATATATAAAGTATATAGATGTTTTAGAATTTTGGCGTAATTTATAGAATTTTAAAGCTGTTATCCTAACTTTTAGCATCAGGTACAATGATTAACATTTATTTTATGAACTCAATTTCTATGTATTCTTTTACTAGCTATTATTATAATATTAATTAATAATAAATCCACATATTATCACTTCTCACTGAACTTAGGAAAATTTTACCAGAACATTTCCACATCTTTTCCATGAAAACATTGCCTATATGACCCCCCTCCCCTTTACACTATGAAGTGTTTGGGGCAGCACTTCACATTAAACTTAAAAAAATGCCCTTCATACATAACAGATGTTTGATATTTATTAGAAAACAATAATCTATATCCTGAGGTGCTCTCTTAGTTCCACCTGGAGAACAATGTTTTACCACAATTCACTTTGCCCTACCTAATTAGGTTTACAGCCAACACTACCATCTACCTTATTTATTTTTTAATAGTCTTTTCATTTTAAATAGAGCTCTGCAGTTTCCAGTTTGCAGTGATTTTGTATGTACTATCTCATTTGACCCCCACCTCTATGAGACAGATAAAGGAAAAGCTAGAAGTCAATGCTTTTAGTATCATTATGTAAATTTCCAAAGCATAGTCTCTTATCCTCTTGTACACAAAAAGTTCCCATTAACTTTACTTTTTTCTTCCAAATCATGAAGTTTGTGGCAAAGAAGTAAGTCATTGAAATGCATTTTATCTTGGTTTATATCTTGGTTTATTAATTTTTCTGCAATTTAAAAAAAAATAGTACCATGGTGTATGTGTCCCTAGTATTTTATCTTTGACTAATAATTGAGTTGAAATAGAAATATAATAGATCAGAAAACATATAATTTCTTTTGAAACAAGTATAATCATTTTGTGAGAATCCTTTAAAAGAGTACGTTTAAAAATCTTTTGGTGGCTAGAAAAATTCTAATACACGCTGTAATTTTCAATCTGACCACAAGATGGCGGCAATGCCCTATGTTTAGCAACAGCTATCCTTTAGGTTGAAAAATTAAACCCATTTGTGTTTCCAGAGCATTCCTACAATCAATGTGAGCTAGTTGGAGATTGCAAATACAGATTTAACGGCCCTTCTTCCAGTCAGAATCCCCCCCCCCACCTTCATCGACATTTGTACCAACAACCTCACAGTTCCCTATAGCTGAAACATTGACAGTATATTAATTTACTTTTTTTTGAAGATGTCTATGATCCTTACCGTCAAGCACATTCTTTTGTTTGTTTGTTTTTAATGTTATATTAATCTCCTTCTCTCTTCTGTTCCTTTCATAAAAATTGCTTTAATTGAGCTTAATGATAACTTCGTTGTTATAGCAACTACCTGGCTTCTAGATTCTAAAATACATTCAAAATGTAACCAGGCGAACACTATCATCAGTGAAGAATTAAGCACTACTTTAATTGTATCAGTGCTTGGATTCAACCCCTTACACTCTTTAAAATCTTTTTGTTTTTTTACCAAGCTTTTCCCATGCATTGTTCTTAATTGATCTTCTCCATCTCAATTAAGATAGGTCTTATTACTGAGCATGCAGTTCATTTATTTTCATGACCATCTTCACACATTCAGTGTTTAGTATGCCATGCATTTCTACCACTTCTTTGCCATTTATCTTTCTTACAAGTTTAATGAAAACATGTCTCCTCATGAAAATACAGCTTACTCCAGAGTAGCTCAATATCACCCAATGTCACTTTCCGGTTTCATTAGAACTAGTTTACTTTACATAGAAATGTCTATATCTGTCTACAAATAGCTGATGTAATATTTTATCCTTTTTGAAAATGATCTTTTTTCATATTTTTAATTTATGTGATTTCATTCTTCAGAGGTATTAACCCTTTAGAAAACAGTTTAATATTTCCATTGATTTCCACTTAATTTCATCCCCAATTGTAGCTATTGTGAACAATATAAGTTATTCAAATTATTTTAATCTATTATGATATGTATCAGAATATGACACAGTCAGCTTTCTATAATACCCTCACATGTAGTGATTGAAATTCAGTAGAATTTTAATTACATAGCTTTTACTTGCTATGTATGAAAGTTGCATATAATCCTGATACCAACTTTTGCCATAATACCAAACTAATTATACTTTTATAATGTGACTTATAGGTATTTGGGATGCAGTAAGAAGCACATTAATATCATAGGGAGACATAGGGCTTTGAAACATTGCTAAATGAGTCCACTACAGAAACTCATATCCAAACTTTCCACAAAGGCCATCCACTTTTTGTCAGAAACATAGAAACAAAATTCTATAGTCTCCTTCAGTTATTATTTCTGTTACATCTCTCTACATATTTTGGGTAGATTTTTATTTTGTTTTGCCCAGGGAAAATGTTTCAACTTATATAACAGTGTGTTAGAATTCTTATAGCACTAGATGTGGTTTTGCAGTATTATAATATCATAGCTGATCCAACACTTGACAAATAGCATGTTCTAATCCTGGGGACATTTTAATTCTTATGATGTATAATATTTCTTCTTTGTTTTTCTCCTTTTGCAATAGCACATTGATGTACCTCTAGTGAATGAAGAGTACAGCATAGGACTTTCTTGATAGGCTGGTTTTATCCTTGAATTTATTATTTTCCCACCCACTTCTTCTCGTCTTCATTTTCTTAACTATACTCAAGTACTTCTCTTTACTGTTCCCTCACATGTATATTTTATAAGTAATTTTAACCCTCTTGTCTAATGAGACTAGTCATGAATCTAAATTTTTTGACATCTAAGCCTAATATTCTGTGGCCATATGGAGGCTTAAATCCTAGAGTTCAAGGTACTGTCTAGATATGATGATAGATACATTGATGGATGCTGATGAGCAAAGGGAATAAGGATCATCTATAATCCATGCTGAAAAAGAAGCAGTCCTCTACATAAAGACCCCACTGGAAAATTAATATCCTCCTGAGAATGACATTTACTAAGAAAAATGGGCTAGTAGTCAGTATATATTGGGCCTCTCTCCTCTCCTCAAACTACAACATGTAAATGAACACCCACCTTCAGACTTTTGATTCTGGCAATGTGGTTGACTAAATAGTCTGAAGACATCTTGCTCCAAAACACTTTAAAATGTATAATTTAGCTTGCAACAAAAGGGATAACAGGGGCTCAAAGTAAAAAAGGACTAAAAACCAAAAGAATAAACTCCTTAGTACAGATTGTCTTGGTGGGAAGTGCCAGTCCCCAGAGTACTGGGTGTTTGGTTGCTGCACTGAGTGAGGAATCAGGAGTTTAGTATTGAAGCAATGACTCCTGGGCCATGACTTGGGTGGAGTCAGCACCTCTGAGTGCTGCCTTCTCCACAGAAGAACTTATTGGAAAAGATTCATCTTATGGGGAAAGAAATCTTTATATTTTTGGAAATAACACAATTCTATATAACTCAAAAATGCAATCATAATAATTAGGTGATATAACTGAAAGCAAAGAAAACACAAATGTTACAGGATATGGCAAATAAATGCTCAGAAAGACATTTATTGTGGAAAGTGTTTGAAGAAATATGAGCATAGTGTCCACATTAGGAAGTTAGAAAGAGAATAACAGAATGGATCCAAAGTAAAAGAAAAGAAGCCAGACGGGGCCTCCCTGGTGGCACAGGGGTTAAAATGCAACCCATGAAGAAATCCGCAGCCACTGCAGCACAAGTTCTGTTCCTGGCCAGCCAGGGAGAAACCCACATGGTGGGACAGACCTCTCCTGTCTCGCCCACTGCTCCCCTCAGCAGTGTACTTCAGTCCATCTGCCTGTTCTATTACCCACTCTGTCTCTGGTGAATCCTCTCACCCCCCTGTGCATCTCTGGCCTGTACCCCAATTCTTGTATAAAAATAAATAAATCTTTAAAAAAAAAAAAAGCCAGACAGGCTAAGAAGGCATGCACACATACACACAAAACCCACATAAATAACCAAAGTGACATAATCACACACAGAGAGACCATTAAAACGTATGGTCATTGCATTGACTATAATTTTGAAAATTTGGATGAAGGGTATGATTTATTAGGAAAAACAACTCCTCAAAAATTGGACAAGAAATAGAAAACATGAAAAGGTCTCTACCTACTTATTAATCGAGACACATATAAAACATTTGCTACTAAATAATAATTGTATTCTCCCCCAGCTAGCAAACAAACTGGTTCTATTAAATATGCAAGTAACAAACGATTCTAATATTTGCCATACATAGAGATAGACTTTCAGAGACCAGGAGAACCAAGAAGATTGTCTAGCTCTTTTAATGGAACAACTTAATCAAAGTAAAACAACAATATGTCAGTCATACTACTACATCAATTTAGAAGCTAACATTCACAAGCCAATTAACAACCAAAATCCAAAATGCTTAAAATATGCATAGGTAAGTTAAATTAGGCTCATATAAGTTTGTCCTCCAAGAATATAAGGAAGATATACAATTGCAAAAGCTATTAATAAAATTCATGACATTTAACAGATTAATGAAGAAAGCTTATCTAATTAAAAAAAAGAAAAGTCAACAAAGTCCATTGCTGTTTATTATTTCTTTTTCAAGAATGTTTTTAGCAAACATTTCCATTTTTTTAAAGATTTATCTATTTATTTATACAAGAACCGGGGTACAGGCCAAATGCACGGGAGGGTGAGAGGATTCACCAGAGACAGAGCGGGGAACAGAACAGGCAGACTGACTGCAATACACTGCTAAGGGGAGCAGCAGGTGAGACAGGAGAGGTCTGCTGTGCCATGTGGGACCCTCGCCAGCTGGCCAGGATGGAACCAGCGCTGTGGAGACTCCGGACAGCTTCACAGCGCGGCACTCAATTGCCTGCGCCACCAGGGGAGGCCCTCATTGTTGTTTATGGTAAAATTACTTCATAAAGTGATAATAGAATAAAACTTAAAGTGTCACATCTCACTGCAGTGGTAAAACATTAAAACTTTGAAAACAATTTGAAAAGCTTGTCCTAGTTTGCATTGTACAGAGTAGTGTAGGAAGAACAGAAATCAGAGTAAATATAAGAATTAAAAAGGAAGAAACATCTTGGAGGGTAAAGGAAAGCCCAAGAAAATTTACAGTTAAATTGCTAAAAAGAATGACAGATTTCATCAGATCTATGATATATAAAGGTGCAGCAAAAAATTATGAAAATGTAATTTTAAAAGAACAGCATTTATTGTACCAACTAAAATATAAAGCAGTTGGAATAAATCTAACAAAAGATGTGCAAGACTTTTATAGAGAAAATTATAAAACTTTATTGAAAGTCATTAAACAATGAAATAAAGGGAACAAGATTTTGTGTGCGAAGAGAGTCAAAATATTGAACTGTAACTATCTGCAAATTTGTGCATAAATTCAAAGCAATATTCCAATAAAAATCTTACCAGCATTTTCATGGAACTTGAGACGATGATAGTAATATTTATGTAGAAGAGAAAAGGGAAAGAAGCTGAGATAGGTATGAAAAGTACATGTTACCAGTCTATTAAAACATTTAAGGTAATAGTAATTAAGACAAATCAGCATCAATAGGGAATGATAAAGATTAATGGATGAAAGGAAATGAATAGAAAGCTCAAATAATACACCGTGTGCGTGTGTTTATGTATTTGAAGTTGATACACGAGAGATGAGACTTTATAAATCAGCAGGGAAGAATGGACACTATAAATTTCCCTTATAAAAAATAGGATCTTTATTTTTCCTAAACAATAACAGCAACAAAAATTCTCTGTTGAATAAAGCCCTAAATAAGAACAAAACTATAGGACTTTGTGAGGAAAACAAAGAAGATACCTCTTTATTTTGGAGTAATGAGCCATTTCATAAATAAGGAACAAAAGCCTAGAACATATGAAACATAGTTCGCAAAGTGCATGACGGCAAGAGTAGTTTGTTTTATTAAAAGACTGGAAAAAGAAAAAAGGGCTGTCAACAGACTAGATGAAAATATTTGTTGTACTAAGAGCTGACAATGGATGTGCCAATGCTTTCTAGGAATCAATAGTAAAATAGTCTCTCCAAAGGGGAATATGAAAGGATATGAGAAAAAAGTTGATATCTCATAGACTTGCAACTTGAGTTATTAAGTGATGACAGCATGGTTATAGTCAGACTTTATGTGATGCTGTCACATTGCATTTCTCTTTCTCCTCCCTCTTTCCATCCTACCCTTCCTTCTCCTCCAATCCTTTCTTCTTTCCTTGATTTCTGTTTTTCTTTCTCCTCTGTCCTGCTTGGCTAACAAAATAATTTTCAAATGTCTATCCGATGCTTTTGCATGTCAAAATTATTGCTAGACCTTGCCATGATTAAGGAAAATGCTGTAAATCTTTCTTTCATGAATTCTGTAAATGCCACATAAATGTAAATATAAATGACATGTGACCAGCAACATATCATTTACAGATTTCTCTGTGTTGCCAGATTCATTATTTTTACTCAGTGTCTCCTCTAATGCAGATTTAAAAAATCTATTTATTGAATAAAAAAAACCATGCAGCAAAAACATGAGATCTTTATATATTTTTTAAAGGCTAGAGCTGATTGTAATTCAGCTAGGAGTCTTTGTGAAGATTACCTCTATTCCTGAAGCTACAATTTTCACAGCAAATGCATTCTTATTCTTAAGAATAATTTATCCAACTTCTGTTATAAATATATTTCTTTTTTTATATGTGTTCCAAGGGCTTAACAAAAGCTTTCATTACCAGTTATTTTATCTAGATTCCAAGCCTTTAATGGGATGCTTGATGCTAATTATTTTACATGAGACTTCCCATATATTAAATTAGGTATTCTGTGTTCACATTTTTCATCTTCACGAAGGTTAGAAAGCTAACTGAATACAACCCTGCTTTGATATTCTTGTGACTTATTAGAATCTATTTACCAAGTGCTGCATTCACTATGCCATTTTGGTATAAGGTCCTTTTGTAATTTATATATTCATGATGGCATTATGAGCAAAGATTTCTTTTTAGTTTTGTTATTAATTATACTAAGTGAAGATAAACACAAATTCACCCTGGAGGCAAACTTGCCTCTGTAGTTTTACTTTTACAACCTGTGGGACATTTCTCTGTGGTTTTCCAGGTTACTTACTAGCACAACATTTAAAACTCTTGTGTGCAAATCAAAACCAGCTTGTTGAGTGGCTATGTGCTTCTTCCTGCCGAGGGTCCTAAAACCAACTTATGGACACATTCCTGTTATTTTCAAGCCCATGTGTGCAAAGTCAGTGTCATAAGTATGTCTCAAAAGTCATCATTTGAAATAGGCAGTGATGAGGAATTTTGCTGAAATACCTCTACTTTTGTTCCAGTCATTTTCCAGACCTCTGGAGCTGGCCATGATTTCCAATCTCTGTTCTGAGAGAAGGTCCATATTCTTGCATTTGCTTTTTCTCAGATACAAAAGCAATGGAAAGAATCATAACAGCCTTGCCCTTCCCTGAGGTTGTAGAGTTCATAGTTGTTATGAGCAACGTGTCTTTAAACAAATCCAATTTATTCCTTAATCTTTTTTATTTCTCATTTTGAATTCATTTAATCGGGGCAGCAATTAGAATTCCTGCTTTGATCTGCGAATCTGAGCTTACAGATAAGAGGCCCATAAGCATGTCCTCTTACGTGGGTACTTCAGGACATTATAATTTGGAGGATGCCATTCTTCTACGTCCCCTTCCCTCCAAGCTGTTTCTAGAAACAGTAGACACCCTCACACTCCTCTTTGGAAACCCCAGTCAACATTTTCTTTAAACTGCAGCCGGAATGGACAGTTCATTCTCAACCCTCTTGGGATTTTTCATAAAGTAATTATATTGCAACCAACAGTGAATCATAGTGTATAGATGGCCAAGTTTAGTTCATTCATCCTCACTCAGGTCACCAATGAATTCCTGTTAACTTTCCAAATTTATTTTGGAATAGCTAATAGAAAATCAGTGCATTTCTGACTCTTGTGGAATATGTATGTGAGTATTTAGATTGATTGTCTAGGTACATTTCCAAATTTGTTTCCCATTGAAACATGCCTCTTGTGCAGAGTTCTTTATGTTGACTACAACACAGAGTTGTAGGTCATCACAAAGTTTTCAAATTTATGATTCTGTTTTCCTTTAAGTCTTTGTGTATACAGCATGCCTAGGATTGGTTAATGGGAGTCATTGAAGATTCCAAGCTGTCTTTTGATCTCTTTGAAGGCAAAACATAATCTATAAATCTGGATTTTATATTTTATTACTGATTTTCCTTCAGAAATTATTTGATTGAATGTGATATGTATCTTCCATCAGATGTGCTTTTTCTCTAGTAAATGTCAGCACATCCTAAGTGACAGGAAGAGCTTTTAAATTTGTTGTGAACATTAGTGGCTTAAAATTTTCAACCATCTTCATATATTTGAGAAATACTTAAATTAAAAAAAAAATCATGTAAGTCAAGACCTAGGCATCCCCACACTTTTAAAAGTGTGATGCTCTGACCCACATCAAAAAGGCTGGAAATATCACCTGTGGGTAAGGATGTGAAGAAAAAGGAGCCTGCCCATTCCTACTAATCTGATGCAGCCTCCATAGAAAATGGTGTGGAGAGTCCTTAAAAAAGAAAAAAAAAGGAAATCCCATATGATCCACCAATACCACTGCTAGCACTTACCCAAAGAAAATGAAAATATTAATATGCAAAGATTTTTGCACTCCTATGATCATAATGGTGTTATTACTATGGCCAAGTCATGCAACCAACCAAAATGCTCACCAACGGATGCATGGATCAGGAAATTGTTGGACTACCACTCAACTATTACAAATGATGAAATAGAGTCTTTTGGAAGAAAATGTATGGATCTTGAGGTGATTATTGTAATGGAAATAAGTCAGAAAATGAAAACAGTTATTGGAAGGCTTCACCTGGTTGTGGGATATAAATAAAGAGAAACTGGTAAAACAACTAGAATAATTCTTGGATTCTGTGAAAAACATGTTGGTTACCATGATGGGGGGAGTAGGAAAGAGGAGATAATGGAAGGAAGGGGATAAGGTGGTGTGGTGGAGATTTGGGGGAGGGTGATTGAGAGGTGTATACATAGGGAGGTGCGAAGCTGTGCTCCCAGCATTATATAATGAAGTAAACACATGGGAAATCAATGACATTTGAGAGGCAAGGATAACCTAAAGGTGAGATTCTCTTCCCTCACTCTCTGAGTATCTGTTAACTACTCTCCATATTTAGAGAGATGATTTTTTCTTGATAAACAGCATTTGATGAAAACCTCAGCTTTGGGGAGTGTAGATGATTAAAAAAGAGATGAATTGCATTGTTTTGTACACTTATTAAATCAGAGCACTTAAGAAAAAATCACCTATGCACTACTGCAAAAGGAAGCTCTTCTACCCCACAAGATGAGGAGTGGGTGGGGCCTTGATGAGTGGCATGGGTGCCACCGGCAACTAATGTGCTGCTTCCTACATCGGAGATGGAAAGCATTGCCATTCTGTGGCATCACTCAGCAGGTGCAAATGAAGTATGAAATGAAAAATCCCAGCCCACACAATGCACATAGAAAAAACAGATAACACTTTGTAGATGCCTCCGTGCCAGACTGTTTACTGTCAAAGACAACTCAGCTCCAGCGAGACCAGTGCCCAGAGTCTCTCCCACTCTGACACCTGCTAGAGAAATTGTGTTTCACCCTGTGCTGCTTGGGTTTGTTGATATCTCTGCAGGCCCCTCAAGAAGAAAACCAACAGAAGTGTTTAGGGTCAGATTACTTTTTTAACAGGAATGAGTGGGGTTAAGCTGGGGTGGGTACTTTTTGGAGATGTGGGTGATTCTCACAGTGGATATTGAAGTGATTCTAAAACTAGGTTTCACATTGAATTCTGATGGCTTTCTTAACTTGTGAGAAATATAATAGATTGCATTTTTGCTCATTTCATTGTTTGAAGGTTGGTAGGGAGCCAACTACTCATCGTTTGAAATTGGAAGTAAGGGTAAGTTAAAATGCTTGCAGAATAAAATTCTTAATTTATATAATTTAGTATCAGCATGCTTTTAGAACATTTTGTATATTTATTTTCTGGTATATCTAGTCTATTTATCTTATCAGTCAGACCTAATAATTAGTCATCAAAAATACAGACACTAAATTCCAGGGTAGAATCTGGATCTTCATTAGAGTAAACTGAAGGAGAAAAGGTCTCCAGGTACATAGAGTCCATAGTCTTTGAAATCTGAATAGTAAATACCAAAATAATGAGTAGCAGGGAATATATATGTAGAAAAATTTGAATGATTTTGACAATGAGGAGGGGATAGAGGAGACAAAAATATAAAAGCCAATCTGTTTTAATCAAAATAAGAACTATAGTTTAAAAATCAATACTATCATATTAAAATGGAAATGTCCCTATGAAATGAGTTAAAGAAAATATCAAAACAGATGCAGCAAGTGAGTGGATGCTGAAGTGTTAGGCCTCCACATTGAGAGAGGCTCTAGCTTCTCTCCAGCTGAGTTTCCTAATCTTTATGAGAGAATAATAGCAATAAAAGTATTATTTTTAATATCTGTCAAGGTAGTTTAGGGACTAAGGAAAATATAGTGAGGTGCCCAGCTCATAGTAAGTACCTGGATACAAGCAAATGCAACAACAAAGCAGTGGCAACCAGACTGGACAGTGTTAGGAGACGGCCGGGGTCTGTCTGCCCCTCACCTGGGCTGATCTGGGTTCCCAGGCTGCCCCAAGGGGATGGTGTTCTGGGACACACTGTTGTAACTAATTGTTATAGCCTAGGTGGCTTATAGACAACAGAACTTGATTTCTCATAGTCCTGGAGGGTGGACTGCTGAGACCAGTGGGCTCGCTTCTGGGTTCTGGCTGCCAGTGTCTCGGTGTCTTCACGTGGCACAGGGGAGCAGGCGGCAGGAACAACCTCTTTCAGCACTCCTCATCTGGACTCTAATCCCATCCTTGAGGGCTTCATCTTCATGATTTGGACCTCATGTAATCATACTCACCTTCCAAAGCCCCCCTCCTATTCAACATAGATTTTAGTTCATAACAGATAATTGCCCCCAACCTCACTTTTATCACTTTCTTTTTCTTTTTTTTAAAGATTTATTTATTTATTTATTCATACAAGAGCTGGGGTACAGGCCAGAGGTGAGGGGGCGGTGAAAGGATTCACCAGAGATAATGTGGGGAACAGAGCAGGCAGATTGACTGAAGTACACTGCTGAGGGGAGCAGTGGGTGAGTCAGGAGAGGTCTGCTGTGCCATGTGGGTTGCTGCCTGGCTGGCCAGGAATCGAACTTGTGCTGCAGTGGCTGCGGACAGCTTCATAGGTGGCATCTTAACCCTTGAGCCATCAGGGAGGCCCCTCTGCCTCCACCAAAGCATCTATAGTCCTCCACCATACTCTGTTGTGCTCTCCCACCCTAAAATATTTTGAAGTCTTTTAAAAATAGTATAACAAGTCATTCTATAATTTTATACATTTCAGTATATATAGATAAGTATTTTATTTTCTGTATTGAAACTAGTTTATTTCCTTTAGGGTATGTGATTATAAGAGTTCTTCTTACTTTCTTCTTTCTTGTATTCCTTTAGAAAACCACTTTCTTTATTTCTACTTCTGAGGCTAGATGCCGCTGAAGCCTCTAGGAATTTGCTGTCTTTGTTACTGACTCATTCAGTCACATCACCCGGACCCAACAGTTAATGATCACATTGGATTCCTGACTCCTACCTTTATATCTTCAGGCCTGAGTCATGCTTCAATCCCATCTTTCAAATATTTTTGGAAGAAATCCAGGTAAATGACCTGAGACCACCTCAGTTTCATATGTTCCAAAGTGACCCCATTATCTCTTTGCATGTCCAAAGGGCTCTCTCAATTTGTCATTAGTTTAACACATCTTGAAACCATGCTTTGTTTCTTCCTTCCTTTAAATTTTCATAAAGTTTCCCAGTAAAATGGAGATTATTTTTCTCCTCCTTTCTCGATACTTCAGGCTGAAGGGATGACATGCCACGACAAACTCTGCCCTCTGTGCTCCTTGGCGTTGTCATTATCAGGTACAAAATTTCCTGTGACTTTCATGGCAGTTCATCATGTGGCTGCTTCCCTGCACTTATTTCTATATTGTCTTGCCACAAAAGTCTTTCGCAAAAATTGAGATCATTCGCATCAAGAATTTTTATAAAATTTTTAATAAAATTCTGTACAGTAGATGGTATTCTTTATAATAATCCACGGCCTTGCTAGGGATTCCTGTGGTTACATCAGGCTTCCTCACTCCAGTGACTTGATGCTGCATGCTTGACTGACTTGGTCTAATGAAATATGGGGACAAGTGCAGTGTGATGGTGCTGAGTAGACTTGAGGTGGTGTTTCTATTTTTTTTTAAAGATTTATTTATGCATGCAAGAACTGGGGTGTAGGCCAGAGGTGCAGAGGGTGAGAGGATTCACCAGAGACAGAGTGAGGAGCAGAACAGATGGATTGACGAAAGCACACTGCTGAGGGGAGCAGCGGGCAAGGCAGGGAGAGGTCTGCCGCACCATGTAGGTCACTTTGCTGGCTGGGGATAGAACTCCTGCTGCAGTGGCTGCGCATTGCTTCATAGTGTTGATGCTTAACCCTTGTGCCACCCAGGAGGTCCTGAGATGGTATGTTTCTGCCCATTACCCTATGCTCTTGTCCTGCACCATGAAGGTGGCCTGTTCCAGGTGGTTTTGCCATGGATAGGCTCCTGGAGTGCAAGGTCCTTGGAGCAGTCCTGAACTGGATTTCTAGAAGTAAGAGCTGTCCCAGAAAATCTGAGATACAGGAGCAAAACATACAGGCTGGCTCTTTATAATCTGCCTTTCTTTGTTAGAATAACATTGATTTATGACATTATATAGGTTTTAGGTATCCAACACTGTAGATCAACATTTCTGTGTACTTATGTTCTACACCAAAAGTCTAGAAATGAATATTCATTGTTTGGTAAACAATATTCAATGTTGCATTTGGTAAACAATATACCAATGTTGGTAAACAATATTCATTTCTGTCTGATTTATTTCACTCGCTGAGATTTTAAGGTGGTTATATAGTATCATTATTGAATTAATGATTAATTCAGAGACCATATCTACAATAGTAAACCCAGCAGTAACTCTGAGGTTTGGTTTCTTCCTAGCTATTGAGCTCTGAGCTAAATGTTGATAGAAGAGCATGATCATAATTATAAAGTTTTATCATGTAGCAGAAGCTGGGGGTGTGTAGCTAAACATCAAAATAATTTCCAAATTTGTTTTTGGAGTCATAGATTACATTTTTAGTGGAATTTGAGTTGGTATAAATAAACTACTAGAGATGACATCTTTAGAAGTAGAAACTCTGTAGACATTAGCAGAAATTAATTTGATAGGAATGAAGTCTTTTCTGAAAAGACTCTTTGATCAAATACTTCTCAATAGACTTTCACGAGACAGGAGACACATCTTGAAATGTATAGAAATTTCCTTACTGCTCTTAAAATTAGTTCTTTAGTGTTAACCTTTTAAATATGAGGAATAGATTGTATGGGGTCCTTAGCCCTCTTAAGATTATGAAAGCCATATTTAGGCCTTCATAGGATGTCTAGTTTAAAAAAATATTTTTTTATCAGATAAACTTCGTTCATTCTTTGGAAATTTCTCCAGAATATCTATTTTCTAAAGACTTTTCAGAAAGGATTATTTCTTGTCTCTCTCCTATAGTTTTCCTAGGCCTGATTAAGAATACCCCAGAATAGAAACTGAGACCCATTCTCAGGTGACCCTGGAAAAGGTCACATGAAATGGTGTCACTTATTGTCTTTGGGGTGTGACTGTACTTTTTCTAGAGAATCTTGCCAGGTTATTGGCCTTATAAGTCATTCCTTGAGTCAGCTGAATTTCCACAGATATAAAGCTTTCAACTATCAAGATCTCCACTGGGAAGGAACACACAGAAAAGCCAACGTTGCGGGTTTGTGCGTTTATTTTAGTATTATTTACTTCCACAGTGTATTGAGCAACCCCAAAGTCACATCTTGTATTCCCGAGAATAGATCAAGTCTAGTAAATGAAGTTGGGAGACACCAAGGGCCTAGTTGAGGCAATCTCATTAGTTGTGAATGCTGAGGGTGAGTTGAAAGAGAAAGAAGACAGGCAAATTAAACTTTCAAAGACGCCTATGAAGTAGATTAAAGAAACAAATTGATGATCGGTAATCCAAAGGGTTTTTAGCTAGAAAAAGAAATTATTTCAGAAATCTTTTAGAGACTTTTAGGTGTGAAATATTGTGTTAAAAAGTCAAAGGAAAGAGGAGAGGCAGAGAGCATATTAGAACTGTTAAAAATGTCACATCCTGTCTCCATTTGTCCCAATGTGAATCACTTTATGACTGATACAGCAGTTTTTGGTGTCGTTAGTATCTATTTCTTCTCATTTGTGGAATGTCTAAGTGTAAAGAGCTTCATTTCTTTAGATTTTCTAGCCTGTGGGCCAAATCTACTGGCTGCCTGTTTTGGTACAAAATATTTTCTTGGAACACAGCTACGTCTGTCTGTTTATGTGCTGTCTATGAGTGCTTCACGCTAGAAAGGCAGAGTTGAGTTGTGGAAAAGAGAGAGTATGGCTCACCAAATGTAACATTTTTACGATCTGAATATTTACAGAAAAAGTTTGCTGACCCTTGCCCAATCCCCAGGGCTTTCACACTTTCTTGATTACATTGTAAATATATCCTACAGCCATAGCAGCTTATGTGAGAACACAGACGGAAATATATCTGGGAAAAGAGTTCATGCAATAATTTTTTCTTGATACTTTATTTTTCTATCCCATCCTGTTCCCTTTCAGCCTTAAAAAAGTCTTCAATCTTACAACTGCTTACCACTATTTTACCCTCTCAACACGATCTCACCCTCAGGACTGCGAAAGCAATGGCTTCTGCAAATATCAGCATCATCATCTGTTTAGAGTACTGAGTTTAACAATAACGTCGCATGAAATAGAAGTTTTATTATCTTTGCTAATATTAGCAAGCAAATAAAAAGAAATTGTCAGCCACCTGACCTGCTTGCTGCTGCAGAGGGCAAGACTGCAAGGGACAGCATGCAATCCCAGGAATGTTAGGATGCTACCGACTTAATGCCTTAAGACTGTTTACATGGCTTCCTCAAGAACTTAATTAACTTCAAATGGGTATCTTACATTCCTGAGAATTTGGCTCTATTTCATTTGATAAAGTTATTTTTTTTTTATTTGTAGATTGGGAGTTAGAGCTTAGCATTTACCGCATAAAGTAGATGGGAGCAGACTTTTTGGGAGCAGACTTCCAATAAGATATAAAATGGAATTATGGTCAAACACAGTCTCTCCCTTTTTTTATTTAATTCACTCATGTGTTACACGTTTGTCCATTGAGAACATTTTTTATAATTCTAGACATGGAATTGACCATGAGGATAGAAGGTATCTTTATGAAGCCTACTGTCCACTAGGAGAGGGAAATTAATCAAATAACCACATAAAACTGCATTTGTGATAAAAGCTATGAAGTTCAGATACATGGGCTGTGAAGCATATAATAGGGCAATTTGACCTAGTCAGGGAGGTCGGTCGAGACTTCCATGAGGAAGCAATGATTGAACTGAGATGAGAAGGAATTTGTAAGCTAGAGAGGGCAGTGCCGAGGACTCTCCCTGTAGGCGGGTCTGCAAAAATATACTGAAGCTCTCATGCCACTGTGCCTTGTTCCTGTTTCTTCACATTTACTTTTGGTGGTATTTTAAATTAGCTGTTTATCTTTCTGCCTTTTGTGCACAAAATGGGACAGAATGTAGCTTTAAACATCTATTATATGTCTATTTATTCAAATATTTTAATGTAAGATATATTCACATTTGTGGAAAATGTTCTTGTTCATTTGGATTAAGTCCTGGACAGTTTCTTTAAATAGCTCTATAAATCATCATGCATACCTGACCTTGTTTTTCAATCAGACTATATTTATGGCTTGGAAATACTTCCTT
The DNA here is from genome assembly GCF_014898055.3 of Talpa occidentalis. NCBI lineage: Eukaryota > Metazoa > Chordata > Mammalia > Eulipotyphla > Talpidae > Talpa > Talpa occidentalis. The sequence continues at coordinate 45,767,146 of NW_023601104.1, read as the reverse complement.
GTGAAGCTGATAGGCTCAGAGTCACTGGCACTGGATTTATGGTTGCATTTATTACGACAGGCTTGGGCTCGAGAATGATAGCAAGGTAAAGTCAGTGCAAGAATGGATTTTCTTGTTGAGATCTAAAACTCCCCCTACCCTGCCATCTATAGAAGTTTCCTTTAGAAAAAGCATTGAAAACCAAATATAACTTTTACTCATCTATATAATTTCTCCTCCTTAGTCTATTGCTAGCTAGGATTTTTTTTCTCCTGCTTGCTAATACAAGAAATGAACCAACAAATACTTTTCAATTTAGATAGTTTTTTAAAAAAGATTTATTTTTATTTATTTATGCATATAAGACCTGGAGTACAGGCCAGAGGTGTGGGGTGTGAGAGGATTCACCAGAAACAGAGTGGGGAACCAAACAGGTGGATTGGCTGAGGGGAACAGCGGGTGAGCCAGGAGAGGTCTGCTGTGCCATGTGGGTCACTTCCCTGGCCGGGGATCCAACTCATGCCCCAGTGCCTGGTGGTAGCTTCATAATGCTAAGACGTAACCCCTGTGCCACCAGGGAGGCCATAGTTTTTGGTTCCCCCCACACACCTTTTTTTTTAAAACCATGTTCCTATATAAAGAGTATGGGTAAGGAAAGCAGTTGTGTAGCTGTTTTGCTAGAGATGAAGAGCTGAATTTTACTGTAGGAAAAACATTGAAAATGCTAATTCAATATGTAAAATTAGAGCAAAACTCCCATTCCAGAATTGACTATATAAACAGTAGAATATAATACCAAATTTTAGAAAATTTATGAAACAGTACCAGATAGGCTGAATTTTTTTTTCTAGGTAAGTGGTAGCATTCTAATATTTTGATATTTATGAAGCAAAATAATTTATGAAGAATGGGCTCCACATATTAGGGTTACTAAATAGAGAGGAGGTTCAGTAATGGTGTTTATTTTCCTATATACCTACTACCTATTCTTCTAAGGAGAATCAGAGAAATATGGTTAAACAAATTCAACTTCCAAATATCTGAACAGGATTAAAATAATTCAGTGATCTGGAAAGGTGCATTTTCATGGGGTCATTGCACTTAGTGTATTATCTTCCTCAACTATGAAGTTAGTGTCACAAAGTTTGCCTTACACAAATCAAGACTTTTTTTTTCTGGCTACAGAAAATTTATTTTTTTAAGTTTTATGTATTTTTTACATAATTTTTTCATTTTTGCACAGTGTATGCATTTTCATCTTGGTTATAGTCCCCATACAATTCCCACCACCATTGTTTTGATCCTACTCCCTTGCCCCCCCACCCAGTGTGTCTCTGGTTTACAGTTGCTTGTTGATTTTGATTTTTTACTTTACTTTGCTGCTATTCAACAGATCCTAATATTTTATTTGTTTCATAAAGACCTTTTCTATGGGATTGCAGACCTTATCAGATCCATATGTAAAATTGTGTCTTATTTAATTAAACCAGTGAAGTCTGTTTTCTCTTTTTTGCTAAAAAAAAAATAAGATAAACTCATGCAATTTGCAGCAACATGAATGGAGTTGGAAGGGATCATGCTCAGCGAAATAAGCCAGAAAGAAAAAGAAAAGTAGCGGGTGGTCTCACTCATAGCAGGAATTTAGAAAATCTAACTAAGGGACCAGGAAAAAGACTAATTATTATAAAGTAAGCTGTTCTTTCTTACAAAAAAAAAAAGATAATGCAAGAAATTATTGCTGGCCTTTAAATTCTTCTCGAAAATGTTTCTCAGATTGTCATGAAGGCTTTAAACCAGCAGATGGCGCTCGGCTTCTGTCTCAAAAAAAGGTGAGCTGCTTGTTCCTCAGCTCTACTTATTACCATTCATTTTAAGGGGTGAAAAGCAGTGTTCAGAGAAAAATCTTTGTTAGCACAAAGCCTCTGTATTTGCGAGAGACAAAATTACATTTCTAGTTCATTAAAAAACTAGTTGTTAAACTCTGAATTTTCCAAGTGAATTTTGCAAGTTAACTCAAAGGAACATTGGAAAAAGAAACCCTACATTTATTGGTTAAGTAGGTACACTCATTTTGCTTTTTATCAGCCCATTGATGTTTTATATGGAAGCATGGATAAAGGCAGCTGATATTTTCATGCATTTTGAAGGAAAAATAAAATGGCTGGTTCTCCCTAGCTTGCCTGGTCACAGATTTTTGTAAGCCGAGGAAATGGATACTACGGTTGTTTGTAAAACCGGATCCAAACAAAGGAGAGCCAGGGTGCTTGCCTATAACATTGATGCATGTACCGCACTCTAGAAAAAGGATGAGACTGCGAAAGAAGAGTGTAGTTTAGCATTTCAATTCTAAAATGGATGGTCCTATTTAATTTTCCACACACAATATCTTTCCTCGCCAAAGAATAGATTAATATTACTAATCTCACTTATGTAGCAGCTTTAAAAGGCCGCGGCAACATGGATATTTCTAAAGCAGATTGTAGTTATTTCTGCCGCTATAGAAAATTCCCTACCTACACTGAAAGTAATTGTGTTGGTAATCTCACGCTATTGCTTTAGTGGGATTCTGCGTCATTCTTTGCTCCACATGAGCTATAGACAGGCGTAATGGATGGAGTGATGAGAGAGTGCAGTGATGAATTAATATCCCAGTGGTCCTGAAACTAATAACAGTGAAGGCTTTTCCCTGGCCACTGGGTGCCTGGAGTTGTGTAATGAAGTATGATTCTGGAGTTGTTTGCTAACTGGTTGCCCTGGTAGATGGTTAGAAGAAAGAGTTCCTTTAACTGCAGCATTGAAAGAACAACTACCCCACAAATAATAAGTGAGGCATACATTTGCTTGTACTATAATAAAATCATGAGCCAAACACGTAGATTTTTTTTTAAAATTAATTAATTTATTTATACAAGCACTGGGTACAGTCAGAAGCGCGGGAGGGTGAGAGAATTCACCAGAGCCAGAGCGGGGAGTAGAACAGGCAGAAGGACCGAAGTACACTGCTGAGGGGAGCAGCGGGCGGCAGGAGAGGTCTGCGCGCCATGTGGGACCCTCCTCCGGTGGCTGGGGAGCAGCCAGGGATCGAACTGGCGCTGCAGAGGCTGTGGGCAGCTTCACAACCCAGCGCTCAACTGCTGCGCCACCAGGGAGGCCCCAAATTCTTAGATTTTTGAGTAGGTAAATATATTTTTTTTCCCCCTCAAATACTGAACTACCTAAAACATCTATACTAGTTGCAGCTTCAGTATTTGCATTTTGTTATTGGGAAAGTATGCATATCTGTGATATATTAAACTGTTTCTTCCAACATGTGTGCGTTAAGCATAGAGATAGCTTGAAAAAGTGCTTTTCTATTTTTTGCAGTAGAGAGGTCACTGGGGGAAAATAGACCCAAAGTAGATATGAAGTGCAGATGTAAATCCTGATCACACTTTGTTGTACTTGTTCTTTTATCCTTTTGGAGATTCTCACTGAGCATCACCTTGTGCTAGGCACAACACAGGGCAACAAGGTCAACTGCAGGGAATAAATGTTGGTTCCTGGTCACAAAGACACAGGTAGGGGACTAGTCGTATGCGAGACATGCCCAGACAGTGGTCCCTGGTTCAGTCATCATTATTAGTTCTGACGATTGGAATTAAAAGTTACTCTTCCTACCAAAAATAAGTAAAAGCCATTTGCTCTATAGGGAAGGTATAAACTAGAAAAAGCACATGCTTAGAACGGAAGAGGAAGAGTGTTTTTCTTTTATCTAAGAGATGATTCTATCTTGGGGTCGCACAGGGATGAGGAAGGAGTTGCAGGGGAGAGTTTACAGTACACTGACCAGTGTGCTGTTTTCACAGTGAGACTTCGCCATATGTTTTAAAATTAAACTGGATTAATTGTATCTTTCCAGAATGTATTTTTTTTTTAACATCCAAATGCTGGAATGCATTTAAAAGTTTTAGAGGAAATAGCAATACTAAAAACATCTATCAGTTTAGAGAACATGTATTCTTCTCTTCTTCATTTGGATATTGGAGAATTCACTGCCTCTCACAACTCATTTGCACTACCCATATACTGACACAGAATCCTATACATTTTAATGAAATATTAAAATAAAAAGTGAGTAACATACATATCTGTGGTTTTTCCAATGGATAAGTGCCCATATGACACTTATTAATGTAAATAGGCCTTAAATTTTATAAAATGAGGGAGCAGCCATCATAATATAAACATTAAAAATATATAAATATACATCAACAAATCCCTATCCACATATATCTACATAAATAGAGTTAGTTTATGTTCATGAGCTGCTTTGAAATTTGCTTCATGATTTTGATAAATCACTGACTTGTATTTGCTCTTGTGTGAAACACTTTCAATAACCCTTATTAGTTAAGCACTTGGAGATCATTGGTTGAAAATGCAATTGACTGTGAGTACAGGCTTCAGAGCCTCACAATTGAGAGTCATCATAAATTTTATCTATGCTGGTGTAACTACAGAGATTCTTTTTATACAGAAAGGTGGCTCTTTCATTTTGTAAACACTTTAAGCTCGGTGCTTCAGTAATGAATCTTAGATAGTAGAAAATTTGGTTGCAGTAATAGCATATACCCCAATCATTTTTGAATGCGCTTATAGCTTTCTCTACTTGTCTTGGAATAAGAAAACACTAATGTTTTGAAATAATTATTTATATGTCAACTTCTATTTTATGGTAGATTATAGAGCTAAATTCATGCAGGTGTGTTTTAGGAAAAAGGGTATTTATTTGAGAGATTTTCCCTATCACATTTTTAAGGTTAAACAGGCATTCTGGGATGATACTGAATTTAGCAGTCATAGAAATAGGGTTCTTTATAGTGCTGAGAATGTTGTTTCTTCACCTATCAGGTAGAAAGAAAAGAACTCTTAAGGGATAGAAGTAGCAGTAATTTAAACTTCTTTCCTCAGTATCAACTTAACTTTTCCAATCAAAGGAGGTTTTCTGAGCAGGTGGAGAAAAGACACTGAAAGAATTGGAAGCTGAAGGAAGAGCACTGATGAAAAATACATCACAAATGACTAACAAATTGTAAATGAAAATTGGGTGACTTTCAGGTGGGAGCTGCTAACAGGCTCTGAGGCAGCATTTGACCTCTTTTAATGGAAGTTTTAAGAGAGGACTGGAGGTGATGAAGGGTCATTCAACTGATGTCAATGACTCCTGAGTAGCACTCCTGGTGGGCTCCTAGGAGCGGGCTGAAGGATGGTGGAGAAGGCGCATCAATCAGAGGGCAGAAGTCACCTCCCTAGCCAGCCTCTTCTGTAGCAGTTCAGAAACTGCACAGAGTAGAGGAAGTCAGATCATTTATTTTACTTGTTTTTTTTATTAAGATATAATAGCAAGATCTTTGTTTAGTGTGCTATATTTTAAAACCCATTTGCCACACTAGTTCATTAAGAATATCAAAATGAAATGTTTTCATCTTAAAATACAATTCTATGCTTGATGTGATGAAAATGTTCTCTTATAAGACACCTGGGATCAGAGCAGTAATAGAAACCAATCTTTTGCAAATATAGTTTGCTCTTAGGTATAGGAAAAGTTGGAGAGGATAAAAACCATTAATACTGTGTATGAAAGATACATTAGAGTTATATTTATACCATTGATTACACTGTTTCTCAATTATACAGTTTGGTAAAAAACACAGGCAATTAATCATGGTAGATTACACTCATTTTGTATTTGGCCAGCAGTAGCAAGTAGTTATTAAGAAGTCTGAGTTCCAATTGTTTCTCTGAATAATACATTGTAATATCTTTTGCTTATGTGATTTCTATAATACCCTTTAGTAAATGTGATTATTTGTACCTAGAAAAGATTTTAAAACAGCTCTCATTCCCTTTTTATAATTATACTTTTAAATAGATTTTTAAATATATTTATATTCTTAATATGATGACATTACCAGCTCTGCCATTTGTCTAGTTTAATCTGGGTATGCATAATTATAAACCATACCAATTACAACCACTATCCATGCATTATCAACTGGGTAAATATTTAGCAGTAAGAATAAGATTAAAATATTCAGATAAAACAATTATAAGCCTAGTTTATATAAGACAGTAACAAATAAGAGTAGCAAATTTTTTAAACTTTTATTTTTTAGCAATGTATTCATTATATATTGGCCATACAATTCAGTACTGGCAATGAATATATTGTATCAGCAGTTGACTCTTTAGATGAAATTTTCTCTAACCACGAAAAGAGAACGATTAAAAATAGCTGAGCTACTGAGAGAACATATCATGTTTCTCTTACTGACTTGTGAATGTTGAAATGATCCATGGACAACAAAATGAAAGAATATGTTAGGTTTTTTATCAGAATTTAATATATCAAAATTTTAAATCCTCTACTTGAATTCAACAGAAAATAAGTAATTGTGAAATAATCACCAAGACTAGAAATTATTTTCACTTACACAAATACTTTTGTCTTATGAACTATCAACCTATGGTTTGAAATGACTGTATTAATATTAAAATATCCACATCTGTAACATTTAGGAAGCCAGATTTGGTCATATATTTTTGCATTGACTGTGAACATCATCAAACTGTAATCATTAGGATGGTATCCTGATTTGTCTAGCCTTTTAAACTATTGCTTATTATTTGCATAGTTTTATCTCTAGTGTGATTTGAACAGTAGCTAAAAAAAAAAAAATGGGATAGCCTGCAACAACTCAAGAAGCTCAAGGTAAGTTTGTATTTCTATAACTTAAAGTAGTGCCTATCAGAGCAAATATTGCTGAAATGTATATGGAAACATAAGATCCCAAATAGCCAAAGCAACCCTGACAAAAGACAAGAATGGAGATATCACACAGCCATGTACCAAATTATACTACAAAGCTATAACAATCAAAACAGTGTGCATTAAAAAAAAAAAACCCACACAGATCAATGATATAGGATTGAGAGCCCAGAAATAAATCTACACTTATATGGACATTTAATTTTTGACAAAGGAGTCAATAATTCACAATGGTGAAAGGAAAACTTCTTCAACAAATTCAACAAATGGTATTGGGAAACTGGACAGTCACAGAAAAGATGAAATGGATTAAAGACTTGGAATATAAGACAAGAAACCACAAAATAATGTAATAAAATGTAGGAAAATAGTTTAATACACTGACTTTTGGGATACTTTAATGGCAAGGGAAACAAATACAAAAATAAACAAATTTGGACTATATCATATCATGTGGATATATCATGATATCCTATCATGTGGGAGAAAATATTTGTACATCATACATATGGGAAGGGACTAATATCCAAGATCTATAAAACACTCATGCCACTCTACAAAAAATCAAATAATTCAATAAAAAAATGAGCAGAAGACCTACATGGGCACTTCTCCAAAGAAGACACGTAAGTGGCCAACAGGAAAATGAAAAACTGCACATCATCACTTATCCTCAGGGAAATACAAATGATAACCACAACAAAACCCAATGCATATAAGAATGGCCTATATCAAAAAAGAAAACAAACAATAAGTGTTGGCAAGGGTATGGCAAAAGAACCCTGCTAACCCGTTGCTGGGACTGTAGACTGGTTCAGCCCCTAGGGGAAACAGCATGGCGAACTCTCAAATATTACAAATAGATCTATTTTATAAAACAACAATTCCACTCCTAGGTAACTCCCTGTAGATCAAATGGTTTTCAGGCTTTTCTGCCCTCCTGCCATTAGGATTGCCCTGCCTTATGGGGTACCTGCATTTGTTACATTGTTATAGTTGTCTTATTTACATTGTTATAGTTTACTTATTTACTTATAGTGTGCCTACCTTCTGGCCCCCTGGCATCCCTGTCTGCCATGTACCTGGTTGCTGCACTACATGTAAAAGCCCAATAAAAGCCTGAGAAAGCCACTGAGGATTCCAGGACTCTCCTTTACCCACCTGTCTGCTCAGATAAAGACACCTGCTCTGTGCTCATTCTACCCCTACAATTGGTGTAGCTGGCAGGATTGTTTGAAGCAGACAGGTATGGAGCCCTCTGAAAACCTCAGGAGGGACTGAGGAGTAGCAGACTGTGTTTGCCTGTGACAATGCTGGATGCGCCATGGCAGCACAGGAGGTAACCAGAGAACCAGAGTCCAGGAGCTGCAGGAAAAGCTATGGATGCTGCAGGAGCACAGGAGGTGGACAAGGTCTGGGAGCTGCGGGATGAGACCTCAAATGGAGGAGGCTACAGTCTGCGAGGACCAGCCCAGGACCCCTGAGGCAGCAGAATCGTCTGGGAAGAAAGGACCATGATTTGGATCTTGCCAGTGCTGACACAAGGAACAATGGATGGACTTGAACTGACAATCCCCCAGAAGGCAAAGGAACTTTGGCAGAGTAATGTTGTGTTTTGGGAATCCTGAGGGAGGATGGTATTGTTTGTATACCCCCAGGAGATGGGAATCTGGGGGTGGCCAGTGGGCCTTGGTAGCCAAAAGCAGCCTGTGTACTGCCCAGCAGTGCTAAGGCCACAGCCCAGAGAGGCTATGGCCATAGTAGAGGAAGGGTCAGGCATGAGTAAGAGCCCAAGATTGGCTGAGGGAGGCAGCCCCCACCAAGTTCTTTGCAGCCAGGTAGAGGAAAAGGCGACTTAGAAAGGCAAAGGCTGGTGTTGAGACTGGGAAGCCCTGAGTGGCTGATAAGCAGCCCAAGTATGGTAAAGAAGGCCAGTGAGTCTCAAAATCACTGGTGGGTGATGCCCTGGTCACTGTTGAGTAAGGGCGAGGAGTTGAGGAACCAGTCCTTGGGGGACGGGTGGGGAACATGACTTGTGGCGGAGCCCACAGCCCAAGAGGGGACCCAAGAGAGGCTGCATGTGGAGCTAGTATCCACAGATCCCTAATCCATGTGCTTGTGCAAAGAGTTGGCCTGAGTGCAGGGGTCTGCGTGTTGCATTGGTGGCTATGAAAGCCGAGTGTTGGAGCGACCACAGACAGAAACCCTGAGGATTGGGTGAGTACCCCCAAAGTACAGAATTGCCAATCTAAGAGTGAGTGCATCCTGGTGGTGGATGCTGCGTGTGGCTATGGCTGAGACCACAGCCAGAGAAGGCCAGGAAGCCTGATGGCTCCTGGTGTGTGATAGCAGATGCCTGACTGGTTCCCTTCCCTTACATGAGCAGAGCCTTGGGCAGCAGAAGTGGTGGATCATCTGCTGGTGCCAGTAATTGTCTTTTGCCACTAGGTTGGTGCCCTGCCTGGACTATTTGTGTTCTGTTGTATTGTTTCATCATTATTTTCTTTTGTGGGCTATGGCTGCAGTGTTTGTTTGTTAAGGAAATTGTATGTACTTGTATGTAGACTGTATAGCAGAAAACCCTGAGGGGGTGGGCTGTAAGGTAAATGGTTTTCAGGCTTTTCTGCTTTCCTGCCACTAGGATTGCCCTGCTTAATGGGGCACCTGCATTTGTTACATTGTTATAGTTGTCTTATTTACTTCTGTGGGCCATGACGGCAGTATTGATACATTCACCAAGAGAAGCAGAGGCTTCAGAGAGAACAAGAGAGACAAGGGGAGAGAGAAGCTAGAGAACCCAGAGTGAAGACTTGCCTGGGGCTGGGAGGCCTCCCGGCCTCGTGGCCCCCTGGCACCCATGTCTGCCGTATATCTGGTTGCTGCACTACGTGTCCAAGCTCTATAAAAGCCTGAAAAAGCCACCAAGGGCTCCATGACTTCCCTTTATCTGCCTGTCTGCTCGGATCATAAAGAAACCTGCTCTGTGGCCATCCTGCCACTACGCTCCCCAATGAATGCAAAACACTAATTAGAAGATATATATATATATATATATATATGCATTTTTATGTTCATTACAGTTATAGAAACAATCTAAAAATCCAAGGACAGATGAGTGATTTAGGAAGATGTGATGTAGATATACACAGAGGAATACTACTCAGCTATAAAAAAGATAAACTATTGCCATTTGTGACATGGATGGAAATGGAGGGGATTATGCTAAGTGAAATAAGTAGGAAGAGGGTCTCCCCGGTGGCGCAGTGGTTGAGCGCTGGGTTGCGAAGCTGCCTGCAGCCTCCATGGCGCCGGTTAGATCCCCCGGCCACCAGAGGAGGGTCCCACAAGGCGCGCAGACCTCTCCTGCCGCCCGCTGCTCCCCTCAGCAGTGTACTTCGGTCCTTCTGCCTGCTCTGCTCCCCGCTCTGGCTCTGGTGAATTCTCTCACCCTCCCGTGTTTCTGACTGTACCCAGTGCATGTATAAAACAAAAACAAACAAACAAACAAATAAATAAAACATGCCTCTATAAAAAAAAAATAAATAAGTAGGAAGGAAAAAAATAATAAGATTTATTTCACGCTTAAGTGGAATATAAAGAAAACAAAACAAAAGAAAAAACAAACAAAAAACCCCTGGAAATATGACTGTGGAATTGAGGTCACCAGAGTGAGGTGGGCAGGATAAGGGAAAAAAGCAGGGAGGGGGACCGATGGTGTTTTCTAGAGGATTATTATTTTGGTGCTAGATATGGTGTGGAAACATGCATCTAAGAGATGCGAACCTATACCCCTAATCATATACAGTGTTGTAAACTGATATTACTAAAAAAAAAAAAAAAAACAGTGCCTGTGATACACTGGATAACTGTGTTTGAATTTATTTCAATGATTATAGTCGAATTCAATACAAAAGGGAGAGACTGAAAGCAATGATTACTATTAGACTAATAGTTACTCTCATAAGAGAAGATGCTTGAAAAAATAAGGGAATGGGGAGGAACAAGAGGAGACACAAGGGGAAGACAAAAGTCAAAAGAAGAGACTGAAACAAATACAGGTAAGCAGGGAGAGTGGGAGAAGATGGATGTGTCCTTCGGGAATTGGTGAAAATTCAGTGTATTCAGCTCATGAGGTTATCAGGCTGAAGTTGGTGAGCAGCATAGTTGAAATTTTCGGTGAGTTCAGAACATATTTAGTGGGTGTCCACAGAAGATGAACTCCCTTAATTTAGGGAAAGTCTTCAATTCTATTTAGTTTAGTTTGATTTTAATTTGTGATGAGGATACAACCATACGCCTTGGCTAAGTCTTTGACTTACGTTCAACCATATTTCACTTCCTCGGCCTTAGAAATAGATAAATAGATATATATCTTGAATGCTAGAACTCATTGAGAAAATCTGCACATATCAGACAATTGTTAACTAGGGGTTTTAGAGAAAATTTAGAGCAATTTTGTTTTTGTCCCATTTCCTGACTTTCATGTGCTGTTTTGTAATTTTCCCAGTCATGGACACATTGCACACTGCAAAATGACAAGATTCAGGATTCCTTCCCTTTCTCCTTGATTCAGACTTTCTGCTCTTGTTGCTGGACATTGGTGTTCTTTGAGTCTTAGTCCAACCACTTGTCTCAGCTTTCTTTACGCTGTCCCTTCTTACAGCATGATTATTATCCCTGAGCAGGTGAGTATCATGTTTACATCTCAAATCCATTCTCCTATAGTGCAGTCTGTATTTGAAAAGCACTTGTTCTATATTTGTAGATTTGTATTATAGTGATATAAAATTAAACTTTTATAAATGGAATTGATTTTGTCATCAAAATCTGTCATTTCTAATTTTTCTAATTCTTCAGTCTAGCTGAATGTCAGATTCATATTTGATTTATTTATTTGACATCTACCATTTCTTTTATTCTCTTACTAATCTGTGCCTGGCTATTAAAGACAATGTTTATTTATTTTTTTAATTGAGGCAACATTGGTTTACAACATCATATATGACTTAGAGGTATAGAATCACAGCCTGCAGGTGTATGTCACCACACCACACCCAAGGCACCCATAGTCCCCCACCATCATCATTTTTTTAAAGAATTATTTATTTATGCATACAAGAACTGGGATACAGGCCAGAGGTGTGAGGGATGAGAGGATTCACCAGAGACAGAGTGAGGAACAGAACAGGAGGATTTGACTGAAATACACTACTGAGGGGAGCAGGGGCGAAACAGGAGAGGTCTGCCACGGCATGTTGGGTAGCTCCCTTGCTGGGGATCGAACTCGTGCTGCAGTGGCTGTGGATAGCTTCATAGGTTGTGTCTTAACCCCTTGTGACACCAGGGAGGCCCCACCATAGTCATTTATGTCTCCTTCCCTTTTTGTTTTCTTCTTCCCTCTACTCCTCTCGTAGCCTCAATTCTACCATTAGATTTCCAGGGTTTGTAACAAACCAAAAAGTTGGACTTTTTCTCACCCTTTATTTTGTTTCTCGATATTCCACATATAAGTGAAAGCAGTAAAAACAACCTTAACTTGTATTTGTACTTCTTTCAGTTATCTTTCTGTATCTCATAGACAATTTGCTCTTCTACAACTTTCATCAGAACTTTCAGCTTCACTTTGACTCCAACTTATTTTTGTAGTCCTAAAATATATTTTAAACCCCACCCTTGAAAGAGTAATCTGTTTATTTTATCAGTACATTTTGCCTCTATATCTCTGTCTTTATGTGTATTACTTCTTCTAGGTAATAATGCTCACACCCTGCTCTGCTTTTATTCACACTACTCATTTTTAAAAATCTGGCTCAATTTTAGCTGCACCTTGAAATTTTAATTTTCAACCTAGAGTTAGGCATTTTCTGTACGTTGATACTTTTGACATTAGGAAGATTGATCTACTTGCTCTTTTCCAAGTATTGTTGTGTAAATAAGTCTCCATAAAATTTCCCAAGATATCCTGCCTTTGTATTTCCTCCAATCTACCAGAATTTTAAAGTTAGATGAAGCATTCTGATCTTGACTCAGTTACTGATTACTGGGACTGTCTTTACTTATCTTTCTATCTCGGGCATTTACTATTGTATCTGGTAACTCCTTAATGAATTTTGTAAGATAAATGAGCAAAAGTATTTTTACAACAAAACATCCCCGAGAACCTCCTATCAATTCTGCCTTCCCCATTCTAAACATTGTTATATTTTAATTTATTAATGACTCCTTTAGCTTTCACAGAGACATCACTGTAGGATTAATTCTCTCTTCACTTAAATGTTATTTTTCTTAACTAAATTGTAGGAACTTCGGGGCTCATTATTTTGCAGGTCTCATCAGACATGCTTTTTAAAGAGTTGGGTTCATGATAATTTTGGAAATGTTTTGTTATGATGTCATTCATTGCATCTATTACACATTTTAGATATATATACACATGAAGACTTTCCTGTATCCAAAACTCTGGGGAGATAATCATTCAGACTTTTTTAAGTTGACAATTCATGAATGTGATTGAGATGCCTATAAAAATAAATTAAAAATTAATTAAAAATAATTAGATAGAATAACTCAATAATATAAACAAGATTTTAAAAATTCAAGAAATCAAAATCAGTAGAAACAGAGGAGAGTTCTGCTGTTGAACATTGTAGGATGATTTAATTATTGAATTTGACTTCAGATCATGAAATAAGGTAAAGGGGAAATTCAATGGGCATGTTGCTATTTTGGTTATGATTAACCTCAAAGAGACTTTTTTTTTTGGATAAAATAATACAAACATGTTCTGCTGGATATTGACTTTTTTCCTGTTACTGACCAGGAGTCCATTTATTTTACATATTTTTATAAAGGTAAAGTTGGTATCATAATGGATAATGTTTTCAACTCTCTTGGCAAAAGATATACATTTAAATGAAAATTTATCATGTTGGTTCTCTAGAAAACTTGAGGACTATTACAAATGTATGAAAAAAAAAAACCCACTGATAGGGTTGGGGAAAAGATGCTGACCTGGGTAACTGTGGAGATGAATGAAGACTATAGGACTATTGGCAAAAGCTCTCTAAGCTCTGTATAAGCACATAAGCTCTATACTTCAGTTGATAAGGTGGTTTTCCATGGGAGTATACTGAAAATATAACTGCACTTGTGTACTGGATCTGAAAAATTATATAATAGATGGCTGTAAGTTGGGGCCAGATTTCTTACCTTTGGAGTTGGAGATAAAATCTGTCAGGTAATGGGTTAGAAATGGAGACATCATTATGAATTCATATTTAGCTGAATATAGATATAAATGGGTACATGTATATAAAATCCAGGTTAGTACACACAGACATTCTATTGTTCTGGTGACTGACTGAAAGCATAAAATTCTAGTAACAAGCATAAGTAGGACACATTTAGCCTTCTTGACTAAATGGTTGTTCTTGGAGCAGGAAATACATGAAATAATCTTGGAGCATCTTGTAGTGTTGGAAGTTATGGCAGAGGTCAGTGCCCATATACATGCATCATGCTCATACAATGACAGGGATATGTCCAAGGACACAGGAACCTTGGAAAGATCTCCCAGTGGCCTAACGTAGAACAGTATTAGCAATAAGATAAAGTGTTCTTGGATTCTATCTCCAAATATAAAATAAACACCCATGTTTACCCTGATATTCAAATGATGAGTAAATAAGTTGAGGAGTAGACAATTATTCTTTTACAGAAGGATCCCAAATAATTTATTTAGGTCTTCAGCTCCTAGGAGGTAGAATGTTAATATATAGTCTGTATATTTGAATAGGAGGAAAGTGACTTCTTGCTTAAGAATAAACTATGGAAAGGAGAGAAAAAGAGTTTAACTTCACAGTTCAGAAACCTGGCAAATGACACCTTAGTTGAGTTGATAGTATGTATCTTTATATGATGTGATAAGAATGACTTTTTACCTCTGTGATCTTTCTCCCCAACACCTATAACCTCAGTCTAATAATAAAATTTTAAAAAAGCAGCTAAATCCAAATTGAGGAATGTTCTTCAAAATACCTGACCAGCATTCCTAAAAACTGTCAAAGTCATCCAATCCAAGAAAAATCTGAGAAACTGTTAAAGACAAGAGAAGCATAAGGAATTAAGATGATTAAATGTAGAGTGGTCTCCCAATGGGACCCTAGAACATAAAAGGAGGGCATTAGGTAAACATCAAGGGAATCTGAGAAAGTGTGGGATAAGTTAGTGACAATATATCAATATTGATTAATTATAACAAATATAGCATAGTAATATAGGATATTAGTAAAAAGGAAAGTGGAATGTGGGGGTAGATGGGAACTCTATCATCTTTGTAAATTTCCTTGAATCTAACACTATTCTAAAAAAAATTATTAAAAAACAAACCTTACAGCATAAAATTCTGAACTCTAGAATTCTAAGCAATCCTGGGAATGATGCCAGTTTGGTAATTTATGATTACCTTATTAGAGGTTATATTAGGGAATAAATGGGTATTTTGCATATCCACTAGCATATCCATAGATGTTCTCAAACAATAGATGAATTAAGTGATTTCTTGTTGTTGAGGCTTGGGTTTCCGTCATTCCATGGCAAATTCCCTTATTGAATTACCTGAAGATCTTATATTCTACATTTAAATACAAAGACTCTATAAAGGAAGAGATAGATTTAATTATGTAAAATTTTAAAAAGTCTAGTGATATGATATGCAAAATGATAATGCAAAGGGAAAACTAAGTGAACAATTAAGAACATGTGAGATGAGAACAATTAAGTTGCTAATTTATGGAATGATCCTAAAATTAATATGAAGATTCAGCTACAAAATGGTGTGAATATGGTTAAACAATTCATAAAATAATAGATGCACATAGCCCGAGACCATAAAAATGCATTTGACTGTCAAGAATTTAATAGATATGAAAAGAAAACTGAAATTATTAAATACAGTTACTTGTATTCAAATAATCTTCAATAACAATCATTCATAATAAACATATTAAAATGTGTAAGCTCATCATTCTAGATGATTCCAGAGGCCCTGCAATTGATTCCACAACAATATTATTACACTACTGTTACTTGTACTGCTAATACTTTCCCAAGTATAATAATCCTTTACCTACCATGACTTTTAGGTGTTTTCAGACATGCACACAAATTTGGAGTTTCGTAGCATGTAGTTTGGGGGAATTTTATTACCTTTCTCTTGATAGACTTTTTGACACTGAATTTAGACTCTGTTAAAGTCTCCCAAACAAACTTAAGGGACCAGGAAAATGAATAACTATAAGAAAGTGAAAATCAAAATCAACAAAAAACTATGAACCAGAGACACTTTTTGGGGGGTGGGAGGCGGGAGGGGAGGGATTGGGGTCAGAATGGGGGGGTTGCAATTGTATGGGGAATATAAAAATAAAATTTATTATTTAAAAAAAAAAAAGTCTCCCAAACCATTTGAGTATCAGTAACCCATCTCAGAATGGAATGTGTTGCCAGAAGTTATTTCCAACCTCAATTCACTTGGTTTCTGCGAGACACTTATGTCTACAGCCACTTGCTTTCTGTATCAAGAGCGTGTACTTGAGAGGTTATGAATTGACTTCCTTTTTTTCCCAGATTGTTATTACTATTCCTTTAAATACACAGTATATAAAATTTTCAACCCAAACAAACTACCTTAGGCTTAGTGAAGATTTCTTACATATTCTGTTCTGATACAGTTTCTTAGTCTCATCTGTTACTTAGAATTGAGTTTTCAGACAGTTCTGAATCTTCACAGATATTTTAGTGGGAAGTTGGCTTGGCTGCCTTGGACACTACTAGTCAGGTGCTGCTATGGACTGGACGATTTTGCTAAGTAACTTTATTTGATTACAGATGCGTCTCCCTACAATCTATCTGAAATAGTTCATAGAGAAAGTCGAACTCCAAATTCACTTCCTGCATCCTTGCCAAATACTTAAAAAACCTGAAGTCTTTACAGTCTACACTGTATTTTCCTTATTTGTGAGTTGACCCTATCTTCACCTTAACACTCACACTGTTGGCATCTCTCCCAGAGCTGTTTTCCTTTTGCCAATTTGGCTTGCCATAGATCTTAACTTTTAGAATCCACTCCAAGAACTAGTCCATCAATCCTTGAAAGTTGCTCAGTCTGCATTTTTTCTCAAGCCTGTTCTGTCACATATTCCCACCGGGCTGTGCTTTCAGTCAACCTTATGGGAAAAGCTTATTGAATTAAATAGGAAATGTCATTTCCAAGGATCTCAGCCTCTCTGAGTCTCCTTTTTTTAGGCTTATGCCGTCTCCTTTTTCCATGCTATTTTGCTACATTGATGAGAACAGAAAATTAGTGAAAGGTCATAGATGTATTAAAACCTAATATTTTTAATATAAAAATTACTCTGACAGCTAGTTTCCAAGACATTCTACTACTTTCTTTTGCTAACTTCTCTTTAGCACTGCACTAAAAGAGGTAAAATATAGTATTTCTCTTTTATATTTTAAAAATCATTATAAGGAGTGCCAGATCTATAGCTTCTTCCTGGAGTCTCTTTATATTTCTTCTCTGAACCATGCTATTATCTGTAAGATCACTGAAAGCAATGAGGAAGCTAAATTGACTTTCTATAAAAATCAAATTGGATATTTGGGAATTGTGAGGATTATAAGACGACGACAAATGTAAGAAAACTCTTGAGGGATCAAGAAGCCATAGGAGACTGGAGAACCTCTGGAGAGAAAGTGGCTGTGGTTGAGGGGATTTTGTTTTGAGGCTAGGAGTGTCCAATATTTCATCTAAATTATCCTCTGTGCAGTGTCATGATTTACTTTACCGCTGAAACTGAAGGAAAGATATACTAAGCATAATGCTTTGGCAGATCTTGTGGGGGAATTTAGACAAAAAAAAAATGGCTGTCATACTTTGAGCCCATGACAATTTTTAGAAATATTCTAAAGGAGGATGTGAAAAAAAAAGTTTTTAATATTTTAAAGAACAGAGCAAACCTGAAGATTTCCTCAAAGGCCAAAGCCGGAACAGTTTTGGCAACAACATATTGATTATGTTGGATTATAATCCTAAAAATATAAAAAATATCCTTAAGAATATGAAAGACAGCCATTGATAAATAATAAGTACAGAAATAAATAAGGGAAAAACAACCTCTCTTCCTTAAAGAATTACAATGCTACAAAGAATTACAATATCTAAATACATTCCAAATAATGTATTTAGATATTTGTATCCAAATGGTGGAGCTGAGTTCCCTTCCCTTCAAATGTGGGCCAGATCTAATATACTGCATGTACTACATATAGAGTATGGGAAGAAAAAAACAGTTTAGTGAAGCAACCTTGTAGACACCATCTTAACCAAGTAATCAAAGTTAAATCACCTGTGATGAGTCATGTTATTATTGAGCTCTTGATGTGATGCAATGGCAAAGAGACTTTCTGGTATTCTCTCCCCCTCCAAAAAAAAAAAAAAAAAAAAAAAAAAACAATAATCCCAGTCTAATGATGAACAAATATCAGACAAACTCAGTTGAGAATCCTTTCACAAAATATCTGGCAGGTATACTTAAAAAATGTTGAAGTTAAGAAAAGATGTGAAACTTTTACAGATTGAAGGAGACATGATGATAAGACAGTTAAATGCAATATAGTTTCCTGAATTGGAGCCTGGGAGAGACGCTAATGAAAGAAAAAAAACAAGAAATCGGTGAAACCAGAATAGAGTCTCTTTCGCTAGTGGCATTGAACCAATGTTAATTGCTTAGTTTTGACAAATGTACCATGGTTATATAAAGTGTTAACATTAAGAAATCAATGTAATTTTTATATGAGAACTTATTCTATCAAAAAGAAGAATCTAAGATTGTTCCCAATTAAGTTGATTAAAAAATTATATGATCATGTTACTTAGTATAAATTATTTTAGATTCACTTTAGTAAAACAATTTAAATCCCACAATTCATCTAGCTATTAACCAAGTGACTACATGGATACTATGTAACTGGGCACATGAATGGATAAAAGACAAAATTTATTGCTTATAGTCTAGTAGGGTGAGGCAGGCAATAAACAACAAAAAGAGAAAATATATAAATTTTTTGTGTTAGAACGTGATGCATTTCTCTCAATGGTGATTAAACAGAAAATGGGGACTTTGCAGAAAGCAGGATGGAATCCAACTTTATCAAGACCATTCTCACTAAAAGGTGATGTATAAGCACATCCCTAAAGAATGTGAGGTGATTAACTACACTGCTATCTGTGGGAAGAGGAATCCAGTTAGAGCAGGCACGGAAAGGGACTAGGGCCGGGGCATCTAGACACAAAGATGTCTGCAGCCTGAGGGGAAGAGAGTGGGGCAGATGAACATGAGTTGGGAAGCATTGTAAGAACTTTTGCTTTTAGTTTCAGTGAGATGAGAAATTATTTTGGGGTTCCGAGAGAGCTATTCTATCTGACTTTGGTTTCAAAGGGATAAATGTGCCTGATCTGTTGAGCTGAGATAGTGGGTGAACCATAGTGGAATCAAGACATGACGGTTTTTAAT
This sequence comes from Talpa occidentalis, assembly GCF_014898055.3. Taxonomy (NCBI): domain Eukaryota; kingdom Metazoa; phylum Chordata; class Mammalia; order Eulipotyphla; family Talpidae; genus Talpa; species Talpa occidentalis. The sequence continues at coordinate 45,747,787 of NW_023601104.1, read as the reverse complement.
TTTTCTTAAAAAGCCATTTTTGAATGTTTTATTATTTTTTAAAGATTTATTTATTTATTTATACAAGCACTGGGTACAGTCAGAAATGTGGGAGGGTGAGAGAATTCACCAGAGCCAGAGCAGGGAACAGAACAGGCAGACTCATGAAATACACTGCTGAGGAGAGCAGCGGGCACGGCAGGAGAGGTCTGCACACCAGGTGGGACCCTTGCTGGTGGCCGGGGATCGAACTGGCGCTGCAGAGGCTGTGGGCAGCTTCGCAGCCCAGCACTTAACCACCGCACCACTGGGGAGACCCTGTTTTATTCTTCTTATCTCAAGCTTAAGGTTTTTTTTTTAATAATACTCTATTCATGTGTTGCTTCCCATGTATTTATTATATTTTGCCACTTTTCTTTAGAGATTGGGAAACTAGAAATAATTTGTTGCTGAAAGCAGAATTGTCATCAACAAATCATATCTCTCCCCCATCCCAATTTTACTGCAGTATAATAAAGTGGTAAGATCAAGTGTGCAAAATGATTTGAGATCTATGAAAGATATTTTTTCCCATAGATTTAATTGACAAATCCTCTTTTTTAAAAATTCACAGGCAAGAAAGATTATCTGAAATTGTGTGATATGAAATTTTATACTTGATCTAGACATCATACTCTCTCTCACATTAGAGACTTGAGAGAGAGAGGACAGAGAGAGAGAGAGATTTAATATATCTGTCCATCTGTTCATTTTTCAGTATGTCAAGTGCAAGCATATAAATACTAGACATTTCAGAGTAATGCCATAATCCTTACTAATTAAAGTAACCTCAATTCCTTTTAGATTGACACCCCGATATCAGTACTGGTACATTTTACTAATTATGAAATACAAAATTGACTGCAATTACATAGATACAGAAATTTATAAGAGGAAAACAAGCACAAATGTCTTATTTTAAAAAAAAGTACTCTTTAAGTTCTGTTACAATTTGATGAAACGGTTTGGTCTTACAAATACTAATTATAAGTGATTAACATAAAAGAAAAAAAATTATGATAAAATTTCAATTTATGCTCTGTTAATAACATCATTTTTTCTCACATTTTTCTTTTACTTTGAAACATCTATCAAGTTCATTGCCTAGATATTAAAGAAAATATTAATCTCTTAATGACTAAAATATCATATCTGGAATAATCTAGTAGAGTTGTGACTTAAATATTGAATTTTGTGTAAGAATGGGATATGAATGAACTAAAATTTAATTTTGGATATTCAATGCTATAGAAATGTCTGTATTTTATGACTGACTTTTTGATAAGAATTTTCATGTTAATAAAATGTGTTTGGGTTGCCATTTAACTGATTTTGGGTTAACATTACTTTTAGTTATAGAATGAATCAGAAAAGCAAATACTTTTGTGTCCTACTTTCAAATGTGATACATCAAAATAAAGGATATTATGACAGAAAAAAGAAGCCTTGTTCAGCTCTTGTCAGCGTCAGTCAGTTCCTTCATTTATAGGAAAACTTGAGGAATGTTTAGTGAAATGCTGACAAATGGACTTCAGAGCATGTCTAATTAGTATTTTTTTCTTCCTGGGGGATGTAGAGAAGCGAAGGTAATTATAAAAACCAAAGTTTAGTCCTCAAATTGAAGTCCAACTTAAATGTAGTTGAAAGCCTTCATCCCTTTCAGCTCGCCTCTCTTACTGCCTTTTGATTTTGTGGTGATTCATCCATATTAATGTGCCTAATGACAGACACCCTGAAAAGGTGAGAATGAATGCTTTCACTCTGACATATCAGCAAGGATGATGGTACAAAGCGTGTCTTTCAATGTGTATCTGCATGGACTCTGGGTCTGAGAGAATGATATATACTTCTACTTGATGCCTGCAAGATTCAAAAGGCCTTTTCAAATATTCATGTTCTTCCTCCCCCACCCCATTTTTATTCTCTACCGGTATGTGTTCTGTGATGAGAAGAATGTCAGCGTCTCTGGAGTTTTATTTTTAAGTTTTAGTCTTGCCTGAGGGGGGAAATATATTGAAAATTTGCTGGTCAAGCTGTTCACACTTTCTCATAACATGTCTAATAATTGCAAAGCAGTTTGCTGAAATAATTTTAGGCAGATCTTGCATAGTTACCGTGATAGACTCTGAAGCCAGTTATTGGGCAGGTCTGGCTTTCAGTCGCAAACACCTGGGGATAGCTTTCCCTTTGTGATGATGTTACAACCAAGGAGAAGTCAGAGGAGGCGAGAGATGACCCCCCTGTCTCTCTCTGCTGAATTCTGATCATTCTTCCCTGATCTTGTTTCAACTTGAGTTATAACTTCCTCATGTATGATGCATCCTGTTAATAGGATTCGTATCGCCATCGGCTCTCTTGCCATTTCATCTGCTACAGCAGGTGAGTGGGGATGCTGATTAGAAACACAGAAACCACGTCTACCGACTAAGCCTAACCTTGGAGTGAAAGGGCGGTTTATATGTGGGTTTATTATTGTGCTCACTAGTTGTTACTGTTGTGCTCTTTTTATTTTTCATGAGGTTGAAAACATAAAATATACATTATTACTTTATTATATCACTTAATTCTTTTCTTCTATCAGATTTGTGGACCCATTTATTTATTTTAAGATTTTGCTTTTAGCTTTCCATCAGCTTCTAAGCCCCACCTTTCTCTATTACCAGCTAGGAGAGAAAATAGAATAAAATCACCAGCTGGTAGGAAAGTCATTTGGAGGATGTTAGCCAGATTAACCTTTACATAATAATTATGAATTAATAACTTTTTCCCTCCTCAATAAAATCCATGTAGTTAGCTTCAGGGAAAATAGAAGGGAGAAGAGGAATAAAATCACAGTGAAATGATTCATCATGTTATAATAAAACAGAGCTATGACTTCAAGGACTCATAGTCTTTTAAAACTACCCAACACAAAAGGGAAGGGGGGAATTTAAAACTGTAATTTACCAAGTATTAAAAATATAACCTTCATTCTGAGTGAAGTAAATAAGTTGTCAACTCACTCTTCATTATAGAAACAACCACACTGGGATATAATATGTATTGGAAGAAATGATTAAAAATGATCCAAAGCAGTGTACTAAAATTTTAAGCAAGTTTCCACTATTGACACAGAAAGAGCATTCATTGGGGATAGCAATAACATCCACTTATGCAAAAATATCTTTTGACATGCGATGAAAACATAACCTCTGGATACACATTCTCTCTTTTAGGTTTTCAGTGGGAATTGTGCCTAAGTGATTAGGGCAGGATTTGGTCCAATAAATAAACTGAAAATTTTGTAACAAGTGGTAGAGTAATACATATTAATTCTGAACAGATTGACACTGTAATTTGGGATAAAAACCATAATGATTACAGAACGCAGTGGGTGTAAGTCAAGTCTGATGGACTGGAACAGATGTGTCCACCTGTTTAGAGCCCAGCTCTGCCTCACTTGGGATGCATAATATGACTGAGGTCTGTAACATTAGCTAATTGGAAAGGTATACAGGGTAGGAAAAAGGAGAAATGTTAAATTCTGGATCATTCTTTTGTTCTCTTATGTAACTATCGAGGTCAAAAAGACAGGAGAGGTGTGGTGTGACAACATACATCTGGAGAGGCAGAAACCTCTACCTCTTAATCATATACAGTGTTTTAAACAGTATTACCTCAATTCAATTTTTTTTTATTGTTAAAAAAAAGTCATGAGGGCACACGAAGGGCTGAAACAAAAGGGAAACTATATCAGAGGAGATATAAAAGTGTTGCTTGCTTTTCAATGGGGATAATTTGCAAAGTTTCATAAAGGGTATTTCAAGGACTAGAGGATGGCATAGATTCAAAGTTTTCATTCTCCTAAAATCAATACATTCTGTGTAAATTAACTCGATCTTTTTTTTTTTTAATGCTAAAGAGAAGGAAAGATGGAAAGAGATTCAAACATAGATATGTAGAGCGCTCCTGTTCATGCCTAGGGACACTCCATATCTCTTATACCAAGTAAGATTAGGCTTTTGTGAATAGTTATCATAGGGGAAATACTTTATTTTTTTTGGCAGAGTATGCCCTAGGTCTAAAGATCATGACATACAGTATACTGTATGTCATTATGAAGTAATTTTACTTTTTCTTTAGGTGGAAGGAAATATCTCCCCTAGGTTAATAAATATGTCTTTTTATTAGAGGAAAGATTTAATGTGTGGTCATAAACATCGTTCATGTTAAAGACTGAATGTTATAGATGTTACTATTAAAAATATCCTGTGCTCTTCAATCTTCTTTATTTAAGTTAATTAACAAAATTAGAATCCATGTATATTATTCTTTCTTCTTTCTGTCACTCTTTAGGAGTTTTAGTCCTTAACCTATGGAGTTTCAATTTAAGGACAACAAATTTTGTTGTATTTTAATCTCTAAGATGTATTTTACATAATTGTTCATTTTTGTATAATATTTGCTTTTTCCTTTCAGGTGTAGCCCCTGTAAAATTTCCAGCATCAATTCACCAGTGCACTCTATACTCATTAAATAACTCTCCCTTAACCTCTTATTTGTAGCCCTGGTAACCACTATTCTACTTTCTTTTTTATGAGTTTGACTACTCTAAGATATCTCACATGAACAGAAGCTTGCAGTATTGGTCTTCTTTGTGGTTGGTTTATTCACTTGGTATACTTTCCTGAAAATTCATTCATATAATAACCTATCAAAATGTTCCTTTTTAAGGCTGAGTAATATTTTACAGAATGTATATACCACATTTTGTTTATCAGTTCATCCATATGATGTATATTTGAATTGTTTTTATCTCCTTGGCTGTTATGACAAATGGTCTATAAATATGGTCATACAGATATTCATTTGAAATCCTGTTCCAATTCTTTTGGATATTTAACAATAATTAGAATTACTAAGCCATTTGAAAAGTATTTTGAGAGCAATGAACAACAACTAACAATTCTTTTTAAAAATTTTTGCATTTAAGAGCTGGGACATAGAGGTGCAGGGGATGAGAGGATTCACCAGAGACAGAGTAGGGAGTAGAACAAGCAGATTTACTGTAATACACTGCTAAGGGGTGCAACAGGCAAGACAGGAGAGGTCTGCTGCACCATATGTGGGTTGGCTCCCTGGCCAGGGATTGGACTCAGGCCCCAGTAGTGGCAGCTTGATAGCACTGAGACTTAATCCCTAGGCCACCAGGGAGGCCCCCAACAACTAACAGTTCTTAAAAGCAGGGAATTAACAGTTAAAAACAGTAGAAGAGGAACAATTATAGGGATATTTTAATATTTTAAACAGGTAAATTAAGATTCAAGAAATCTACATTCTAGTCTCCTAGTATTGTGTGTGATAATAGAGACAAGATCAACTCTGAAGGTTAGTAAGTTTATGTATATGTGCTAGTTTATGACCACTCAGAAGAAATCAGATGAGAATTTGAGGGTAGTTTTGGAAACATTCTCCAAGGTGAATGGCCCAATTTGCTTATATACAACCTTTGCCCAAGCACTAACCAAAGAATAAGCTACTGAGTCATCCTAAGGCAATGACTTGTGCTTGCCCAAGACTGTGCACTCTTAGGAGTAATCAGTGAAGGAATCTCTTACGTTGCTAGTTCCTCTCTGAACTTGAGGCACAAAAATACTATCTGTACCATGATAGCAGATAGTCACACACATTTTAAAGGCACAAAGTCAAAATGTAACTGGCTAAGATGGCTTCTCCTCAAACACTGTTAAGCACAAACACAGTAGATGGCTTATGCAGGCCCATGATGACCACTTGGTACCTGGGGGGAATATCTGAGTAGACACACTTAAAGTACACACTGTAGGGAAATAGACTTCTTAGAATGAGTTCAGACAGCTCATTAGCAACTAGCCAAAACACCAAGCAAACTAAAACAACCTCCTATGGTGTGGAAATCAGTGTCTGGAGTTGCTCCAATATGTTATTTAAAATGTCCAGTTATCAACTGAAAAAATTATGTGGCATGCAAAGCAACAGTTGTGTGTGACCCAGATACAGGAAACAAAGTAACAGAAGATATTTTTGAAGGGGTCAGGATGATGGGCTTAGCAAAAGCATTAATAAGTAATGGGAAATGTGATGATATTATCTAGAGAGTATCAATAAAGAGACAAATTATTTAAATGAACCAATTGGAAATTTTGGTGTTGAAAGGAAAATAACAGTGATGGATGAAAATCCCTAGTTGGACTCAAGACTACTTGATTTAGTATAAGAAAGAATCAGAGAACTTGAAGATATATCATTAGAGATCATACAATGTGAATAACAAAGAAAGGAAAGAACGAAAAATATTAACAGATTCAAAGAACTGCAGGATGCTGCTAAGTGCATCAGCATGTGTACTACACAGAGAGAAGGACAGAAAAGACATTCAAAGAAATAAGGGCTGAAAACTTCCCAGGTGTGATGAATTATGAGTCTGCTCATCTGAGAAACTAAAAATCTGCAAGTAGAATAAATGCAGAACAATCCAGCAGGTAGGTGCATCACAGTCAAAACATTGAAAGCCAAAGATAAAGACAGTATGATTAAACTATGCAAGAAAAGCAACTCATCATGTTGAAGAAAAATCACAGTAAGATTAATAACTGACTTCACATCAAAATGATGGAGGCTAGCATTCAGTGAGATTATATAAAGTGCTAATGTTGAAAACATAAAACAAGAATCTTATATCAAGAAAACTATCCTTCAAAAATGTAAGTAAAATAGACATTCTAAGATAAAAAGAAACAGAACTTGTTGCTATTAGACATGTCTTATAGAAATGCAAAACTAAGCTTGTCAGGCTTACAGCAACAGATACTTGATGGCAATTCTAAATCAAATGCAAAACAAAATTATTTTGTCTAAAAGATAATTAAGAATGTATTTTACAAAGGAGTATAACTGCATATTTCTCCTCCATTCTTCCCTTGAAAATGTGAACAGACATAAATAAAGAGATCTAAATAGTAATTGAAAAATTTCCCACAAAGAAAAGTTCAGGCCCATATAGTTTCATTGGCAACTCATACCAAACATTCAAAGGAGAATGAATACCAATCCTTCACAAATACCTTCAAAAAATGCAAAATAGTGGGAACATTTCCTAGCTTGTTATATAATATTTTTACTAGTATATCAAAATCAGAAAAAGACATCACAAGGAGACTACAGACAAATATCCTTTATTTAACATTAAGGAAACTTAAAACTCCTAACCATAATAATGCCAATCTGAAATCCAGCAACATAGAAAAGTTATTTGTGGTGTGAGGACATGTATCTGAGGATGTGTGATCTGTGCTGCTGGTTCACATGAGATGTTGTAAACCAGTGTTACTTCAACAAAAAACAATTGTAATAAAGAAAAGTTATTTATCTCAGAGAAATGAAAGCCTATGTCCACAAAAATCATACATTTTTAAATAGCTAAAAATAGGAAAAAGTGGAGTGTCCTTCAACAGATGAATAAATTGCTCATTAAGTAATAAAGATATTAAATAATAAAGAAAAATTAACTATGATATGATACAATATAGATGAATTACAGAATGATTTTGCTGCATTATAGAAGTCACAGAAAACAATAATCAGGATATGCTTATGTAATAGTAATAATGTAAATGCAGGAATTCATGAAAATATGTAAAAAATTGGTTCAGAGGGCCTCCCCTGGTGGTGCAGTCGGTTGAGTGTGCGCTGTGAAGCTGTCTGTAGCCTCTGCAGTGCCGGTTCGATCCCGGCCAGCCCGCGAGGGTCCCACATGGCGCAGCAGACCTCTCCTGTCACACCTGCTGCTCCCCTCAGCAGTGTACTTCATCAGTCTGCCTGTTCTGTTCCTCGCTCTGTCTGGTGAATCCTCTCACCCTCCCACACATTTGGCCTGTACCTCGGTTCTTATATAAAATAAATAAATAAATCTTTAAAAAAATTGGTTCACAATTACTAAACCCACAATATAATAAAAAAAATTTGCCCTTTGTTTCCTCAAGCTTTATTAGCTTAATTTTGAAATTCCTTTTGCTTTTTTTCATGTTTATAAAAACAAAGATAAAAGTAGAAGATACTGGAAATATTTTCAGGGAAAACATTTTGGTAGGTATATAAAGAGTCTTGCAAACCTATTTTTGGTAATAAAAATAAAAATGAGTTAAATGAAGTTAAGCAAAAAATAGTTATATTTCAGAAACTATAGGACCAAAGTTGAGATGGAGAAATTGAGATTAAAAAAAATGAAGCAACTATGGTGGGAGACAGAAAGCAAAGGGAGAAAATGGCATGATTTAAAAGAAGTGTTGTTGTGGTCTCCATATACTCTGCAAAGTATTTGAGAACTTGAAATAGAGAACTGAGTTATTTTGAATTTACTTTTTTTCCTTTCATTTTTAAAATTTATGTAAATTTTTTTTGCTTTTTTATTAATTTTTTAATTTTTTTACATCATTGTTCATTTTTAAACAATGTTTGCTTTCCCCCACCCCCTCAGGTGTAGTCCCCATAGAGTTTCCTTTACCAATGCACCCGTGCACCATCACCTCAGTCCCCTGTGCTCCTCCCTCCCTCCCTCTGATCCCTCTCCCTCCTCCTCCCCCGCAGGATGTCTCAGGTAAAACCTGAAAACAACCCAAATGCCCAAAAATACATGACTGGACCAAGAAGATGTGGTATAATATATATACACAATGGAATATTATTTAGCAATCAAAAAAGATAAACTCATGCCTTTTGCAGCAACATGGATGGAGCTAGAAGGAATTATGCTCAGTGAAATAAGCCAGAAGGAAAAAGAAAAATATCGGATGGTTTCACTTATAGCAGGGATATAGGGGAAATAAGACATCAGTGTAAAAAAAATAACAGTACAAAACATGACAAAGCAAAAACAGACAATTATAAATTGAATTTACTTTTTGACATTAAAGCTATGCATCTTTAGTGTAACACAGTTCCCAGAGATTCTTCCCCTTTGAATCACAAACAGAAGACAATATGCATGATTAGTTTCCCAATTTTCCCAAAGATAGCACATATTAAATTCCATTCTAGTTGCACAGGGGGAAGAAGTTATTTCAGAGACAATAATGCAGGTTTTAGTGCATTGTTTCAGGCTCACTTCTCTCATGCAATCCTAGCTGAGAAAGGTTTAGAGTGAATTACAAGCCTTATGTAGGATAATTTCATAGAAACCAAGGGGTGAGGGATGGTCAGCCTTTAGGAATCTGTCATTTCTTGGCAGAAGAATCAGATTAATCAAATTTTAATCAGGTTTCTAAAAAACTGATACCATGTGGTAAAAACTGGTTATTGAGGATTCTCTCCAATAAGAATAACTAGTAAGGATTGTGAGTCAGCCCACTCTCAAAAAGTCACATGAAAAAATAGAATATGCATTCATGCTAGTATGTGTGTGTGTGTGTGTGTGTGTGTGTGTGTGTGTGTGAGGGAGAGAGAGAGAGAGAGAGAGAGAGAGATAGAGAGACTTAGAGGGACAGTTTTGTCTTGTTTCTATCTCTTCTTAAGTTATACATTTTGCCACTTTCTATCTTTATGCCCCATGTGGCTCTGGATTTATATGATACTTTCTCTTTTCAAGGATCTCATTCTCAAACCGCTTATGCATCCTTAGAAGTTTTGCCTTTTTCATGCCAAATGAGACATGCCAACTTTGTTTATAATCCAAGGAATAATTTCCTTATATTTTATAGTCCTACAGCCTTCTACTTTTAGACTTTGATCCTAGTTCAGTAGACTTTACATTAAAGGGGATATTTTCAGTAGTCTTCTCATTAAAGAGGATACTTATATTTATTTTTCTTCAATTTTAAATTTATTCTTGAATAGATAATTCATGAACACAGGATAAAATTTAAAAGTTTCTAAAAGGTATTTCATAGAATTTAAGTTTTACTTTTATCCTTACTTCCCAACTACTCAATAATTCTTTCATAATTTGATATAAAAATTTATGATTCTTATATAATCTTTTCAAACATTTTATGTATGTACTTGAAGGTACATTTTCCATATATAATCTATATTTTCTGTAATAAATATTATTATAAACAATACTTTGTATACTATCTCTCCTCCCTCCCCTAACAGAGCATTTAAATCTTACTTTCCATAATACAATTAAAGATTTGAGTAAAATATAAGTAAAAGATGAGTAAAATATTTAGTTTCTTTGACACTAAAGAGCTGTCCTGGTTGCCACAATTCTAATGATTGTGCTAAAACAACAAAGGAAGGTGCGTGTGTGTGTGTGTGTGTGTAATATAGATGGAAAGGAGTCATGTAGATTATTTTCTTTGTGTGATTCAAAGGGGAAGAATCTTTTTGGACTGTGATACTAAAGACTTAAAGGTCACATTCTATGTAATATTAATTAAATAACTGATTAGAGAAAATAATTCATTATATAACTTGGAAATAAATTGTGGAAGAGATGTTTAACTGTATCTTTTTTGGTTTTAAAATTGTTTAAATTTAAATTTTGCTTTTAAGTTGAAGTCTTGATATAAGAAAAGACTGTAGGTTAGGGCCATGCTTGATTAAGGGATCAGATCTATTTAGTGAAAGATCAATTTATCATTTTCTTTACACACTATGTCAATAACTCTAGTGCTTTTTTTTTCCAACTAAGATTTTTATTGTTTTTTGGCATAATGATCATTTGTAAATTTTCTTGATTTTAGTTGGTGATTTTGATTTTAGTAGTTCCTAATTTATGCTAGTACAATGTGAGAACACAAGACTGTCCATTTGCTAATTTAAACATTTCTGAATTGAAGATTTTTCTCTAATAATATCAATTTATAATTTATAAAATGTGGCTTTTATATTATTTTTGGGCAAGTGTTGTAAGCTGTAAAACATAGTTATTCCTATCTTGTCCTCTTGGAATCAGTCTGACATGTTTGTTTGTTTGTAAGGAATAACCTGTGAAAGACAGCTTCATAATACTGTCTCTAGCAGAATAGGATATGTAATTAGTGTGAGATGTAGTAAATGACTGTTTTTTTCTATAAAACCAACTTTATACCAAATAACAATAACTCTTAGAAGGATTTCTAAGTCATTCCATTTTGTTTTTAGTTTTATAATATTTACTTGTAAATTAAATTTTACTTCTTAAATGGAATAGTTTTCTAAATGAGAAAAAAACACCTCCTGTGGTTGTTTCTAATTTCATTTTCTGCTAACATAGCTGTTGGCACTAGAAATGCAGAACAATTTTCAGTGAGTACTGTCAACCATGTAATTTCTTGGCAAATATATGACAATTACTTTCCATGTAATTATAGTGTCATTCCATAGGAAGCTACAGCTTAGTCAAGGAAGAGATTTGCCAGGTCGCCTGTCCATCATTCCACTTTGTGGTTGTTCCTTATGTCAGTGTCCAGGTCACACCAGAAATTGTGACTTCACTTAATAATGCAGTGAGGTCAAAGCTTCGTAAAGAAAACTATGTTTCTTGTGCTACTAGATTTGAGACTAAGGTATATTATGAGGTTTGGTTTTATTATTCACTATCGCTTTGGGGGCAGTTACAAATGAGTGCTGAGAAGGTTCTTCAAAGAATCAAACAGGAAAAAAAAAAAAACAGGAGGGGGCGGAGCAACATGGCGGCAAGGAGACGCTGCGAGTGAGATCTCCCATTAAAAAAAGTTAATAGGGAGGAAAGCGGCAGGTCCCAGTGAGAACCGGGACACGGAAGATAAACGGGTGACTCCAGCAAACTACCCGAAGAAGAAAGTGGCCATAAAAGAGGACCAGAAGGGAGGGAAGCGCAGAACCCTGCTCCCCTCCCCCGCCCACAGAGGCGGCACTCTCCGACCGGCAGAGAGGAGGAAACAACAAACTAAAACGGCCCACAAGAACAAACGACACAGCAAGTGGGACTGTGAGTGGAAAGGAACTATTGCAGCCACCACACCCCGTGAACGGGAGCTGTGGAGAACCCTGCAGGATCCGCCGCGGCGGTGAGGGAACGGCTCCGGGCGCCATTAGAGAAGAACAAAGACCCCGGGAGACGCGCACACAGCCCGGGCTGCCGGTAAGCTTGGCGGAAAAGCGGTGCGCTTGAAAAGCAAGTGCAGACCAGGATCGCAGCTGCCCAGGTCCCCGCGCCTGCGACCTAGGCTTGCAGGGAGACGACCTAGGCTTGCGGGGAGACACGCGGAGGTCCTCACTGAGGTGAAAGTCCCTCCCTGAGTGAGCAGGAACCAGGCGCCCAGGCACGGGAGCGGTGCAAAAGGCGCCATTCCCACTCCACTGAACTGGGCTACAGTCCGCGTCCTGGAACTGAGGGCTTTGAACTGAGACCCGGGGCACGAAAATTCGGGGCGTGGGTTCTCCACGACAGTGGGGCACAAGGCAGACACAGCACCCCAAAGCTGTTGAGGTGTACCCTACCATTCCCGCTCTGTTCCCTGTCCCACAGGGTTGGGGGAGGCGAAAAACAGCCCCCCAAGGACAATAGGAGAGATCTCTGGCGCCACCTAGCGACCAGGAAAAAAAAGTCACTAACACCCCATAGAACAGGAAATTTCTTAAGACTGCTTGAAAAGGGCAGAAGGCTTCTGCAGTGGCCAGCCGGGAAGTTATTCCACGCCAGGCCCCTTCCGACCAGCAGTCTGAGCCCACAGAGGGAGCAGGCACCCACGTCCGGGGCAGACCGGGTGCGCAGAAGAGTGTGCCTGAAACCGGAGGCGCAGGGACTGCATCCTGCTTCGCCATTTGAGAACAGGGACATTTCTTCAGTAAAAACTGCCTAAAACCAGAAGAAAGCTCCCCCAGAAGACAGAGATGGCTCCTGGAAGAGCCAGAGGGGAGCGGAGAAGTTCACCCAAGATGCCAGTCAGTCCGAGCAACACAGTGTCCCAACGCATACGACAAATTAGAAAACAGACAGTAGGGAGTAGAAGAACCACACGCAACCTAACAACTCCTCAGGAAAGAAGCACACCACAAAAAGAAAACCACTCCCCAGATTGCAACGACAGCAACTTGGAAGAACTTCTGAGCCTTCCAGAAAGAGAATTTAAAATTGCCATGATTAAAAAAGTGATAGATCAGAAGAAGGAAATTGAGTCCCTAAAGAGGGAAAACAATGGTCAGAAGAATGAAATTGAGTCCCTAAAGAGGGAAGTAAAAGAAATGCAGGAGATCAAAGAATTAATGGAGGAACTAAAGAACTCCGGGAAAAGCAAGGAAAGCAGAATAGATGAAATGGAAGAACGAATAAGTTCTCTTGAAGACACAGAAATAAAAAGAACCAAAACAGAAAAGAAAGAGAAGTACGAAGGAAAAAGAATGAAGAAAGACTTCGGAACTATCTGACTCCATGAGGAAAGGAAATATAAGAGTTATAGGAATTCCAGAAGGAGAGGAGAGAGATGTAGGAACAGAGAAAATATTCCAGGAGATAATTGAAGAGAACTTCCCAAATGCGAAGAACGAGCTGAAAATTGATATAAAAGAAGCAAGAACACCAAACTTCCACGACGAAAGGAAAAACACAGCAAGACACATAATAGTAAAGCTCCCAAGAATCCAGGACAAGGAAAAAATAATGAAGCTGACAAGAGGGAAGAAACAGATAACATTCAAAGGAAAACCAATCAGGCTGACATCAGACTTCTCTGAAGAAACACTATGGGCAAGGAGAGAGTGGAGGGACATAGTCAACAGACTCCAAGAAAACAGATGCCAACCAAGAATACTCTATCCCGCAAAGCTCTCTTTCCTCCATGAAGAAAGAATATGGACCTTCCCAGGCAAAGAGAAACTCCAGAATTTCATTACGAATAAACCCCACTCCAAAAAATACTACAAGGAATCCTAAAGCCAGAACCTCAGAGGGACGAATAACAACGAAAGAAGACCAAAAAAAAAAAAAAGTTATTAAAAGAATAAATAAAATCAAAGGAAAGACAATGGCAAATACAAATGCTAACATATCAATATTAACTCTGAATGTAAATGGACTAAACTCTTCAATAAAAAGACACAGAGTTGCAGCCTGGATTAAGAAACAAAACCCAACCTTTTGCTGTCTCCAAGAAACACATTTAGCTACAAAAGATAAAAATAGGCTCAAAGTCAAAGGATGGAAAACAATCCTACAAGCAAATGGGCCAAAAAAGAAAGCAGGAACAGCTATACTTATATCAGATAAAACAGACTTCAAACTCAAAAAAATAAAAAGAGACCCCAATGGTCACTACATTATGATTAAGGGGACAATACTTCAAGAAGAAATAACACTCATTAACATATACTCACCAAACGAAAGAGCACCAAAATATATCAGACAACTGTTGTCCTCTCTGAAAACAGACATCAGAGAAAACACATACGTAGTGGGAGACTTCAACACACCACTATCAACAATGGATAGATCAACAAGACAAAAAATAAGTAAAGAAACTAAAGCTCTAAATAAGGACCTAGAGCATTTGGGCTTAACAGACATCTATAGAACACTAAACCCAAAAAAAACGGAGTACACATTTTTCTCAAGCGCACACGGATCATTCTCCAGGATCGATCACATACTGGGGCACAAGACAAACATCAACAGATACACCAAGATTGAAATCATACCAACCATCTTTTCTGACCACGAAGGCATCAAACTAGAAATAAATCATAAAAAGAAGGCAAGTAACTATCCTATCTCATGGAGATTAAAAGCCACACTACTGGAAGACCACTGGACTAATGAGGAGATCAAAGAAGAAATTAAAAATTCTTTGAATTGAATGACAAGGAGGACACCAATATCCTAAATGTATGGGATGCAGCAAAAGCAGTAATAAGAGGAAAATATATAGCAATAGAAGCTCACATCAAAAAACAAGAAAGAACTCAAAGAAACAACCTAATCTCGAAGCTCAAAGATCTAGAAAAAGAACAACAAAAAAACCCCAAATCCAGTAGAAGAAAAGAAATAATAAAAACCAAAGCAGAAATAAATGAAATTGAAACTAAAAAAACAATCCAAAAGATCAATGAAACCAAGAGCTGGTTCTTTGAAAAAATAAATAAAATAGACAAACCCCTAGCCAGGCTCACAAAGGAAAAAGGGAGAAAGCACAAATACACAGGATCATAAATGAAAGAGGAGAAATCACAACGGACACAGCAGAAATCAAAAGAATAATCAGTAACTACTATGAACAGTTATATGGAAACAAGTTCAACAATCTAGAGGAGATGGACAAATTCCTACAACTCTACAATCACCCAAAGCTAGATAAAGAAGAAATAGAACACCTAAACAGACCAATTACAAGCAGCGAAATTGAAATGGTAATCAAAAACCTCCCCAAAAACAAAAGCCCAGGACCTGATGGATTTACAAATGAATTCTACCAAACATTCAGAGACGAATTAGTGCCTATCCTTCACAAACTCTTCCAAAAAATTGAGAAGGAAGGGACAATACCAAACACGTTCTATGAAGCCAATATTACACTAATACCAAAACCGAATAAGGACAACACAAAAAAGGAAAACTATAGGCCAATCTCCCTAATGAACACTGATGCAAAAATCCTCAATAAAATTTTAGCTATCAGAATCCAACAATGTATCCATAAGATAATTCACCACGACCAAGTTGGATTCATTCCAGGGGCACAAGGATGGTTTAACATCCGAAAATCAATCAACGTTATCCAACACATCAACAAAAAGAAATATAAAAACCATATGATAATATCAATAGATGCTGAGAAAGCTTTCGACAAAGTGCAACACCCATTCATGATAAAAACCCTTGAACATACCTCAACATCATAAAGGCCATCTATGACAAGCCAACAGCCAGTATAATTCTCAATGGTGAAAAGCTGAAAGCAATTCCATTAAGATCTGGAACAAGACAAGGATGTCCACTCTCACCACTGCTTTTCAATATAATACTGGAAGTCCTAGCCAGAGCAATAAGACAAGAGAAAGACATCCAAGGAATCCAAATAGGAAAAGAAGAAGTCAAACTATCACTATTTGCAGATGATATGATAATATACATAGAGAACCCAAAATCTCCACAGAAAAACTAATTCAACTCATCAGTCAGTTCAGTAAAGTGGCAGGATACAAAATCAACACGCAAAAGTCAGTAGCCTTCCTATACACAAACAATAAATCTGAAGAAGAAGAAATCAAAAAAACCACCCCTTTTATTATTGAAACAAAAAAAAATCAAATATTTGGGAATAAATCTTACAAAAGAGGTAAAGGACCTATACAAAGAAAACTATAAAACACTGTTAAAAGAAATAGAAGAAGACACAAAGAAATGGAAAGACATCCCCTGCTCATGGATTGGAAGAATAAACATTATTAAAATGGCCATCCTACCAAAAGCAATCTACAGATTCAATGCTATTCCAATCAAAATCTCAATGGCATTCTTCAAAGAAATAGAACAATTATTGATGAAATTCATATGGAATCACCAAAAACCCCGAATAGCCAAAGCTCTACTGAAAAAAAAAGAAGGAAATGGAGGCATCAAACTCCCAGACTTCAAACTATACTACAAAGCCATAATCATCAAAACTGCATGGTATTGGAACAAGAACAGACATACAGACCAATGGAATCGAATAGAAAATCCAGAAATAAACCCACAGATTTATGGTCAACTAATCTTTGACAAAGGAGCAAAGACTATGCATTGGAGCAAAGAAAGTTTGTTCAATAAATGGTGCTGGGAAAACTGGGTCGCTACATACAAAAGAATGAAGCTTGACCACTACCTCACACCATACACAAAAATCAACTCAAAATGGATTAAAGAACTAGACATAAGACCTGAAACCATAAAATACATAGAAGGAAATATAGGCGAAACACTACGGGATTTGCACATCAAAGACATCTTTACAGACACATCACCCAAAGCAGTGATAGTGAAGACAAAGATAAACAGCTGGGACTACATCAAATTAAAGAGCTTCTGCACAGCAAAAGAGACAATAACAAAAACAAAGAGAAACCCCACCAACTGGGAGAACATTTTTGCACCCAACACTAGTGATAAAGGACTGATCACAAAAATCTGCAAAGAGCTGATGAGACTCAGCAACAACAAAGAAAATAATCCAGTCAAAAAATGGGCAGAAGAGCTAAAAAGAAACTTCTCTGAAGAGGAAATGCAAATGGCCAACAGATATATGAAAAAATGTTCAACATCACTTGTAATCAGGGAAATGCAAATCAAAACTACCATGAGATACCATCTCACACCAGTGAGAATGGCACATATTAAAAAAACTAGCAACAACAAATGTTGGCGAGGGTGTGGAGAAAAAGGAACTCTTCTGCACTGTTGGTGGGAGTGCAAACTGGTCCAACCACTATGGAGAGCTGTGTGGAGATTTCTGGACCTACTAAACATAGAGCTTCCATATGATCCAGCAATTCCACTCCTAGGTATTTACCCAAAGGACACAGAAACATCAATTCCAAAGAGCACCTGCACCCCTATGCTTATAGCAGCACTATTTACAATAGCTAAGCTTTGGAAACAACCCAAATGCCCAAAAGTAGATGACTGGATCAAGAAGATGTGGTACATATATACCATGGAATATTACTCAGCATTCAAAAAAGATAAACACATGCAATTTGCAGCAACATGGATGGCGCTGGAAGGGATCATGCTCAGCGAAATAAGCCAAAAAAAAAGAAAAATACCGGATGGTCTCACTCATAGCAGGAATCTAGAAAACTTAAATAAGGGACCAGGAAAATGAATATAAGAAAGTGAAAATCAAAATCAACAAAAAACTATGAACCAGAGACCCTTTTTGGGGGGTGGGGGGCGGGAGGGGAAGGATTGGGGTCAGAATGGGGCGTTTGCAATTGTATGGGGGAATATAAAAATAAAATTTAAGATTAAAAAAAAAGAATCAAACAGAATTTTTTTTTTATTTTTTAAATTTTATTTATTTTTTAAAGACTTATTTATTTATGCATACAAGAACTGGGGTACAGGCCAGAGGTGTGAGGGGTGAGAGGATTCACTAGAGACAGAGTGGGGAACAGAAAAGGCAGACTGACTGAAATTCACTGCTGAGGGGAGCAGTGGGCGAGACAGGAGAGGTCTGCTGTGCCCTGTGGATAGCTCCCTGGCCAGCCCGGATTGAACTCATACTGCAAAGGCTGCAGATAGCTTCACAGATCTGTGCGTAGTCCCTTGCATCACCAGGGAGGCCCCAAACAGAAATTTTAAACCAAATAATTAACATAAAAAGAAAATAAATTATTCAAGGCAAAGATATCAAAAAGGGTCATAATTTTAATTTTAATTTTTGACATTGAAAACTTCCAAATTTAGTGTGCTTTTCTTGAACATTTTCCTTTTAAAGTATGCTTCAAACACATCCCCCAATTGTTCAAAAGGAAAAGTAAAGGAAATAAACAGCCCTTCACAAAGCTGTTGTAGAATGGATTTATATCAGATAGTGATATAAGATGCAGAAAATATGTTGGTATTTTCAGTTTAATGAAAAACTATTTTTTGGCTTAGTTTTGGACAAACTAAATGTTGAAATCCCTGAATGGAAAAATATTAAAAAAAATGGTCACCCAATTTAAGTAGATTTTCATATAGTTTTCAGATTTTTTTTCCTATAAATTACTTGATATTAAAATTTGTTAGTTCCTAAGAGTAAGGTCTTGGTCTGTACAATCCACTCACTGTAGACACTTAGATTTATTAAATGATTTATGTGTCGTGGAAACCATTTTACCTATGATGAGAATAATATGGAGAGTTGATGAATTTACTGTATTTGGATATATTGGCAGAATTTCCATAGAAAGATGAGGGAGAACAGAATTTTTGACTAATATGTAGATATGTCAGTCAGCATTTATTGATCTGTTTTATTAAAAGAGTCTCCACTTAATTTTGACAAAGTTTATGGAACCTAGAGGAAAAAGGTGGATTGAACTAGGTTAGAGTAGAGGTGTGAGCATAGTGAAAATGAGCAAATGTTGCAGAAGAGGAATGTTTCTCCTTTTTTTCTTTTTCTTCTCAGCGGTGACCTGAGCCAGTTGTGAAATGTTTACTAGGACACCATTGGGTAAAGGGTGCAGCCTCTACAATTGGATATATCTGCTCAGTCCTGTTTCATATTGTGTCAACTTAGAAAATTTAGTAAATCCCACTTTGACTTGTATGTCTTCTTTGAACAAGTATCTGTTTAGCTTTTCTGCTCACTTTTTGATTGGATTTTTTTCGAGTGGTATGTATTTGTGTGTTCTTTGTAGATTTTGGATATTAGCCTTTTTTTTTTTTTAATTAAACCCTGGACACTAACAACCTTATAGATGTTTCCTCATCTGTAAGGTGCAATTCACATCATTAGTAACAGTCAGATTTCTAGGGTTTGTTTTTGCCTTGTTTTTATATGACTCTTTGTTTTAGTTCTTTTTATTTCACAGATGAGTGAAATCATATATGTCTTTACCCTTTTGACTTAACTTCAGTTAGCATAAGTCAGTTCCATCCATGTAGGCACAGATGGTGAGAGTTCATCTTTTTTAGAGTTGTATGGTATTTCATTGTGTATAATACCTTAATCCACTCATTTGTCATTGGACACTTAGGTTGTTTCTGTAACTTGGCTATTGTAAAGAGTGCTGCAATGAACAAGGAGTGCATATATACCTTTGAACGGCTATTTTTGTATTCTTCAGGTAAATATCTAGGAGTACAATTGCTAGATCATATAGAAGATCTATGTTTTATGTTTTGTGAAACCACCCTACCCTTTTCAGGGGCTGGACCAATTTACATTCACACCAACAGTGTATGAAGATTTCTTCTCTTCAATTTTACCAACTCTTGTTTCTGCTCTTTTTGATATGGGCCATTCTCAAGGGTAAGTGATAGTATCTCATTATGGTTTTGATTTGTATTTCCCTGATGATAAATCACAATAAGCATTTTTTCATATACCTATTGGCTATCTAGATGTCATCTTTGGAAAAATGTCTATTTAGCTTTTGTGCTGATTTTTGATTGGAGTTTTCCATAGTTCTTTAAGTTCTTTGTAGATTTTGGACATCAGCCTTATGTCAGATGTACAATGTGCAAATATTTCCTCCCATACATTAGGGTATCTACTTTTAAATGATAATTATGGGGCCTCCCTGGTGGCATAGGGGTTAAGTCTCAGCGCTATCAATGCTGTCACCACTGTGGCCTAAGCTGATCCCCGGCCAGGGAGCTACCTCATATATGATGCAGCAGACCTCTCCTGTTTTACCCACGGTTTCCCTTAGCAGTGAATTTCAGTAGATCCACCTATTTTTCTACCCACTTTGTCTCTAGTGAATCCTCTCACCACCACACCTTTGGCCTACATGCCAGTTCTTTTGTGCTTAAATCAATAAATCTTTTAAAAATAAATAATTACTTTTGCTGCATGGAATCTTTTTATTATAGTCCCATTTGTTTATTTTTTCTTTTCTTCCCTTGCCATTGAAGTTGAATCCTAAAAGTCATCCATGAAACCATTGTCATGGAGTATTTTGTCTGTGTTTTTTTCCTATGCAATTATGGTTTCAGTTATTAATCTAAGTCTTTATTATATTTTGAATTGATTTTTGTATATGAGGCAGTGTCTAGTTTTATTGTTTTCCATGTGGCTGTCCAGTTTTCCCAACACCACTTGTTGATGAGAATTTCCTTTATTCAGAGTGATCCTTGTCTTATTTGTCACATAAGATCCTTGTCTTTTTAACTGTCCACATAAGTGTGGATTTATTTCTGGGCTTTCATTTTTCATTAATTAATGTGTCTCCATGTGTCTATTTTTATTTCAATACCACTGTCTTGAGTAGTTATCACTTTGTGCTGGAGTGTGATACCTTTATAATTATTCTTTTTTTGATCAGAATTGCTTTTTGTTATTCAGGGTCTTTTTTAGTCCACACAAATTTCAATGACATTTGTTTAATTTCTTTGAAGAATATTATTAAAAATTTGATATGGAGTCATTGAATCTGTACATTGCTTTGAGCAAGACATCCATTTTAATAATGTTAATTCTTCCAATCCATGAGCAGGGAATATCTTTTCACTTTATGGATGTTCTTATTATTTGAACAGCATCTTGTAGTTTTCTTTGTAGAGGGCTTCACCTCTTTTTGTAAAGTTTATTCCAAGCTATTTGATACTTTTTGATGAAACAGTAAATGAGATTATCGATTTCTTTCTTTTCAAGTTCATTGAGTACATATAGGAAAAAAAAATTTACTATAAGGTGTTTAAAGACTAGTCATAGCGAAAAACCAATTTTACATATAATTTGGACATTTGCACTTATTGGTGTTATATTGATAGTTTTTTTTTTAAAGATTTATTTATTTATACAAGCACTAGGTACAGTCAGAGGTGCGGGAGGGTGAGAGAATTCACCAGAGCCAGAGCAGGGAGCAGAACAGGCAGACTGACGAAATACACTGCTGAGGGGAGCAGCAGGCACAGCAGGAGTGGTCTGTGCACCATGTGGGACCCTTGCTGGCGGCCGGGGATCAAACCGTCACTGCAGAGGCTGTGGGCAGCTTCGCAGCCCAGTGCTGAACTGCTGTGCCACCAGGGGAGGCCCTATATTGATAGGTTTTAAGGTACATGTTAAGGAAGGCTTGGTGATTTTTGTTTTTACTGTGGCGCTTCAGTCCTTGAGTATTTGGTCATGGTGGTATGAGAAAGCCTTGCTTGTTTGGAATATGATTAGGTTCCCTTGTCCTTTATATCTTGTTTACTCTCAGTAAAAATAATTAAATTCAATTGACGCATTAAGAAGGATGGTTCAATTATCTTTCCTGACCATAGGCCAACAGAATGTTGCCCAGACCTGCAGTATAAGTGCCTTAATACATAGCAAAGAGTGCTGCTACTCTTCAGTTGGGTTCCACATCTTCATTCCCCTTCTATTGTGAAGCAAACTATATTTGCAGGGGTGAACAATTAAAACCTTTTAAATCCTCTTTGCAATTTGGGGAGCCTCCGTTTTCCCTCCCCTGCAGGTTATTTTTTTTAGACGTATCTCTCAATAAAGCAACACTTACCTAAGGGAAAAGAATCCAATCCAGTTTAAGTTCTGGAATCTAAATCTTTCATCAGATCAATAAATTTGGATAACATATGACTTGTGAGTTCAGACTCTATAAGTAAAGGGGATCTGTGTTTATATAAACAAGGGAATCTATGGAAATTAGAGATTTACAGTATAACAATAAAAATCTTTTATAATTTGACATCAAAATTCACATGGTGAAAACATCTCAAAGTAAAATCAAGGATATTCCAAAACTGAGGTAAGACAATGAAAGTAATTTATCAAAATCAAACTCTTTGAGTTACAAAGAAAGAACTTCTAGTTCTGACCCTTAGGACCTGTCATTACCATGAGAGGCTGTAAAGAAAGGTTTGGGAGAAAGGTATTAAAGGAGTAGAGGTTGATAAGGTAGAAGTCTCTGTAGCTGTTATAAAAGTAAATCTTCCTAAACCAGAGTCAACTGTAAAAGAGAAAGATTTACTGCTGGCTGTCTCTGTCTCGGCTGTAGTAATGGGCACCATTAGCTATCTGTTGTGAAAGCAGCCACTCGGGAAGATGGGAGACATTACTTTTTAGATTGATTCTGGAATTCTCAAGGCTGTTGTTCTACATTCTTGAGAAAAGTTTCATGGAAAGAGCAGGCAGCTTTAGATGTTAGCTTTTTGTGACTTCATCAGTGAGGGATGTACAGTGTGGTGAATTCTGGTTTCAGATACATACGTGTTTGAATGTCATTTCTAGTAATTGTGTTCTTGGGGGAGTCACATTATATTAGAATTTCAATTACATAATTGAGAAAAATGATACTGATCATGATAAAAATAGCAGCCAACACTTACTGTGAGGATTAAAATATGTCACTACAATTTCCTGAAACTTATTAAAGTGCTTAACTGATAGTTCCTTATAAATGCTAAGCTTAAGTAACAGAGTCTGACTGCAGATGGTCAGAGTTGGTCATACCAATATGATGCTCTGCTATTGTCATATTGTAGAAAAAATGACTTCATTTTATATATTTTGAAAAATTGATCTGTGAGATAACAACCATCCTAAAGGAAAAAGGACAATGACAGAAAGCTTCTTTATCTTTCCATGGTATTTAGATATCAACCCAAAACACTCAACATAGTGAACCTTCAACAGATGTCCACTGATTAAGCACAAAGGAGCCAACATTTACTTTAATCAGGGAAAGAAATTCAAGTAGGGAGAGGAGAATAAGTTGGAAACAAACAAACACAAAGCATTTAAAAAATGTTTAAACATTCAAGGAAACTACGGATTGTAGGAGTGTGAGCCAGTGTCTGAAAGAAAGAAGTAGGAAGTCTCAGATTTCTGATGTTTGTTTTGTGTTCCTAGGTTGCCTTTGTTCTTTACTTTTAGCATGCATTCTAAATTTTTGTGGGGGACTCCCTTGTGGCAGGGGTTTGAGGCACAGCCTATGGGGCTATCCACAGCCACTGCAGCATGGGTTTGATCCCTGGCCAGGGAGCTACCCACGTGGTGCAGCAGACCTCTCCCAACTTGCCCACTGCTCCCCTCAGCAGTGTGTTTCACTACATCTGCCTGTTCTGTTCCCTGCTCTGTCTGTAGTGAATCCTCTCTCCCACCACTACTCTGGCCTGTGCCAAGTTCTTGTATGCATGAATAGATAAATCTTTAATAAAATACATAAATAAATAAATTTTGTGTAAGTAGGGCCTGCTATATGATAATAAAAACTGAGGTAAACAGGCCTTGGGCATGAGATTTTATGTTAACCTGGCCAGAAACTATGCTTTGTTTTCACTGTAGCTGTTGAATTAGCCATGTCGTTTAATATACTCCCCCGCCCCTTCTTCTTGATGTCTTTAGTTTCTCTAAGACCTTCTTTCTAAATAGATTCTATTTCTTAAAACTCCTTTTAGTTGATTCCATTGTTCTTACACTGGAGTCTTATTGATGTGTTGGAGAGGTGTGGCTAGTGTTTTTTAATCTTTTGCTAACTCATTCTTTTAGTGGGTTTGAGTTCCTGTTTTGTGATGTTCAGAAGTATTTCTTTGGTACACCCCTCCTCCCTTAGATGACAGAAGGCTACATTTTGCTAGTTGCTTTTCTTCCAGGAAAAGGCTCATATATAGTCTTTTCTCCTACAGAGTAGGCCTTGATATGGAGGATGCCCTGGACATAGTTATATTCCCCTTCTCTAGCTAAAAACAGAAGGGTTTTTCTTGGTTCTTTAGTGTCAGAATCTGGTGGGATTCTGCTTGGCAAAGTCCATGAAATTGTGATGATCCTTCCATAGCTGGACCACAGAAATTTCTTACTTTCAAACTAATCCACGCTCAACCTCCAAAAATTTTTCACAATTACCATTTAGGTATTCCTACAAGTTTATGACTCTAGTCGCTTCTGTTGCAGTTCAGATTGTTTGACTGTGATCCTCTGCATTCAACTCCCTCTCCAGATTTCACAGTGGCAGTTTGCCTGGTGACCTCAAGTCTCTGATTTGTCTAAGAAAAGTTGTTGATTTTCAATTTGTTCAATTTTTTTCATGTTGGAAAGATGGGAGTGATGACTTTCAAGCTCTACATATTTGGATGAGCTCAGATCTTTATTATAGTATCACTGAGATTACATCTGAAACCGTTATCTTTTTACTCTTAAGCTGTGTGTTGATTTAAACAAACTCCGTGATATCTCCAATCAGATGTGATTCAACTTTGCTGTCAGGGAGAAATAATGCATTGTAATTCCTTTTATTTTCAGACCAAACTTCAGACTTCATTTGAATTCCACTAGATTATTCACTAGTACATTTTTCCACTTCAGAGTACAATCCAGTACACTACATTGCATTTAGTTTTCATGTCTTTCTAGTTTTCTATGATCTGTGACAGTTTTTTAAAAGATTTACAAAAAGGATGATGCTGGGATGTCTGCTTCTTGTTTGGGTTATTCAAACAGTGACTATAAAGACATTGTAAATTATTTAGAATTATAAAACTATACATAGTGGAAATGATTTTCTTCCATCCCTTTAAACCCTATCCTTTCCTGGAAGCAATATTTATTATCAGTTTACTATGTATAGTTTAAAAGTATTTTTTGCATATAGAGCACATATACTCATTTTTTTCCTCAAAAATTGATATCCAACTCTAAATACAGTTCTCTTATTGTCTTGTTTTATCTGACTCTATTCTTTGGTTTTATTCAGTATAATAGGAATTATTGGGGTGATCACAACTGTCCAAGGAATAATAAATAACCTTCAGTTTATTTTGGCCTCAATTAACCAGGAGAGTGGCAAACATTCAGCCATATGTGTATCTGACCTTGGAAGCAAGATAGAAGAATGAAGATAAAATCTTACTATTGTACTCTTTTTGTTTTTAACCTCTACTTTCCCTTAAGTAGCACTTATTTTTTTTTTCTCACCATTCTTTATACCCCTTGATACTCTCTCTCTTGACCTGAGAAATGTCACTTCATTTATTGTAAAGTGTCCACTAGTTTTCATAAACATTTTGCTTTGTCTAATTGTATGTTGCATAAATGTCCAATATATGTCTTTGTCATTCTGATTTGCTTTACTCTACAGTTCCCTTAAGCTTCTTTCATTTTGCTTTAAGCAGCAATATTTCATCTTTCTTTATAGCTGAGTAATCTATTTTATAGATATCTTCATCCCCACGTCTTCGTAATCCAATCCTCTATCAGTGGGCACTTAGGTTGTTTCCATATACTAGGTATTGTATATAATGCCGCAAGACATACTGTAGAGCCTGTAATTTTTTTGAGAGATGGTTTCACTTTCTTCACATAAGTGCCAAAAGGGGGATTGCTGGGTCTTATGTATTTCTGTTTTTAGTTTTTTATGGTACATCCAGATTACTTTCTGAAATGGCTGCTTCAGATTACATTCCCACCAATAATGTTAATTTCCTATCTTATCTCTGCATCTTGTAAATATCTTCTAAAGCTTGTTGATCCTGTTTAAATCAGGATCAACTGTTTAGTTTACAGTTGTGCATTAGTGTTATCCCCACTGGAGTAAGGTTTAGTTCTTCACATGAGTTTGACACTGTGTTTTGGACTTAATTCACCTATCTTGGTAAGGAGCAGATGACATAGTAACATAAGTCCAATTAGAAACTATGTTATCATGATGTTGTGACCAGACATCCTAAGATGCCAGTATTATTTCCTGAGTTTCACTACATAGGCGATCATTAACCTAGAGCAGGTGCAAACAAAAAGTTCTACTGAAATTTTTTAAAGATTTATTTATTTTTGCATACAAGAGGTGGGCTGCAGGCCAGAGATGTTGGGAGCGAGAGGATTCACCAGAGACAGAGTAGGGAGCAGAACAGGCAGATCTGAAAATACCTGCAGAAGGGAGCAGTGGGCGAGACAGGAGAGGTCTGTTGCGCCATGTGGGTTAGCTCCCTGGCTGGGGATTGAACCTCTGCTGCAGTGGCTATGGATAACTTCATAGTGCTGAGAATTAACCTCTTTTTGTGCCCCCAGGGAGGCCTTCCACTAAAATTTTTATGACTTACAGAGTCTCCTTTAAGAGTTTCTCTGTTGCTTACCTTTGCTTATGAGACCATAATGTTCACAAATTCATTTCACTTTATTTGACCATATAAATCAGTGCTACTTGATTTAATGTCTTTAATCTTTTAGTCATAGTTTCGCCATTCCTGGGTTCTTCATATTGATCCTTTTTGTAGGATCAGATTTCAACAAATGTTTCTGTTTTTATCGTTTGTTTTGTCTTACGAAGGGTCATGTTTGAGGACTCTTTCTGTTGGTTTGACAATTGCAACTGTACTTCAATAGGCATTACATACTCAAATTACAACCGCATCCTCACGATGTACAGATCAATATTGATTCTTGACTTTTGGCCTTAAGTACTGCTCTGAAATAGTCTTAGGTCAATGCAAGCTCTCTCTTCTTTTCCTGATTAGCACCTTGGTGTTTTCAGTAGGACAGTCATATTTTTCTTGTGCTTCAATGAACTCAAGGTTGGTATTAATTATTTTGTGTCAACTTTTTTTAACAACATGGCAATTGGCAGATTTAAATCTTTGTTTCTGAAAGGTCTTTTTCCCTTTTAGACTACATTCTCTCATATGTATTTTTTTCTATAGCACTAGCAATTTTTCAGTCATGTTTTTCATATGTCATTTCTTCTAATATCTTTTTGATAGTTTTATCTTCTTACAATTGGTTTAATTTTATTTGCTCTGGGTTCTACACCATCGCCATTCAATATTCATTGTATTTATTTTGTTCCAGTATATCTCCATTTATTTTGTTTTTATTTCTTAAAGGCCTGCTGTGCCTGCTGCGTAGGCATTCAACAAATATTACTTAGTAGAATGTGTTAAATATATATTCAAGAACAGATTTATGCAAATGAGAGTTTAGGATATTTTAAGGAAAAATGACTAAAACAAGGTTTCTGGTGGTGTTTTGCTCTCTGTACTCAGAGGAAGGTAGAACTTGACATGTCAATGAAGATCATGGATCCAAACATTTACTCCATCTTTCTTGTTGATGTTACTAGTTTTTACCCACATATATAATGAGCATCATCATTAATGTCTGAATATGACCAACAACATATACTTTTATAAAGATGTATTTACTGTAATTTTATGTCTTCTCTTTAGCTCATTATTACAACATTCTCAAACTACATCCCTAATCCTAGAAACCCATGTTAAAAACATACTATATGGTTTAAATTATTTCCGTCCACACACATAGAAAATTAGTATCATTGTTTTACAAAAATGGGGTACTTCAGGTTCTGGATCATGTTATTTTCTGTCAACAGTATCTCACAGGAAGTTCTTTAGAACATTTAGCTATAATTCATTTTTTCAATGGTTGCAAAACATATGGCATAAATGTAATATATGTAGTTAATCCTAAAAGGTTATTGTAGGGGTAGGAAGGGCACTGAAGTAGTTCTCTAAGATCCTATGCAGATGGGTCAAGGAGAGTCCTGGAGCCCTCAATGGGTTTCTCAGGATTTCACTGAGCTTTTACATGTAGTGCAGCAACCAGGTATACGGCAGGCAGGGATGCCGGGAGCACAGGAGACTGACAGGCCTCCCAGCCCCACCAAATCTTCACTCTGTCTGGACTCTCTGACATTCTCCCTTTCTTCTCTCTTGTTTTCTCTTGCCTTTGCTTCTCTTGGAGAATATATCAATACTTCATCCATGGCCCACAGAAGTAAAAACGCAACTTATGGCAATGTAACAAAATGCAGGTGCCTCATCAGGCAGGATACTCCTAATGGCAGGAGGGCAGAAAAGCCTGCAAATCACTTACCCTACAGTTATCATTCACATTATGTCCAGTTGTTTTTCCCACTATGAACAAATTGCATCATTTTTCTGTGCATACAAGAACTGGAGTGTAGGCCAGAGATGGGGAAGTGAGAGGATTCACCAGAGACAGAGTGGGGAGCAGAACAGGTAGATCTACTGAAATACACTGCTGAGGGGAGCAGCGGACGAGACAGGAGATGACTGCTGAGCCATTTGTGGGTTAACACCCTGACTGGGGATCGAAGTGATGCCATAGTGGCTAGCAATAGCTTGATAGCTGAGACTTTAACCCCTGCAGCACCTAGGAGGCCCTGTTTCCCTTAATTTTTAATGATTTATTAGTATGCAATAATGTCTCAAAAGTAAGTTTGCTAGATCAAAGGGTATTTGGAGTTATGATTTTAGTAGATTCTTTTAGATTACTTTTGAAGGTGGTAATGATATTTCATATTTTCTTCAATAATGCAAGTATGTTCTCTTCACATATCACACAATAATATAATGCATAACACCTTTTAGCATTTTAGTAAGGCTAATATGTGAAAGCATTTTTTTTTGACTCTTAATTTCCATTTCTTTGATCAATGGGATGTTGTAGCTTCTCATGTTATTCCTATGTCTTTGGTCACTTGAATTAGCCCTTCTGTTTCACATTATTTAAAAATTTACATATCCATTGTGATTTTTGAATCCCATTTTTGCTAATTTGTGTGAACATTTTTAATATTATAAATCTTAACCTTTTCAATGGACTCTATTACAATTTTTTTAAAACAACTGCTAAACTTTTGCTTTGTGTTTTCTATCTTTTGTTTTCCCAAGTAGAATTTCATATATTAAGCAGATTGACCTTTTTTTAAATTTTATTTTATATAATTCTTACATCATTTTTCATTTTTGCACAATGTATGCATTTTCATTTTGGTTATATTCCCCATATAATCCCCACCCCTCTTATTTTGGCCCTAATCCCTCCTCTCCTCCTCACCCCCCTCCCCCTGTAGTGTGTCTCTGGTTTATAGTTGCTTGTTGATTTTGATTTTTTCTTTATTATAATTAGTGTTTTTCCTTGTCCCTTATTTAGGTTTTCTAAATTCCTGCTATGAGTGAGACCATCCAGTATTTTTCTTTTTCTTTCTTGCTTATTTTGCTGAGCATGATACCTTCCAGCTCATCCATGTTGCTGCAAATTGCATGAGTTTATCTTTTTTGATTGCTGAGTAATATTCCATTATGTATATGTACCACATCTTCTTGACCCAGTCATCTATTTTGCTGGGACTACATCAAATTAAAGAGCTTCTGTACAGCAAAAGAGACAATAACCAAAACAAAGAGAAACCCCACCGCCTGGGATAAATTTTTTGCACACAACACTAATGATAAAGGACTGATCACAAAAATCTACAAAGAGCTGATGAGACTCAACAAAAACAAAGTAAATAATCCAGTCAAAAAATGGGCAGAAGAGCTAAAAAGAAACTTCGCCAAAGAGATTAAGCATATTGACTTTTAAAAACAATTTCTGTATGTTTTGTTTTGGTTAAGAATGTATTCCCATCCTTATATTGTACAGATACCTAAATCTCTTTCGAAGGAAAATTAACATTTATATCCTTATCAATGATATAATTTATGATTTTTCAAATTGGAATAAACATTTCAAATAGAAGACACACACATATATACATATGTGTAAATCTATCATCCATCTATCTATCTATCTGTCTATCTATCTATCTATCTATCTATCTACCTACCTACCTACCTACCTACCTATCTACCTATCTTATATTGGAGACAAATTTCTTGTAGAGAAATGGGTAGGGCCCAAAATATACAGGTTCTTATAAAATCACACAATGGAGTCTTATCCTAATCTCGAAAGAGAAGCCAATTCAAAGATTTAAATTGTGGTGGTTATGAGAGAGTGAGAAATTAAGTTTAAATTTCTAGTAGTTCGTGTTGCTTCCATTTGAAGAATGGATTGGATGAGCAACAGGATATTGCAGTAGGTAGCTGGTGATGAATGATGATGGCAGTTTGACTTAGAGTGGTGATAGTGAAAAGGTGAAAAGTGGATTTTTAGAGATGCTGAGTATGTCACATGTTGTTGCTGGCACGCTGAAGATAGAGATGGTTCAGTCAAGGTGGCAAGGATGGTTGTGCCATCCAGTGATTGTTGGATCAGTCTCATGGTCCCTTTGGGTTTGTGGTGAGGGAGTTAGCAATGCTTTGTTAATGACAGTTTTTAGCAGCAATTAACTGTATTGGTGTAGATTTAGTAGGAATGGATCAAGAAGTGGGCGTCCCCTGGTGGCACAGCGGTTGAGCGCTGGGTTGCGAGGCTGCCCGCAGCCTCTGCAGATCCAGTTCGATCCCCGGCCACCAGTGAGGGTCCCACAAAAAAAAAAAAAAAAAAAAAGAATGGATCAAGAAGTAAAGAAAATAAAAAGTGAATAGGAAGAATCACTTAAGGAAAGCTTTATCAGGTAAGTGTGATGAAGAGACAGAGGGACTGAAGTGGTAGAAAAGATTCTTTAAACTATTGTTGAAATGATAGGACAGGGCCTCCCTGATGGTGCAAGAGGTTAAGTGCAGTGCTGTGAAGCTGTCCGCAGCCTCTGCAGCGGGAGTTCGATCCCCAGCCAGCCAGGGAGCTACCCACATGGTGTAGCAGACCTCTCCTGACTTGCCTGCTGCTCCCCTCAGCAATATACTTCAGTCTATCTGCCTGTTCTGTTTCCATCTATGTATCTGGTGAATCCTCTCACCTCCCACACCTCTGGCTTGTACCCCAGTTCTTATATGCATAAATAAAAATAAATCTTAAAAAAAAGAAATGATAGCACATGAACTCTAAGTTGGCGAAAGACAAGAAAAGAAAGCAGAAAGCTGAGGAGTTGTTATCATGTTTTGTGATTTTACAATTAAGTTAGAGGATATGCAATGAATCTTGCATTTTAGTCTTAACTCTTATTATCTAGTCCCTTCACTTTTGGGTACTCAGTAGAACTTATTCCTTAACAGGTGCTTGGTATCCCTTCTACTTTTTGATTTCTGATATTATTTTCTGATTCACAAGAATGAATTTGCTGGGTCAAAGTATCTTTGAAATTTTGGATTTCAAACAAGGCATTGGATTTCTTTTATTGTAGTAACATTGGTTTATAACACTTGATGTGATTTAGAGGTATCAGGTCATACCCTTTAGGTAAATGTTACCACACCACACCCACCAGCAAGGCACTGAAAGTCCTCCATGATAGTCCTTTGTGCCCCCTTCCCACTTCTTTCTCCTTGCTCTTCTTCCCTCTCTGGTAGCTTCAATTATACAGTCTGATTTCTAGGGTTTGTTATTGGTTTAGTTTTATCTCACCTTTTGTTTTGTTTCTCTATATTCTGCATGTGAGTGACAACGTACAGTATTTCTTTCTCCTGCTTACTCTCTCAGAGGTTCTAATTTAGTAGCTCTTAGGTGATTGTAATTGTTGGGATGTTTCTCTAGCAAGTTAGTTGTTTAAAACACACCAACTTGTTCATGGTCTTTTGACAATTCATGTGCTATTTCTATCTATGTAAAGATGTTGACATTAAGAAAGTATGAACATCCTTTGGAAACACATTTAGCTACAAAAGATAAAAATAGGCTCAAAGTCAAAGGATGGAAAACAATCCTACAAGCAAATGGGCCAAAAAAGAAAGCAGGAACAGCTATACTTATATCAGATAAAACAGACTTCAAACTCAAAAAAATAAAAAGAGACCCCAATGGTCACTACATTATGATTAAGGGGACAATACTTCAAGAAGAAATAACACTCATTAACATATACTCACCAAACGAAAGAGCACCAAAATATATCAGACAACTGTTGTCCTCTCTGAAAACAGACATCAGAGAAAACACATATGTAGTGGGAGACTTCAACACACCACTATCAACAATGGATAGATCAACAAGACAAAAAATAAGTAAAGAAACTAAAGCTCTAAATAAGGACCTAGAGCATTTGGGCTTAACAGACATCTATAGAACACTAAACCCAAAAAAAACGGAGTACACATTTTTCTCAAGCGCACACGGATCATTCTCCAGGATCGATCACATACTGGGGCACAAGACAAACATCAACAGATACACCAAGATTGAAATCATACCAACCATCTTTTCTGACCACGAAGGCATCAAACTAGAAATAAATCATAAAAAGAAGGCAAGGAACTATCCTACCTCATGGAGATTAAAAGCCACACTACTGGAAGACCACTGGACTAACGAGGAGATCAAAGAAGAAATTAAAAAATTCTTTGAATTGAATGACAAGGAGTACACCAATATCCTAAATGTATGGGATGCAGCAAAAGCAGTAATAAGAGGAAAATATATAGCAATAGAAGCTCACATCAAAAAACAAGAAAGAACTCAAAGAAACAACCTAATCTCGAAGCTCAAAGATCTAGAAAAAGAACAACAAAAAAACCCCAGAACCAGTAGAAGAAAAGAAATAATAAAAACCAAAGCAGAAATAAATGAAATTGAAACTAAAAAAACAATCCAAAAGATCAATGAAACCAAGAGCTGGTTCTTTGAAAAAATCAATAAAATAGACAAACCCCTAGCCAGGCTCACAAAGGAAAAAAGGGAGAAAGCACAAATACACAGAATCATAAATGAAAGAGGAGAAATCACAACGGACACAGCAGAAATCAAAAGAATAATCAGCAACTACTATGAACAGTTATATGGAAACAAGTTCAACAATCTAGAGGAGATGGACAAATTCCTACAACTCTACAATCACCCAAAGCTAGATAAAGAAGAAATAGAACACCTAAACAGACCAATTACAAGCAGCGAAATTGAAATGGTAATTAAAAACCTCCCCAAAAACAAAAGCCCAGGGCCTGATGGATTTACAAATGAATTCTACCAAACATTCAGAGACGAATTAGTGCCTATCCTTCACAAACTCTTCCAAAAAATTGAGAAGGAAGGGACAATACCAAACACGTTCTATGAAGCCAATATTACACTAATACCAAAACCGAATAAGGACAACACAAAAAAGGAAAACTATAGGCCAATCTCCCTAATGAACACTGATGCAAAAATCCTCAATAAAATTTTAGCTATCAGAATCCAACAATGTATCCATAAGATAATTCACCACGACCAAGTTGGATTCATTCCAGGGGCACAAGGATGGTTTAACATCCGAAAATCAATCAACGTTATCCAACACATCAACAAAAAGAAATATAAAAACCATATGATAATATCAATAGATGCTGAGAAAGCTTTCGACAAAGTGCAACACCCATTCATGATAAAAGCCCTTGAAATTCTTGGGATACAAGGAACATACCTCAACATCATAAAGGCCATCTATGACAAGCCAACAGCCAGTATCATTCTCAATGGTGAAAAGCTGAAAGCAATTCCATTAAGATCTGGAACAAGACAAGGATGTCCACTCTTACCACTGCTTTTCAATATAATACTGGAAGTCCTAGCCAGAGCAATAAGACAAGAGAAAGACATCCAAGGAATCCAAATAGGAAAAGAAGAAGTCAAACTATCACTATTTGCAGATGATATGATAATATACATAGAGAACCCCAAAATCTCCACAGAAAAACTAATTCAACTCATCAATCAATTCAGTAAAGTGGCAGGATACAAAATCAACACGCAAAAGTCAGTAGCCTTCCTATACACAAACAATAAATCTGAAGAAGAAGAAATCAAAAAAACCACCCCTTTTATTATCGAAACAAAAAAAATCAAATATTTGGGAATAAATCTAACAAAAGAGGTAAAGGACCTATACAAAGAAAACTATAAAACACTGTTAAAAGAAATAGAAGAAGACACAAAGAAATGGAAAGACATCCCCTGCTCATGGATTGGAAGAATAAACATTATTAAAATGGCCATCCTACCAAAAGCAATATACAGATTCAATGCTATTCCAATCAAAATCTCAATGGCATTCTTCAAAGAAATAGAACAATTATTGATGAAATTCATATGGAATCACCAAAAACCCCGAATAGCCAAAGCTCTACTGAAAAAAAAAGAAGGAAATGGAGGCATCACACTCCCAGACTTCAAACTATACTACAAAGCCATAATCATCAAAACTGCATGGTATTGGAACAAGAACAGACACACAGAACAATGGAATCGAATAGAAAATCCAGAAATAAACCCACAGATTTATGGTCAACTAATCTTTGACAAAGGAGCAAAGACTATGCATTGGAGCAAAGAAAGTTTGTTCAATAAATGGTGCTGGGAAAACTGGGTCGCTACATGCAAAAGAATGAAGCTTGACCACTACCTCACACCATACACAAAAATCAACTCAAAATGGATTAAAGAACTAGACATAAGACCTGAAACCATAAAATACATAGAAGGAAATATAGGCGAAACACTACGGGATTTGCACATCAAAGACATCTTTACAGACACATCACCCAAAGCAGTGATAGTGAAGACAAAGATAAACAGCTGGGACTACATCAAATTAAAGAGCTTCTGCACAGCAAAAGAGACAATAACAAAAACAAAGAGAAACCCCACCAACTGGGAGAACATTTTTGCACCCAACACTAATGATAAAGGACTGATCACAAAAATCTGCAAAGAGCTGATGAGACTCAGCAACAACAAAGAAAATAATCCAGTCAAAAAATGGGCAGAAGAGCTAAAAAGAAACTTCTCTGAAGAGGAAATGCAAATGGCCAACAGACATATGAAAAAATGTTCAACATCACTTGTAATCAGGGAAATGCAAATCAAAACTACCATGAGATACCATCTCACACCAGTGAGAATGGCACATATTAAAAAAACTAGCAACAACAAATGTTGGCGAGGATGTATAGAAAAAGGAACTCTTGTGCACTGTTGGTGGGAGTGCAAACTGGTCCAACCACTATGGAGAGCTGTGTGGAGATTTCTGGACCTACTAAACATAGAGCTTCCATATGATCCAGCAATTCCACTCCTAGGTATTTACCCAAAGGACACAGAAACATCAATTCCAAAGAGCACCTGCACTCCTATGTTTATAGCAGCACTGTTTACAATAGCTAAGCTTTGGAAACAACCCAAATGCCCAAAAATAGATGACTGGATCAAGAAGATGTGGTACATATATACCATGGAATATTACTCAGCATTCAAAAAAGATAAACACATGCAATTTGCAGCAACATGGATGGCACTGGAAGGGATCATGCTCAGCGAAATAAGCCAAAAAGAAAAAGAAAAATACCGGATGGTCTCACTCATAGCAGGAATCTAGAAAACTTAAATAAGGGACCAGGAAAATGAATATAAGAAAGTGAAAATCAAAATCAACAAAAAACTATGAACCAGAGACACCTTTTGGGGGGTGGGGGGCGGGAGGGGAAGGATTGGGGTCAGAATGGGGCGTTTGCAATTGTATGGGGGAATATAAAAATAAAATTTAATATTTAAAAAAAAAAAAAAAAAAAAAAAAAAGAAAGTATGAACATCCTTTGATGAATGTAGACGGAAAGAGATGGTATTTTGTTTCCCTTGAGAAAAGTGCCCCTCTCCAGTGTAAAGGATCCTGAGTACATTTCAATATGCTCCAAGTACTTTTATTTAAAAAATGATCCCCAAAAAAACTGTATGGAGAGAGCAGAGGTAACTTTGAGGAAGTTTTAAAAAAACCCTTAGTCATTTGCAGTGACTGTTTTGCTATTGAGGGAACCACAAAATATGCTTCCATACCTTAATAAGATAGAGATACTGGGTGCTAACCTACCATCTTCCCTATGACATTGCCATGAGGGATTTTCATTTTTCCAGGGAACTATCTCCTTGCTGCATCAGTTCATGTCAGACATTTAATAGTCCTCATTTCACATCTACTCTCAGTAGATTGATCGAGGATGGTGTTATAAAGAGAATATTTGCATCTTGTGGTTTCACTTTTAATATCTATGTATATATGAATTTTATCAGGGATTCCATAGGAAATTGGGAAACCAAGGCTGAGCTCTTTAAGGTACATAGAATCTGAATAATCAGCAGAAAGACAGTTTGTATGAGACTGAGCCATTTAGTAGGGTGGTGATTTAGGAATAGCATTTATAGCTGTTTTTTTTTTTATCACTTCAGTCTTTATATACAACATTGTAGAGAGCTCTTGAGATGAAATGACCACTTCTCAAAGGAAACCAGAGTGAGAAAAGAGATTTTGTACTGAAATTATATCTAAGGAGTCTGTATATCAGACTTTTTTTTTAAATCTTTTTTTTTTTTTTTTTAATAGAGGCATTTTTTTTTTTTATTTGTTTGTTTGTTTGTTTTTTGTTTATACATGCACTGGGTACAGTCAGAAGCGTGGGAGGGTGAGAGAATTCACCAGAGCCAGAGCGGGGAGCAGAGCAGGCAGAGGACCGAAGTACACTGCTGAGGGGAGCAGCGGGCGGCAGGAGAGGTCTGCGCGCCATGTGGGACCCTCCTCCGGTGGCCGGGGAGCAGCCGGGGATCGAACCGGCGCCGCAGAGGCTGCGGGCAGCTTTGCAACCCAGCGCTCAACTGCTGCGCCACCGGGGAGGCCCAGTATATCAGACTTTTTTTAAGGCCATTTTTTCAAAAGTGACTTTCATAAGGGGAGACTCTGAAATCAATAAAACAGGTTTATGTTAAAGCATATTTTTGTTTGTTATAAAGTATACCACTTTTAATTTTAGATAAAATAGTTTACAAAGAGATTGTTTAAAATGATACTTTTATTCCTGCTGTGACTTTTCTAACACCTCCAGTTAAAATAATTAGTCCAGTGTTCTTTCTTAAAGAACAAATAGATATAAACTTGTCTTATTATAGTAATGGATATCTGTTGTTAATATAATTCCGTTTGGCTCTTAAGTGCCTCAGATCAAGTAGTTTCTTTTGGAAATATGTATTATGATGTGACCAGTTTACAAAGATATAATAAAACAATTCACCTAAGCCTTGAGGTAGGCAGGATCAAGATTATTAAGTTATTGCAACAATTTTCTTCAATTACAAACTGAGAAAATCTTCATAACGCCCATAGGCTGGGACAGAATGTGGGCTGTGAGAGTTCTTTAACATGAGAGCATTTAAGATCAATATTATATGAATTTTCCAGAATAATTTTGTAAAGGCAAGACTATCATAACAATGTTAGCATTAAAGGACATTGCATACAGAAATTGATATATACAGGTTAAAAGACCTGCAGGCTAACAGGAATTCTAAATCTCTTCTAATATGTACCTTATCACATCTACATTCTAAATCTTGCTCATTAATCAGGCAGACATGTGGAAGCTGCTGTGAAAAGATTGTTCATGATTATGAAAATTAGTAACTGTCTTTTAGGTCCTGAAGTTTCTAAAATACATTTAATGTGTATAAGTGAAACCTTGTTATTATTTTCTTTTAGTATCTTAGACCTTTAACCTGAGCCAGATATTGAAATTGATTTTATACATCTAAATTTTCTTGCAAGGAAGATTAGAAAATAATAGAATTAATTAAGAGGTCCTGTTTTACTCTGCTGTTTAATTTGCTCCTAATATTTTGGCCTCATCAACAAAGTTCTGCAGCCTTTAGTTCTGTGAATGTTAGCTGCTGCAGAATCATCAATAAAACAAATGCTCCATTTCAATATTTCACTCCCCAAACATCAATATTTCCTCTCAAGGAAAAAAAAAAAAAGAGCACACTGATGACAATAATTAGGAAGACAGAGTAGAAAAAGGGTGGTTGAAAAAAAAAAAAAAAAACAAAACCTGTTATTAAGCCCAAGTCTGATTTAAGTGCTGTGCGTTGCATTTTACTCTGGGCTCATTTTCAAGACCCTGATGGAGAATAGTACAGAGGTTGTTAAAACGAGGTAGTTAAAAGTATCTGGTCATTAGGATTTATGTCAGCACTGCTCTGGGAGGAAGACATTTTTTTCCTCAAGTCTGAAGTGTTGTTTTGGCCCACTGTCAGCTAGAAAACAGATGTCTTGTAGGTGAGATGTTTGTTGTACTATATCACCTAGTGGAAGATGGACTTTATTTTACCTAGAGGAATAGAGAACTATATGTCTTGAACTTAACCATCTATAGTTTTTTTTTCCTTTTTTGGTATACAATTTATTATATACCAGCTGTTTATTCAGGGCCCACTAAGTGTGATGTGAAGTAATTTAAATTCATATGATTTGTTGACTTTACATATTTGCTACAATGGCCCAACAATGTAAAAATATCTCTTGTATGCACTTAGGCAATTGTTATGTGGCACTTAATTACTCTTTGTTATGAATGCCAACTGAAATTCATCTGTATTGAAAATTATATAATTTCATCATACTTTGAAATTTAGACAATTTCTTACATGTATTTTGTCCTAACATTGTTAAGCATCATGAGAGACTCTTTCATTGCAATTCTTGTCTTTTGTAAAAATTGTTTTAGATTAAAAATATTCAATACATTGCAGAGCTCCTAAGAGATGGCCATAAAATTGCTGTTTAAAAATATTTTATAACAAGGTACTTACTCTATTACCACGAAGCTTAGCCTAAGAATGCATATTTTTTTTAATTCAAGAAAAAATGAGCATTTCTGAAATATGCAATATATATATATATATTTTGTCTAGGAAAATTGATGATTAAGAATTTCTGGTAGGGACCATCACATTGAAGACAAATACCAAACCATTTTAGTTCTCATCACTACCTGGAATCATTCTGCAAACTTTAAATTGGGATGGTAAATAAACCAGATGGAATAAACTAGTAGAAGCAGTACTTGACCAAAAAAAAAAAAAATTATAAACTGGCAGGAGACAAACACAAATTTTCAATGTAATAATAAAATCTTTGATTAACTCTTCTACGTACTGCTTGAATGCTTGGAGTAATGACAATAAGGATTATATAATAAGTATACAAGTATTCAGCAATTGGTAAATATCTTTATTAATTCAAACAGTCCTTTTCACATTTTGTGATATAAATTTATTTCAAGTACTTGCAAGTAAAAGGACTTGATTACTTCTGGCATCATTCACACTGATGAAGTTTAAAAGGCTATGTTTTAATTAAAATAAAGATGTTGGTTTATATATTTATCATATTTCAATTCCTCAATGAATGAAAGTTCTCAGAATGCTTTGCCTGAATCTAATGTCAACTTGAACCCCAAAGAGCTTTATAAGGACAGGGTCTTATCCTTTAACCACTGAAAATAGTGTCAAATGAAAAGGGTATTTAAAAAAAAATTAAAATGGCATTGTTCTCTTCTGAACCTATGGATTTCCCAAGAAACAGCTGTCTTTGTTACTTTTTTCATTGTAGTTATGAATTAATTTTGGGAAATTGACTTTATATGAACCTTACAGAAGAGAACTGCCATCTAAGAATAGTTGCAGTGTGTGTAATTCAAATATGTATGTATTTACTGATATCAGTGACTTACCCAAATCCAGTGTGTGCATTTAATTACTGGTAAATGGGAATAGTAGCAAGTGTTTACCACAATATGCTGTGTATAAATTGAAAGAATTCAGCATGCTGGAAAAAAGTTCTAATGATTTTATGACTTTAGACAAAGTTGATAAACACTTTCATAATATTGCCTTATTGACAAGTTGGAGAGTTTAGGAACATCTATCATAAATAATAGTCATTCCATATAGAACACAGATTGCTAGTTTGAAAGACAATGGGGATTTAATGGTGCAATTGCATTTACATTTCTCAATGTGTCATGTTCTAATTTCCACTTTTAAAAAGTTAAATACAGAAGAAAAAAAAAAAGGTTTGCTCTAAAACCAGTGGGCTGATTTATTTGATTACAAATGCTTTATTTGTCATTGCTTATTTAAGGATTGGAAACAACCCATAATTTTGTGACTTTCCAGAACTTTTTTCCAGCATGCTGAATTCTTTCAATTTATACAGTTTATATAAACTTAAGTATTAACACTGAAAGTTTCCTACCCAGGAGTAAGATAAATTTAAAAATACTGCGTAGATAATGACTTAGAGACATTTAAAATTTGTTCTAATTAAAATATGAAAAAAAATTCTGGTTACAGGATTGTCAGAAAATTGAATTTCTCCTCCTTCATTTAGGAACTATTGACATGAGAAACTCAGAAAAGATGTGTTTTTGCATGGTTGTCAGTGTTTAACCCTGATAATAGAAAGAATTGTCCTGTTTGTTGGTTTCACACTTCAAACATTTTGGAAAGGCAATTGTTGGTGATTCTTGCAATACTGCTTCCAGTCCAAAAAATCACTGACTAACAAATATGCACTGCTTATTTGCAATGTGTTAAAAAGAGAGCAGGTGAGTCAGTGTACAGCACCAAAAAATTGATGAGACTTCCATTGCTTTGCCCCTCAGTTGTCTTTTAAAATATATGTCACCTTGGTTGATGGCACACCATCCCGAGTGCTCTCTTTCTAGCATTATACTCATTTTATCATTTGCTTCCAATGAATCTGCTTGATATATAGATTTCTGCTGTAAAAATCAATCTGTTAATACATGTTTGCCATACATAAGTTTCCAACTGCTTTGTAGCTATCGATTGGCAGTCCTTAAGAACTTACCACTGACTTTCCCAACGATGTCACAGGTTTGCTGAAAATCCCAAATAGTCTTTCGTATCTTTTGTAAAAAAAGATTTTGTCAGCTCTAAATCCTCTGTAGTGAAGTTTTTAATTAGATGGTATGTGTGTGTTTTAATTGAGTTGTTTAATTTCTAATTGTTGCATATTAAGAGTTCTTTTTCTATTCTGGATACCATAATTTTCATTTATTATAAAACAGGGTTTAGTGTTCATGCAGAGTACATTCAAGCCCACTTATGTTTCTTCTGCCACAAACCATGAATCTAACTTATTACGTTGTGCCTTTTCCCTGGTGCACTTTTTTTTCATACTGTAATGTACAACAAATTCAATCATCCCAGACACACATGGAATATGATTAGATAATTTCATATCTACATAAGTTTGATTTTCATAGGAATTTACATTTGCATATATATTTATCTTAACTTGAAGAGATGAAGAGAAATTGCTTGAAATATTATAACTAGACAATACTTTTATTTTTAGAGAAAGTCCAGAAATGGCTTGGAAAGAAAATATTTTCATTTTGGAAAAGTTTTACTTTATATTTTTCACTGAAGGTGCCATAAAATGTTGGAAAAAAACATGATACAGCTTAAAAGAATAGGAAAACAAGCTACAAATTGGTAGAAACTCTTTGTAAAACATATCTGATAAAGGAATGGTATCCAGAATAGAAAAATAACTCTTAATACTCAACAATAAGAAAATAAACAACTCAATTAAAACACACACATACCATCTAATTAGAAACTTCATTAGAGAGGATTTACAGCTGACAGATAGAATATGAAAGCAATGCTAAAAATCCTATATCATTAGGCACATTCATATTAAAAACCCAATGAAATATCACTACATACATTTTAGGATGACTAAAACCCCAAACACAGAAAACACCACATGTGGATTGAATGTGGAACAATAAGAATTCTCATTCATTGCTTATGGGAATGCAAAATGCTGCACAGTCATTTTAGAAGACAGTTTTTGACAGTTTCCTACAAAGTTAAATATGCTCTTACTGTATCCAGCAATTGAATTCCTTGGTGTGTACCCTAATGTGTTGAAAACTGTGCAAAAACCTATACTTGAATATTTATTTCCATGTTATTCATAATTACCAAACTTCAAAGTAAAGTAACTTAGGTAATGTTCAATAGGTGACTAGATCAACATACAGAGAATGAAAAAAAAGAAAAGACACTCCAAGTCAAGCTATCAAGTCACAAAGGACATAGAAGACTGCAAGAGTCCAGTGGTTGCCAAGAGATAAGGAGACAGAGCTGTGAATTTGGAGAGTTTGGGTAGTTATAATACTTAGGGTATAAAAAAGGAAAAGGAAAGAAGAACTTGGAGAGGAGACAGTGAACTATGTCAATCCACACAAGGCCTTGATATCTGCAGCATAGAAACCGCAATTTAAACCATGCTCAGGGCCTGCCATGGGCCCTGGTTAAGATGGAGCATTTGGCCATGCAACCAAGTCTGCTCACCTGGATCTGGGTACTCCCACACTTACAAGGTTTATTCTCATGTTATTTATTAAAAAATAAACATTTGCTCTCTAACATATGACTAACACTGTTACAGAAACTTGCACTTACATTATCTTAGTTTTCCTCAAAGATGCCATTTCTAATCTATGTCTCTCACATTCTTTTTCTTATCT
Source organism: Talpa occidentalis (assembly GCF_014898055.3). NCBI lineage: Eukaryota > Metazoa > Chordata > Mammalia > Eulipotyphla > Talpidae > Talpa > Talpa occidentalis. The sequence continues at coordinate 45,704,997 of NW_023601104.1, read as the reverse complement.
GTTTTCATTTCCTCTTCGGGCATTCTTCTGTTGTCTCCTAAGATTTCCTTCACTAGCTATTTACTGGAATGCCTATCCCATGTAAGACACTGTGCATGGTTCTTTAAGGTAGGGTTGAGCAGTGCTGTTTTTGAAATGTCCACCTGATAAATATTTTTGACCTGGATCACCTAATATCTATCCTGAGGTCTCAGCTCTTTTACAAATCTTTACACAGCTGCAGAATAAAACATTCTTCACAGCATAGGCAGCTAGATGGACATAGCTTGCGGGGCCTACTTTTCCAACTTCTGCATTAAGTAACCAAGTATTGCATGCTCTCATGAAGCTTGCAGCATATTAGCAGATATCTTTGTGTGAAAGCATGGTATATTGAAACACTGAAATGGATGCCCAAACCAGGGTTCAAATGATGTGTTAGGGAAATAAAGACATAGAGGTTAATTAGCAAAGATTTCAAGTAGGAATTTTCATGAGATTGAACAATAAATGATGCTAGAGAGGGAAAGGCTGTCGTACTTAAGGAATTTGTCAATATGACAGAGAAAATGTAACAAAGTGGTGAAATTTTAATCATCCCCATATTTAATTTGATGAATGCATTAGATCAGTTTCTAATCATAAATTTTAAATTTAATTCCAATTCATTAGTAACAGTAAGGTACATGTGTGTCAGTATCCAGTTGGCACTTTCAATTTTGTATTATTCCTTAAATAGGCACCCCTATATGATAATGGGCAGAGTGAGGCTGAAGGGGAAATATCTCTCTTGTAAATAAAAGGGCAATAATAAGTCCATGAGGTGTTGCTGGAAGTTTCTGATTGAGTATAGCATACACATATATTTAGAGCCAGTCATACAGACAAGCAAGATGTTCATGGTGTGTAGAAATGTACTCCTTCCTCAGGGAGACATAAAGAAATCCTATGGCAAGGGGCAGGGACAGAAATCTTTCCCTGGGGGAAGGAGACAAACATTTTGAAACAATAATAGAAGCTAAAAAATCTTTCGTAATAATAGAAACTTGTATTTTTCTTTAGTCTCAATGTACTAATTGATAAATTGAAGATAGCAATAGTCATTTCACAAAATGTATTGAGATTAAATGAGTGTATAGATTTAAAATGCTTGTCTTAGCATCTGATACCTTGCAGGTACTTGATAAGTATTGGTTAATTTTGTTCTTTTTTTGCAATTATTCTAATGATTTTTATCCTGAACTCTTAAGACCCAGATTTTTCATTGTTTGATGGGCATCTCACCATGTCATCCCCAAATGTCATACTACACATGCCCTTAATTCCTCACTTTCTACCCTGACAAAACATGCTTGTCATCTTGTTTCAACCTTTAATGAAAGTATCCCTGGCCTCTTACTCACCTAGGAATCAAACCAATAATTGTTCTTTATTAATTATCATCTCTAAGATCTCTAATACTAGGTCTGTTCATAGACTTCCTAGTACCCATTTTAATTGTTTCAAACATTATTCAAAAGTCAACTATATTTTCCCTGTAATAGTTAAAAATCATTTTAAGTTGAAAATGTGCATAATGACAAATTTTATAATTTATAATTTATAAATAACCAAAACTGTTTTTAATCTATCTAAAAAGTTGGTATTTTTATTGCATAGACTGCCTCAACAACCTTTGAGCATTAAGTATTGGGCCAAGAAATACTAGTATGTTTCAGATATCACATGTATCTCAAAAAAAAAAAGAAACTAGTAAATAATGGAATGAGTTATTTCACTTCTATCATATTTTCAATCCAGAGCCCTTTAATTTCTTTTGTGTGAATTGACTTCAGCGAGAGTCAGATTTATGCATATTTCATTTATGAAGAGTTCTAAGGTAGTGATGAAGCAAGTCATGTAGGTTATGTGTGGGAAAGTATAGAGAGTAATGGACCTTTTAGATGTGATTGTTCCAGGTTTGGAGGATTATTTATATGGTGAATGGATATTGGGTTTGCCTTCACACCTGAGTTCTTTTAATCCTGCAGTCATTATTTGATCCTGCAGTCATTATTTTATTCCCCCTTTTTTCAGTTTTATAATTCCATCCACTCTATCTCTTCCCCAATTTTTTGTTAGTGTTATTCTCTCAACCATTTTCCTTTTTCCAACTGTCCAGTATGCACTGTCCAGTATACTTATAAATAAAATTATATTAATCTTGAAAAATTTGTGGTCAGAAATCTGTATTTTATAATGTAAAAATAGTCTACATGTTGTGATGGGGAAAAAAATCTCTTAAAAATTTATGTTTAGGGCCTCCCCTGGTGGCACAGCGGTTGAGCGCTGGGCTGCGAAGCTGTCCCGCAGCCTCTGCAGTGCCAGTTCGATGATCCCTGGCCTACCATGAGGGTCCCACATGGCACACAGACCTTTCCTGCTGCGCCTGCTGCTCCCCTCAGTAGTGTATATTCATCAGTCTGCCTGTTCTGCTCCCTGCTCTGGCTCTGGTGAATTCTCTCACCCTCCCGCGCTTCTGACTGTGCCCAGTGCTTATATAAATAAATAAATAAATCTTAAAAAAATTATGTTTAATCACAGTTTCATTTTTAATTTAGTAATAACCACTTAAAATTTTCTAAATGTGTAATGCATGAAGTCTTGATTCTCACATAAAACACACACAAAAATAAACATAGACTTTTTAAAATCTAAGAATCAAAAATTTTTCCTCTATATGATTCATGATAGAACATTAGCATTACATAGCACTACATTAATCAAATCAGGTAAATTTTTTAAAGATACCACTTATGCAATATTTATGATTACATTTTTGCTTTTATATTTTGCTTTTTCTTTTTATACTGAAATTAAGAAGGAAGAACTGGAATCTATTCAAGCAAAAGAGGAAATTCAACTTAGACTACCTTTCTTGTTCAAGAATTTAACAAAATTTAACAGAGTACCAATGGAACCCTTTATCTACTGGATACAGACTTCATTAATTAATCCTTTTTATCTGTGATAGCTAAAGGTAAATCTAGAATATTTGGCCTCCTTGAAATGATTTCTAGTTGTACTCTTACTAGCTAAAATATATTTTTTTCCAGCCATATGTTATCTTTTGTCAACCATGTATAAATTAAATCAAATTGCATTGAGCTATTTCTTGCCTCGGATTGACTTTTAAAATGATAGCCATTTAGATAAATACTTGTTTTATATTATTAACTTAATATTTTTGAAAGTGAAAAAAAGGAAATGGAGTATCTTTCTGTTAGTCCTCATTTTCATAATAGTGGAAGGTGGAATTCATATGGCATTATAAGTAGAAATTTTCTGCATCAATGGGAACATGGCTTAAAACGTAATGCCTTCTGGACAAGTCAGAGCATTCTAATAAGAAACATTTTTGCTTATATATCATGCACTGTCTGTATAATTTCTCTTCCTTTTCACTAAATATGCTTTCCACAAAAAAAGAAGACTGGTGTTTATCTGTTCCTCCTACCTTTTTCTCATCTCATATTGCACATATATTCTGATTGCTTTAGGAGTAATTATTATTCACCCTTTAAACCAGGCCATGAAGAAACTAGACACCATCCTGAGAATACAGGAGCTGTCTTTCTCTCAAATTTAATGTTTTAACTCTTGTTTGGGCATCAGCTGTTTTTTTAATGCCCATGCTTTTTCTCATGTAGGGCCACGCTGTTAGACTATTACCTGCCAGGAACCAGTAATGGGAAAACATTCTAGTTACATGGATATTTGCCCATTTATACTCATTTTTAACAAAAAGTGACAAGCATGTCACATTTCATCAAATCACATCAGGTTGTTTCTCAAGAAAACATAGAACATAAGATAATCCAGTTCAAATCAACCTTCTTCATCCAGAAGCACAGAATAAAGGAAACATGAAGTACTTAGAATTAGAGGAAGAAAACTATGAACTGCCTGTAGATGAATTACACTTCTCTGTTAATAACTGCTTGCATTTCAAATGCCTACCAACAACTATAATTGCTAGCTTTCTGTTTGTATGTGGTAAAGTGATGCTATTTCTATTTCTTAGATTTTTTTTTGCTTCCTGTATATATTTAAAGAGCTGTATTGAAAATATGACTGACTATGGTGGTAATTCCTTTTTCGAGGGAAAGCCTACCATCTGCTAGATGGTCTAGGACTGTGCTGTCTGATAGAATAGTCACCAGTCACATGTGGTTATTAAATTGAATTAAATTTGCTTACTCATTCTTTCTAGTCACATTTCAAGTGCTCGGTAGTTACATGTATTTAGTGACTCCTACACTGGACAGCACAGACATAGGATTTTTTATTAGCATAGAGAATCCTGCTGGCTTAAAAATTCACATTCCCTTGTGTTTTCCTGGTTTGTTAGTGGAGGGGTCCTTAGTTCTTAGCTAGTCCTAGCTTTAATATCCTGCATTCTTGCTTACTCTGAGTGCAGGCATCTACCTCTGTATCAACATAGTTAAAGAAATAGCTCTTGTTAATCAAGTTTGGACCTTGGGACAACTTTCAGCTGAGCTCTGAATAACTCAAGCCATATATTTTATAACTTCCAGTCTTGGAGTGATTACAAAAGACCAATAGGACTATAGAAAGATGTTCATCATCACTTATACTTAGGAAATTCAAATCCAGGGAAATTTTGTATATTTCTTGCCCATTTCCTAGAATCAGTCTTTTCTCCAAGTGGTACCTATTTGTTTTGCTGGAGAATAACATGAGAAACCAGGATTTGTGCTCCTTTAGAGATGGGTCTTGGAGAAAGAGCATGAAGGAAATAAATACTTTCATCCTGCCAAGGAAAATCAAGAAGGAAGGAAAAGAAACTTTTTATACTCAGAGGTCATTCACATTTCTATTTCTAGGCAAAGTAAAAGTGGTAAGGATGAGGTGATAACCATGGAACTTAAATATTGGGCCATAAAGTACTAAAAAAAATTCCAATATCTATTGACATCTCTGAAAAATAACCTTATTCATAATCCATAGTTCCATAGTATCATTTCTTTCTTTCTTTTTTTTTAATGTTTATTTATTTATTTTTAAATATTTATTTATTTATTTATACAAGCACTGGGTACAGTCAGAAGCGTGGGAGGGCGAGAGAATTCACCAGAGCCAGAATGGGGAGCAGAACAGGCAGAAGGACAGAAGTACACTGCTGAGAGGAGCAACGGGCATGGCAGGCGAGGTCTACACACCATGTGGGACCTTCGCCAGCAGCCGGGGATCGAACCTGTGCTGCAGAGGCTGCGGGCAGCTTTGCAACCCAGTGCTCAACCGCTGCGCCACAAGGGGAGGCCCCTCATTTCTTAATATAATCTCTCCCTGCCCAATCTTCAATATCTTTGATATCATGCAGATTCAGTGAAGTTTTTCTAAGCTTCACTCCTAAATTAATAGCCAATACCATACTAAACAAAAACAAAGTCCTACCCAAAATATCTCTTCTAAGAATTTAGATGTAAGGTTTTCTTCTCCTTTCTTGACATATTTTGTCCTTTTATAGTTAAAATATTTTTAGGGATATATATTATATCCCTAATATAGTATATATAGTATACTATATATATGTAGTATATATATATATACACTATATATATGTAGTATATATATACTATATATGTAGTATATATATATGTAGTATATATAGTATACTATATATTACTATAATAAATAGTATATATTATATCCCTAATATAGTATATACATATAATTTTTTTAACCTATATCTATGAACAATCCTACTTCCCAATGTAGAGGGTTGTTGATTCTAAATCACATAAGTCCTTTAACTAGACACATTGATCAAGAACTTCCTTGAATAATGAAGAAATGTATTAAAGTCAAGAGATATAAACTGAATTATTTTGGAGGTTCGTAATGGAGAATAGGAATAACAGATTACAGATACATAATTTAGTACATTTAGTTTTGCCTGAAAATAACTTAAAAGTTTGAGAGTTTGCTATTTCTTAGATTACTTTTGTGACATAACATAAAATTTCTTGAACTCGGGGGCCTCCCTGGTGGCGCAAGGGGTTAAACACAGCACTGTGAAGCTATCCGTAGCCTCTGCAGCAGAGTTCGAACACCCGGCCAGCCAGGGAGCTACCCACGTGGCACAGCAGACCTCTCCTGTCCCTCCCATTGCTTCTCTCAGCAGTGTATTTCGCCTGTTCTGCTCCCTACTCTGTTTCCGGTGAATCCTTTCACCCATCCCCCGCACCTCTGGCCTATATCCCAGATCTTGTATGCATAAATAAATAAATCTTTAAAAAAAATTCTTGTGAACTCAAAAGTGGCTCAATAGTGTACTTAGTGCCCACAGTGCCTAAAAATGTGGTGCCTAAGTTACCATTTATGATCAGTCAAGTTACAAGCATTTGGTGTCAATGTCCTCTGCTGTGATCTCCAGCACCTTGTTTATATATATATAAAGATTTATTTATGCAGACAAGAGCTGGGGTGTGGGGCAGAGGGGGGACGGTAAGAGGATTCACCAGAGACAGAGCAGGGAGCAGAACAGGCAGACTGACGAAGTACACTGCTGAGGGGAGCAGTGGGCTGCAGGGGAGGTCTGCTCGCCATGTGGGACCCTCACCTGGTGGCCGGGGATCAAACTGGTGCTGCAGAAGCTGGGGGCAGCTTCATAGCCCAGTGCTCAACCGCTGTGCCACCAGGGGAGGCCCTACTACCTCTAGTTTTTTAGACTTTTCTTAAAACTGCCTTTCATTACCCCTTTGGCCATCATTCATTTCTTGATGTGTCTCTGTCTGTTGCAATGTTTCCTGTGGAAAAACTGTCTTAATATTTTAGCAACAGCAAAACTATGTAATTATCAATAAATAATTTAGATTGTATCTCATTCATGTGGAAATGATCTAATTAGTCAAAATGAGGAAAAAATGAAAACTTCCAATGATATGTTAAACCATACACAGTATGGCTTTATTTTTATTACTATTTTTATTATTATTTTATTTCAGTGTTGCCTGATTAAAAATATTCTAGATTTAAAATTATCTGCTTAGTTCTTCCAACTAGTTTGAAGCTACTAATACTTATTCTCTGTTTCTTAAAGTGTTTGGGATAAAAATAAATCTTTGCCTATGGTTGTTATGAATTTGTAGGAAGGTTTGCTGAGATTGCTTTAATTGTGGCTGAGACTTTCCCTTCAGTAAGTTATTTGGCTTACCCCTATCCCAGAGATATAGACTCTGTCATCCATCATGAATATAGATTTTCCTACTTGTCTACTTATCACTAAGATAATGATACAGGTACAGCAGTCACACTGATAATTAAAAGCGATACATTACCCAGCATTCCCTTCCACTATTAGTTGTGCAAGTCTTAAAATTTACAGGAAAGACAGGAGGTGATTTTGGAGATATGTGTAATCTAACTTATGCCTGCGTAGTCTCCAGTGTAGATGTACTGTCTATGCATAACTTGACATTAATTGAAATTAAATGAGTAGATTTTTCACTTTTTGTTTTTCTTTCTCTGAGTTATAATTAGGTTTGATGCCAGTAGATGAAGTGAATTAAATTAACTTCTGAAAACTATATTATCAACGAGATGTTTGATTGTTTAAGAAAACAGAGACAGAGTACCTACAACCAAGTTTTACTGAGCCTAACGGATTCAGTTGAGTACCAAGTACACAAACAAAACTATCATCAAGATAACTCATTCATTTTAAAGTGAGATTGATTACACAGCCTTCAACAAGAACTCTGGCCCATTTATATACTTACTACAATGCTCAGCACTTTCCCTTGTCATGAAGGTAGTGGTTGATGTACCAGCTAACAGTCTGATTCTACTACATGGTCTTTTATGAGAGATTTTCTCCTAAGTAAAATGTGTTAAAGTGCCTGTGAAATACTATATATGTTAAGGCCCAACATATGGAAATATATAGGTTACGGGATAGCTGATTGGAATTAGTGATATCACCACTTCCTGTGAGTTTTTTATAACATACTGACATCTTTCAAATAAATGAATATGTACACCTGTAGGAATGATTTATTTTCTCCTGATTAAAATTATTCAATGTTAAATTACTGTACAAGGTAAACTATCACAAGAAAAAAATTGGGGGACAAAATTGAGAGATAATGGCAATGCCTTTGAAAATATACAAACTTTGTCTCTCATTTGTAAGTTTTCTTTTTCTAATAGTTGTTTTAAATTGAAAATTTTATTAGGGTAAGTATAAATATAGATTATTCTTCAGCTCTAAGAGTGATGCATAGCTATCCCACTGTACTCTTCACTCAGTGTCCCAGAGTTTTAAAATTTTGCAAAAGATTAGCAACTGCACATCAGAATCTTGATGTTGATCCTACTGATCTTATTCAGATTTGTCCAGTTTTTTTTTCAGCATTTTATTATTTTATTTTTAATTATTTTATATGTTTACATCATTTTTCATTTTTGTACAATGTGTGCATTTTCATCTTGGTTATAGTCCCCGTAAAATTCCCACCACCCATTCACCCTTGAACTATCATCATGGTCCCTTGTGCTCTTCCCACCCTTGTTTTGATCCTACTCTCTTCCCTGCCCCGTATAGTATGGTAGTATGTCTTTGATTTATAGTTGCCTGTTGATTTTGATTTTTACTTTATTATTACTCAGCAATCATAAAAGATAAACTCATGCCATTTGCAGCAACATGGTTGTAGCTGGAAGGGATCATGCTCAGTGAAATATGTCAGAAAAAAAAAGTCAAATACTAGATGGTCTCACTTATTGCAGGAATGTAGACAATCCAAATAAGGGATCAGGAAAAAAAGAAGTAATTTTAATAAAGATTTGTCCAGTTTTACCTATACCCATTTCTAAATGTGTGAGTATATTTAGTTCTTTATAACTTTGTCACTTGTATAGATTTGTTTATCAACCATGATGGTCAAGATAATGAATAGTTCCTTCTTTGCAAGGATCCCTCATGTAACTCTGACCAACCCTTTCATCACCACACTTACCTCCTTTCCCTGTTTACCCCCCACCCCCACCCCCATGTTACTTAACTCCCGGTGACCACAACTCTGTTGTCCATTTCTAAAATTTTGTTACTTCAAAATGTTCTATAAACAGAATCATGCTACCTACAATCTTTTAGTATTAGCTCTTTCACCCAGTGTAACTCCCTAGAGAACTTTCAAAGTTGTTCCATGTATGGATAATCATTTCTTTTTATTCTGAGTAAGAGTTCATGGCATGTAGTTATATAGTTTATCCCTTCACATGTTGTTCACAAATTCATATGTTGAAGGGTATTTACTTTCCAAATCTAAGACTATTTCAGTATTATAGTTTTACTATATTTTCATGATAGGTAAATAGTGATATTACATTGTGGATTTTATTTGTATTTTGCAAATATTGACTATCTTTTCTTATGCTCATTTTTCACATGTATATCTTCTTCAATCAAGTGTTTTCACATTTTTCTTTAATCTATATATTTTTAATATTTTAAATATTGGACCATATTTTTAATTGAGGTATCATTGGTTTGCAAGACTGTCTATGATTCAGAAATGTAGGATCACATCTCTTCAGATATGTTATCATGGTATACCCACCAACAAGGAATCCATCATATCTTCATATTTTTTTATCCATTTTCTTACAAGATTATATATTTTTAATGTTGAGTTTTCAATATATTGTATGCTTTTCCTATATTGGATATGTATAAACATTTTCTCTAATTCCCTACTTTTCTTTTCATTCCCTTTACATAAGGTTTTATAGAATAAAAGTTTTAAATTTTGATGAGATCCAATTGATTAAATTTTCCTTTAGTGATCGTGATTTTTGTGTTAAATTTCAAATCTGGACCTACAATCCCAAACTTTTTCTCCTATATTTTTCTGTAAGATTTATACTTTATGTTTGGGTATATGATAGTTTGAGTTAATTTTTGTATGTAGTGTGGAGTTTAGGTCAAAGTTCATGTTTTTGACTATGGGTTTCTCATTTTTCTATCACCACTTTTTGGAAAGGCTATCTTTGCTCCACTGAATTGCTTTTACCTCTTTATCAAAAATCAGATGTTTTAACCTATTTCAGATCTATTCCTATGTTCTTTATTGTGTTGTATTAATCTTTGTGTCTAGACTTCTACCAAGACCATGCTATTTTGACTACATTGGCTACATGTATCTTAATATTTCATAGAAAGATCATCTTTTTTTATCAAGTTAAGGTTGGCTAGTCAGGGTTTGTACCTTTCCATATATATTTTAGAATAGAATTGTCTACGTCTACAAAAATTTTGCTGAAATTATGGCAAAAACTTAATTGAACATATAGATCAATATTGGGGAGAAATAAGTTTTACTCTGTTGACCCTTCCAGTATATGAACATAATATATTTAGGTATTTAATTTCTTTCATCATCATTTTATAATTTTTAAATTAAAGGTTCTATACATATTTTATAAAATGTATACCCAAGTTATTTTTTTTTCTGATTGATTGCAAGTAGTATAGTGTTTTTTACTTCAGTTTCTACATGTTCATAATTAGCATACAGAAATGCAATTGATTTTGTGTGTTGATCCTGTGACATTTCTGAATTTACTTGATAGATTTAGAAGGTTTCTTCTTTCCCAATTTGAATTCTTCATCTCATTTTCTTGCCTAATTGTTCTAGCTGTGCCTTCCAATTCTGCATCAAATAATGGTGGTAAATGTGGACATGTTTGTATTGTATTTGATCTTAGAGGAAACACTTTCAGTTTTCACTATTGAATATGATGTTAGATGTGGGTTTGACTTTCACTGTATTCAAGTATGTTCCTTCCAATCCCCATTTTAGGAGGTTTTTTGTTTTTGTTTTTTTTTTAATCATAACTAAATGTTAAATCTTGTCAAATGCTTTCTCTACATCTGTTGATGGGATTATATGAATGTCATCTTCCTTTTCATTGATATGGAGGGTCACTTCTTTTTAATCTGAGTCTCTCAGATAAAGATTAAATATTTCTACTGATAGAGAACTAAGAAAAATATTTATCATAAGTAAATCCAGCTTCACTAGTGAATACATGCTATATAGATATAAAATATCAAGAAGCTCTGTTAATTTAACAGAATATTTCCATCATATTAAAAAAATAAAGATTCCAGATACATCTTGAAATGCAACTAATATGAGACTTTTTAAATGCAGTTCATTAGAGATGTTTAATATAAGTTTACAAGTAGGAAATTTACAGTTTGTAAGATAAAATATAGCCATGTACCAGCAATTTCATAGAACTCAGCCAAAAAATTTTTTTCCAATATGGGTGACCCAACAATTTTTAAAATTAATTTTAAGAAAAGGAGAAATGCAGCGTGTGCACACACACACACACACACACACATACATATATGCTGCAGTCTGATTTCACTATATTTCTGTAAAGTAATTCTGTCATTATATCATAACCTTTATTTCATTCTATCTCTTGTACAGTTCCTTGCCTTTAATAGAGTTGTGCTTCAATAGTAATATTTATAAGATTTTTAGAATGTGAATATCAATTCATTTTACATATGTTTTTAAATTCACCTTTGGTGTATTTAGTCTCTTTTTCTTTTCTTGTTGAAATAATAATACAAGTATTTAAAAAATAAGCATAATCAAAAGAAAGTAATGGAAAATTAATTTTCTTTTCATCAAAATCAAGTTTAACTAGGAAATTGATGGATTTTCTTGATAGCATTGCAAATGAGTTGACAGAAGGCATATACTTAAATGAAATGTATTTAGTAGTCGTTGATATGAGATAATACTATCTTAATCATAGGGTGAATTTAAATTTCTTAGATAGAAGCAAGGGCATAAGGATTGAAAATGAGCAATGGAATCACAAGATAAAGATAATAATAGCACCTTCCACGTAGAGCACTTAATGTCATCAAAAACACTTCTACTTGCATTATCCCCTTTGATTCTCATTAGTACATATATATATTTTGAAATGTCATTTTTATGTAACTCATCTACAATCTTCTTAAACCTGACACTGTACAAGCAAAACAAATTTACCTGTGTATTCAATCATATCACAGTGGCACATGAAAACAATAGACACGGTTTCATCTATTACTATCTACTTCTCTAGCTCTTCCTTTAATTATGCAGTTTCCCCAGTGTTCTTCGTATTTTATCATGCTCCTGTTTTATTTAAAATCTACAGGATTGGTCTCACTCATAGCAGGAATCTAGGAAACTTAAATAAGGGACCAGGAAAATGAATATAAGAAAGTGAAAATCAAAATCAACAAAAAACTATGAACCAGAGACACTTTTTGGGGGTGGGGGGCGGGAGGGGAAGGATTGGGGTCAGAATGGGGCGTTTGCAATTGTATGGGGGAATATAAAAATAAAATTTAATATTTAAAAAAAAAAATAAAATCTACAGGATTTTTTTTTGTGGGCTTTTGTGGGCTTAAAAAAAAAAGATTTATTGATTTATGCATACAAGAGCCGGGGTGTAGGCCAGGTGTGGGGGAAGGGGTGAGAAGATTCACCAGAGTGGGGAGCAGGACAGGCAGATCTACTGAAATACACTGCTGAGGGGAGCAGTGGGCACAGCAGGAGACATCTGCTGTGCCATGTGTGTTAGCTCCCTGGCTGGGGATTGAACTTGTGCTGCAGTGGCTGCAGGTACCTTCACAGTGCTGTGACTTAACCCCTTGTGCTACTAGGTAGGCCCCTTATGTGGTCTTTTCTTTAATGTCTTTAGTTTTATTTTCTACTTCCATTTTTTTATTTTTTACTTTTCTAAAAATGCATGGAAATCTATAGTTGCATTCCTTTCTTCACCTTTATAAATTTCCCTCTATGTTTACACATTTCTGTAACAAAACTGTCCCTTATGTGCATGGCATGTCAGGCCCACATCCAAGCTGGATTATTTTCAACTAAGTCTAGTTTTCTGTTATACCATTTTGGAATCCAAACATTATCTGTGGAAGCACAATTTAACTGTCTTCTCTTTATCCAGTCTGTTCTTCTCCTAGTCCTACTTTCCCATTTTCAGTTTTACTTCAGGACCTTTGCGTTTGGGTGGGCTTTCCTTGTCTCCCATTGCTATCTTGTTGTTCTTGGATTATAGCCTTGAATGTGTCCTTGCTTGTTGTAGCCCTGATGGTAAAATGCCATTATTCTTTCAGTATTCTAATTACTTTCTAACTAGACACACTATTGTATGGAGGTTTTTTTTTTTAATATTTATTTATTCATGCATGCAAGAGCTGGGGCACAGGCCAGAGATGTGGGGGGTGGGGGGTGAGAGGACTCACCAGAAAGAGTGGGGAACAGAACAGGCAGATTGACTGAAATACACTGCTGAGGGAAGCAGCGGGTGAGACAGGAGAGGTCTGCCTTGCCATGTGGGTTGCTCCCTGGCCTGCTGGGGATTGAACTCGTGCTGCAGAGGTTGCGGATTGCTTCAGAGTGCAGTGCTTAACCCCTTGCGCCACCATGGAGGCCCCTATGGAGTTTTTAAAACACATTTATAACAATGCTTCATTATCAGTTATATCATTCCCTTACATCAGTTAAAACACTTCTGTACCTCTAAATCAAAGTAATTTGGCAGGTACCTAGCTCCCTATAGTCACCAGTGTTACCTCTCTCTCTCTCTCTCTCTCTCTCTCTGAAGTTCAAACAAATCTGCCTCTTTTCCTGAGGCTATTATTATTTCCAAATATCTTTTTAAATAAGTCAGTGTTACCCTGATTTTACTGCTTGTTTTAGACTTCATTCATGAAATGTCTTAGGTCAGTTGATTTATCAAAAATATTCTTAGCAGTTCTAACTTTCTCTTTCTTAACATACTTTTGAATATGAATCAGAATGTCTCTGATAATATGGAATTATTAGTATAATTCCTTTTTCTATTAGGTTCCTACCACACGTAGTTGTTCTATGTAGATGTCATAATCCCTTGTATATATAGTCACCACTGTATTTTTTTATATTCACGCTAATATTTTCTTCTTTAAAAGAGCTTAATTTCTGTATCCGCCCCACTTTTTTTTTTTCCTCTACCAAGGTCAGTGGTAATTTCCTAATAATACAATACAGTTAATTGTAGTCAGTCCCTAACTTACTTGACCTCTGGGCCTTCTTGATTGCTCTCTTCAAAATAATTGCCACCCTTCCATTTTAATACTTCCCACTTCTCTGATCATTATTTCCTATTCCCTTTTGTTAGATTTTTAAAAATTAATTGTTAACATTGATTTATGGTTTTCTTTCTTGTCTTGTTTCGTCTAAACTCCTTGGATTATTTCACCTCAGTGATTTTAGCTATCGCCTATAGACTGACTCTTTCAAAATTCTGCTGTCAGCTTGATCCAGATCCAGTCATGCAATACATTTCTCTCTTATCTTTTACAAGTTCTAGATCTCCACACACACTTTAAGTTGAGCTCATCTCTCTTTTTCTAAACTGTTTTCTCCTCTTTGTAATTTTTTTTTTTTTGATGAATGGCAATTTATAGTTTCTTTATTCCAGATCTGGTCTTTTTTTTCCTTTCCCTTATATTTATATGTGAGAAATTATATTTACTACATTCTGTTTTATATAATAAATATCCCCTTTAAAATGTTTCCTCCTTTAAACTTCATAGATTGTTAGTTCAGACATTTATCAGCTCTCTTGTGGGCTATTGAAACATTCTCTTTACTGATTTTTCTGGTATCTATTATAATTCACTAATCTAGTCTTCGTTTCCCTTCTAACAACAGATCACTAGTTCCTTTACAAGTTCCCTACTCAATTCTTTTTTATTATTAAAGTTCCATTATTTTACATCCTTGTTAATGTTTTGATAGTATAGGATTTCCCCCTCAGGGAAAGAACCCATAGTCCTTCACCATAATCCATTGTGCTCTCTTCCGCCACTCCCCTTCTCACCCACTCCACCCCTCTGGATGCCTCAGATCTATGGTTAGCTTTCAAGGATTCATTTTAATGCTTGTCTTTGTCTTACCCATCCTGTATTTTCTCCTTCTGGCTAAAATTGCTTAGCATAATCCCTTCCAGCTCTACCCATCTTGCTCCAAATGGCATTGATTTATCATTTTTGATAGCTGAGTAGTATTCCATTGTGTGTGTGTGTGTGTGTGTGTGTGTGTGTGTGTGTGTGTGTGTGTGCACGTATCTGTTTTGGGGCACTTAATTGTTTCTATACCTTGATATTATAAATACTATTTCTATAAACATGAGTGTGCTGGCTTGCTTTTGAATTAATGTTTTTGTAGTCTTTGAGTAGATTCCTATTGCAATTGCCAGGTCATATGGCAGATCCATTTATAGTCTTTAGGAAGCCTCTACATTGCTTTCTATAGGGACTGGAACAATCTATATTCTAACAAAAATGTTCTTTTTTCTCCACACCCTCACCAGCACTTGTTGTTTCTGGTCTCTTTGATATGGACCATTCTCACAGGTGTGAGATGATAATCCTCTTATGGTTTTAATTTGTATTTCTCTTATGTGACCAATTATAACAATTATGACTTGTGTTTGAAACCAATTGTAAAACCTTAAAACTCAAAGTGAGTTCTGGTTCCAACAGTATTGACAACATCTGGGAACTTGTTAGAAACAGAATTTCACTTTCTAACTAGACATGATATTTTGTGGAGTTCTTTTTTTCCCAAAGGATAAGTAAAGCAGTTTGTTTACATACCTATAACAGAACTGAACTCAAAGTTCATGCTCCTCTGTGGAGTCTTACAGAACATTTTTAACTGCATTTCCCTTGCTCCTGAAGAATTCCTAAATAATAATCTACATTTTAATAAGATCCCAGTAGGTGCATAAACAGATTAAAGTTTGAGAAGCACTGTGTGGCAGTTATGTTCCAAACAGTGCCAATCTTGGGGTACTGTACATACTGTATGATCCTAGTATTCTCATCTATTTTGTAGTGCTCAGGGAAAACGGAGTCAGTTTGTCCCCTTTCTCTCTCCCTTTGACTCACTCACATTGCAAATTCTTCCCATGGTTCATTAAGATTGTTTTTTTCCAAACAAACTGTTGGTCTGCAACAGATTCTTCTCCTTTTATAAACTCGAAAAAAAAATGCTTGCAGCTTTTAAATTATAGTTCATTTTTTGCTTGCTTTTTACCTTTATTTAGGCTTCAAAATGGGCAGTTTAAGCCTGAGTACAAGCTCAAAATAAAAAGTATTTTCTTTATATTTACATTAAAAATTATCATAATCTCTCATAACAGAATTTTCCCTGGAAGTGTCAATGTTGGGTCAGATTTGTTTTTAAGTCTGTGAATGCACCTTAGCTTGTAACTTTTGTGCATATGTCACTGTAATGACCACAGAATTTGATTCTGACATAAAAATATTCAATAAGAAGACTTTTGAATTCATGGAAAGTCTTTCAGGTGGCCAGTGTGCACACTAAATCAGTAATTATCAAAGTGTGGAGTGA
Source organism: Talpa occidentalis (assembly GCF_014898055.3). Taxonomy (NCBI): domain Eukaryota; kingdom Metazoa; phylum Chordata; class Mammalia; order Eulipotyphla; family Talpidae; genus Talpa; species Talpa occidentalis. The sequence goes on along the minus strand of NW_023601104.1, from coordinate 45,688,513 downwards.
GGACCAACATCATTACCATCACCTTTGGACATGTGATAGTGAAGTATCTCACCTACCAAAGCCATACTGCTCTGAAATTTTTTTGGTGGGAATGATGAGCCATGATTTCACAATGCATCTAGGTGCATAGTAAAGTTTGGGAATCATTAGTTGGTCTAAAACAATTATTTTAATTTTGTTTCCTATGCCAATGATTGATTTAAGCATGGGCATGATATTCAGGGCAAGTCAATGAGATGTGAGGGGTATATGCCAGGGAGGTGTCTGGGAAAACTATTCTTGCTTTTATAAAATAAAGAACAACCAGGAATTGATCATTTTCATGGCTGACTACTGATAAGTTACAAATGATTTCAGGCCTATCTGGTCACCATCAGGCAGAATAGCACTTAGATTGAGTTTGGTTGAGTTGAAAGATCTAAATTCATAGATTCCTGATTTCATTGATCCAGTGAACAAACAAGCCCTGGAATATTTATCTGCATTTTTTTATATTAAATAATAAGCATTCATATATATATATATGAATTTAAGTTGGGTTTCTATTATCTATAGTTGAAAATATTTAAACTTATACAACATGAATTATTTTATAGTTAATAAAATGATATTTAAATTCACTGATGCATAAGAACATTTTAATAGAATTTTGTATCCTATTCACATAGATAATATTTGCAGTCAGTCATTGCATAATAGAGATTAAAAGGTAAACACCCCACAATTAAAGTTGTATTTTAGAAGCTAAAAATAAAAACACAACATAAAGTGGATGAGATCAACCATCTATGAAAAGCTTCGGAAGCATAAATAGGCCATTAAGTAATTCATATTTGTGATTGGATTAAACCGGGTCCCTTTTTTAATCTCAGGAGAGCCTTAAAGTGTGTCTTTGAAAAATGGACAACAATTGAAGTGTAATTAATGAAAAAATCTATAAGGAAAACACGCAGATTACACGGCAGTATTCTAATGGTAGAAGCTTTTTTGAATACTAAGAAATATTGGAAGTGGATATTAAGACATTTTCAGCATATAGTCAACTGCTGCATTTGATCAACACTACCTGTAAAAGTTCAAGCTTTACCACAGATTTGGATCAAATAGCAGACATAACTGTAAGATTTCATTTGCTTTGACTTTGCACCCTCATAACTATAATTCTGTTTTTTTTTTCCAGGTAGCTTAATTTTCAAATGATATTGTTGTACAAACCAAATTTATGCACTAGGGTAACTAAAAATACACACACACGTGTCTGCTATATTCTTAATAAAAAATATTGCATTAAGATATATGAATCAAATTTTTGAGAGTTTTGTTAAAGTTACTCTCCCATATTCAAAATCATTTCAGGGTAGTACACCTTAGCTTCTGTGATGCAAAACGGAGACTTAGATAGCATAGTGCCCTTATGTCACAAATTCTTCATGAAACATTTTTTTCTTTTTTTTAAATTATTTTAGCTACCTGAGGGTCATATCTAGGCTATATTTTTCACTTTTGGTGGAGGTTCTAAATAGCTGATAAAAAGCAGCTTAAATAGAAACAGGAAATAATTTTCTTTTGCAATAGAGTCATAATAGCTCTTCAATAGCTTCTATGAACTCTTAGAGCAATTATTGCTACTTTGTATTTTCATTCCCTTTTTGTTACTTCAGATATCAAGTGATCAAGTATATGAGCAAACTTTTTTATGTCTTTACTAGGCAATCTTTCTGGCTGGTGGTGATAAAACAGGAGCAACATGTAGGTAAACAGCACCATGTTTTCAATTAATATGAATAGCAATAGAACTATAAATGATATAGCTAATTATTTTCCAAAAAAATCTTTTATTTTATTTTTAAAATATATACACTTTTATTTTTATTTAATTTTAATTGAAATTATGCTTAGAGGTCCTCATCAGGTATTTATATATGATATTGTTCTCAATATGAAAGATACATGTTGTAGAGTTTGCCCTTCATTTAAAGGCCTGGAAACTAAGATTTCACTGTACCCACAATGAAATGAAAGAAACCCATCAGTAAAACTGTGTGAAACCTACTTTCTCATGAGCAATTCTTGATAAGGTGTCAGCTGCTATTTCAGTGGTGTTCTTGACTCCAGATGGTAAGATAGCATATATTGCTTATTATTGTTTCTTCTATTAGAAGGCAATGTCTCACTCATAGCAGGGATTTAGAAAACCTAAATAAGGGACCAGGAAAAATACTAATTGATATAAAGTAAAAATCAAAATCAACAAGCAACTATAAACCAGAGACACACTACCGGGGTGAGGAGGGTGGGGAGAGGAAGGACTAGGGTCAAAATAAGGGGGGAGGTACAATTGTATGGGGAATATAACCAAAATGAAAATGCATACATTGTGCAAAGATGAAAAAAGATGTAAGAATTATATAAAATAAAATATTTTTAAAAAGGCAATATCTGGTTTTTATGTTGGGGCTCATTCTTTTACAAAATTAATTTTAATTTTAGTGCACTTTAAAAAAAAGTCAAGTCTTACTGCCCAGTATGACACTTTTGATAGACTTTCACTATATTGTGGAAGAGGAGGTAGTTTTTTTTTTTCCCCTTACCTGTTTTTTCTAGAAATGATTTGGTTAAGCAGGAAAAAAAGCATATGGGAGTTTTGACACCTCATCTCCTATTCTATTAACCAAACTACATAATCCTCTCCTTTGCTCAGTTTGATTTTCCTTTATTGAATCTTGCTTTCCATGATGTTCTCATTTGCCTTATTAGATTAAATCAGATTGTTCTTCCCCATCCAACATTATCCCTTTGGGAGAGCAAAATTCTGTCTTCTGAGAGAAAAAAATGTAAAGAAAATCTACTTAGAGAAGATTACTCAGCTACTGTTATTATCCGTTTCCAATTTCCTTTTTACTTTACAGAGTAAGTTTGACTCATTCCCTGATGGCAAACTTTCCTGCCTTCTGCTATGTAACAAGGATAAAGACAGGTCATCTAAAATAGATGACTTCTAATGTAAAGAGCAGAACCTCAGGATTGATAGTACATGTTTTATAGGATAGGTCAGAGAAACTCTTGGGTTATTGCTTGTGCTTGAAGCTACTGCCTTTTGAAGCCACAAAACTGTCCCACTGAACCAAGAATTATTTAGGAAATTCTTTTAGACTGTTTAACAGACACACTGGTGAGGCTCTTGGTGCTGTCATAACACAGATATGTCACAACAAGGATATGTGCACAGAGCAACTTTATCTGTATTGCTTTGCCTTCTATTCGTTTCTGCATAGATCGAAGAGAAAGCTTAAGGTACACAACCTCAGTGGAAATCATAAACTGCTGTTTCAACCTTAGCATAGAGATTTCCATGGAATTTTCCTCTTAAGATATTCAAAATTGCTGAGAAGCAATTTGATTTTTCATTGTAGTACCAAATATTTGAACAGGCGTTTCTGTTCTAAATTATAATAAGTACGCGGAGACTCTAATGAATGGTAGATCTAAATTATGTGTGTGCGTGTGCATGTGTATTTTCTCACCCAGCATCTTAAATTCTCTTGAGGTCACCCTGTCAGCATCAGTTCTGTGGCCTGGATTTAGTTGAATCAATCCTAATTGCAATTCTGCACAGGTCTGGTCCTCTGCGGAGATTGCAGATGAATGACAGTGCAGCGGCAGGAAAGATAAATATGCTGGCAAATAAGATCCCAGCTCTCCACAGAGGATGGAATAAATTACTTTACCAATAGAGTGGAGGTAATATGTTGGAGAGAGAAAGTGAAATCGAAGCCAGTTTAATACTAGGTTTGTTAAAGTTGAAAATAAACCATTTTAAGCTTATGTAAAATACTGATGGTGATTCGTTTCTATTTAGAACACATTCCACTGCTCACTATCATGAAAAATAATGGCATACACTCATTTTGTTTATGCAGATGACAGCCTGGACAATTTTAATTCATGTAGCATTCTCTGGTAGCTGAAGGCCTGGTGGTAACTGTGGTGTAGCATATTGATTAGTAATTTGATAAATACACAAAATGGCACATTGAGCTTTAGGTGCTTCATGCAAAATGTATTTAAATGACCTTGACTAATTAGAGTGCATAGCTGCAAGGCAGTACCGTATGAACAAGAGCCAGTTTATTGGTCTGGAGATTTATGTAGGTTTATGACAGAGAATACAAAGAGAATTGCACAGAAACACTCAGGCTCTATTAAGGAAGTAGACATAGATTTAGGAGAAAACTCCTGTTTTTTGACCAAAAATATTGGTACCCTTTTCCTATAAACTCAACTCAGTGATTTTACATCTAAAATATTTTTCACATATTTTTATCTGAATCATTGGTGATCTATAAAAATGTATTTTACTGCAGTTAAATATTTTTAAATCATTGCGAAGATAATTACTTTAAAGTAAGCCTAAAGATGAATATAAATTCATCATATTGGTTGTTTAGTTCTCTATATTTTATAGTTGCATGAAGTATGCATTCCAAAATAAAACAAATGTTATCTTTATATGCATACATATAGTTTACTATCACAGATTTAGATATTCAGTGGTTACATCATGAATTAATAATACTGATTATCCTTCATTGATGAAAGCAAGCTTTTCGCGGTATTGTTCTAGAAAAAGTTTGGTGAATAAAAGTGAAGTGCTCTAAGAATCCAGGGATGTAACTCAAAAGCTTCTAAAAAATGTCTTCCTATTACACTTGACTATACATGTCATAATTACACTAGGTAATAAATAACAAATCATATACAGGTGGCTAGGTGGCTTGTATCCCACCCTCCCCACCCCCTTTGTTTGTATTTTAAAAGTATGAGATTTCCTCCCTCCTTCCCTCCTTTTCAGGTGTTGTTATAATAGTGCACCCACCACCAACGCATCCATAGTCTTCCACCATTGTCCTCCCTACCCTTTTGTTCTCAGCACTCGCCCTCCCTCTTTGGATGCCTCGGTTCTATATTCAGCTTTAAGTTTGGCTTTATCTGACCTTGTGTATGATTGCTCTATTTTCCAAATAAAAGAGATACTATCCAGTATTTGTCTTTCTCCCTCTGACTTATTTTGCTTAGCATACTCCTTTCCAGCTACACTGATGTTACCCCAAATGTAATGACTCCATCTTTTTGTCTGCTGAGTAGTATTCTATTGTGTATACATATGCCACAGGTTCTTGATACGCTCATCTGTTTTTGGGCTCTTAGGTTTTTTCCATAGCTTGGCCCTTATATACAGTGCTGCAATGAACATGGGGATATAAGTTTCTTTCAAATTAGTGTTTTGTATTGTCAAGTAGATACATAGGAATGGAATAACTGGGTCATATGGCAGATCCATTTTTTTTAATCTTTTGAGAAAGCTCCATCTTTATTTTCATTTTTATTAACAGTTCAAGATTTCTTTTTCCCTCTACATCCTTGTATGCACTTGTTTCTGGTCTTATTTATAAAGATCATTCTCACAGGAGTGAGGTACTGTCTCATTGTATTTTTGATTTGTATTTCTCTCATGATAAGTAACGATGAAGATTTTTTTCATGTGCCTGTTGGTATCTGTATGTCTTCTTTGGAGACATGACTATTTAGTTCTTCTGCCCATTTGTATTTTGATTATTTATTCTTGTTGTTTGGAGTTATGTGAATTCTTTGTAGATCTTTGCTATCAGCCCCTTATCAGATGTAGGTTATGAACATATTTTCTTCCACTTTCTAGGGTGTGGTTTTATTTGTGCTTTCTTTCACTGTGCTGAAGACTTTAAGTTTACTGTTTAAGTTTTATTATTTATATTCTCTTTTGTTTCCCTTGCTGCTGAAGAGGCATCTACAAAGACATCACTGTAGCCTATGTCATGAAATGTTTTCATCTGTGTATTTTATTGTTTTAGGTTTTATAGCTGCACCTTTTATCCATTTTAAGTTATTTTTTGTGTAGGGGTGAGAGAGTGGTCTTGTTTTATGCTTTTGTGTTTGGCTGTCTACTTTTCCCAACACCATTTATTGAGGTGGTTTCCTTTGTTCCAGTGTATATTCTTAGCTTCTTTGTTGTAGATTAACTGTCCATATAAGTGTGGGCTTATTTCTGCGGTCTCAATTCTATTCTATTGTTTTGTGTATGTGTTTTTTGTTTCAGTACCATGCTGGTTTAATTATTATGGCTTTATAGTATAGTTGGAAGTCTGGAAATGTGATGCCACCATTCTATTTTTTTTTAAAATCAGAATTGCTTTCTTTCTATTTTTTTAAAATCAGAATTGCTTTGAGGTCTTTTGTGGTTTCTTATGAATCTGAGTAACATTTGTTCTGTTTCTTTGAAGATTGCCATTAAATTTTATGAAGTTTGACTTGTATTTGTAAATTGCTCTGGGTAATATGGTTATTTTGACAATGTTAATTCTTCTCCTCCAAGAACTGGGAATATCATCATTTCTTTGTGTCTTCTTCTATTTCTTTTCACAATGCTTTATAATTCTTGTACAGGTCCATCATCTCTCTTAGGTTTATTCTTATATATATATTTTAGGGTGTGATTGTAATGGGGTCATTATCTTTATTTCTTCCTCTTATGGATCATTGTTTGCATTTAAGAGGACTTAGATTTAATTGCCTGTTACTTTGCTATATTGGCTTTTCAATGAAGTCTTCATTATTCTCTCCATATGTTTTTCTGTTATTTGCAACAATAATAGTTATATATCTTTCCCATTTAGTTTCCTTTTGTATTCTCCTGCCTAATTACTCTTGCTAGGACTTGCAATACTATGCTGAATAGTAAGTAGTGTGAGTGGACATTTCTGTCTATTTCCATATCTTAGTGGAAAAGATTACAGTTTTTTTTTTACCATTGGGAATGATGTTAGCTATGGGTTTGTTATATATGGCTTTTATTATCCATTTATCCCCACTTTTTCAAGGGTTTTCATCATAAGTTGATGCTGAATCTTATCAAATGCTTTCTTAGCATATATTAATATGATTATGGTATGTAATAATATGATGCAGCATTCAGAGAACCTCTCAATTAATTTAGGTTATGTCAACTACAAGTTTCTCTGACTCTGAAATATCATACTTAACTATTGTTTCAATTTGGTTATCATGGTAAAAACTCAACCTGTTGAAACTTCAATAGATATAATACCCATTTAATGCTTCTCTAAAGATCAATGATAAAATGCCTAGCACATAGTGAACAAATAATAATTGATACCTATTACTATAAATATAATTGTTATTTTTAGATAAATATATTGCTGTGCTAAGGATTGGTAATTAGTGAGCAGTGTAGTAATGACCAAGAGAAAACAATGAAAACATATATTTCAAATCACCAAGTCAAATTCTACAACAATAGGAAGTTATAACTTAGTTTCAGATATGTATTAGAAACTTATAAATAAACTGAATTGTGTTAATATGGAATAATGAAAATCAGAGTGAACGTTATCTAACACTTTAATTAAATTATAAATGGAGGGAGAAACATTTTTATTAACTATCAGATAAGGTTAATTAAATGAAAATTAATGAAGTTTTCCTGTCAATTTCATGAAAGATATTTCAATGGTGGAGAATAATAAATCACAGTAAAGCAGAGAAGGCTAAAGCAAAGAAGTACAGTCCCTGACTTGGCTGATTGGGGTGATAACTGTCAACCATTTTCTTTCCCTTAATGCTACTTGATAGAATTTCTTTATGTCGGTATTTCAAGTCCTGCAATATATCAAGTTTTCAGTAAATAAAAAATAGTCCTCTGAGTCTGAGTCTTCTTGTCTTCATACTAACAATTATACTATCTTTTTTTGGTAATTGGATTCTGACTTTATTATAAGGAACAATGTGCCCAGTTAAATGACAATTTTCCAGCTTCATTGTAATTCAAGGAGGACAGTAAAATATGAGTAATAATTATTGTATGGTGCTCTGAGGAAAGCTTATTAAAAGTATTACTACACTTCTGGCCTATGTGCATTTTTGATATCCTTCCAAACACACCAGTGCTCAGAATTTAGGCAGGATTTCTGGAATTAAATACTCATCTAAGATTCTAATACTGCATTAAGAAAAACTTCCTGGGCTAGCAGGAGGCTCTCCACCTGACAACCCAAAGAGCTACTATGCCAATGCAGAATTGTTTACTCTTTGTTTTAGAAGAAAGAGAATTAAACATTTATCTTGATTAAGCTTTTACCATTCATGATCTTAATTTCAAGAATTAGTTTCACACACAAAAAAACCTAAAGTGGCGAGTGTTTTACCTCTCTAAAATATATTTTGTCTCTCTAAAATATTCCTCTTATTAAAATTTAAAATTCTGATTTCTTCATATCTTTGCCTTAATAATATATATTTCATGGGATTGTGAAAATATAATGGGATATTTATTAAAATACTTGTAGTTATTAAGTTTCACATGTAAGCTATAAAATTATAAGAATTGGGTATGGTGGTCATGAAAATAAATGTGGAGGGAGATAGAGTGTTCTTAGTCAAGATCTTGCTTTATTCCTTTTCACCCTAAAATAGTATCTCCCTAAGATATTTAAAAGCAAAGCCATTCATGCATAATTAAATTTTTGAAGTCAAAGACTAAAAGAAAACAAGTTAGGGAATGAGGGTAATAGATAGGAATATATTTGGATCTCTTATACAATATGTAGCTAGATTAATAGATGTATTTACATAAACTTTCTTTACAAAACTCTTGATCAGTAAGTATCAGCATACTTATACCAAGAGTATTAGGATACTTAGTTTCAAATATGTCAGTTAATGCACCTTTGTATGTACAGCCAAAGTTTGAAACCAAATCCTTCTTTCCATTACATGATATGTATTATTATATCACTTTGGGTATAATTATAAATAATTTCATGCTTTACCAGATGTGTGTTTTAGCTGATTGTTTTATTTGGTTACACAAAATCCTTTAAATAAAAATGTCTGTAGAGATTAATTAAATATCTAGTCTATTTTAGAAGGAGCTAGTGGCCAGCTGAGGAGTTAGCCCACACCGGGCCCCTTCCGAACAAGTAGTCTGAGCCCACAGGGAGAACGAGCACCCACAGCCAGGGCAGACCAGGCACGCAGAAGAGTGTGCCTGACACCGGACGCGCAGGGAGTGTGTCCCACATCACCATTTTAGAACAGGGACATTTCTTCAGTAAAGACTACATGCAGAAGGCTTCCTCAGGAGCCAGAGGTGAGCGGGGGAAGTTCGCCCACACCAGACCCCCTCTGGCCTGCAGTCCAAGCCCAGAGGGGGAGCAGGAACCCACCGCCGGGGCAGACCAGGCGCACAGGAGAGTGTGTCCCCACATCGGCATTTTAGGACAGGGACCTTTCTCCAATAAAGACTGCTTGAAACTGACAGATGACTCCTGGAGGAACCAGAGGGGAGAAGAGAAGCCCACCCAAGATGCCGGCCAGTCCCAACAACACAGTGTCCCAACGCATACGGCAAATTAGAAAACAGACAGTAGGGAGGAGAAGAACCACACGCAACCTAGCAACTCTCCAGAGAAAAAGCACACCACAAAAAGAAAACCAGCCCCCAGATTGCAACGACAGTAACTTGGAAGAACTTCTGAGCCTTCCAGAAAGAGAATTTAAAATTGCCGTGATTAAAAAACTGACAGAAGTCATAAAGGAAAACAATGATAAGGGAAAAATAATCAACGATCAGAAGAATGAAATTGAGTCCCTAAAGAGGGAAGTAAGAGAAATGCAGGAGATCAAAGAATTAGTGGAAGAACTAAAGAATTCTGGGAAAAGCAATGAAAGCAGAATTGATGAAATGGAAGAACGAATAAGTGCTCTTGAAGACACAGAAATAAAAAGAACCAAAACAGAAAAGGAAAGAGAAGTACGAAGGAAAAAGAATGAAGAAAGACTTTGGGAACTATCTGACTCCATGAGGAAAGGAAATATAAGAGTTATAGGAATACCAGAAGGAGAGGAGAGAGAAGTAGGAACAGAGAAAATATTCAAAGAGATAATTGAAGAGAACTTCCCAAATGTGAAGAAGGAGCTGAAAATTAATATACAAGAAGCAAGAAGAACACCAAACTTCCACGACGAAAGAAAAAATACAGCAAGACACATAATAGTAAAGCTCCCAAGAATCCAGGACAAGGAAAAAATAATGAAGCTGGCAAGAGGGAAGAAACAGATAACATTCAAAGGAAAGCCAATCAGGCTGACATCAGACTTCTCCGAAGAAACACTACGGGCAAGGAGAGAGTGGAGGGACATAGTCAACAGACTCCAAGAAAACAGATGCCAACCAAGAATACTCTATCCCGCAAAGCTCTCCTTCCTCTTTGAAGAAAGAATATGGACCTTCCCAGACAAACAGAAACTCCGGAATTTCATTGCAACTAAACCCCCACTCCAAAAAATACTACAAGGAGTCCTAAAGCCAGAACCTCAGAGGGACGAATAACAATGAAAGAAGGCCAAAAAAAAAAAGTTATTAAAAGAATAAATAAATAAAATCAAAGGAAAGACAAACACAATGGCAAATACAGATGTTAACATATCAATATTAACTCTAAATGTAAATGGACTAAACTCTTCAATAAAAAGACACAGAGTTGCAGCCTGGATTAAGAAACAAAACCCAACCTTTTGCTGTCTCCAGGAAACACATTTAGCTACAAAAGATAAAAATAGGCTCAAAGTTAAAGGATGGAAAACAATCCTACAAGCAAATGGACAAAAAAAGAAAGCAGGAACAGCTATACTTATATCAGATAAAACAGATTTCAAACTCAAAAAGATAAAAAGAGACCCCAATGGTCACTACATTATGATCAAGGGGACAATACTTCAAGAAGAAATAACACTCATTAACATATACTCACCAAACGAAGGAGCAACAAAATATATCAGACAACTGTTGTCCTCTCTGAAAACAGACATCAGAGAAAACACATACGTAGTGGGAGACTTCAACACACCACTATCAACAATGGATAGATCAACAAGACAAAAATTAAGTAAAGAAACCAAAGCTCTAAATAAGGACCTAGAGCAATTGGGCTTAACAGACATCTATAGAACACTAAACCCCCAAAAAATGGAGTACACTTTTTTCTCAAGCGCACACGGATCATTCTCCAGGATCGATCACATACTGGGGCACAAGACAAACATCAACAGATACACCAAGATTGAAATCATATCAACCATCTTTTCTGACCATGAAGGCATCAAACTAGAAATAAACCATAAAAAGAAGGCAAGGAACTTTCCTACCTCATGGAGATTAAAAACCACACTACTGGAAGACCACTGGACTAAGGAAGAGATCAAAGAAGAAATTAAAAAATTTTTTGAATTGAACAACAAGGAGGACACCAATATCCTAAATGTATGGGATGCAGCAAAAGCAGTAATAAGAGGAAAATATATAGCAATAGAAGCTCACATCAAGAAACAAGAAAGAACTCAAAGAAACAACCTAATCTCGAAGCTCAAAGATCTAGAAAAAGAACAACAAAAAACCCCAAAACCAGTAGAAGAAAAGAAATAATAAAAACCAAAGCAGAAATAAATGAAATTGAAACTAAAAAAACAATCCAAAAGATCAATGAAACCAAGAGCTGGTTCTTTGAAAAAATCAATAAAATAGACAAACCCCTAGCCAGGCTCACAAAGGAAAAAAGGGAGAAAGCACAAATAAACAGGATCATCAATGAAAGAGGAGAAATCACAACGGACACAGCAGAAATCAAAAGAATAATCAGTAACTACTATGAACAGTTATATGGAAACAAGTTTAACAATCTAGAGGAGATGGACAAATTCCTACAACTCTACAATCACCCAAAGCTAGATAAAGAAGAAATAGAACACCTAAACAGACCAATTACAATTAGCGAAATTGAAATGGTAATCAAAAACCTCCCCAAAAACAAAAGCCCAGGACCTGATGGATTTACAAATGAATTCTACCAAAGATTCAGAGATGAATTAGTGCCTATCCTTCACAAACTCTTCCAAAAAATTGAGAAGGAAGGGACAATACCAAACACGTTCTATGAAGCCAACATTACACTAATACCAAAACCGAACAAGGACAACACAAAAAGGAAAACTACAGGCCAATCTCCCTAATGAACACTGATGCAAAAATCCTCAATAAAATTTTAGCCATCAGAATCCAACAATGTATCCATAAGATAATTCACCACGACCAAGTAGGATTCATTCCAGGGGCACAAGGATGGTTTAACATCCGAAAATCAATCAACGTTATCCAACACATCAACAAAAAGAAATATAAAACCATATGATAATATCAATAGATGCTGAGAAAGCTTTCGACAAAGTGCAACACCCATTCATGATAAAAGCCCTTGAAATTCTTGGGATACAAGGAACATACCTTAACATCATAAAGGCCATCTATGACAAGCCAACAGCCAGTATCATTCTCAATGGTGAAAAGCTGAAAGCAATTCCATTAAGATCTGGAACAAGACAAGGATGTCCACTCTCACCACTGCTTTTCAATATAATACTGGAAGTCCTAGCCAGGGCAATAAGATAAGAGAAAGACATCCAAGGAATCCAAATAGGAAAAGAAGAAGTCAAACTATCACTATTTGCAGATGATATGATATTATACATAGAGAACCCCAAAAACTCCACAGAAAAGCTAATTCAACTCATCAATCAGTTCAGTAAAGTGGCAGGATACAAAATCAACACGCAAAAGTCATTAGCCTTCCTATACACAAACAATAAATCTGAAGAAGAAGAAATCAAAAAAACCATCCCTTTTGTTATTGAAACAAACAAAATCAAATATTTGGGAATAAATCTAACAAAAGAGGTAAAGGACCTATACAAAGAAAACTATAAAACACTGTTAAAAGAAATAGAAGAAGACACAAAGAAATGGAGAGACATCCCCTGCTCGTGGATTGGAAGAATAAACATTATTAAAATGGCCATCCTTCCAAAAGCAATATACAGATTCAATGCTATTCCAATCAAAATTTCAATGTCATTCTTCAAAGAAATAGAACAATTATTGATGAAATTCATATGGAATCACAAAAAACCCCGAATAGCCAAAGCTCTCCTGAAAAAAAAAGAAGGGAATGGAGGCATTACACTCCCAGACTTCAAACTATACTACAAAGCCATAATCATCAAAACTGCATGGTATTGGAACAAGAACAGACACACAGAACAATGGAATCGAATAGAAAATCCAGAAATAAACCCACAGATTTATGGTCAACTAATCTTTGACAAAGGAGCAAAGACTATGCATTGGAGCAAAGAAAGTTTGTTCAATAAATGGTGCTGGGAAAACTGGGTCGCTACATGCAAAAGAATGAAGCTTGACCACTACCTCACACCATACACAAAAGTCAACTCAAAATGGATTAAAGAACTAGACATAAGACCTGAAACCATAAAATATATAGAAGGAAATATAGGCGAAACACTACGTGATCTGCACATCAAAGACATCTTTACAGACACATCACCCAAAGCAGTGATAGTGAAGGCAAAGATAAACAGCTGGGACTACATCAAATTAAAGAGCTTCTGCACAGCAAAAGAGACAATAACAAAAACAAAGAGAAACCCCACCAACTGGGAGAACATTTTTGCACCCAACACTAATGATAAAGGACTGATCACAAAAATCTGCAAAGAGCTGATGAGACTCAACAACAACAAAGAAAATAATCCAGTCAAAAAATGGGCAGAAGAGCTAAAAAGAAACTTCTCTGAAGAGGAAATGCAAATGGCCAACAGGCATATGAAAAAATGTTCAACATCACTTGTAATCAGGGAAATGCAAATCAAAACTACCATGAGATACCATCTTACACCAGTGAGAATGGCACATATTAAAAAAACTAGCAACAACAAATGCTGGCGAGGGTGTGGAGAAAAAGGAACTCTTCTGCACTGTTGGTGGGAGTGCAAACTGGTACAACCACTGTGGAGAGCTGTGTGGAGATTTCTGGACCTACTAAACATAGAGCTTCCATATGATCCAGCAATTCCACTCCTAGGTATTTACCCAAAGGACACAGAAACATCAATTCCAAAGAACACCTGCACCCCTATGTTTATAGCAGCACTGTTTACAATAGCTAAGCTTTGGAAACAACCCAAATGCCCAAAAATAGATGACTGGATCAAGAAGATGTGGTACATATATACCATGGAATATTACTCAGCATTCAAAAAAGATAAACACATGCAATTTGCAGCAACATGGATGGCGCTGGAAGGGATCATGCTCAGTGAAATAAGCCAAAAAGAAAAAGAAAAATACCGGATGGTCTCACTCATAGCAGGAATCTAGAAAACTTAAATAAGGGACCAGGAAAATGAATAACTATAAGAAAGTGAAAATCAAAATCAACAAAAAACTATGAACCAGAGACACTTTTAGGGGGGCGGGGGCGGGAGTGGAGGGATTGGGGTCAGAATGGGGGGGCTGCAATTGTATGGGGAATATAACAATAAAATTTATAAAAAAAATAAAAAAATAAAAAAGCTATTAAAAAAATATCTAGTCTATTTTGATTAGTAAGCTTTATAAAGTAGTGACTACTAGTTGTAGTTAACAGACTACTTCTAAGCAGTTTACTTTTTATGGGAGTTTTACCTCTAGTCAAAAAAGAAAAAAAGGATAAATCTGGTTTAGACTGATATGGAGTTTCCTAGACAATATCTATTTACTGTTGATATTATACTGAGTAGAAATGGGTCCAGACTCCTGCATAAGTTAAATTTTCATTCACTGACAATACCATCAAGAGGTTTCAAAAGCTAAGTCTTTCTTTCCAAAAAGGTATGTCAAAATATTGAGAGTATTGGGCCTCCCCTGGTGGCGCGGTGGTTGAGCACTGGGCTATGGGGCTGCCCGCAGCCTCTGCAGCGCAGGTTAGATCCCCAGCCACTGGCGAGGGTCCCACATGGCACGACAGACCTCTCCTGCCATGCCTGCTGCTCCCTTCAGCAGTGTATTTCGTCGGTCTGCCTGTTCTGTTCCCCGCTCTGGCTCTGGTGGGTTCTCTCATCCTCCCCCGCTTCTGACTGTATCCAGTGCTTGTATAAATAAATAAATTAATTAAAAAAAATATTGAGAGTCTTTCATGAAGGGAACAAAAAAAATTATTTTGTTTATAAAATTACTAGAAGTAAATGCCTTAAAAAGATTGAGTTTAACATATATATTTTATAACTTATGAAAGTGCTATCATATATAATTATCTCATGTAATTGTCACAATTCCATAAATTGTTCATTCTAACAATAGAGATAAAGAAATCAGAGTCCATACAGTTCACAACGGTGAGAGAGTGGGGTGCAGTTCAGCACACTGTATGCATTTTACGGTGGATAGAACCTATGGGGAACATCCCAACTCATCCAGACATGTTTCTCCTCAGTCAAGAGCATGTGTGCATTAATCCCCCACCCTGGACCCTGGTTCTATGACCATATAGGGGAAGGAGAGTTTCTAACAAATTGTGGTAGGAAAACTAGATAACTGAAGTTGGAGCAGTCTCTAACTGCATGCACAAAAATAAATTATCAAATGACTAAGGACTTAATCTTTTAGAAACCTGTCTTATATTTTATCCTTGGTAAATAAATATTTTTTATTTCCTTTTGCTTATTCCCTGTTTGATGTTCTTTCTTTTTTTGTGAAGATCAGGTTTATTACCTATATCATTTTTCCTTCTCTCTAAAAATTTAATTTTTACATGCCTTATAAGGTAGATACATTGACATCAAATACCCTTAGGTTTTGTTTATCTGTGAAAGTGATTCTTCGCTTTTGAATTTCATTTTTAATTCTTTTTCTAATTAATTAACTTTTAGCTGAGGTAACCTTGAGGTGCCCCAGGTATTGTGATCATCCACTACCAACTCACCCATATTCCGTCACCAAAGACCACTGTTGTTTCCTTTTACTTTTTTAGTTCTTAATATAACGTTTTGTTGTCTGGGTGTACCTCAGTTTGTTAATTCATTCACCTATGAAAGACATTATTCATTGTCTTATACCATGCATTGTATTTAAATTTTAATATTTTCTTTAACTTTTGAAACTATTAGATATTTTGGTTTCAAGAGGTTGAAGTGCTAAGTACCCAAGTGAACTGCCAGGATGGGCACAGAGTAGGTTATCTATGATCTGAGCAGACCAGACCAGGTAAAGGAGGAGTCTTGGAGCCCTCAGTGGCTTTCTCAGGCTTTTATTGAGCTTTATATGTAGTATGGCAAACAGGTACACAGCAGGCAGGGGTGCTGGGGGTGCCCCCTGTAAGTTTTTACTCTGAGTTCCCTGGCTTCTTTCACTTCTTCTCTCCCCTGCCTCTTCTCCTGCTTCTCCTGGGCCTTGTCCTCCTCCTGTGCTCCTGCAGCATCTTCAGCTCTTTCCACAGCTCCTGGATTCTGGTCACCACCTGTGCTGCCATGGCAGATCCAGCATTGTCACAGGCAAACACAGTGTGCTCCTCAACCCTCCTGAGGTCTTCAGAGGGCTCCATAGCCATCTGCATCGGACCCTCCTGCCGACTACACCAATTATAGTGCTAGGATGGGCCACTGAGCAGGTTTTCTAATCCCATAGACGGGTGAAGGAGAGTCCTTGAGACCTCAGTGGGTTTCTCAGGCTTTTATTGATATTTTACATGTAGTGCAGCAACCAGGTACAGGCTTCAAGGCCCCATCAAGTCTTCACTCTTGGTTTCTCTCTCTCCCCTTCTGATTCCTGCCTCTCTCCTGCTTCTTTCTCCTGCCTCTGCTTCTGCTTCTTTTGGTGACTATCTCTGTACCCCTCCCTTGGCCCACAGAAGTAAACAAGACATTTTTCGACAATGTAACAACTGCAGGTGCCCCATCAGGCAGGGCAATCCTAATGGTGGGAGGGTAGAAAAGCCTGAAAACCATTTGCCCTACACTAAGTTACATTACTTATCAAAATAATAATGAAATAATTTTCAATTTTTAAATTTGTTTAAATTACAACAATAAAAATAAATTATAAATGGAAGTAGCCAAAGTGCTGGGTAATACTCAGAAATGTATTTGATAACTTTCAAACATCCTTTTCCATAGGTAATTATTTCCACATTCATCAAAATTTATCAGATTTTTCCAATGAATTACATTAGATAAACAGCAAATTCAGTCCTTATCTTGCTTACCTTCTGAAGACACCAGATTAAAAAGAACTTGCAAAAGGAAAACTACTATATAACAAGGGAAGAATACAAGTTGTATCATCATAATTCATTGAAGCTTGATTATACAGTTAAAACTTATAACAGAATATTCACCCAATTTATATATATATATATATATATAAACATTGTGAAAGAAAAAGGAAATATTTTAATCAAAAGTTATACTCAGAATAGCAATTGCAAACACAATGTAATCGCCACGCATGCTCTAGTATAATAAAATAACAGTTATTCCCTTTAGTATTGTTGACATCTCATAAAATGCACATCTTGATAACCCTTGGAAAAGGTAAAAATCTCCTGATAATACCTTAACAGTGAATAAGTGTAGTCAACCACTAAGGAATTAAGATAAGATGAGAAAAGGTTATAAGAACAGGTCTCTTGAGTCTAGCCAACTTACCCAATTCATTTACAAAGCTTCAGTAACTTTGCAGGAATAGGTAAAGCAATCAGAAAAGCAGAATAAAGAATCTTAAGACATAAAAGTCAAGATGACACAGATATTCTCTGAATGAAGAAGCAAATTTTCTTCACATTCTGTCATTGATAGGTACAGGGATTCCATTTGTTGAAATGTACTATGTCATTTATGTTGGTGGTGTCGAACTCACTTTTCTATAGGGAGGCGTATTACCTCTGATGGGGCAAATGGTGAATCTGTTTATTAAAAAATATACAAATTGTGCATAAGGATATTTCCTTGCATTTTGTGTATACAAAATCATTACCAAGTGAAATTTATACATGTTTTATAAACTCACATATATGAAGTTATTGCCTTATGCATAAATATGCACAGTATTACTTTTCTACTATCAGGAAACTAGATTTTTCCAGGAATCTGTCCCATATGAGGGCTTTGCACTTTCAGAATCCAGGATGAAAACTATAGCATCAAGCAGCCCAGGAATGTCATGGACACTGGTATGAGAATATTCAAACACTCTATCCAAAGGGTTATTCTCTACCACCTTGGGGAAAGTAAGTAAAGGGATCAGTAGTGAGGGATTTATAAAATTGATCTGACTGGGGAAAAATCACCCTTTTTTGGCAATGACCTAGTAATATTAAAAGTAATAATATTCTGAATTTGTCTATTAGGCAATGGTTGGAGAAGGAGGCAGTTACTGTCTACTAATAACAGAACAATATCCCAAATTGAAATACTTTTTTAAAAATGTTTTTTATCTTACATATTTTTTACATCATTTTTCATTTTTGTACAATGTATGCATTTTCATTTTGGTTATAGTCCCAGTACAATTCCCACCCCCCCTTGTTTTGATCCTACTCCCTTCCCCCCTCCCTGTAGTGTGTCTCTGGTTTATTGTTGCTTGCTGATTTTGATTTTTACTTTATTATAATTAGTCTTTATCCTGATCCCTTATTTAGGGTTCCTGCTATGAGCAAGACCATCCAGTATTTTTCTTTTTCTTTCTGGTTTATTTCACTGAGCATGATCCCTATAAGACCTCAAACCATAAAATATATAGAAGGAAATATAGGTAAAACACTGCATGACATACACCTCAGTAACATCTTTAAAGACGCATCACCCAATACAGTAATAGTGAAGGCAAAGATAAACAGCTGGGACTACATCAAATTAAAGTGCTTCTGTGAAGCAAAAGAGACAGTAACCAAAACAAAAGAGACACCCCACCAATTGGGAGAAAATTTTTGCACACAGCACTAATGATAAGAAATCCTTTTTTTAATTTAAATTTTATTTTTATATTCCCCATACAATTACAGCCCCCTTATTTTGACCCCAATCCCTCCTTTCCCTGCCCCCCACCCCCCATAGAGTGTCTCTGGTTCATAGTTGTTTGTTGATTTTGATATTTTCTTTCTTATAGTTACTATTTTTCCTTTTTAAAAAAAAATTAAAGTAAAATTGTTTTATACCATTACATAAGTTTCAGGTGTTGATTGCTACATGAAGGTCACAAAAGAGTGTAAATTATCCTTTACCAAACCATTGTTCCCCTTTTCTGAATTAACCCTTCCTTTCCTTCTGGTAACCACTAATTGTTCTTATAGTCCAAAAGTTTGTTTCATTTAGTTCGCCTCATCTCTTTGTTTTTTTTGTATATACTACATTCACACTTACATTCTGTAACAATCTAGGCCTGTATAAGTCCAGAGATTTTCTTTCAAATTTAACTCATGTGTGTAGGTTTTAAAAGAATAATGTTCTATGACATTAAAATGTAAAATCAAAAGCATCTCACATTGTACAATTCACTATTCTTAAAAAGATGGGTATAATTTGATTTATAATATGAATCATTAAGTTGTAATTTATTTGTATTATTATTATAAATGTATATGACCACACCACACCACTTACCCACCACAAATACACCAGTAGTCCATTGAATCATATTTTAAATACACAGGCATAATTTTGCAAAGAGAATTATCAGAACTTTGTATTCCATATGTTTAAATGTCCATGGAAATATTGAAAAGGTTACTTTATTGTACCAAATATTCTGCAACAATATTTATTATTTTTTCCCAAACTGTACTAATTTCTAATCATGTCTCACACACCCATGCTGCTTTGTGTCCACAGGACTTGAGAATCATATATTGAATACTGAAATAATTCATTGATTCCTTTTTGACTTAAATGACAGAAAAAGCTTTATGAGAGCACCTATTATTGTAGTTTTTTTCATAAGAGTGATGATCTTTAATATTATATTCTGTCTTGTTACCAGCCTTTGTAATTTACTTTTTCTAACAATTGAGATCAGTGGACCTGTTTTCAGTATAGTTCCATTTAGTTTTTAGAACTAAGCTCAAATGATTTTTTTTAATGATTTATTTATTTATGCATACAAGAGCTGTGGTGCAGGCCAGAGGTTTGGGGGGTGTGAGAATTCACCAGAGACAGGAGGGGGAACAGAACAGGCAGACTGACTGAAGTATACTGCTGAGGAGAGCAGCAGGCAAGTCAGGAGAGGTCTGCTGTGCCATGTCGGTCACCTCCCTGGCCAGGAATCAAACTCATGCTGCAGAGGCTGCGGACAGCTTCATAGGTTGTGTCTTAACCCCTTGAGCCACCAGGGAGGCCCCTAAGCTCAAAAGATTTATGAAATGCTTTAGCAATATGGGATTTAGCTTTAAACCTCACATTATGATCATCTGTTTGGTCCTCTGTTGTATATTTTGTATCATGGTTCTGGAATCCTTTATTGTTCTATTTGTTTTTACTTCAATTAAAAGCCAATTTAGTGGTGTGATTCTCTGCCTCTGACTCATATACAGTGTTGTAAACCCATGTTAACCTCAATTAAAACAAATAAGGATCTAAGAATTGAGAACCATGCTTTTCCTCTTCACATTACATTGCAGGAAATCGAGCTTAGTCTTGAACTTCAGTCTAACAGCTGAGCCATTGTCCCTTGCTGACAATGGGACTGAGGGAATTATCTTGAGTTAATATTTCATGTTTGAATCACTAAATAGTGTTACATTTTCCATGACCCCATAGCAGACTCTTCCTTCGAGGTCCTCTTTGAGACTCTCTCAGGGGAAATACTTCTTTGTTGTAATACTCCTAGAACATTGTGCTCTACCTGACTGGGTAGATGATATTGAATTGTGATTGAGTTTGTTAGCTCAGAGCTTATCCTCCCCAGGGAATGGATTTAATTTCAAATTTTTGTGCCAGCTATTTTTTTCTTTTCAACTGTAAGTAGGGAGTTATGACTGATTATATCCCAAGATAATTCCCTCAGTCCCAAAATAATTTGGACTTGGATTAAGGTTCTAGTCATCCATGACTAGACATATTTCTGTTATGATTCTTTTAAAAAGAATCCTACCTAGAACTTGAAGCTACCCAGCTAATTCTTGTGTGTAAACTTTGAAGAAGCCAACTATTTGCTTATCAGCATAGCGCTTAGATTCTGAAACATCTGCTCCTGCATTAGTTGGCATTTTGCCGGAACTCTTATTATTTGTAGATTTTCATTATCCTAGCTTGCCTGGATCTATGAAATATCACCTTTATTCCTCTCGAGTCATCTCAGCAGGGTTCCCATAGTTTATTATCTGCTTGCTTAAATCTTACCTAAGTCCAGCAATATTGTCTACTCTGTTTTTACTGATCAGACTTTGCAATATTTGATACATATTCTGTCCATTGTCTAGAAATAGTCATCAAGCAACAGAACAGGAGCGATCTTACACATCTCTTAAGTCATAGTTGTAAAGTATCAGAGGAAATGCAGATCTCTTTAGCAATCCTGAATATTCATATCCTTCTACTTTGTGTGAAACAGTGAGTGAGGGGTTTGTGCAGTAGCTGTAAGGAAGAGAGAAGGGATGCGCTGTATTCTCTGATTTTTCTCCTTCCTACTTTCTCCCTTTCCTGATTATGTATTATGTTAATATTGCCAAGCAGCTAAAAAGATTGTACTTAATAATGGAGTAATTGATCATCAGTAAGTAGGACTAGAGATGGATTTTCCAGGAAAAGCTTCACTGTCCTGAGAAATACAGCAATATATTTCCTGAAGCAACTAGACAAACTCTAGGTAGTTGCTAAATTTGAAGTGTTTGAACATTCTTTTAAGCTTTGCACTGTAATTCAGCAAAACATTTGCCAGCTCTTAGGAAGAAGAAAATTGCTGTGGGTTCCTATGGCCTCAGGACCAAAATAAAACAGAGAGAGTCAAGATCATTGAGTATATCTATGAGATGATTTTATAATATAATGTGGTAATACCTCCAAATCTAGTGAACTTACGTGTAGTTGTTAATTAAATTCAGGGAACCGTTTCTTAAAGGATGAGTAGTTCTTTCATTTCCTGAACTACTAATATAATGAGATGAAGACAGTAGTTGGCTCATTTATCAGTGGGGGCAGAGTCTTAAAGATTTCTTTGGAACCTACACATAAGGAGGTCTAACAGATTTCCAATCTCGTTTCCCTTGCCATCAGTCATTGCTGTAGGATTTGGAGTGGGGCACACGTAGCTGATTATAATTGAGGTCTCTTGATTAATTTTGTGGTTTTGGTGAACAAGTAGACCCTATCAATATTGGATGATATGGATGTAACAATACTCTAGAATGATATGTGTTCATTTATATACTATTAGTTATGTCAAGTTTTTTAAAAAAGATTTATTTATGCATCAAGAACTGGGTGTGCATTTTTATTTATTAATTTTTTTAAAATTTTAATTTTATATCCCCATACAATTGCAACCCCCTTATTTTGACCCCAAACCCTCCTTTCCCCGCCCCCCAGCCCCTATAGAGTGTCTCCGGTTCATAGTTGTTGGTTGATTTTGATTTCTACTTTCTTATAGTTATTCTTTTTCCCGGTCTCTTATTTAAGTTTTCTAGATTCCTGCTATGAGTGAGACCATCTGGTATTTTTCTTTTTCTTTCTGGATTATTTTGCTGAGCATGATCTCTTACAGTTCCATCCATGTTGCTGCAAATTGCATATGTTTATCTTTTGAATGCTGAGTAATATTTCATGGTGTATGTGCACCACATCTCTTGATCCAGTCATCTATTTCTGGGTATTTGGGTTGTTTCCAAAGCTTAGCTATTGTAAATAGTGCTGCTATAAACATAGGGGTGCAGGTGCTCTTTGTAATTGATGTTTCTGTGTCCTTTGGGTAAATACGTAGGAGTGGAATTGCTGGATCATATGGAAGCTCTGTCTTTAGTAGGTCAAGAAATCTTCACACAGCTTTCCATAGTGGTTGGACCAGTTTGCACTCCCACCAACAGTGCAGGAGAGTTCCTTTTTCTCCACATCTTCGCCAACATTTGTTGTTGCTAGGTTTTTTATTATGTGCCATTCTCACTGGTGTAAGATGGTATCTCATGGTAGTTTTGATTTCATTTCCCTGATTACAAGTGATGTTGAACATTTTTTCATATGCCTGTTGGCCATTTGCATTTCCTCTTCAGAGAAGTTTCTTTTTAGCTCTTCTGCCCATTTTTTGACTGGATTATTTTCTTTGTTTTTGTTGAGCCTCATCAGCTCTTTTTAGATTTTTGTGATCAGTCCTTTATCATTAGTGTTGTGTGCAAAAATGTTCTCCCTGTCAGTGGGGTTTCTCTTTGTTTTTTTTTTTATTGTCTCTTATGCTGTGCAGAACCTCTTTAATTTGATGTAGTCCCATCTGTTTATCTTTGCCTTCACTATCACTGCTTTGGGTGATGTGTCTGTAAAGTTGTCTTTGATGTGCATATCATGTAGTGTTTCGCCTATATTTCCTTCTATGTATTTTATGGTTTCAGATCTTATGTCTAGTTCTTTAATCCATTTTGAGTTGTTTTTTGTGTATGGTGTGAGGTAGTAGTCAAGCTTCATTCTTTTGCATGTAGCGACCCAGTTTTCCCAGAACCATTTATTGAACAAACATTCTTTGCTCCAATGCATATTCTTTGCTCCTTTGTCAAAGATTATTTGACCGTAAATCTGTGGGTTTATTTCTGGATTTTCTATTTGATTCCATTGTTCTGTGTGTCTGTTCTTGTTCCAATACCATGCAGTTTTGATGATTATGGCTTTGTAGTACAGTTTGAAGTCTGGGAGTGTAATGCCTCCATTCCCTTCTTTTTCTTTTTCTGGAGAGCTTTGGCTATTTGGGGTTTTTGGTAATTCCATATGAATTTCATCAATAATTGTTCTATTTCTTTGAAGAATGTCATTGAAATTTTTATTGGAATAGCATTGAATCTGTATATTGCTTTTGGTAGGATGGCCATTTTAATAATGTTTATTCTTCCAATCCATGAGCAGGGGATGTCTTTCCATTTATTTGTGTCTTCTTCTATTTCTTTTAACAGTGTTTTATAGTTTTCTTTGTATAGGTCCTTTACCTCTTTTTTTATATTTATTCCCAACTATTTGATTTTTTTTGTTTTGATAATAAAAGGGATGTTTTTTTTGATTTCTTCTTCTTCAGATTTATTGTTTGTGTATAGGAAGGCTACTGATTTTTGCGTGTTGATTTTGTATCCTGCCACTTTACTGAACTGATTGATTAGTTGAATTAGTTTTTCTGTGGGGTTTTTGGGGTTCTCTATGTATATTATTATGTCATCTGCAAATAGTGATAATTTGACTTCTTCCTTCCCTATTTGCATTCCTTGTATGTCTTTCTCTTGTCTTATTGCTCTGGCTAGGACTTCCAGTATTATATTGAAAAGCAGTGGTGAGAGTGAACATCCTTGTCTTGTTCCAGATCTTAATGGGAATGCTTTCAGCTTTTCGCCACTGAGAATGATACTGGCTGTTGGCTTGTCATATATGGCCTTTATGATGTTGAGTTATGTTCCTTGTATCCCAAGAATTTCAGGGGCTTTCATCATGAATGGGTGTTGCACATTGTTGAAAGCTTTCTTGGCATCTATTGATATTATCATATGGTTTTTATGTTTCTTTTTGTTGATGTGTTGGATAACGTTGATTGTTTTTTGGATGTTGAACCATCCTTGCGTCCCTGGAATGAATCCTACTTGGTCGTGGTGAATTATCTTATGGATACATTGTTGGATTCTGATAGCTAAAATTTATTGAGGATTTTTGCATCAGTGTTCATTAGGGAGATTGGCCTGTAGTTTTCTTTTTTTGTGTTGTTCTTGTTCAGTTTGGGTGTGTATTTTTAGAACAGGGATCTCTGCATTCGGAACCCACCTAGACTATGTGGAACAGGGAAAGGGTTATCCTTACAGCCAGAGGTGAGTTGAAAAGCCCCTGCAAGCCAGGCCCCAACTGGCCACCAGTTGGAGTCTAGAGAAGGATCCAGTCACCGACAGGGCAGACCACAGGTGCAGGGAAGTGCCTTCCTTAACTCGCCATTTTATAACAGGGATCTCTGCATCCTGAACCCACCTAGACTGTGGGGAACTGGGAAAGGGCTGTCCCCACAGCCAGAGGTGAGCTGAAGGCCCCCACAAGCCAGATCCCGCCTGGCAGAGAGTTGGATCCCAGAGGGGAATCCAGTGATTTGGAGCCCAGTGGGTGATCCAGCCACTGCCAGGGCAGTCTGTGGGACCTCAAGACCCACCTCTGGAATTAAACAAATACAGAAGGAGGAGATTTTCTGGGACAGCGGCCATTAACATATCCAAAGTACCACTGCCCTACTGGACTTCTGGCATAACAGCATTGTTTGATTGGACTACCAGTTTCCGACATCCCAGAAAGAGCACACCAAAGAGATGCTGGTCAGTACCAGTGACACAGTGTCCCAATGCATAGGACAAATTAGAAAACAAGCAGCAGGGAGAAGAAAAATTATAAGCAACAAATCAGGTCTCCAGGGAAATGCACACCACAAAATGACAATCAAACACCAGACTGCAACAACAGTGACATAGAGGAACTTATGAGTCTTCTGATAGAGAATTTAAAGTTGCCATAGTTAAAAAACTGAAAGAAGTAGAAAATGATATGGGAAAAATAATCAACGATATGGGAAAAGTAATCAACGACCAGAAGAATGAAATTGAATTCCTAAAGAGCGAAGTGAAAGAAATGCAGGAGATCAAAGGGATTAATGGAGGAGCTAAAGAACTCTGGGAAAAGCAATGAAAGCAGAATAGACAAATGGAAGAAGGAATAAGTACTCTTGAAGACACAGAAATAAAAAGAACCACAACAGAAAAGAAAAGTATGAAGGAAAAAGAATGAAGAAAGACTTCGGGAACTATGATTCCATGAGGAAAGGAAATATAAGGGTTATAGGAATCCCATAAGGAAAGGAAAGAGACCTAGGAACAGAGAAAATATTCAAGGAAATAATTGAAGAGAACTTCCCAAGCATGAAGAAGGAGCTGAAAATAGACATACAAGAAGCAAGAAGAACACCAACTTCTATGATGAAAGGAAAAATACAGCAAGATACATAATAGCAAAGAATCCAAGACAAAGAAAAAATAATGAAGCTGACAAGAGGGAAGAAACAGATAACATACAAAGGAAAACCAATCAGGCTGACATCAGACTTCTCCAAAGAAACTCTAGGGGCAAGGAGAGGGTGGAGGGACATAGTCAACAGACTCCAAGACAACAAATGCCAAACAAGAATACTCTATCCTGCAAAGCTTTCCTTCCTCTATGAAGAAAGAATAAGGACCTTCCTAGACACACAGAAACTCTGGAATTTCATTATGACTAAACTCCCACTCCAAAAAATACTACAAGGAGTCCTAAAGCCAGAATTAACAGAGGGATGAATAAGAACAAAACAAGACCAAAAAAATTATTAAACAAATAAATAAAACCAGATAAAAGTCAAACAAAATGACAAATACAGGCTAATATATCAATATTAACTCTAAATGTAAAAATATTAAGTATTAAATAAAAAGACACAGAGTTGCAGGCTGGATTCAGAAACAAAACCCAACCTTTTTCTGTCTCCAGGAAACACATTTAACTACAAAAGATCAAAATAGACTGAAGGTAAAAGGATGGAAAACAATCCTACAGTCAAATGGACCAAAAAAAGAAGGCAGGAACAGCCATACTTATATCAGATAAAACAGATTTCAAACTCAAAAAGGAAAAAGAGACCCAGATGGTCACTACATTATGATCAAGGGGACAATACTTCAAGAAGACATGACACTCATTAATATATACTCTCCAAATGAATGAGTACTAAAATATAGCAGATAACTATTATCATCTCTGATAACAGGTATCATAGAATTACATATGTAGTAGGAGACTTCAATATACCACTGTCACAATGGATAGATCAATGAGACAAAAAATGAGTAAGGACACTAAAGCTCTAAATAAGGATCTAGAACTCATGGGCTTAACTGACATCTATAAAACATTACACCCAAAAAAATCTGAGTACACATTTTTCTCAAGTGCACACACATCATTCTCCAGTATCGATCACATACTGGGACACAAGAAAAACATCAACAGATACACCAAGATTGTAAACATACCAACCATCTTCTTTGACCATGAAGGCATCAAACTAGAAAAAAAAAAAAAAAAACATAAAAGGAAGGCAAGGAATTCTTCTTCCTCATGGAGATTGGAACCACAATACTGGAAGACCATTCGATTAGTAAGGAGATTAAAGAAGAAATTAAAAAATACTTTGTGTTGAATGACAAGGAGGACACCAATTTCTTATACGTATGGGATGCAGCAAAAGTAGTAATGAGAGGAAAATACATAGCAATACAGGCCTCACATCAAGAAAAAAGAAAGAACAGCTCAAAGAACTAGAAAAAGAACAACAAAAACCCTAAAACCAGTAGAAGAAAGGAAATAATAAAAATCAAAGTAGAAATAAATGAAATAGAAACTAAAAAAAACAATCCAAAAGATCAATGAAACCAAAAGTTGGTTCTTCAAAAAAATAAGTAAAATAGATAACCCCCTAGCCAGGCCCACAAAGGAAAAACAGGAGAAAGCACAAATACATAAGATCACAAATAAAAGAGCAGAAATCACAACAGACACAGCAGAAATCAAAAGAATAATCAGAAACTACTATTAACAGTTATATGCAAACAAATTCAACAATCTAGAAGAGATGGACAAATTCCTACAGCTCTACAATCACCCAAAGCTAGATAAAGAAGAAATAGAACACCTAAACAGACCAATTACAAGCAGTAAAATTGAAATGGTTATGAAAACCTCCCCCAAAACAAAAGCCCAGGACCAGACGAATTTACAAATGAATTCTACCAAACATTCAGAAATGAATTAAGGCCTATCCTTCATAAATTCTTTCAAAAAATTGAGAAGGAAGGAATAATACCAAACACATTCTATGAAGCCAACATTATACTAAAACCAAAACTGAACAAGGACAACACAAAAAAAGAAAACAGGCCAATCTCTCTAATGAACACTGATGCAAAAATACTGAACAAAATTTTAGCTAACAAAATGTAACAATGTATCTATAAAATAATTCACCATGACCAAGTAGGATTTATTCCAGGGACACAAGGATGGTTCTTCAACATCTGAAAATCAATCAATATAATCCAACACATCAACAAAAAGAAATATAAAAAAAACATAAGATAATATCAATAGATGCTGAGAAAGCTTTTGATAAAGTACAACACCCATTTATGATAAAGACCCTTGAAATTCTTGGGATACAAGGAACATACCTCAACATCATAAAGACCATGTATGACAAGCCCATAGCCAATATAATTTTCAATGGTGAAAAGTTAAAAGCATTTCCATTAAGATCTGGAACAAGACAAGGATGTCCACTCTCACCACTGCTTTTCAATATAATACTGGAAGTCCTAGCCTGAGAAATAAGACAAGAGAAAGACATACAAGGAATGCAAATAGGGAAGGAAGAAGTAAAATTATCACTATTTGCAGATGATATAATAATATACATAGAGAGCCCCAAAAACTCCACAGAAAAACTAATCAAACTAATCAATCAGGTTAGTAAAGTAGATGGATACAAAATAAACACACAAAAATCAGTAGCCTTCCTATACACAAACAATAAATCGGAAGAAGAAGAAATCAAGAAAACCACCCCTTTCATTATTGAAGCAAAAAAAAAAATCAAACACTTAGGAATAAACTTACAAAAGAGGTAAAGGACCTATACAAAGAAAACTGTAAAACACTGTTAAAAGAAATAGAAGACATAAAGAAATGGAAAAAACATCCCCTGCTCATGGGTTGGAAGTATTAACATTATCAAAATGGTCATCCTACCAAAGCAATTTACAGATTCAATGCTATTCCAATAAAATTTCAATGACATTCTTCAAAAAAATAGAAGAAATATTGATGAAATTCATATGGAGCCAGCAAAAACCCCAAATAGCCAAAGCTTTCCTGAAAAAAAAAAAGAAGGCATTGGAGGTATCACACTACCAGACTTCAAATTATACTACAAAGCCATTAAAATCAAAACTGCATGGTATTTGAACAATAACAGACACATGGACCAATGGAACCAAATAGAAAATCCAAAAATAAACCCACAGATTTATGGTCAACTAATCTTTGACAAAGGAGCAAAGACTATACAATGGATCACAGAAAGTTTGTTCAATAAATGTTGCTGGGAAAACCGGGTTGCTACATGCAAAAGAATGAAGCTTGACTGTGACCTCACACCATGCACAAACACCAATTCAAAATGGATTAAAGAACTAGACATGAGACCTGAAACCATAAAATATATAGGAGGAAATATAGGCGAAACACTACATGACATACATCTCAGTAACACCTTTATTTTTATTTTTTTAAAGATTTATTTATCTATTTATACAAGCACTGGGTACTGTCAGAAGCTTGGGAGGGTGAGAGAACTCACCAGAGCCAGAGCAGGGAGCAGAACAGACAGACCGATGAAATATATTGCTTAGGGGAGCAGTGAGTGGCAGAAATCTGTGCACCATGTGGCACCCTCACCAAGTGGCTGGGGATTGAACTGGCGCTGCAGAGGCTGCGGGCAGCTTCACAGCCCAGCGCTCAACCTCCCCAGTAACATCTTTAAAGACACATCATCCAAAGCAGTGAGAGTGAAGGCAAAGATAAACAGCTGGGACTACATCAAATTAAAGAGCTTCTGCACAGCAAAAGAGACATTAACCAAAACAAAGAGAAACCCCACTGATTAGGAGAAAAGTTTTGCACACAACACTAATGAGAAATGCCTGATCACAAAAATCTGCAAAGAGCTGAAGAAACTCAACAAAAACAAAGTAAATAATTCAGTCATAAAATGGGCAGAAGAGCTAAAAAGAAACTTCTCCCAAGAGAAAATGCAGATGGCCAACAGGCATATGAAAAAATGTTCAGCATCACTTGTAATCAGGGAAATGCAAATCAAAACTACAATGAGATACCATCTTACAGCAGTGAGAATGACATATGTTAAAAGAACTAGCTACAACAAATGTGGGCGAGGATGTGGAGAAAAAGTAACTCTCCTGCACTGGTGGGAGTACAAACTGGTTCAACCACTATGGAAAGCTGTGTGGAAATTCCTCAGCCTGCTAAAGATAGAGCCTCCATGTGATCTAGGAATTCCACTGCTTGATATTTACCCAAAGGACACAGAATCCTTAATTCAAAAGGACACCTGCACCCCTGTGTTTACAGCAGCACTATTTACAATAGCTAAGCTATGGAAACAACCCAAATGTCCAAAAATAGATGACTGGATCAAGAAGATATGGTACATACATACAATTGAATATTACTCAGCAATCAAAAAAGATAAACTTATGCAATTTGCAGCAACATGGATGGAGCCGGAAGGCTTCATGCTCAGTGAAATAAGCCAGAAAGAATAAGAAAAGTACCGGATGGTCTCACTCACAGCAGGAATTTAGAAAACCTAACTAAGGGACCAGGAAAAAGACTAATCATAATAAAGTAAAAATCAAAATCAACAAGCTACTATTAACCAGAGACACACTACAGGGGTGGGGGAGGAGGGAGTAGGATCAAAACAATGGGGGTGGGAATTGTACGGGGACTATAACCAAGATGAATATGCATACATTGTGCAAAAATGAAAAAACAGGGCCTCCCGGTGGCGCAGGCGGTTGAGCGCCTCACTGTGAAGCTCTCCACAGCCTCTGCAGCGCAGGTTTGATCCCGCCCGGCTGGCGAGAATCCCACATGTCGAAGCAGACCTCTCCTGTCTCGCCCGCTGCTCCCCTCAGCAGGGAATTTCGTCAGTCTGCCTGTTCTGTTACCCTGTCTGTCTCCAGTGAATACACTCACCCTCCTGCGCATCTGACCTGTATCCCAGTTCTTGTATAAAAATAAAATAAAATAATTAAAATAAAAAAATTAAAACCACTAAAAACATTGACAAATTAAAAAAAAACATTTAAAAAAATGAAAAATGATGTAAAAAAGTATAAAATAAAAAAAAAATAAAACATAATTGGGTATAAGTTAGAGGTATGGGGGGTGAGAGGATTCACCAGAGAGATTGGGGAGCAGAATAGGCAGATCTACTGAAACTGACTGCTAAGGGGAACAGTGGGCAAGGCAGGTTTGTACCATATGGTTTGCTTCCTGGCTGCCTGGGATGGAACTCATGCTGCAGTTACTCTGGATAGCTTGATAGCGCTGTCTTTAAACCCTGTACCACCAGGGAGGACCAGTTATGTCATTTTTAAAGTAATTACTTCCTACAATAATAGTTTGTTGAGGACAGAAAGAAGTCATATTAATGAAAGCAGAATATTATCTTAATGAATGCCATGAAACAAATATTAAATTGCATTCTGTATTATCTTATGAAACCTTTAGGGGAAAAGTGTCATAAATAAGAATAATCATGTTCATCTCATCATTCAACCATAGAGGATTCTTTTTTCCCTTGGAAAAAAAACATTCAACTATTGGTTATTTTAACAGTTGTTACAAGCTTCCAGTTGGTGAAGCAGCAGTCACAAGTAGACAGATGTTTTGCATTTCTCATCAGGGAATAATGGATTTAATATACACCTCGTGGCTGCTAGGCATGGAGCAAGCGCATCATGGGCTGGATCCTCTCACATCCATCTGCTGGGCTGGCTATTTGCCTGCTCAGGAGTTGGTAAAATCTTTGCCATGTGGCATAGATTTTTATCTTTGAGAGCATTTGCATGAATAGTATGAATTTGAGTAAAAATGAACATCATCTAAATATTGGGTCATGTTTCTTCCAAGAGTATCATGATATTTTTATCCTCTCTTCTAACTTAGATTTAGTGGCTTTGTTTTTTTATGTACTCTTATCATTCAAAATATGATCAAACAGATTTTAAATTCATTTTCTCTAAGCATAATATCAGTAAACAAGTAAACAGGATGTAACTTATCTATTTGGAGATTATTACTTTCAATTAGGAAGCTATATCCAGAAACTATGTCTATGAAATCAACTTGCCCACCAACAAATAACACAAAGAGTTATAACTTTCTGTTCCAGATGTCACTGATTTAACATCACCACTATATTAACATGTTTAACATGTTAAACTAGCTAAGGGAAAAATACCGCTGGGTAGTCAAAAAGGACATTGTTGCAAAACTCATGATTTTTTCTCATAGTTAATAATTTTGGAAATACCATAAAAGTTTCACTCTGAATCTAATTACTTAAGACACAGTTTGAAGAGGCTTTAGTGTCTTTTTTTCCGAAATAGATTACAGCCAATAATTTTGTAATCTAGTGTGAATATGCAGCAAAAGAAAGATTATTGATTCTTTTGGGTTTAGCACAGAAACTGGCCAGGATGCTGAGAGAGATGGGAGACAGACAGACCAGCTTCTAGTTCAAGTGAATAAGTGAGTAAGAATATTTTTAGACCTATTCAGTATCATTGTTGCCAGTTGATGTGCCGACACCTGTATTATGCTCATGACCATCTAGTGGATATTTGATAGGTGTTCCTCCCAGACTTGTATGGGGCTAACAAAAATTTGAAAATAATTGCAAAGTACAGTTAGGAGAAAAAAATAGTTGAAACTCAAGAACCAAGTTTTCACTCTTATGATGGAAATACAATGTTGAAATACTAAATATTTTTAATCTTAAAATCAATAATAAAAGTAGAATAATTGCAGTGTTCACTTCTATTCAACCATGAACTGGACATTATAGTCAGTGTAATAAGGTAAGAAAAGTAAAATTCATCTAGAGTTGGAAGCTACAACTAAATCTTTACTTGTGGAACACACAATTATCTATGTAGAAAATCCTACAGAATCCTTACCAGAATATATGACCTTGAGGAAGTTTTAAAATATAAAATTACCATAGAAAACTCAATTTATCTCTAAATATTAGGAGAGGAGCTAATACTGGTGGTGAGAACAGTGTGAAACTGTACATATATAGAAGTTTGAATCTATTGGAGCAGATATAATGGCATAAGCTTACTCTACCTCACTTAACATAATTTGGGGGAAAAGAAAAATTATTCTGTGAAGAGAAAAACATTGAAATGAAAATTAACATTTACATCAGAAATATATAATATTTAGAGATAAGTTCAAGGGAAGATATCAAGATCTGCACAGTAAACACTGAAAAATAATGTTCAGAAAAGTTAAAGAAGACCCAAGTAAATGTGAAAAGAAATCTGTAATGCATCAGAAGACTAAATATTATTAAGATGTTATTTTTCCTAAAATGCCCTATGGATATAGCTCAATCTCATAAAAATCAGAGGAGAGTTTTTTTTGTTGTTGTTGTTGTTGTTGAAATGAAAGCTTATTGTAAGATATATGTATATATGCAAGAGTTTGAATAATCATTTTATTTGAAAAATAAAAATGAAGGTTTTGTACTACCTGATTTAAAGTTTTATATATATAAAGTTTTATATATATAAAGTTTTATATATATATAGGGTTGATAGATTTTTTTGACAAAAATTCAGAGGCAATTTAAATGAGAATGTTTAGCAAATGATGTTGAAACAATTGGGTATCCATGTGTAAAGCAATGAACTTGATCTATAATGTGCAATATAATTCTCACACTAAAAAGTTAACAAAAAATAACATAAAATATACGATAGAACTAAATGTAAAACTATACAATGTCTTAAGAGAAAATATATGAGTAAAAATTTAAGTTCAGTATTTCTTAAAGCTCATTAAAATTAAAAATGTTTGCTATGTGAAAGCAATGTTAGGAGGATATTGAAACAAATCACAAACTGGGCAGACTATTTAGAAGTAACATCAATGTAAGGTTTGTATCCTGACATAAAAAGGACACTCAAAATTCAGTAATAACAAATCAACTCAAGAAAATAATAGTGCAAACAATTTGAATAGGTTCTTCTACGAAGAAGACATATACTGATGGTTTCTGAGAAGGTTACACCAACCATACAATTCAGTCATTTTCTCTCCTAGGTATTTACCAGGAAAATTAATACTGTATAAAGATTGTTTTATTTCTAATAACCAAAAAACTAGAAACCACCCAAATATCAATGAACAGATGAATAGATACAAATTGTGCAATAGAAATGTAATAGAATACAAAGGAACAATAACATCAAGCTATTGATACATGCAGCAACATATGTGAATAAATAGGAAGATTCAGATATCTCCCCCCCAAAATTACATTCTGAATTGTTTTGCTATAAAATTCCAGAAAATACACAGCTACCTATAGTGACAGAAGAGAACTCAGATCAATGTTTGCCTCAAGATGGGATGGAGATTGGCTGGGCTGAGGAGGTGTTTGAGCATGAGAGGGACATGCTAATTGTTGTCATATTGTCATTGTGGTGATGCTTTTATGGAAGTTTGTATATTTCAAACTTATCAAAATGTAGACCTTGAATATGTGCAGTTTAACATGTATCAATTATACCTCAATAAGGCAGTTAAAAAAACAACAGGAAGATCCAATATTCATTATCAAATATTGAAACTCTTCTAATACCTCAGTTATTTTAAACATCCATGAGAGAGCAAAATAAAACAGGAGTTTCCTCAGAAAACAAAAATATAATTGCCGTATTATTATAATTATGTTGTAAATCACAGATGAGAGAATTACTTAATTGTCTTCTCTTGGGCCTCCCCGGTGGCAGCGGGTTGAGGCGCAGCGCTGTGAAGCTGTCTGCAGCCTCCGCCACGCCTGTTCGATTCCCAGCTGGCCAGAGTGATTTCCTCATGGTGCTGCAGACCCCTCCTGTCTCGCCCACTGCTCCCCTCAGCAGTGCTTTAAGAGAAGAAAAAAAAGTCTTCTACTAAAAATAAACTAGAACCAGGGCCTCCCCGGTGGCGCAGCGGTTGAGCGCTGGGCTGCGAAGCTGTCCGCAGCCTCTGCAGCACTGGTTCGATCCTCAGCCACTGGCGAGGGTCCCACAAGGCGCGCAGACCTCTCCTGCCTCGCCCGCTGCTCCCCTCAGCAGTGTACTTCGTCAGTCAGTCTGCCTGTTCTGCTGCCCGCTCTGGCTCTGGTGGATTCTCTCACCCTCCCATGCTTCTGACTATACCCAGTGCTTGTATAAATAAATAAATAAATTATAAAAAAAAAAAAAACAAACTAGAACCTCACACTATATCATTCAAAGGCAACTTCAAATAAATTTAAAGAATACAACTACAGTGAGAAAATATTTTGAAAAAATTGAGATTAATATCCTAGAAAAATAAATATATAAGCTTGATGTTAAGAAAAATGTAGATAAGAAACAATGCAGAAATTGGGAACAAAGTGTATGGATGTATATAAATGAAAATTCATAAAATGTATTATGAACAAAAAAAAATAAACATTATTTTTTAAGATTTTTTTTTTGAAGATTTATTTGTTTTTATACAAGAACTGGGGTACAGGCCAGATACGCAGGAGGGTGAGAGGATTCACTGGGCACAGAGCAGGGAACAGAACAGGAAGACTGAAGAAATACACTGCTGAGGGGAGCAGCTGGCAAGACAGGAGAGGTCTGCTTTACCATGTGGGATTCTTGCTGGCCGGCCAGGATCAAACCTGCACTGCAGAGGCTGTGGATAGCTTCACAGTGTGGCGCCCAACTGCCTGCGCCACAAGGGAGGCCCTAATAAAAATAAACATTATTAAAAAAAGCTAAAAGTAAATGAAGGAATTTTTTGCAAGTACTTATCAGGCATCTATTAAACACCTCAGAATATAAAGAAATCTAGCAGTCAACAAGCAATTAAAAAGTTAAATCTCTCATTAGAAAGTGGGTAACGAATAGACATAAGCACTTTAGAGAATATTAAAAAAAAGAATAGAGATGACTCATAAATGTGAAAAGGACCTTTCAAAAGGTTGACAGTTCCTGTATCTTTGGATCCTAGTAGTGTATTTACCTTCAATGTATGACTAAGTTGTGATGCTAATGCAGTAAATCTTGTGTCATGGGGAGTCATTCAGAGTCTAGACAATTCCAGCAGGAGTGGGCACTTGGTTATTTCTCTAGGTTTGGAAAAGTTTCTATGACAGTTGTCAAATTTAATGTGGCTAGTTTTTCTTTTTGATGTGGATATATCTTTGCATATTAGGAATTCCTTTGATATCCACACCCATCAGTGATAACTTTATTACTCCAATTAAGTCAGATCCCTGTGATGGACTTTTTCCCCTCCAACCTGTTAAGTAACAGACTGTGGTTTCCTATCATAGACCAACATTAACTGTGTACATTGTGGATTTTTACCCCCTGGAATATTTACTATAGAATGAAAATAGAGTCTCATCTTTCTTTAAAAACAGCCATTGTTGAATGGTGTTCATTATTCTTTACTTGTGATCCTCGTAGAAAAATTTTCTCTCCTTGCTTTTAAAAGCAGAAACTGCACAGATCCTCCTGTTGTTCCTAGATTAACCGTAATTTATTCAGTGCCCGAAGGATAACATAAGAGGATTAGCCAGAGAGGAGCTGGAAGAGAAAGAGCCCTTCAGGCTTTGTTATGTTACAGCCATGCAGATGAAACCAAAATTAGGAGGAGTGTCACCTCCTTTTGAGATTAACAGTACAAGTTTCCAACTTATTCCTCTTCACTATCTTATTTAGTATGATTTCTTAAAACTCAAATGGCTCTAAAACATGGCTGTCATTTTGAGAGTTAAGTTTCTATTAACACCATTTTTCTAAAAGTTTTATCTAAATATGATTTTGATATAGTGACTCATCTAGTAAAATATTGTACAGAATTTGCCTTATAAACATAAGAAGATTAATGTCAATGTATAAAAATTTAAAGGTACCAATACTCAAAAACTTTGTTTAGAGAGGGTTGTTTCCCATGTCCTTAAGGCCTATGATTCTCCCTAATCCAGACCAAGCATGCTATAAAGTATGTTGAAATATTAAATATGTTAGCCTTAGCCTTATTCCCATAGACTATCCCATTAAAAAATACTGATTTTCATAGGTTCTTTTCAGAATGATCAGAATTCTCTTTAATCACTATTGTTCAGGTAGAAACCTTAATATAACTGCCTTTGTTTATGGCAGATTTGGCCAGAGCTGTTCATTTGTTCATCACTTCACCTGAGTTTGTGTAATTACGTAGGTTATACTAATTAAAGGTAGGTTAAATCACCAAATCCTTTTGAGTAAATGAAAATAATTTCAAAGACACTAGAAGTTGGTGTCTGATTCAAGTCATGCATGTGATAAGTGAGTCATTAACCTGTCATACACTGCCTTATAAAACTGTGCATATTTTGAATGGGAGCTGCTTAAACTTCACATATCTAAACTTCAAAAAAATACTGATAAACAGGGGTTGAATACTTTTAAGAATAATGCATCATCAATGACTCCCATACCTCATAAGAAATTAATATGTGGAAAACAATACAACAGTTTTTCTGGAATGAAAGTAATTTATGATTTTCATTTGCATCAAAATGATAGACTAGGAAATATGAGCTGATATCCTTGATTTTGATGACTAGAAATATGCGATAACCTGATGAGATTTGGATGCTAACAAGTCAATATATTACAAAAGAAAAAAAGAGATGGAGGCTGGATAGTTGATGGTGGATATTGTATGATATAGAGAGTTTGGATATATGTATTTATGAGTTTGGAATGGGTAAAAGGAATCTTTCCAAATCACTCCTCACCCAAGTGAAGGTAACACAACTTAAAGAAAGAGGGGGTCAGGAATCCCCCACTCTGGAGAAAATAAGGGAGAGTGGTAAGTGATTGATACCTTTCCCAGCTGTGCAGGACGTTAAAGAAACCCATATCTTTCTGGCAGTATCTAAAGTATTAAGCAAGAACACCAGGTCTGAAGGGAAGGAGGAGATGTTTTCTATTAATTTGAATGAATTTATCTGCCTCTTCACTGTTTGAAGCAGTTATTATTTCTATGGATTAAATTAAACTGCTTTTGTTCTCCTTCATTTTTTGATAGTGTTGTTTAAGAATTGCAGGCCAAGAGTGTTGGTCTTGGGTGCTTTGTTCTCTGTTCTTTTATTAGTTGAAATCTTATCACCAATCAGTATGACTGGAGCTCAAGAACTAGCACAGGGTGCTGGTCCAAGAAAACAGCCTACAGTGTGTGGGCAGATTGTGTGGAGTATATGAAGGTTGGTGCAGTGGATTGCCAAGGGCAAAAAGCCTCTGTTGGTGCTATAGATGCTAGAGGGAGATATCTGCAATCTTCACCTTGTCAAGTCTGGTTAAGATAGATCACCATGTTGATCTCCTAAAAGTCCATTCTGCAACTGATGCTTTGCTGCCAACTAGTTCTGATCTCAGCGGGTTTTGTAAACAGTGCTTTGCCTTGCAGCTCTGGCATTAGTAGAATGAGCAAGAAGCTGTGGGCTTCTGTTTTAGCAATGAGAAGTTACAGATAATAGTACTTAGATAGTCAAATACCTTCATGTCCAGATGAGGAGAAGCAAATATTCCTGGATTTTGCAAGCTAGGCGCCAGCAGCCCCAGGTGACAAATTGGGCATAGGAGGAACATATCTCAGTATCATAAAGGCCATATATGAATATTTGAATGCTTTCCTTGAGATAATGACAAGGTATGGATGTCTACTATTTCCACTCTTTTTCAGTATATTACTGGAAGTCTTGATTAATGAATTCAGATAGATAAAGAAATGAAGGATATCCAAATCAGAAAGGAAGAAGTTGTCTTTATTTGAAAGGATAAGATCTTTCATTTTTTTGAAGATTTATTTATTTATGCATATAAGAATTGGGGCACAGGCCAGAGGTGTGGGAGGTGGGGTGAGAGGATTCACCAGAGACAGAGTGGGGAACAGAACAGGCAAACTGACGGAAGTACACTGCTGAGGGAAGCAGCAGGTGAGTCAGAAGAGGTCTGCTGTGCCATGTGGGTTGCTCCCTGGCCGGCCAGAGGATCAACCTCATCCTGCAGAGGCTGTGGATTGCTTCATAGGTTGTATCTTAACACTTTGTGCCACCAGGGAGGCCCAGATAAGATCTTTTAAAGAAAGAATGTTAAAGACTCAACCAAAAAAGTTGTTGAAAATAAAAAAAATTCAGTGTATTTGCGTCATACAAATTAACATACTGAAAACAGTTCCTTTGCTATATATATAAAAACAATGAAATAGCTGAAAAAAATAGAGGGAGCAATGCTATTCATAATAGCATCTGAAACAAAATACTTAAAAATAAACTTAACCAAGGAAGCGAAGGTTCTGAAAAATGAAAACAAAACAAAAAAATGAAAGAAATTGTAGAAAGCACAAATGGATAGTACTTGTTTGTGGATCAGAAGAATTAATACTCTCAAAATGTCGATATAACACTAAATCATCAATAGAGTTAATGCAATTTCTATCAAATGCCAAAGGCTTTTTTCACATAATAGAAAAAAAAGGAAAACTTATATGGAAACACATAACACCCTAAATGGCAAAATCTCCATAAGAAAGAACAAAGCCAGAGGCAATACACTTCCTGATTACAAGTTACTTTATAAAGCTATAGTATTCAAAACATCTATTTTTATTTAAAACACATATGTAAACAATGAAAAAGTCTGGAAAGCCCAGAAATAACCTAGTGTTGGCTAGAATGTACATAAAAGGGAACCCATGTACCCTGTTAGTCGGAATGTAAATTTGTTCAGCCAGAGTTGCAAACAGTATGGAGTACTTCAAAAAATTAAACAGGGCCTCCCTTGTGGCACAAGGGGTTAAGCAACAGCACTCTGAAGCTATCTGCAGCCAAGTTCGATTCCTGTTGGCCAGGGAGCTATCCACATGGCACAGCAGACCTCTCCTGTCTCACCCGCTGCTCCCCTCAGCAGCGTATTTCAGTCAGTCTGCCTGTTCTGTTCCCTACTCTGTCTCTGTGAATGCTCTCACACCCTGCACCTGTGGCCTGTACCCCAGTTCTTGTATGCATAAATAAATAAATCTTTAAAACAAAAAAATTAAACAAACAATAGGAATGCCATATGACATAGAAGGCCTGGTTCTGAGTATATATCCAATGGAAATGAAAAACATAATGTTGAAAAGATTTCTGTGCATCCATGGTTACTGTAGTATTATTCACAATTACCAAAATATGGAAATAACTAGTCAGTCAATGGATGGATGGATAAAGATGATGTCACTCAAGCACACACAATGGAATAATATTCAGCCATGAGAAGAAGAAAAGTCTGCCATTTGCAACAACATTATTGGACCCCAAGGGCATTGTGCTAAGTGATTAAGGCCAACAAAGAAAGACAAATTTAGTATGATATCTCTTTTTTATGTGGATCTAAAAATGTGCTCTCACTGAAACAGTATAGAAGTGATTACTAGGTGGTGGGGAAATTGGGGAGATGTTGTATAAACTTAGAAGGTGAAAAAACCCAAAAAATTTCAGAAAAGGCAATCTATAGAGATGGAAAGTGAATTAATGTTTGGCAGGGGTTATTATGGTGGGGAATTAATGGGGATTACTAATAACAGGAATCATATTATTGGCGTGATGAAAGTGTTCTACTGGCTGGTAATGATTGCATGACTAGAAATGTATTAAAAATATTCAACTGTTAGAAGGAGAAAGACAAATACTGGATGATTTTGCTCATGCATGGAATATAAAGAAGCAAAACAA
This sequence comes from Talpa occidentalis, assembly GCF_014898055.3. Classification (NCBI taxonomy): domain Eukaryota; kingdom Metazoa; phylum Chordata; class Mammalia; order Eulipotyphla; family Talpidae; genus Talpa; species Talpa occidentalis. The sequence goes on along the minus strand of NW_023601104.1, from coordinate 45,647,679 downwards.
AGGGACAAGAAAACTAAAAACATTCTCAGGTGGGAACTGAGACTCACTCTAGGTAAATAAGTAATATATATTGATAAGTGATAATGGGTGAAATACAATGGAGAATGAAGAACATACATGTTTGGGTAAGTTGAGACTTTAGATAGGATTGCTAGAAAAGTCTTGCCTGAGAAAGGGTCATTAGAGGAGAGTTCAAAGGAAGTAAGGGTGAGCTCTGTGGATGTCTGTGGAAGAACATTGCCAGTAGGGGGAACAGGACGCTCCTTGATGAGAAGGGGTGATGACAACTGTGTTTAGAGTAAACAAATGGAAATTAGCAAAAGAGATAAAAAGGAACAGAAATCTGTTCATCTGGACCATAGTAAAGATGCTGACTTTGGTTTTCTAACCAAAACATTTGGTTTTCTAAGATGACTAGCCAGTAGAGGGTTTTGAGAGCAGAATGGCATGATCTAACTAACATTTGCTAATGTGTTGAAATAGATTTGTTAATGTATTGAATAGAAGGGCAAGACTAGATGTAGGTAGACATAATTGGATGAAAGATGATGGTGACTAGGACATCTTTGGAACTAATGGATGTAATAGTACCTGGTTAGATTCTTGAGTATATTTTGAAGATTATACCCACAGAATAGCTTGTCAGATAGGATGACACTCTAAATGAAAACTAGTTCTGTAGTAAGGACATTGCTATAATCTACTTTTAGATTATTATATTATTTTAAATCCTTCTGAATGAAGTCCAAAGTTGGTGGCTCAATATGTGACTAATAGACTTATCACATTCATTCTGCAATTGTGTATCCTGATAAAGAGAATTTGTCTTCCAGATTATCCCATCATTTACTGCAAAATATCATTCACTGTCAAGTAAAGTACTATAAAAGAATTTCCTCTGTGCCTAGAAATTGCTTTTTCCCTGCTTACATCCCATCTCTTTGACATCTATGATGGCATCTTCTGTATGTACTAATTTTGTATATATCTCTATTTTCAATTATATTATTGTAACTATTTCTTGACAATTATTTCCCCTCCAACTGAATATTATCTCATTCATTATCATGATTTCTTGACCTAGTCTACTCCTTTCTACTAGGTGTTGTTCAATAAATTTTCTTTTCTTTTTTTTTTAAGATTTATTTATTCATGCATGCAAGAACCAGTGTACAGACCAAATGCACAGGAGGGTGAGAGGATTCACCAGAGACAGAGCGGGGAACAGAACAGGCAGACTGACTGAAAGACACTGCTGAGGGGAGCAGCGGGCCAGACAGGAGAGGTACGCTGCACAATGTGGGTATCTTGCTGGCCAGCAGGTATTGAACCCCTGATGCAGAGGCTGCGGACAGCTTCACAGAGCTGCACTCAACCCACCCCGCCATTGGGGGAGGCCCTATTCAGTAAATTTTCAATTAACCAAACCAGTTCCTGATACATTAACATTACACAATTTTGTCCATATACCATTTTAAAGCTTAAATAGACCTCAGAGAAGATCTAGTCTAATACTTATCAATGCACTAGTGTTATTGCTCTTAAATTTTCATTTTCATCAGCATACTTTGGAGGCCTTGCCAGATTTCTGGATCCTCATGCATAGAATTGATGTTCAGTCAATTCAGTGGTTGTGGAGTTGGTCTTAAGAATTTGCACTTTAAACACATTCTCAGGTGATGCTGAGGTGGTTTTTCTAAAAGCTGTATTTTGAGGGTCTGGTGATTTCCAGGGACTGTTTGAGGAAAAAGAATTGGAGTAGTGAATGAGCAGGTCTATGCCAAATAAAGTATCATTACTTTCAATTTCCTGAATTATAGAAAACACTAATAGTTTTTCGGTGTTAAATGTCTTTTATCATGAGAGAGAGGAATCATACAGGTTATATTGTAAACATAAAGAGAACTTATACTTGTGTAGACTAGAAAGAGAAACAAATTGAGATTCACAGCTGCTCTAGGAACTATTCTTTTTTTTTTTTTAAAAAAAAAGATTTATTTATTTATTTATGCAGGCACTGGGTACAGTCTGAAGCGCGGGAGGGTGAGAGAATTCACCAGAGCCAGAGCGGGGAGCAGAGCAGGCAGGAGAGCAGGGGGCGGCAGGAGAGGTCTGCACTCCAAGGGGGACCCTCCTCCGGTGGCCCGGAAGCAGCCGGGGATCGAACCGGCGCTGCAGAGGCTGCGGGCAGCTTGGCAACGCAGCGCTCAACTGCTGTGCCACCGGGGAGGCCCCAGGAACTGTTCTTTCCTTCTCTCTTTTACTCTCCTTTAATCAGTAGAATGTCACTGGTTACCTTTTCACAAATTATTCTGCCTTTTACTTTATTCTGGATTTTTCTCCTCTGCCAACTGTCTACTTATCATACTATTCTCCACTCCAAAATTAAAAGAAATATTCTCTAATTAGCTCAGCTCTTTGGCATCAAGTGACTTGAGACAATATAGGCAGCACTAGAACTGGGCAAGTGGAATCCTACTGACCCATTCATTGGTTACCCATGTGTAAACGTCGACCTAGCGCCCTTCTCCTGAGCAGAGAAGGGCCAGAGAAACACATCCAGGGCTGTGCCAGCTAGAAGAGGATGCTGGGCATTTTGGACTCTTTGACAGATGTGCCCTACTGCTTGCTCCTAAATAGATTTCAGGGAGAAGGAAAAGCAAACACAAAGCCTGTGGTCTAATCAATGAGAGATGTGAACTTGAAAAAGATGTCATTGTTCTTGGTAAAAGGAGAGGAAAGCAAAAGGTATTCAGTTTTTTTTTAAAGATTTATTCATTTGCTTATTTATTTATTTATTTATTTATTTATTTATTTATACAAGCACTGGGTACAGTCAGAAGCGCGGAGGGTGAGAGAATTCACCAGAGCCAGACGGGGAGCAGAGCAGGCAGAAGGACTGAAGTACACTGCTGAGGGGAGCAGCGGGCGGCAGGAGAGGTCTGCGCGCCATGCGGGACCCTCCTCCGGTGGCCGGGGAGCAGCCAGGGATCGAACCGGAGCTGCAGAGGCTGCGGGCAGCTTCACAACCCAGCGCTCAACCGCTGCGCCACCGGGGAGGCCCAAAAGGTATTCAGTTTTATCGTTTGCTAATGTCGACAATCTCAAGTTTCTCTGACTCTATAAACAACATAAATGACTTTGGAGGACAGAGGCAACATATGAACCTGCATTTATTCCCTTTTACTTTTGAACTCAGGTGAAAGTCACAAGGAAGCATTAGTAATGTGAAGAAAAAGAATGTTATGAGGAACCAAATGCTGTTGGAGGATGTATTTTGCCCAGTGGGACCCCAGAAGGTGGACCCCTAGCAAATTTGGCTCTAGCTTGTTGGTCTCTTTTTCTTTCCAAATATAAATCATGGCTATAATTTCTGCTGAGAAAAACTGACTGTGATTAGTTGATCTCTTTCTTCAAAAAAGATTTGGACACAGAAAAAACAAGTTTATGCTGTTTTGGTAGGTGGCCTCTTACGGATTCCATTGCATCTTAGGATGCTGGGAAAAGAACTTATTATATTCATTATAGATTTTTTTTTCCTCTAGGAGCCAGCTGCAAGTGGACAGGTGGCAGTCTGCTATGGGATCTCTAGCTTATCTTTCTGTATTGGTTTGAAAGACAACTGTTTGTTCTTTTAAAACATTCCTTGTGCTGTGCTCTTAGGAAAATCTGTGATCAGATTTGAACTTGGTGTCCACTACTTGAATAGAATAGGACTTTCATTTTCTTTCATCTATCTGAATAGCTTTGATTTAATGTTGAGAATAAAATGAAAATTGAATGATTCTCACTCCTCTCTCTTGGAATAAATTACCTCTGCTCAAGTAACTTACTTCAGGAAGCTTTAGGGCATCCAGCGAATTCATTTACATAGTCTCAAGAAATGATTAGCATCCTGGTGGAATAATAGAGCACAAAGGACTGATTTACCTCCTTTTCTTGTGGCTGATTGACCAATCATAAGAGTTCATGTATGTTGAACTGGGTACACTGGTCTCTCTCCGTATGTGGAAAGAAAACTTGCTGAGTTAATGAACTGTGGCTGAGCAGCAAAGAAAATGAGGATAGCATAATGAATGAAGCAAAGATCTTTGTTCCTCTCTATAAGTCACCTCTTTACCCTGAGACCACTCAGACTCGTCTAGGCCAAGACCCAGAGAGAACACACTGCTTCTGTTTAATTAGTATAGGTCATGCTCATAGTATTTTCTTTTGAACCTGTGACTCCTCATGAAAGGATGAGCTGACCACAGTATAGCCCTTTGGATATGAAATAGAGCATAATTATTTCAGATATTCCAAACATGTGCAACTTCTGCTTTGATTTTACACTTACTTTGTCCTTTTTTTCCACTTAATTTTCTAGTACACTGCACAGCTATGCTAATTTGGCACAGATGCTAAATATAAGGTCAGAGCATCTCACTTTGGTCTTTACTTGATTGCTTATCACCTTTCCTGAATGCCATTTCTATTTACTCTATGCATCTGATCTCATCGGCACTGCAGCCCCTTGGCAGGCTGGTGTTCTTGTTTTTCTCTCTTTTCAAGCAGCTGTTCAATAATTTCACATGACATAATGTAAATGTATTTCCTATTCAGGAGGGAAGTAAGTCCCCATAGTATTAGACCATTTTCCTTCACAGATTTCTTTTATCCAATGATCAGAACAGGTTCTGTAATTTTTGTGTTGATCATCTCCATTGCATAAAACTATTTTGAGGAAAATATACAAATATTTATATGTTGCTTATTTTTATCACAGAGTGCATTCACAATACATTTTATGAGTCATTTCAATATTTATTATAAACCAATGGACCCATTCCCTGGCTTCTCATTCATTGACACCTGCAAATAATCAGTGAAGATAATTAGGCACATGAATAGACATAGTGCTACATAAATTAGTTTGGAAGCATTCTTGTGTGGGGTAGATTTGGAAAGAATATGTTTCTATGTGTAACTTTTATGTGAGGAAAAAAAAAACCCTCTATGCTCTTAATGCAATTCTTGGTTTGTGCAGTGGATTTAACAAAATTGAGTAAAAGTCAAATATTAAGATGCTTTGGCTTCATTTTTTGGCACCTGAAGAAATCTCCATAGTCCCTGAATAGAGAACAACATTAACCAGCATGCTCTGATTCTGTCTATACAATTTCTAACACTACTTTGACTTGAGGTTTTAAATACCATATGGCAAATTCATAAACACTCTGAGTGAGCAGGTTTTTCGGAGAAATAATATGAGATTACCACCTACCTGAGACTTAGGGAAATCAAAAAAGACATGCATTTTCTGGATGCCTGGCTTCTGTTAGTGATTTTTGGAAATTCTGCCAGAAACTATTTAAGAATTTGCACATTAGCCTAGCAAACAAGAACCATACAGAATGTAGGCAATATTATATTATCTTAAATAAGTATTACAAAATTAGAAGGGTGGACTTAGTAATTATCCCTTTACATATATATATATATAGTGTATGTGTGATTATATGTATATATAATACATATACACATATATCCTTTTATATATATTAAGAAACATACTTTTTATATGTACTAAGAACAATCCATTGAAATAATAATTAATTGGTTGTACTATTTTCAGAGTAACATTTCCAGAACACAGGTATGATCTTGTAACACCCCTGATTAAAACCCAATAACCAACAGGGAAAATTCTAATCTCTTAGCTTAGCACAGAGTTCTAGATATCTTAAAGCAGTTTTGAGTTTTATTTTCTATATTTTGCCTTTTTTCTTTGTTGTGTACCTTGTATTACAATTTATGATTTATATCACCATTATTATAAGTGGTCCTAAGGTGACCATTTTCATTGTAGTTTCTTTCCTTTTCCTCAATATGGATTTCATGTTTATAATTTAAGCTCAGTTAAATAAAATCAGTTATTGACACCCCTATCTCTTAGCCCCCTCCTTAACTATAAGTTCTATAATCATAGTTAATATATAATAACTTTAAATTCGTCTACTAGTGCTATCTAAAAATTCAGGCACATAGTAGAATCTAATTTTTGGCTGCTTAAAGAAAGAGCCAGTAGATGAAATTAAGTTACCTATCCTAAACTTCATGTGTATACATTTCCAGAATATAATTTGTATAGCACTAAATCCTTTCCAAATACAATATCTTCTATTTTTTTTTAAAGATTTATTTAAGCTTTTAAGAATTGGGGTATACAGGCCAGAGGTGCAGGGTGAGAGGATTCACCAGAGACAGAGTGGGGAGCAGAACAGGAAGATCTACTGAAACAGCGCTGAGGGGAGCAGCTGGCGAGACAGAAGAGGTCTGCTGTGCCATGTGGGTCACCTCCCTGGCCAGCTGGAGGAATCAAACCTATGCTTCAGTGGCTGGAGACAGCCGGACAGCACTGTCTTTAACCCTTGTGCCCTGGTCCCCAAATACAATATCTTCTGATTTACTCTAAGGTCAGATTTTGAGTAATCACCCAAAGCATTTAACATTATGAAATTGATTTTATCATAGCATTATCTTTGATGACTTAAATCCTTAGCTTTTTAACCCAGAGATAAATATAATCATGACACCAAACTTTGGATACAGTTGTCATAGTTGAAAGTATATATATACACACACACATATACACATATACATATGAATTTATATATGTATGCATGCATATATGTGTGTGTGTGTATTTATTTATTTATGGCCAGCAAACTTGAAAGACAAGGGACAAACGGAGAGAGAGAGAATATTAAAACAAAGTAGACTATTATACCTTTCAATACATTAATAAAGCTCATTAAGGAAACCTGTTGTATATGTGTGTCCTGAGTCATCAACAGAAACCTTGCATTTATTCTCGATTTCAGGAGGAAGGAAACAAATATATTGTAAAACTGCATTGTAATAATGTTTAGGGTAAACAAAGTTGACCTGCCTGAATATAAAAATTTAAATGCATTTCTAGGCAATTTGTCTGATTTGTTCTCAGATGCATAGATGTTGGGAAAATACAACTGGGACTTGCAGAAGCCAGAGATATAACCTGAAGCGCAGATTATTCTGAATTTTATTGGTTTCGGGAAGCCACAGGAACTCTGAACTTTTAATGCATCCAGGAAGCTGAATTAAGGCAGATTTGTTAAAGTTTTAAGCTCAGAACTGGTTTTAATTACTTCATAGGCTTATAAAACTCAATATGGAAAAATCCGAGCTGTGGTCATGATGTGTAAAGAAACAAATGTGTGAATGCAGATGGTTGTATCAATAGGACTACAGCAAAAAGCCCATAACAGTGAGACAAAGGAAGTATCTTCACTCATAACTAATAAATAACTTGAAATGTGTACTTTCGTGTTATCCAATCAGATGAGAAGCACTTTCAATGGAAGATTTTTATATGATTTGTTTAGCATGATTTTTACTTATAGTGAGCTCCAAAGAAATAGCTATTAAGTGAATAAATAGACGAGTATAACTTATTACAGATAAAGTTTTCTCCCCATAAACTGTTTTATCACTGGTGATATTGTGAGCCTTAAACACATTGATCAAAGATGAGTATTTTTATTTCTTTAGACTAATGAGGTATACCTAAAGATAAGTTAATAGTTTGTGAGCTTAATTGGAACTAATGTTTAAGTTATTTTCCATAAGCAATAATTTTCTTTTTTTAATAAGTTAATTTAAAAATGATAGACATTTATATCTTTTTCACATTTTTATAATAAATAACAAAAGGCATATTTAAAGATGTTCATAGGTTTATGCAAGCCAAATAGCTCAGTCTGGTTGGAGTTAATTTACTCAGTAGAGGAACAATTTACTCCTGGGTTACTATGTGAGTTGATATACAACTTTTGCTATGCTAGTACCATATTGTCCTAATAAAGCACTGTTTTATAGAAGCTGAAATTTTGAAGCATTGTATTTGTCAAATCCAAAAGAGAAGTTCAATGTAGACTTCAAAAATAAGTCATCCGAACTTCTCAGAAACAATTTGCAATGAGAAAAAAAAATGGAAATCATACCATACACCTGATACTTAAACACCACTTTTATCATATTGTAGTATATTTCTGTTTCTGTATTTATCTTTCTCTATCCATGTATAATCCTTTTTCCTGGTTTTTCTATTTTATAGTAAAAGATTTTTCCCCTACTACTAGTATATAGTCTGTCACTGAAAGAGTTGCCTCATAGTGACTCTGCTTCTTGCCAAGCAGGAGTAGCAGGAACTAGATAGACAATCCCACCCAAGACTGTTTAGGGGTGTGTGTGTGTGTGTGTGAGAGAGAGAGAGAGAGAGAGAGAGAGAGAGAGAGAGAGAGAGAGAGAGAAAGAGAGAGAGAGAGAAACTTTTTAAAAATGATTTTTAGGCAGCATTGGTTTATAACACTGTATATGATTATGATTCAGAGGCACAGGATCACACCTCTTCAGATGTATGTTACCACACCACACACACACCATGTCACCTTTTTTTTTTCAAGACTCATTGTTCATGTCACAGTATAGTAAACATATATTCAACATATAATATGCAAGACAGTCAGGTATAATAAAACTATAAGAAAATTCTAAACTGTGAGGGAAGATATAGGACACCTTTTGAAAACTAAATAGCACTACAAAATGATTTAAACTCAATTTCTCCCATTTTCTATATGGTGTAGTCTCCAAACTCAGATTGAACAGTTGAATTGTTTCTACCATGTGATCTAAAGCATTTTAAAAATAATAGGTGAAAGATTCATTATTACAAATATAGTTGCTGTAATTTAAAACAATTACGTTAATTTATATCAAACAGAGTCGTGAAGTCCACTAGATAAACATGATAATGCATTTTACAAATTCTGCAAAAATTCCACACTCAAAATAAAAATTCACTAATAAAGCCAGTGGTTATTAAGCCATTGTGTATATTGAATCCATATGTTTTAAAATCTATAATACTGACTCATGTTTAGCATCAAGGAATCAGACTTGAATTGCACTAAATATTTCGATTTCCCCACCACATCATTTTTGAAAGAAAATGCAGACATCTTTAGCAAAACCTGGAGTACAGTAGGATTTCAAAGGTATTTGAAAGTGAAAGAGACATTGAAAACAGCAACTCAGCAATGAGTACATGATATGCTGTTCCCTGTGGCTCCATCAAGTACTGGAGAAAGTCTTAAATGCTGAGGAGAGATGTTTACTGCCAGGAGTAGTGCACCGTGATATTAAGCCCTATTATCAACCTAGTTCTGTATTTTCTGCTTCTTCCAAAGCTTGTGCAGTGCCAGTCACCATTAATCCTTTTGAAAACTCTGTGGAATTTGCTGAAAAATCCCAAAGAATATAAATTTCTTTGAAAAGATTGACAAGGCCATATCACATTATGATTTAGAGCCAAATGATTTAAGCCTTTGCATTTTCATGAACTTCTAGTCGTTGACAATGACATACCAAAATGATTGAAGTGTTGTGAAGGAAATAAAATCTTGTAGTTCTAAGGGAAGACTGATGTATGTATTAACTATTTCCTGTTATTATAAAGATGTTGATTAACTTTGAAAAATAAATGCAGACTAATGATTTTCTGAGCATAGTTCCTTTGACATGACTGCTACTCAAAGTTGAAGGAATTGTTTAGCTGTACTCTGGATAGTTGCCATTGCTGCCTAGGGTGAAACGCACCTCTGATTGTTCATAGAAATAGTTGAGCAATAAATAGTGAAAACCTACATGATTTCATCTAGTCATTATACATGGCATAAACAGTTTTAATAAGACTGCTGTTCAAAATCAAAAATGGCTAAGGGTGACTATGTCTTGTCAGGGAGCAAAAGGTAAAATTCATGCCTTGCTACCATGTGCTTTCTGATGACAAATATAGATTCATGCCTCTTTTCGGTTAATGGCTAGAATCCCTTCAACTAGTATGGACTTGGACTTCAACTACTTTCCTATAAATAAAGCACATTGTCTTTCTCTCCAAATACAAGAGACCTAGAGATTTAACTCTGAAGTTGATTGTCAATCTTTCCCCTGACTTTGTTATAAAATATTTCAATATTAACATATTAATGACATGGCCTTGAAATTCATGCCAAAAAACATAATTAAGAATTGAACATATACCAAACACTAATCTAAACACCAAAAATTCAAAGACTATTTTACAGTGCTGGCTATATAGGGTTCTAAACATAAAGAGTTATATAGATGCAAAATTAAGTGAAGTATGGAGGAGCACAGTGGTAAATGTAAGCTATGGGGAGTCAGATAAAGTGTCACCTAGAGAGAAATATTTGAATTAAGTCTTAAGAAATAACAGAAATATATTTATTTTTAATTGAGGTAACACTGGCTTATAGCACTGTATATGGTTCAGAGGAATAGATTCACACCTCTTCAAATGTATGTTAGCACACCACACCTACCACAAAGGCACCCATTTATTTGATAAAGAACATCAAATGCATTTGCCCAAGCACAGATAGAGCATATAATTTAGTATGCTCACTTATACTGCATACATGTGCCCTAAGAGATCATTCCTGATCTTAATTGTAATTCTTACTAATAAATGTCAGCATAAGTCATATCATTATCCTGATTTGTCTATGATCATGATGAATTAAGGATCACATTCCATCCAGGTAATATTATGATTAGGTTATTTGCAAGTTAATAATTATGCATTTTCAATACGGATTACTATACACTGGATAATAAGTTTGGGAAAAGTAAATGAAAAATATAGAAATAAATTGTTTGGAAGCTGAATTACTGTCTATTATCTGTTATTACCTATTGCCACATAGTTCTAAAATTGTATTATTACCAATATGTTCATATTCATGTGTATGTGTGTTCATGTGGTTCATATTCATGTGTATGTGTGAGCACACAAGCTTGTATTTACCATTTCAACACTGTTGACATGAATGCTAGTTATTTGTTTTCCTTGGCATTTGAATTAGAAGAAACATTCATTTTAGTTTTGTGACATTTAGGAAAGAACTGTAGAAATGTTGAATCCTTTAATAATACAAGGTTAATGACAGTGTTTATCATAGCATACGTTTGGGTTTATAATTATTCTGAAATTATTCTGTTCAGGGCCTCCTAACTAAAACAAAGTTATCTCTGCTTACAGATTCTTAGAAGGTGGATGTCTGATACCAAATTTCATTGAAATCGAGATCATCAATGGTAATACAGAAACTCCCTAAGCTTCAGAGCAAACAACATTCAAATGTTGAGCAAATTTATTGAATGTACATTTTTATTTCTTTTAAGATTTCTTTTTCTGCCCCCGTTCCATTCCATTCCAATGTGGCATGGGATGTTTCATTTTACAAGCATAGAGCAAATGTCTATTCTTTGTTATGTGCAATTTCAGATGCCTGAGCAATGTGAAAAGACATACCAGCATGTATGCTTGGGGAGCTTTAGAGTAAAGATGTTGATTTCCAGTACAAGTAGCAGGTGGAAGATGAGCAGAGCTTTTCAGTATCTTTTACTTAAGACCTATACAAAACCTACCGAAGAGTTTATGTTTTAAATGATACACACCTAGAAGAATAAGACATTTAAAAATTTGAAAGTTCTTTTAAACACAGATATTCCAACTATCCAAAGGTAGATTGTCTCCAGGAAACATTTCATAAGCTGAAATAGCATAAAGTGAAGAGTTGAATGATGTTTTCCTTTTATTCTGTAAAAGCAAAAATTTCTTTTGGATTCTGAAAACAGGTCCTATTAATGTAGGTTTTTGTAAAACAAAGGTGATATAATGCACATTTTCAAAAATTAGGGGGTACTTGCACAGAGAAAGACTAAAGTACAGTGCCCCAAATATAGACAAGCGTTTGAATATTTTTCTACTAGAGGTCTTCTATCTTCATTTAAATAAGATGATCAGCATTTTTATAGGAATGGGCAGGTGCATATTAAAGGAGCCAGAGCTCTTAAGATTTAATAATGTGGATCTAGTCTTTATTATTTCTTGGAAAATAGTTTGTATTAATAAAAGCACTTTCACATTTCAATAATTTAACAAATTGAAAATTTATAAAGGCAGTAAATCTGTGGCTCTAGATTATAAGTGAACAAGGAAACTAGTAAAGAATGCAACTTATCACGGCCCCAATTTTTTTCATTCTTGGGTACTCATTTGCTTATATCTAATTGTTAACAGTAGACTCTTAGAATCATTTTTATTTTTATGATTTCATTTGTAAAGTCACTTTTTGATTCCTGATTTAATTTATTTGAGTCTTCTTTTTTTCTTAGTCTAGCTGTAGTTATGACAGACTAAGTTAATGTGTGGAATTGATTTTGCTATACAATATGTGAAGCAAATGGCTATTCAGTAGCTACAAAATTTTAAATGTTTGTCTTTAACCCACTGATTTGAGATGTATTGCCAGTGATTTTGAACCATCTTCAACATTGCCTGTCACAATGAGATACTAGCTATGAATATGATAGTTCACATTAAAAATAATATTTATAACTCAAATTTTAGAATTATAACTATATGTGGACAGATTTTTAATCATACTAGGAAATTTTGACAGATTTGTTTCAGGTTTTAGAAATTCCAGTACACATATACACTGATTTAAAGGATGTGATATTTTTTCAGATGAAAAAAATTGTTTTCTGGAGGTGGAATATCTGGGATTATTTTTTCTCCTCCAATTTATACTTTTAGGTATAGTTTTATTCTTATAAAAACAAGCATGAATTTATATGCATCTATATTGATTATTAGCCAAAAAAGCTATTTAAATACTCTTAAACACACAGAATTTCTACTGTTATTTTATTTAATTCTAATTTTTTGCAATTGTAGTTACTCTAAATAATTCTAAGCATTTAATTCTAATTATTTTGTTGTTGAAAACCTTGGATTAAATCTATAAAATGTTTTCCATATGAGAATGATCAATTTATTTTAAGTTGAAATCTGTGCCATAGTTTGATAAGCCAAAAGTAAAAAAGTTTCATTTCCAGAGAAATGCTAATCGAAAATATTTGTGTTTTAATGAGAAATACAGATTAAATATAAGATGCATTTTATGCATCAGAAGATGCATAAAAGAACTTTATGAAAGTCAATTAATTCTTTGTCATGACTTGTTAAAATTAGGAAATAAGTTAAATCATAAATCAGGGTACATGTCTTTCTTTAATATCTTATGGATGAAGGACTAAGTGGCCTTGAATCAAGTTTTCTTTCTTTTATCACCCAATATAATATGGGGTATCTACTTCAACATAGTCTTTTTTGTTTTAATATTTATGCCTTATTGAAATATATATCGATTGGAATATAATCAAGTAGGCAATATGTTAAGGAATTAGCTGAGAGGAGTTATATGTTATTTTCTTCTTTTTTTTTTAAGATTTATTTATTTATACAAGAACTGGAGTATAGTTCAGAGGTGCAGGAGGGTGAGAGAATTCACCAGAGACAGAGCAGGGAGCAGAACAGGCAGCCGGACCGAAGACACTGCTGAGGGGAGCAGCAGGTGAGATAGAAGAGGTCTGCCATGCCATGTAGATGGGGAATTGAATCCACACTGCAGAGACTGTGGACAGCCTCATAATGAGGCGCTCAACCCACTGCGCCACCGGGGAGGCCCCTATAGGTTATTTTCTTCAGATAAAAATAGCCAAATTTTTGAAAGAATGACGATAAAAGGGTAGGATGGCATGTTACAAGAATGATGTATCCATTTATGCACTAAAATTATAAGCACAAAGTAACATCTGTTTGCAAAAAGGTGCATGGGAGCACTGCCTTTCTGAATTTTGCAATCAAGTCACAGCAAATATATTGAGTAATTGCTCTAAATTGAGAAACTGATTTAATAAATAAATAAATCTATCTCCAGCACTTGAGTATTTAGACGATAAAAATCTAATGCCCATAGGAAATGCTGGCGTTCATAGTTGCATACTCATCAGTATCAAGAAAAGACTATTTTGCTTTCTCTTGTTCTGTAACTGTGAAAATCAAATGTAAGTTTTTTTTTTCTGTTTTTAAATTTTATCAAAAAAAATTATAGGTTCATGTACAGTATAACCCTGGGAGTTTATGTGAGGTACAGTTTATCATTTCAAGTCTTAGAAGGGAAGGAAAGGTCCTAAGGCTTCAATTTTGTTTCTTGTGGTGAGATGTAGGCAAATATTATGAGTATTTTCTGACTTCAAGGCAATTTGTACCTATGAGAGAGATGTGTGCATAATTATAGTTCATTGCAAAACAAAAGAAAAACAAATTGTGATCACAAAACATGGAATATATGATAATTACTATTGAGTATAAGGAACACTTCTTAGTAACTGTCGTTGACTTGACTTTTGATGCATACATTGAATTTTAAAATCTGAAAATCAGAGAGAATTTGTGATGAGTGGGTAGAATTGGGTTCCTGCTCAGGATAAAGAATATAAATAGAAAAGGGAGAATATTTCAGTCTGGAAAACAGATCAGTTAAAGGCACAATTACAGAGAAGTTGAGGATGTCATCCCAGGGAAGTATGCTGTATTTGTTATGATGATCAAGCAGAGATACGATGTAATGATATATATAATATTTTAATATTAAAAATGAGTATTAGATAGTCTTGAAAGTTGATAATATTATTGTAAATAGAAAAAATATCATGTATTAATCAGGGTTCTACAGAGAAACAGAACCATGAGGATATATCTAGATATAGACATTAGGAAGAAATTTCGAATGAGGGATTGATTCACATGGTTTAGGGAAGCTTGAAATTCCTACACCTTTTATTTTCAAGGTGGAGACCTGGGAAATCTGGTTGTAAAGTCTAATCTAAATCCAAATGTCTGAGAACCAAGGGAACCAATGGACTAAGTCCCAGTCTGAATCTAAAAACCCTAGGGACCAAAATGTTGATACCCAAGGGCAAGAGAAAACCATTGTCCCAGCTCAAGAAGAAAACAATTTATCTTTCTGTCACCTTTTGCCCTTAAAGAATTGGTTGATGCCCACCACTAATGGCAAGGTCAATCTTATATATTCAGTCTAAGGATTTAAATGCTGTTTTTTCCTGAAACACCCTCACAGGCAAAATCCAATAGTATGTCTTACCAACTATCCAGCAATGAATTAGCCTAATCAAGTTGACATACAAAATCAACCATCACACAGTTCTTTTTTTTTTAATGTGGTAAAATATACATTACCTAAATTTTACCATAAAATAGTTTATCTAAGTATCAGAAGAAAAGTAAGGAATAATCTCTAAACGAGTCAATGATGTTCTGAATGAACTCCACCTCCATCACCAGGCAGATGAGACTGGATAATTCACTGTATCCAATAAACTCTTTTCTCTGAATGGGGGGTAGCTGGGAAGTAATGAGATGGATATATAGATGGAGATAGAACAAAGGAGGAATGAGAGACACTTGGACAAGAGACGTATGAGTGAGAGACATGTAAAGATGCGCTCTTGGGACTTTAGCTTTTGGCAGAGACAATAGCAGTCATTATCTTGACCTTGTGGTGGATTATATGGTAACGTTGAATTTCAGGTCTTTCCAGTTCCAGCTCTTTGGGACCTGCCTAGCCGTCTGCCAAAATGTGTCTTAGACTTGTGATACGGCTTTATTTTGTTCTGCGTCCAGACTGTTTGGGAATTTGTCCATGAGGAGATTGGTAATTTTTGGAGTTTTATTGGGGATCCTTTCTTCTCTCTCTCTGCACACAAATTAAAAATCTTTCAAACTAAGAGTATGCTTTGTTTTCCTTAATGTGTGCAGATGGCTGAACCCTTTTAGAAAGGTTCTAAAGTGCATCACTTAATAGTTTGGGGTCCCTTGGTACCCCTAGGTTTAGCTAGTCAATTAAGGGTACAATTCAGTGGCATCAAGTACACACACAATGTTATTTTTATATTCACCATACAATTACAACCTTATTTTGACCCCAATCCCTCCTTTCCCCGCCCCCCTACCCCACCCATAGAGTGTCTATGGTTCATAGTTGTTTGTTGATGTTGATATTTTCTTTCTCATAGTTATACTTTTTCCTTGTCTCTTAAGTTTTCTAGATTCCTGCTATGAGTGAGACCATCCGGTATTTTTATTTTTCTTTCTGGCTTATTTCGCTAAGCATGATCCCTTCCAGCTCCATCCATGTTTCTGCAAATTGCATGTGTTTATCTTTTTGAATGCTGAGTAATATTCCATAGTGTATATGTACCACATCTTCTTGATCCAGTCATCTACTTTTGGGCATTTGGGTTGTTTCCAAAGCTTAGCTATTGTAAATAGTGCTGCTATAAGCATAGGGGTGCAGGTGCTCTTTGGAATTGATGTTTCTGTGTCCTTTGGGTAAATACCTAGGAGTGGAATTGCTGGATCATATGGAAGCTCTATGTTTATTAGGTCCAGAAATCTCCACACAGCTCTCCATAGTGGTTGGACCAGTTTGCACTCCCACCAACAGCGCAGGAGAGTTCCTTTTTCTCCACAACCTTGCCAACATTTCTTGTTGCTAGTCTTTTTATGTGCCATTCTCACTGGTGTAAGATGGTATCTCATTGTAGTTTTGATTTTCATTTCCCTGATTACAAGTGATGTTGAACATTTTTTCATATGCCTGTTGGCCATTTGCATTTCCTCTTCAGAGAAGTTTCTTTTTAGCCCCTCTGTCCATTTTTTGACAGGATTATTTTCTTTGTTTTTGTTGAGTCTCATCAGCTCTTTGTAGATTTTTGTGATCAGTCCTTTATCATTAGTGTTTTGTGCAAAAATGTTCTCCCAGTTGGTGGGGTTTCTCTTTGTTTTTGTTATTGTCTCTCATTAACTGAATAATTAATGATGCTATATTTTAGATATTCTAAATAATCTTTTAAAACACTTTGGCTGTCTTCCCTATTCTGTCTCCATTTAGGAAATTTAGTGAGTTTATGGGATTTTTTATAAATATTCTAAGAACAAAACCCACAAAATTTATTTTGAAAGCTGGAATTTAGGATTTTTTTTATGTCCATATCTTCTGTGATCCTGAGTAAGCCATTTAAACTTTTTGGGTTCTTGTATTTCTCATTTGGAAGTTGAGAATGTTAAAACATATAATCCATAAAATTCTTTTTATATACAAACAGGGCCTGTGACCATGCAATCTCAAAGGGATCTATACTTAGAGGAACATTCAGGATTAATGCCACATTGCATTTCTTAATAATCTTGAATAAGGAATATTATTACCTTTTTTTTTGTACTTAGCCCTCCAAATTTTGTAGCAGTTCTATATGAAAATAGCTTGTATTTTTTACATTAAATGAGCTGGGTTCAATCCTTAAACATATGTGTCTTCCCTATTTTCTTTACCATATAGAAAAGTAATTTCTCTCAGGGAAGAAGTGAAGAAAAATAAAAATCAGAAGTATTCAGGTTCCAAACCTCCATTTCGATACATACAACACTATACTTAGAACTGAAATTGTATCACTTTGATTGGCTACAGAGAAAAGTGAAGCATTTTGATTTACCAACCCAAGAGCTTTCTAAATGTTATTTTCAGGCAATATCTTTAAACAGCAATACAGTTATGACAGGTTGGATTACAGCATTTAGCACTTTTCCAGGAGTTTTTAGATTTTACGTGCTTTCTGCCTTTAAGAAAGATCTGTGCCAGACAACTCAGATAAGAAATAAATATACTTTTATTGTGTATTCTGGAGTGTGTGATGTCACCCAAGCACTGAAGGGAAATCTATTTTCTTCTAGCAGGAAAACATGAGTTGTCAGGTGATCTCAAAATGATAATTCTCTCTAGAATATAAAATTTAAAAATAACCAATTTGGGAATACATGTTCATTGGCAGCATATAAGCAAATACCTATCCTATAGTTTGAAAGTTGTATTGAAAGAAGTTGATGATAATTTATATCTCAGAATTTGGTAATTAAAGGAACAATACTGAACTAATGTGCTAATGAATAAATAATAGCTTTGCATGCCTTAATGAGCAGGGAATGATCATGAGTTTTTGCTTTGATATGAGCTGCAGATGGTTAATTACTATTAATATGGAAGGACTTGCTGTAATAAATCTGTTATTTTAAATTTTAGAAACTTCTTTTCACAATGTTAAAGTCAAAATGTTTTGAAATTGGTTGGATCTAAGAATGTTCACAAACATATTTCTACCAACTCATTTTGTCTTCTATTAACTGTCTTTTTGAGCATCCTATCCCTTTCCCCTTTTTCAAGACTATCCCAACTATAGAATACTCTGATGTATTCCATTTTCCTCTTTGGAAGACATGGCTTCTCTTTGAAATCCAGCTTAACCATCTTTTTCTCTATGACAAGTATGCTCTTTCGTTATTTCTATAAAATTTTATTAGGCAGGGCCTCCCCAGTGGTGCAGCGGTTGAGCGCTGTGCTGTGAAGCTGCCCACAGCCTCTGTAGCGAGGGTTCGATTCCCGGCCACTGGCGAGGGTCCCACATGGTGCGCAGACCTCTCCTGCCATGCCCGCTGCTCCCCTCAGCAGTGTACTTCGTCAGTCTGCCTGTTCTGCTCTCCACTCTGGCTCTGGTGAATTCTCTCACCCTCCCGCGCTTCTGACTGTACCCAGTGCTTGTATAAGTAAATAAATCTTTTAAAAAAAATTATTAGGCAGTGGGCCACATACAGTATTTCATACTATATGTGACAAAAATTTTAGGCTGATCTCAGGGAGATTACAATCTAGTTTAAATACATACAAAATCTTTCAAATAAAGTCTAAATTATGCATAGATGTTTCTGTCCTTTTGAACATAATGGCATAAGCCCTTGGTAAAGTTCCTTTCTTCCCCAAACTCTCTGTATCTACTCTGGTTTCCTATTCTGACTCTGTTTCTTTGTTAGTAACTTTTCCTTTCTTTTCTATTATTTGTGTGAGGTTTCTGGAAGAAAATACCATTAGATATGTGTCTGCGTACATAATCACAAAGGAGCTAGAAGGTAGCAAGGAACACCAAATTGACTCTGTAACCATAGGACCTCTTTGATGGAGGCAATATCTTTGTTGAGAAAGTGAAACATCTGGCTCATTTTTTCTATTGTGCTGCTTTAAACCTGTTGAACATTATTTATGCAAAATACAGAAAAAAGTCTCCTAGGATACTTACATTTATATGTACATTAGTGGCATTTTATGTAGTTGTAGTCTTTAAGAAAATTTGCCCTACTAGAGTGACAGCATTCTAATTACTATTAAATAACTGATTAAGTTTTTTATTTAAAGATGTAGTTTTATTAAATGTCCACTCAGTATTAAATTTTGAAAGAATTTTAATAATAGTAGTGTTTACTTTATTAGATTTATAAATCATTTATATACACAGAAGATTTTCTTTGAATCAGACAATTGTAGTAATTTAGAAGTTGAAAATATTACATGGATAAATGTAATTTAAAGTTTGTAATTAGCTGCATTTGAAATTGAACATATTTTTCAAGGAGATTTTCTAAACTTACAATTGATTTATAAAACAAATTTTAAATCCTAAACTAAAATGGAATATTAATAAATTGATTATAATAAATATTGTTCTTAATAGATTTTTTGAATACAAAATAATTCTTGAGATCATAAAATCCTCACAATTTGAAACATGGGTAATCAGATATTTGAAGGAAGTCCCCAACATGAAAATAATTGATTGAATGACAAAGATCCTTTGTGAATTTAAATGAATCAAATTTATTTTACAAAGAGTTGAAATATGAAACAGGCTAATTAGATAGGAAAAACATGAGAAAAACAGAAGAAAATCATGAGAACAGTTATGAAAATACAAAAATTACACCACTTAAACTTCTAGTTCTAGGAGACCTATAGGCTTAGCATAAGCAGGAAGTGAAAGTTAAGGACAATTTGTAAAAAAAGCAGTGACAGATGTTCCAACATAGAACCAATCAGCAAAGAGTGGGGAGAGTTTTGTTTTATCTATCTTTTCCTTTTAATTTTTGGCTCCAGACATTTAAAAGAATTTCTCTTCCTGATCACAAGCTTAATGAGCAAGGACTTCATTGACAGCATATGAAAATGAATATAGACTTCACAAAATAAACTAGAAAGTAGGAACAAACAACTATAATTCCAGTAAGCAACAAGAACAAACTGAGAAGGGAAAGAAACTGATTTCAGTTTACACTTTATAATATTCAAAATATTTAGTTTTAAACAACAAAAAAATGAGGTATGCAAAGAGACAAAATGACATGGCCAGTTCACAAGGTAGATTGACAGAATTCTTTCAGAGGAAGTACAGACAATGGATTTAACCGGATAAAGACTTTACATGAAGCATCTAAATGTGCTCAAGTAGAAGTCATGAATAAAGAGCTAGAAGATGTTTAATAATTAGAATTCAATAATTAACCAAGAAATAGAAATTACAAGAGGGAGCCAAATGCAGAGTCTAGAACTAAAGCATACAATAACTGAAATTAAATATTTATGATGGGATTTTCAATAGCAGATTTAATTAGGAAAAAAATCAGCAAGTGTGATTACAGACCCATTGAAGTTATCCAGTCTTAAGGGCAGAAAAGAAAATGAATGGAGAAGCATGAACAGCACCTAAGAGACTGTGGCATGCTATTAAGGATAACAACATATGAAAAACGGTGTCCCAGAGGAGATGAAATGGGACAGGGCAGAAAAAAATTTGAGCAAACAATGACTGAAAACTTCCTATATTTGATAAAGTATGTAAAATTACACATGCAAGACTTTCAGTAGACTCCAAGAAAGAGGAATACAAAAGGACTCATACCACCACATTATAATCATAACTATGTAAGTAGTAGAATGTCTTACTGTAAGAACATATTCCATATTTTGTTTTCTTAAGAACCTTTAAGTCTTGACTCCCTTTTTCCCTTCAGACACACAAATGAGCAAACTGAAAAGAAACCCCTATGCACTGTTGGTGGGGATGTTAATTACTTCAACCATTGTGGAAGATAGTATGGAGTGTCCTCAAAAATTAAGAATAGAAATTGCATATAAGTTAGTTGTCCCACTTTTGGGTATTTACCAGAAGACTTGAAGAAATGTATGAGCCCATGTTCATTGCAGCGTTAGTTACAATCAACAGTTGGAAACAACCTACATGCCCTTGCATGGATGGTTGGAAAAGCACATATGGTATATAAACACAATGGAATACTACTCAGCAACATGGATGGACCTACAGATCATTTTAGTGAAATAAGTCAGAGAAAAACAAACACTTCATGATTTTATTCCTATGTGTTTCATAAAGAAACAAAACAAACTAAATAAAACAGAAATAAATTTTAGACTTTAAGACCAAATTAATGGCCAACAAAAGGGAAGGGGAAAATGGGAGTGGATACATTGGTGAAGATAGAATTTAGCAGTAAACATAATACAATATATAGAGATGTTGATATATAATAATGCACATCTGAGACTTGTTTACTTGAAGTAACACCGGTTTTACTTCAATAAAACATTAAAAAAAAAACAAAAACTATTCCCAATTAGTGAGGCATTGTGATTGTCATACTGGATATATGGGATTTCATGTAGAAAATGATTAATATTATGAGAAAAAGTACAATAGTCCATCTAACATCAAAACAAAACAAAAAAAAAAAATCCTGGGAGTCTTCAGTGCCGGATGGAGATTAAATCAGTATAAACCTACCCAAGTACAGTAACCCTCAGTCTGGTCTCCAAAACTAACTAGAGTTAATTTCCCCATGCAAGTCTCCTTCCTTCACTGTCTAAAGCCAAAAAAAAAAAAAATCCATTTTTGGAATTCCTTGGGAGGTTTGTCCTGTACTCAGAAAGCCTGATTTTTAAAGTATTAAATACTTTCATATACTCTGCATGTGACTACGGCATCATTCTTAACATCTGAACCACATTTGGGTTGGGGTCTGTACTTCAGGATACAGCAGTTGGTTCAATGTGCAGGAAGTTTACCAACCACCTGGGATCTTTGTTCTTTTGCTTTTGGTTTGCTGCCTGACTTGGCTGCCTCTGGCGCATGTACATTGTGAGTTCCTATCAGCTGGCTAGCTGGCACTTTGAACAATGCTGCTTTGTGCTGCATTTGCTGAGTTTTACTACGGCTCTGTGCTATGGATTACATATTTGTGTCAATATAATATTCATGTGTTGAAACTAACCACAAATGGGATGGTAACCTGGGTAAATCTTTGGAGATGTAACCTGTGGGAGCTGTTAGCCTTATTTGCAGTCATCAACATTATTTGGCGTGATGGTTACCTTTAGGGAGAGTATATTGTAATCAGAGACTGGCAGGCACATCAAGGTGTCTGGGGTTCTTGGCATTGAAGAGTACATAGGTCATGACTCAGTGGGCACTCAATGATCATTCAGTGAATGAAACTGACTGCAAAGTTAAAGTAAGGGGTGAGTTTAAAAATGAGAAAAATCTATATTCAAAATGAAAATGTAACTGATATTTGTCAGGAAAGCAAAATGTGAAACGATTTTTCAAATATTTATATTTATAGAAAAATCGATGTCTTACATCACAGGAATTCTATTGTTTTTATCTATTATCTAGAATCACCTAAAACAAAACTCAATTATGTTGAGTATGCTCTTGTTACCTCCAGATAAGGGGTAGCACGATGAGAATAAATGTCCTAAATAACACCATGTCACAGTTAAAATTAAAAGCGATCTTATGCACTTGTTAACCATGACGAGGGCAAAGATAGTTCTAGGATACAGTCATATTTTAATAGGGGCCACTAATTATATAAAAGATAACAACATTTATTTCTTGACATATTTTCCGAAGTAAACTTTGAACAAGGCAGTAAGCAGAAAATCAAGCAAATATTCAGTAAGATTTTTTCATACTGTCGTGTCAGAAATCTTACTTGTTAGTTCTTTCTTTCCATTGACTAATTAGATATAATATAAATTTGATTTGGTAACTCAAAAATAAAATTGTATAGACTTATGTTTTCTTTTACAAAAAAGGAAATAGAAATGGAACTTAAAGCCTGACTATAAACTTCATTCAAATTATATAGATTATGGCATGCCTTGGCCTTGACGGTTATTTTTAGGTCCTCTAATATGTTTGTTCATAACATTTTTATTCTCTAGCAGGCTATCCCTGCTGTGATTTTGTTGACATCATAAATCAACATTTTTTTTTCCTTTTCAATGGTTGGGAAATGTACAACTCATTGTGCACAATCGGTTAATTTATAATTTTCAGCAGTCTTGATTAAAGGAAGCACCTTGCATTGATTGGAAATATAACTATATGTAGAATGTACACCCTTTGCAGAACAAGAAGGCAGGCATTTAACAGTGGAATGGCTGCAAATCTCTGACAAGCCTGCTGTGGCACACTATGCATGGCTGGGCTGTTATGTGTAGGCCATTTACCTGGCTGATAGGAATCACACATGAGAAACCCACTATTAAATTATAAAATCTAAGGAGTGACCTTTTATAAGGCCATTCCCTTTTATAAGCAGATATCTTTAGTTTATTTTCTTCTTACTTTATTTTAATGTCAACATTTCAAAGCGGCAAAGTTCAAGTTATAGGGTAACTTTTAAGTATAGTTAGGGAACTAAATAACATAAACCTGAATTTTCATACAGAAGTTGAAGGAGTCGATATTTTAAATAAAACACAGTCAAATCAAATGGTACAACAAGTCTGCAGAACAAATCATCCATTATCTTGTCTTTTTCTTCTCCCATAGGACTACCAGCAACTCTAATTCTTTATTGAAGCCCATACTTGAAAACTAAATACTATCTTGGGCACTAAAAGCCAGTAAGTGGAAAAAATGTCTTGGAAGAGTGACAAGGTGATTGGTACCTCAGGTCCAAATTTTTGTCCATTAGAACCCTATTTCACCCTGCTGAGACCCTGTAATCTTATTTCTAAAATAAACCTAAATACAGTGTCTATATTTGCTGAATCTTAAAATCTGTATTATAAGATTGCCTCTCTGTGGCAGCTTACAATTTGCCCAGCAATATAAAATGTTGGAAATGTATTTTCTAACATGCTATTGTAATGAAATAAAAAAGGAACCAATCAATATATAACAAATTGAACACATTCTAGCCATTCTATACAAAACAAATTCAGTAGCAATTGTAAAAATCTTGATGAATAAACTTCTTTAGAGCTGCGAATGACAAACATCCTTGTTTTACATTGTGCTTATCTATTTTTTATGGACTCTTGGGTTAGTTACATATAATACCAGACCTTAGCTTTCAACCAGTCATACCTTGTTTTGATATAGCTCATATTGCATCAAAATTATAAAATTTTAACTTAAATTTCTTCAGTGAAAAGTCTGTTTTATGTTTTGATTAATTTTATGCCCCTTCCCCATACTTTTTTCATTATCTAATGCCTTGTTTTGCTTGTTGCTCTGACTTTTAAAAGTCCCAATATTTTGGCTTGCTTTTTTAGCAGCTGACATCTGGTGCTGTCAGCATATCTGGAAATGGCCCAGAAAGCATAGCTGCTAGAAAAAAAAAAAAAAGGACTATTCTGTCTTTTGCAAAGGTTAGGTTCTCATCCTTTACAAAGCTAACTAACCTTTCCTCTAGTTCCTTTATAATAAAGTTATCTTATTGATGAAAATTGAATGAGTCTTTAGGTTCCTGTAACGCTTAAAAAACATTAATAGAAAGTACATTTATTAATATGTATTTAATATTGTTAACATTTAAAACATTATATAGTGATATAAAATTTACCCATACCCGTTAATTTTACATTTAATGTTTCTTAAATTATTGATGGCTAGTATATCAATAATGTCTAACTTCAAAGACTCTGACACCTGTGATGATAGAAATTTCCTGTTGTAATGACCCATCCATAACATTTCATTTTCAAATCTTTAGTACTGAATGAAAAATAGTTCTTTCAGGCCTTTCAGAATGGTGCTCAAATATATTAAAAAGATGAAAGTACTTTAGAAAATAAGTCTAGTTCTGCAAAATCAGCAGACTCAAGAATTAAATTTGAGAAACTCTTAGCTGTCAGAATTCTTTCATGAATCAGAAAACATTGGCGCCGTTTAAAACAGAAAACCATTTATTATAAAGAATTAAATGATTATAAACTATCTGAAGGACTGGGAACAGCTCTAGTTTGGTCCTCTAAGAACACACAGAAATGTATGCTACATCAATCATAGGAAAGTGAAATCTATGGCCAATACTGGACCTGATCAGTTCGAGAACAGCCCACTGCTGTAACAGTACAGGTATTAGAGAATATCACCACATCTGCAGCTTTTTTTTGATACCTGTGTAGTTACTGACTGTTTGCTAGGAGGCTGAATCCTGTCATCACCACTGTTCTAAGTGTCTGTATTAACCATAGAGCTGAAAACTGGAACACTGCATCAGAAATTAACATGTCCATGAACTACCTTAGTAGCAGTAATAGTGATCGGTAGTTAGCTCCTTACTTGTCTTTATTTTCCAGATACTGTGTTCAGCTTTTTAATTGCTGGGAAATAATCAGAATCTAGAATCTTATTAGAAAAGGGTCTCAAAATTTTTGCTCTAAGCTTTCTAAAATTGGAACTACAGCAATTCAAAGTGGAAGAATCCTGAGAACTTGCAAAAGGACCAAAGTGCTTGTTTATCTGAGGTTTAAAGTAAATGGCAGCTTCTGGGAGGAACTTCCTGGAGCTAACTGATACAGATTGTTTACAACTGCACCTTTACAATTAACCATTAAACAGTGATTCATACAAAGGCACTCCTGGTGGTAAAGCATGGCACTAGATATAAAAAGCTTTCCTTGTAAACGTTGTGAGAGCACAACACAGGTGCAATGGTCAAGCAAACTTGTTTAGCCAGCTTGTTGAAAGAATCTATTACAAAATCTGTACTAAAATCTATAGGCTTTATGACTAGCGTGAAAAAGAGTAAATTAGACTACTAAATAGAACTTTACGTCAGGAACTGTATTAGGTGCTTTTTTACCTACATTAATTCTTAGTATAGTGAGAAAAACACAAGTTTTTCTAATAAACGATTCAATTACATTTATTATATGACAGCTATGAAGTAGAAATATAAGCATTTAAAGTAGATTTTTTAAAGTTACAGATCGTATTTTAGTTAGAAGTAGACTCTTTGGGGAATTCTTAAAAATTAATACTTGTAAAGGTCAGGTATGACCACTGAGCAGGTTTTCTAGGATCCCATGCAGACCGGGTAAAGGAGGAGTCAAAGTCCTTAGTGGTTTTTGCAGGTTTTTTATTAGGGTTCACCAGGCATGTGGAGGCAGGGGTGCTGGGGGGCTGGGAGGCTGGCAGTCCTCCCAGCCCCCAGCAAATCCTCACTCTATCTGGGCTCTCTGCTTCTGCCTCTTCTTTGCTTCTCTCTCGGCTTCTCTTTCGGCTTCTGCTGCTGCTTCTATTGGCATCCCCATGACGCCACCCTTAAAAAGCACAGTCTTAGCGCAGGTGTACCCACTTCAGGTGTCCGCCATCAGGCATGCATTCAGGATCACAGGGTTCCCTCATCTATCCTGATGGTGGGAGGGCAGAAAAGCCTGATATTTTTCCTTACCTTGCAATACTGAATTCCCTTTTTACCTATCTGGAGTTTACAACCAACAAACAGAAGTTGGGAAAATAGAGATCAAATGCTCCTTTATTACCAACACTGCTTGATGAACATGTTTCAGGTGATTTTTTTTTTTTTTTGAATGCCTCATGGGACACCTGGAGGTGAGGTTGAGGCCTGGTCCAATTGGTGGAGTGCGGGTTTCCTAGGAAGGCAGTAGGGCACAGGTGGAGTCCATGAGGGTGCTTTGTGGCTTCAGGTGTGTGTGTGGACATGCAGGTCCTGGTGGTGGGGCACGAGGAGGATGGGCTCAGAGGCTTTGAATGAAAAATAGTCCTTTGAAAGTCAGGGGATGGATCAGATGCATAGTGGCGATGCAGCTGTGACCTGTTTTCCCAGAGGATGCCTGATTATAGGGGGATCTCGGGAACTCACCATATAAGTTCTTCCAAGATGTCCATGGGAGTCCTGGGAGGAGAAACTTGAGTGCCTGGCTTGCTGGCGGATTCTGTCCCCCGACTGACATCGAGGTGTCTGGCCCAAGGCACCTGCCATCCAAAGCCTAAGCTTGTAGGGGCTGTTCCAGTTCCTCATCGGTGACAGCAAACAGTTCAGAAGCATTTGAGCCGGCCCTCACACCCAGCCAAGTGCAGAGAATAGACTCCAGCCCAAAAGCTGCAACTGGGAGAAGCCCCCTAAAGCCTTGAATCATGTTCACCACCAAGACTTGGGGAACAAGGACAATCTTTTTGTCCCACAAATGTAGATCTTAAGACCGTCAGCTGTCTCAAGTGATTAGCTTAACTTTACAGTGGAAGAAATGGGTACTCAGCTGATCAAGAAGATCTCAGAGAAATCCTACCAGTCATTCAGAAGGCAACAGAATGAAGGTAAGTTCAACCCAGAGGAGCTAAATTAAGTGGAGTATGTACTGTATGAGTTATGGTTTCCATCCACAAATGTATCAGTGATGTAGAAAAACAAGGCTATACTGTGTAGGAAACAATTAGCCAGTAAGAGAAGACTGTGTGAGTGAATTTTAAATTATATAGTTTATTCCATGAAATACATGAAATTTCAAAGGTAGGAGAAACCCGTGAAGTGGGAAATATAATAACAGTGGATTATAATGGAGATAACTTAGTAACTACTATGTTAGAAGCTTTCTGAACTTGCCCTTGTGTAGGGTAAGTAAAAGTATCAGGCTTTTCTGCCCTCCCGCCATTAGGATTGATGATGGATCCCTGCGGTCCTGAATGCATGCCTAATGGCGGGCACCTGGAGTAGGGTGTGGGCATGTGTAGATGGGATACACCTGGCCTGAGAGACTGGGCTTTTAAGGGCGGCGTCATGGGGATGCCAGCAGAGCAAAAGAAGCGGAGAAGCAGAGGCCATGAGAGAACACCAGAGAGCCCAGGAAGAGTGAAAACTTGCGGCTTGCCAGGCTCCCTGCCCAACCCCCCAGCCCAGCACCCCTGCCTGCCGTGTACCTGGTAAGTCCCAATAAAAGCCTGCAAAAAGCCACTGAGGGCCCCAGGTCTCCACCCCATGTGAATAGAATTGTAGAGATCCTGCACTGTCTTCCTGCTGCTACACCTTGGCAGTATAACTACAATATTATTTTTATTTCTCATCATAATGCAACAGGGAAGTAGTTTTTCTGTGGCCTATTTTAGGTGAGGAAACAGTACCAGAAATGGCCAGTGAGTTGGGGGGTAATAGAAAGATCTCCTGTGTAGAGTCAGACTATCTGGATTCACTCTCCAGCTTTGTTATGCGTTAATTACGTCACTTAGGGAAAATTAGTTCACTTTAGGTTGCAGTTGCCTCATTTGTATAAGGTTGATCATATTATAGTATCTATCTCATTTTATTTTTTGGTATTACGTGGTATAACCCTTAGCAAAGTGTTCACAATTAGTAGCCCACCAACAAATGTTTTTGTTGTTATTAGCAGAGCTCAGCCGCTAATGCATTGAGAGGCATGGGTTGAAGTCGGTGTTTGTATCTGCACAGCTACTTATGTCCACATTGCTATTGAATGAAACTGCTTCTCTGCTTGCTACATGGTAGATGATCAGTGAATGGATTAAACTCCGGAGTCATGGAGAAATTCAGTTGAATAGTCATTCCATAGCAGCACCTTTCCTTACAATGTGAACATAACCGAGGATACTGTCCACATTGGGGTGTCTTGCTCAGATGAGCAGTAACTCTTTCTGAGTTGTATTGTCTGTCATAAAATATATAACTCCATGTCTGAGGGCAAAAAGGTCAGAGAGGAATGATGTCTGCTTCACAACAAATCTATGCACTATTTTCTCCCATCATAAACTGTTTATATAAAGAAATGTCTGTTATAAAACTTAGTTTTATCCAGTTGTGCATTTTGTGCACTTTTTGGAACTTTTTCTTAAATGTGAAGCTTTGTTAAATATGCCTCCTTTTGTCCCTAAGTTTTGCCCTGAGGCAGGTTTAAATTGCAGCTGTCACATTTACTTCTTTAAATTTTGCAGCTCTATTAATATGTCTAGCAATCTCATTGCTGTACTGCCATAGACTCAGAATTTTGACAAAAAATACTGAAGAGATGACTTTTGCTTAGAAAGTGGCCCTCAGATGCTGCCACTGAGATTGGCCATCATGTTCTACTTCAGCAGTTGGTCTTTCTTCAAGACCCTGATAGTAGTCCAAGTCAATAGCCCTGTATTGATTAAAACCATTAATTTATACTTGATAAAATTATTGATTGCTGTGATCACTTTACCCTAGAATCTAGTGAGATTATTTTTATTCCGCTTTCGGTCCACAATATTTTTTGAACACTCGTGATGTAGAAGATACTGAGTTAAGCTTGGAGGTAGGAATATATTAACTTAAGCCCCTGTTCCTGGACCAGTGAAATCATAATATAGCAGGGGAGGTTGAGAAAGATGATTTGCTATCTTCCTTTGCAATGTAAATAGTATGCATGGCATTTTCTCAACAAGTATTTATGGTGTTAGTTTTCCTGTAAGAAAAGCTTTTAATATAAGAAAAGTATTGAATATTTTTAATAATGTCAAAAGATGTAAATTAAATTTTGCAAAGAATAATACTAGAAAGATAAATTGGTGCCAAATTATAAAGGGCTCTATTCTATGGAGATTGCTATAGGAAAAGAAAATCACCAAGAGTTGTCTCAGAAAATTCAAGAAGATAGAGGAGGTTTATTTTTTAAAATTTAAAAGCAGTAACATTGATCCTCTCATGCATTTACCATTCCATAAATATTGGATGAGCACCTACTAGGTGATGGGTATATAATGGTGAATATAATAGACTTGGCTCTGCACTTGTGGAATTTATAATCTAGTGCAGAGAAGAAAAAAGGAAGCAAGATGAAGCAAAAAAATTGCATTTCATCTGCAAGTTGAATATCATTTTTGACCCCTTGTCAGTTCCATCATCAAAAATTTAGGAGTGTTTTAATTTTGAGGCCTTGAAATATTATACAGTGTCTCTTGGTAAAATTCTTCCTGATAGAGACTAAGAGGTGAGCTTTGAAAGAGTCTAAAGGTTTTCATAAGAAACTATTAATTCTGATCATGGTATCTACCAGTTGGTATCAGATGAACAGGAGAAAACTGACACTTTGAAATGTTCTGGGCAACTTTAAGACAGGCCTCTGTTCATCCCAGGGTTGTTCAGTTGTAGATGTTAAAGACCTTTATCATAAAATTTTAGTCTATTTCCACAGTGCCTGGGTTAATGTAAACCAAATTCATACTCTATTTGAGATTTCATATATCATTTGTATTCATCATCTCTATGTTGAAATTTGGTTTTGCAATCATACCAAGTATCGTTTGTAGCCTCCCAAGCACTTATGGATTTTTATCTAGTTATGCTAGGAAGGGAAATGTGAACCTGTCACATGTCTAAGATACTGACCACCAGAGAGTTCCTTGCCAGACAGCTTGATGGGATTTTTTTTTTGGGTGTGTGTATACTTGAAAGGATTCCTTAAAACTGAAATAGTCGGGCCTCCCTGGTGGGGCAAGGGTTTAAGGCGCAACCTATGAAGCTATCCACAGTCACTGCAGCCAGGGAGCTACTCACATGGTGCAGCAGACCTCTCCTCACTCTCCTGCAGCTCCCCTCAGCAGTGTATTTCAGTAGATCTGCCTGTTCTGTGCCCCACTCGGTGGTGAATCCTCTCACCCCCACACACCTCTGGCCTGTACCCCACTTCTTGTATGCATCAATAACAAGATACAGATTAGATCCCACAGATTAGATCCTTTTGGTATGATGTCTAACCCTGATTACAGTGTACAAGGAAGTAGAGAATATAATGTGAATTCCTAATGCATCCTTGAGGATACTCTCCTCGTGGCTACTGATCCCTGCACCAACTTCTCCAGTTTCACCTTGGTTGCCGGTTGGGATTTTGTGGAGGAATTGAACAGTTCTGACATGAAGAGATTTCACTTAGGAAACCAGCAGGTCAAGCAATTTGTGGATCAATTTTAGAGCCTTTTCAAAAATCTGAAGATGACATTTAACATACATTGAGAACCACGAGGGTGCTATTTAGTATATGATTGGTTTGCATTACCTCCTTGGATTTACCTTAGGTATTTTGTGAAAAGCAGATCAACAAATGTAAAACAACAAAATCATCATAGACATTTGAGGCAACTTCTGAAGGTCATCTGTCCCTTTACCTTTATATTTGAGTAGTATATTGAAGCCATTTAAAAGATGTGGGTTTCTTTGAACCACTGCAAAGCCTGCTGTTGGCATATCAAGTTTAGTAAGCTATTTTAAACCAGTGAACATGTGATGTTTTGACCACGATTCCTCTTTGAAATAACTGTGCTTGGTTCATTACCAACAGATTTCAATTGACACTGTTTAAAAATTCAATTTTATATAAGAATATATATAATTCATGGAGATTTAATTTTGAAGCTGTTATTTTCACTGCTCAAGTCTCAAGGTTAAAGCTGCTGTTCCCAAGCAGTCTGATTCAATGAATACTGCTGTGTATAGTGTATGGTACGCAGTAGACCAATAAAAACAATCTGATTGATCTATCTCGTTATGGACTTGATGGCTTCCAAAGCACTAGCTATAAAATAAGCTAACTGGAAAATCAAAGCTTTAGTGACCTCAGAGGACTCTTCATCACGTAGTGCAGTTTAAATCATGTTACTTTAAATTTAGATATCACATGCACAACACATTTTATATAACAAACCAGAGAAAACTTGTAAACAGCATTTTATTTTCTACCTTTCCAGGCTGGAACACTTGCATTAGTGAATAGCTTTCCAAGTACCAATCTTCTCTAAATGATTAAACTTTAGTTTTGGCTGGATTTTCAGACTCTGGAGCCCTCTTTTCTAGTGCCTCTACTCTCCTTTAAATGCTTTACTCCAAAAAGACCTACGAGTCCTCTCTCTATAGCCATTTCCGTAGTCATTTTACTTAAATCTAAAAATCATTAGTTTAATTCCAAGATTCTAATTTGGCAAAAATGATTGAAGTTTTTTTTTTTTTTTTCCTTTTGGCTACTGTCTATAGGCTAGAATATAAAATCACTAGGTGTGGTGAGGTGGCTGTGCCTCCTTGATTCTATTGCCCCAGGAAAGGTAGTAGTTACTGCAACAACAAAAGACAATTAAGTGCTTACACTGTTGAGTCCATTTGATCTTGCTAGACAAAGCTGTAATATTTGCCTTGTTTCTTAGCATCTGGTTTTTACTGTATCCTTTTCTCAATTGCATTGTCTCTCCATCCTCCTCTTCTGATATCCAGTGTCGTACTGGTAGCCTCTAGAGACCTGAGAATTGCCTTTGCCTGTGTATCGACAACTGGTAGATTCCATATGCTGAATGGCTTTCTAATTTTACTTTCAAATTCCTCTATTACATACCCCATTTTTTAAGTACCACCTTTTCTGCTTGATAGCATGAAACTGAGTTGTAATGAGAGAGCTATGGATGGTGGTGGTGATTTTATTTATTAATTTATTAAAAAAATAATGTATTATGTGGGCCTCCCTGGTGGTGCAAGGGGTTAAGCACTATGAAGCAATCTGCAGCCTCTGCAACACAAATTCAATCCCTGGCGGGCCAGGGAGCAACTCGCATGGCAAAGCCGACCTCTCCTGGCTCGCCCGCTGCTCCCCTCAGCAGTGTATTTCACTCAGTCTGCCTGTTCTGTTTCCCACTCTGTCTCTGATGAATCCTCTCACCCCCGCACCTCTGGCCTGTACCCCAGCTCTTGTATGCATAAATAAATAAATCTTTAAAAAAATAATGTATTATGAACCAAATGTTACATGAAGCACAGAGATACAGAAATAAAAGATAGATTTCCTCTTGAAGAATTCTTATTGTTAAGGGATATATAAACAAGGAGACATGATGATATAGAAGGAATAAATCCCTGTAATAGAAGAAATTAATATGGCACTAAGAGACACCACCAACAACTGGGAGATTTGGTGGCAGTAGAAAAATGATGGAAAGAATATATAAAATTAAAAAAATTAAAATTAAAAGAAAAAAAAAAGAAAATATGGGCTTTGACAGTCTTAAAGGGCAAGTGAACCATTAATGGGATAATGAAGGAGAAGGAGAAGAGAAACTTTACCTCTAGAGGGATCTCATAAAAATGGCATGGGAGATGAGAACATGATAATGGCAAGGGACCTGTATGCAGTATGTTTAATGTGACCTTTGAAAAAATGAGGGCTGGGAAATTTTCAATAGGCAAATCATACGGAGACTTGTATGTTGTATCAATAAATTTAAATCTTAGTCTAAATCCTAGCTCTGCCACTTACTGGCTGTATACCTTGCAGTGAATACCTCAAGTTCAGTTATCTCATTTGTAAAATGGAATAATAGAATGTACCTTTATAGTCAATATGAGAAATGAGTTAACACAAATACAACTCTTATATCAACAACTGTCCTGGAACAATCACTCAATAAATCATCATTGTTATCATCACAATTATTATTACAATTACTGGTCACCTTGGCAATGGAGACACTTTGAAGGGACTGCTCCTTAATCAAATATGAGGCTCTTTTGATCAAATCTTTTTTGAAAGTTCATTCCGGCACAGTAAACAAACTGAATTCTGTGTTGCATAGTTGGGTGGTTGGGTGGTTTGTTTTTTCTTTTTGAGTTGTATGAGTTCTTTATATATTTTGGATATTAACCCCTTGTGAGATGTATAAGGAACAAATGTGTTCTCCTAGTCAGTCGCTTGCCTTTTTTTGTGGTTGGTTTCTTTCACTGTACAAAAGCTTTTTAGTTTAATGTATTAATCATTTATTTTTGTTTTGCTGCTTTTGCCATTAGATTTGTGCCACCAAAAACATCTTGGCAGTTGATGATGTGTTTTATGGTTTCATGCTTTATATTCAAATCTTTAATACATTTTGAGTTAATTTTTAAACCTATTTTGATTAGTAAGGCTCTATATAATATCTATGTCTGTCTATCTAATAAGCACTCCAAGTGATTCCAGTTTAAAGCCAAGTTTGAGAACCACTGCTGGAGAGAATGGCATGTTAGAAATTTAGGAGAGATAAGCATAACTGATAAATGAAATGTCCACGAAGATTGGAGAAAATTAAACACATATGACAGTAGGATTGATTGCCTTATAAAGGTTACTATTAGAACTGGTTCCAATTTGTTTCCAGTTTGAGGGTTTGGGAAGATGTGGGAATTTCTACCGATTAGCTTCCATATTCTTGTAAAAAGATAGAAGTTGTATGTTGAGATTTAGAGTAAATGGGGGTACAGATTGATGAGGCTTGTGATAACAGTTGCGAGGAGTTAGAAAATAATATGAACACACAAAAGGAAGATTTTAGGGAGATTTAAAGGCCATTTCTTGGGAACTAACACAAATGTCTTTGAATTTGCATTTAATCCAATAGATGCAGATGACAGGCGCAGAAACCAAAGGACTAGGTTGAATTACAGGGATTAACTTTATTTTTTTTCTTTTTTTCTAATTGTATAATTTTTTAATGAAAATAACATTAATTTACAACACCACATTTGAATTAGGCTTATCATTTCACATTTCTTCAGATGTATGTGACCATACCATCACCAAAGCACCCATGATCCTCCACTGTAGTCCATTTGGTCCTCTCCTCTCCCCATCTCTACCTTGCCTCTCTGGTATATTCAATTCTATAGTTAGATAGATTTGTAGGAGCATTTTTTTTTTTACAGGGATTAACTTTAGTAAATGAATCCAAGAAGGGTCAAATTGTATCATTGACATAAACATCTTTTAACTGTCTTTAGTAGGTATGGTTGGATTTTCATGCATTGTGGCAGGAATTATATTTTGAATATTTTCAATAGCTTTAAATCATCTTTCTCTTCAATAGTGGAAAGTGAAAAATAGGCCAGTGTTGTCCTATTTTGCATATGCTGTGCTGGGAGTCATGTTGGAACTTCTGAAGGGCGCCACAGGCTTTCCCCTGGACTTCTGCCTATAGACTTATGCTTTCATGTTTTTGATATCTACAACTTCTTAACTTTAAAATTGTGCTGCTAACCCTGATCCTGTTTCTTTTTGATTTCAGTGCATCTTTTTTTTTTTCTTTTCCATTTTCTTCTTCTTTTTCTTTAATTTTTTAAATGTATTTCTTACATCATTTTTCATTTTTGCACAATGTATGCATTTTCATCTTGGTTATATTCCCCATACAATTGCACCCCTCTTATTTTGACCCCAATCCCGCCTCTCCCTGACCCCCCACCCCGTAGTGTGTCTCTGGTTTATAGTTGCTTGTTGATTTTGATTTTTTTTTTCTTTATTATAGTTATTCTTTTTCCTGGTCCCTTATTTTTTTTAAACTCCTGCTGTAAGTGAGACCATCCGGTATTTTTCTTTTTCTTTCTGACATATCGCTGAGCATGATCCCTTCCAGCTCCATCCATGTTGCTGCAAATTGCATGAGTTTATCTTTTTTGATTGCTGAGTAATATTCTTCTTTTTTTAAAAAAAAGATTTATGCATACAAGAACTGGGGCACAGGCCAGAGATGCGGAGGAGAGGATTCACCAGAAACATAGTGGGGAGCAAAACAGGCAGAATGACTGAAATACTGAAATACACTGCTGAGGGTAGCAGCCAGCAAGACAGAAGAGGTCTGCTGTGCCATGTGGGTTAGCTCCCTGGCTGGCTGGGGATTGAACTCATGCTGCAGAGGCTGCAGATAGCTTCACAGTGCTGTACTTAACCCCTTGTGCCACCAGGGAGGCCTTCTTTTTCATTTTCATCATGATTAGGTATATGCCATTTATTGTTGTAGGTAAACATGTTAGATTATTGTACAGAAACTGACACAACTACGTTTAATTATAATCCAGTTGATCAAGAACTATTGTGCTTACGTATACTTTCTTTTAGTGAAGTTTTCACAAGCAGATGGATTTTTCTTTTCATAGGTAGATGATGAAAACTTCAGCCAAGATTTGGGTCATAGGCTGATACTTACACCAGATCTGAGATTTCAAGTGTGTGTATACATACCACATTAGAGTTTTAATCATTTATTTATTATTTATATTATTAGTGGTTATCTTGTTAAAAAATTACAATAATATTGTGACAAAGAATTATTTTATGGTAAAAGCAAAAACATTTTTCAGGTGCTTTTAAGAGATTTGTAAACAATGTCATAGAAAGAGACAATGAATAAATCTAGGAAACCATTTAAGTAAAGGTAAAACAATTAAGATGATCATTAGAGAAAACTCCTTAAACTCAGTATCCAAGAACGAGATGAAAAATTATTGTGACAAGCCTGCAGTATTGCTGTTGTTGGAAAGCATAGTGTGCTATACAACACGTAGCTCTGGCTTCACCCTGAGAGGGCCAGCCTACAAAACAAGCTACATCTTGAGAATGTAAGGGATGGAGAAACTGGAGAAAGGTGTGAGCAGCTAGGATAGATTTTGTCCAACTAATCAGGTTTGCAATTAAAGTAGCTTGTTCCAAGGCAAAGAGCCCAGACAACATGAAAAGTTTAGACATGAGTCAAGCAGGAAGCCCAGTGTGAAGACCTGGGTACATCAGGGAAGTTATGGTGAGGGAAATGATTCAGAATTAGCAGACATATGGTGATCAACAGTAGCTCTGGCAAGTTTGCTACACTTATCTATTCATTCCACTGTCAGTGGACAGGAAACTATGGCTTTGGAAAAGGAAAGGGCTAGATCCTTGAGGTGTTATCAAGGCCCTAGACTTTCTTTTTCTTTTTCTTCCTTGAGTGCATATCCCTTACAATGGAAAACCATGAACCTTAGTTCAGATGCTAATGCTGAGTTAAGCCAAAGGGAGACTCTGAACTTTAGGCCTGTAGGATCTCTGGAGCCTTCTCCAGATTTTGGTGACAGCTGCTAGTGGCTTTGCCTAGAGGGGCAAGGCGTCCCCTCCCTTGGAGCAAACCCTGTGAGGGAAGCTCCAGATCTGAAGGCCTGCCCACTGGCACAGGGGTCTCCCAAAGCTTGCTTTAGTGGTTCATGTCCCTCCCCCCTTTAACTGACTATTGAATTGTGTACCTCTGTTACTGTAACAGGGATTTCCCTCAGTAAAAGCCTGTTGTGCTTATATGTGGTTGCTTGAGTCATAAATGAAAACTCTTCACCAAGGTGAAAGCATGTTGAGGTCCCAACCACATATTTACAGCTACCCTCTGGGATTGAGCTTGAAAACCACAGGATTTTATTGAGATTTATATATATCTGAAAACCACAGGATTTTATTGAGATTTTCATATATGTGATGGTAGTAATCGATTGAGGAAATACTATTGTTAATTAAAATCAACTTACTGAAATGGCCTTTTAATATGAATAAATTCTATTGATAAATTGAAATTCTAATTTTTACATGTGCATATTTTAGAGTTTTTTTTTTAAGATTTTATTTTTATTTATACAAGAGCTGGGGTATAGGCTCGATGCGTGGGAGGGGATTCACCAAAGACAGAAGGGGAACAGAACAGGCAGACTGGCGAAATACACTGCTGAGGGGAGCAGCGGGTGAGACAGGAGAGGTCTGCTTGCCATGTGGGTTGCTCCAAGGCCGGCGGGGATCGAACCAGCAATGCAGAGGCTGCAGACATCTTCACAGCGTGGCGCTCAACCACCTGTGCCATCAGGGAGGCCCCAGAGGTTTTTTTTTTTAATAATGCAATTTTTCTTCTTACATTGACACCTTTCTTTGACATTTCACTTGTC
Source organism: Talpa occidentalis (assembly GCF_014898055.3). Taxonomy (NCBI): domain Eukaryota; kingdom Metazoa; phylum Chordata; class Mammalia; order Eulipotyphla; family Talpidae; genus Talpa; species Talpa occidentalis. Next base: position 45,609,773 of record NW_023601104.1, on the reverse strand, counting down.
AATATCAAACAGAGTTACCTAAGGGAAATAACTGCCCTTGGTGAAAACCTAAGCTTACTATAATAGGTTTTGTAATTTTCTGGGCATATGTGAAATGGTAATTGGGAAGGTGAGAGTGTGTCAGTTATTCTGTAATTATTTCCCGAAATTTGGAAGTAGGTCAATGAATAGTCAAATATACTTCTAATTTAGCAAATACCAAAATTATAAGAAATACTGGCAGTGTTACTGGGCAGGGAGAGGGGCACCCCAGACCCTGCAAACCTGCCTTGATCTAAATATTTTCTGCCATCTGCTGCATCAACACAATACATATGAGACTTTAGTGAAAAGGAACTTTAATACAATTAGGAAACAATACAGGAAAGGCAAAGAATCTAGTTTCTAAATCAAGCACCAGATGTTACCCATCCCCTCATGGGTAAAAGTCCACCCAAGCAGGATGGCCCAGAGCAAGGCTCCAAAGCCTGTTACAAGTCTAAAGCACCTTTCAATGGGGACCCACAGAAAAGGATAAGAAACAAGCAGACAAGTCTGGGAGGAAAAGAGCAAAATCAAGACAAAAACCACCATTGTCACCTCCCCACGGGTCTCTCACCCACATCTGTGTTACCCAGTCCACAACCAAAAGGCAAGTGCAGTTTCTTCAATGTCTCTCGGCTCCATGTGCCTCCTCCAGGTCTCCTGGATCCATCCTGCTTCCTTCCTTCCTCAGTCTCTTCTACAGCTTAGTCTCTACCTGCTCAGAAAAACCCTCCTTTTGGAAACCTAGAACCTCCCCCTTTCCTGGAGACCACCCTGTTACAGTAGCAAATTTCCCCCTGCTAGGGGTTTCAGTCAGATATAAGGGAAGATTTTGGAGAAAACATTCTGTTGCCCAGTTTCTCCCCCACCCCCTCCCTATTTTAACATATCAGCTTAATGAACTTCATAGAGGTGTCTTTATTTTTTCACCTGTCATCAGTGACAACAGAATAGGGGGGAAAATTAACTTCTAAAATGTACCAGATCTTATAATAATTGCTAACACTAATAACATTTTTTTATGGATTCTTACTTAATCTTCACTAGAATCCAGTGAAGTATGTATTATTATTTTCTCCATTGTTACAGATGAAGAAACTGAAGAATAGAGAAGTTACATCCTCACTCTGAGAACCCAGACTATTTTATATAAGATTCTATGAATGAGGTATATTTTGAGTAGGATTAACTGATAATGAAAAAGCATCAGTCCGTATTTTAATTATATGATCTAAAATATGCATTTAATTTTATTAATTGACATTTAATGATATGTACACAGAATTTTGATTTGATACTTAAATTATTAATTAACATGTAATATTTATATCCATTTATAGCCATTTAATGCAGTATGCACAATTTTCCTCAAGGCTTTTTCCTTCTACCTCTCCTGCCTTCAATACATTATTGCTATGAATTATACTACCCCTCCCCAGTTCCCCCAAACACACCTCCTAACTAGAGCATTTATAGTTGATTTGGACTCATCATATGGAGAACAAGGTTTTTATTTAGTATCCAAGATTGGTTCCCACAAAGAATAAAAAAGCACTAACCAGCTTCACAATGATAGAAGTCTTGTGAATAAAGGCAGAAGCATGTACAGCTGTAGCTAATTACAAATTTGTGCTTTACTTTTGTTAACAGCAGACTAATGTTTGCATACAAAGCATTTGTTGTAAATAAATAGTTTTAATAAGTAGAGAAAAAAAGACAGTAAGCAATACAATGCCAGGAGTAATTACAGCTATGTTTGCAAAAGCCACAAATGCAGTATATAATTATCTTAATATGAAAAATGGAGATTATTTTGTATTTTAAGCCCTATTAAGAATAATTCTAAAAGTTGAATATTCTAGTATTTGCACAGTTGTCTGATTCTGATTTAATTTCTTGATATGTAACTTTATGTAACACATAAGAATATAAAATAATAGCTTTAATGACTAAATCCTTATGAAATTAGATATTTGAAAGCATCCTTGATGGTATATTTATAGCTTTCAGTTTGGTATGATTCATCAACTTAATTAAGGATAGTACTAAAGGCAATTGTGAGATGATACTATTCATCTCAAGTGAAACTACTCCAAACCACCTTCTCACTAATACCTTTTCTAAAGAAAACACTTTTTGTTCTATGATGACAACAGCAGTGTAGAACTACTGCATTACATCCTAAGACTGATAGGGGAACCAGAAACAACACAATACCTGTAAAGGCACAGAAAGGAATTCTGTAATCCTCTGAATTATTTGTCTGAGAGGCAAATAAGAATTGAGATAATTTTGCATTGACCATCTTGTAATAATAATCATGACTAGTTGAACTTGACATCTGGTGAAAAAAAGAAAAAAATTAAATCTTTGGTAAAAAGTATATGATTACCCACATAAAAATCAACATGCAAATGTTTGTAGCAGCTTTTTTCATAATTACCAAATTTTGCAAGCAAACAAGATGTCATCTCAAGAGGTGAATGAAAAAAAAACTTTGGGTTCATACTTACAATGAAATATTATACAATTGCCATGGAAAGACCTTAAGAAATGTTCAGTGCTTACTGCTGACTCAAGTAAGCCAATCTGAAGAGGCTACATATTATGATTCCAACTTACTGATATATATATATATATATATATATATATATATATATATATATATAACATTTTGGAAAAGAGAAAACTATAGAAACACAGATTGGTGGTTGCCAGGGGTTCAGGGCAAGGAAGAGGGAGAAATAGGTGAAGCGCAGAAAATATTTCAGGCGGTGAAACTGTTTCATATGTTATTGCAAGTTTGGATACGTATCATTCTATATTTGTTGAAATCTATAGCATGTTCAATACAAAGAGTGAACCTTAATATAAACTATGAATTTTAGCTAATAAGAGTATATTAATATGAACTCATCACTTGTAAAAGATATACCTCCTTGGGGAATTTGTCTGTGGACAGGGTGGAGTATATAAGGGAGTCTATGAGAACTCTTGTATTGCCACTCAATTTTTCTGTAAACCTAAATTGCATTAAATAATAACCAATTTTAAAAACTGTGGTTAATATCAAAGAAAATGAAAAGGCAGATTATTTAAACTCTCTAATAGAAAATCTTAAGTTACTGCACTAAGTAGAATCAATTTAAAATAATTTTGGTTGAGCAGTGTCGAATGTTTTCCCCTAAACTCGCATTAAATCTTTTATTTCAATTACAAAACATGCACATTTAAGACACTGATAAATGAATATTGATTTCAATCAACACTCTATTGATTCTATTAGTACTCCTTTATTGTCAACACTTGTTATTGCTTTTTGTTAGGCAAAGTTTCAATGGAACTGGAATGAGGGTTGGAGGGAAGTCATGTTTATTTTTGCAGGGAAGTAGAGAAATTGAAGGAAATGGGCACCTTCTACTAGAAGTAATAGGCATACATACATATATGTATGTATATGTGTGTATATATATATATATGTAATTGTAATATGATTCAGTTTATATGAAGTATCCAGAACAGGTAAATCCATCGAGACAGAAAGCAGATTGGTTTTTGAGGGGGCAGAAAATAGGGAACTGTAATAACAGATAGAGTTTATTTTTTAATGTAAATGTATTTATATATATTTGCAGACTTACTTTTTTATTACTTTACATGGTATATCTATATCTCTCTATTTTATTGGGTAGCATTGCTTTACAACATAATTTGTGTATTAGAAGTCCAGGATTTCCTATTTCAGGTATTGTTACCACATTGCACCCACTACCAAACCACTCATAGTCCACCACCCATTGTACTCCCTCCCCCCTTATTCTTAGCCTGTCTCTTCCTTCTCCCTACCCCCATTCTGGTAACCTCATTTCTATAGTCAGTGTTTGAGGTTTTGTTGCTAATTTGGCTTTATCTTAGTCTTTATTTGCTTCCACTATATTCTATACGTAAGTGGCAACATCAAGCATTTGTCTTTATTCTTCTGACTTATTTCACACTGTATAATTCCCTTCACCTCCATCCATGTTGCTGAAAATAGCAAGAGCTTAAAATTTGTGATGGCTGAGTAGTAGTCCATTGTGTGTATATACATCATTCTTCCTGATCCTCTCATCTGTTTTTGGGATGTTAGGTTGTTTTCATAGCTTGGCTGTAAATAGTGCTGCAATGAAGATGGGAGTACACGTTTACCTTCTAATGAATGTCTTTGTACCTTCAGGTAGATAACTGGGAGTAAAATTGCTGTGTGGTATGGGACAGGTTTTGTTTTGGGGGGAGGGGTGATGAAAGTGTTTTGGAACTAGGTAGAGGTGGTAGTTGTATAATATTGCAAATGTGCTAAATACCACTGAATTGTACATGTTAAAATGTTAAAACTCTTAGTATATAAGAACAAAATAGTGATTACCAGAAGGAAAGGGGAAGGGGTATGTAAATAGGGTAAATAGTATAGTGAAGGTTGGAAACTAGATGTTTCTGGTGGGCTTAATGAGCATTACAGATGTTGACTTTTAATGCTGTGCGCTTGAAATCTATAAAGTTATTAATCAAAGTTACTTCAAAAAATTTTAGACGCTAAAGTAAGAATAAACATTTCTTCAAACTACAATTATATTAAAAAGTTAGATATCAAACACCAGAAAATTTATACACAGGCAGGCAAAAACACCATTAAAATGAACTAACTAAAAGGTTTGCCTTAATTTTTAATAGGAATGTGGTAAAGAAAAATTTCAATTCAAAATTAGTCATTGAAACAAATAGGGTTGCAGATTTAGATTATAAATCAGCTTATGGAGAGACTATTCTAGACCTAATTAGTAAACTAAATGAAGACAGATTACCTGGACTATGTGATACCGAAAGGAAATCTTTTGGTTGATATTATGTAATTATTCTTTAAAAGAGCAAGAAGTAAAAGCTGACTTACCAATTTGCAGGACTATCATAAACTTCAGGAGGCTTGGTTAGATTTAAGTTCCGATAAACACCATAATTTTTCTTTTTAGCTAAACTAAGTCTTATGAAGTATTTGAAATGTATCTATGCTAAAATCTAGTCTTTATTTAAACAAAAATGTCACCGGGTTTATTTTATTTGTTAAATATGTCAGCCTGATATGCTGTCAATCATATATTTATAAGACTTGAAGAGGTACAATTTAACCACTTGTCCCCTTTTCACACATTTATTTTTCAAATTGTCAAAAACACAAGTGATAATGGAATACTTAAATGAGCACTACCTTTTTGAATGCTGACTTTTAAGATTCTGTTTTAAGCTGTGTGGTAAAGATTTGTCTTCATGGAGGATATTCAGATGAGGCACAGACACAATCATTACATCCTGGTCTATTTTTATTTATTTTTTAAAGATTTATTTATTTATGCATACAAGAGCTGGGGTGCAGGCCAGAGGTGTGGGGGTTGAGAGGATTCACCAGAGACAGAGCGGGGAACAGAAAGGCAGATTCACCGAAGTACACTGCTGAGGGGAGCAGCAGACGAGACAGGAGAAGTTTGCTGTACCATATGGGTTGCTTGCTGGCTGGCCGGGGATTGAACTTGTGCTGTAGTGGCTGTGGAGGGAGGAGCTTCATAGGTTGTGTCTTAACCCCTTGTGCCACCAAGGAGGCCTGTACATCCTGGATATTTTTAATTTGATATAAAATTGCAAATAGACAACTATTGCTTGAGATAAAGATTTTCAAGAATTCTTTGAAAAATGTTCACAGCAAAAACTATTTCAATAAAAAGTAGCTGTCAGAAGCTGGGGGAATATCTTACAAGGAAGAATCAAATAGAAAGGATAAATAGATTCTCTTCTGGCAGGAGCAGCATAAGTATCAACAGAGAAATTCACCCGAGATAAGGATCTGGCTGGTTTCATTTAGCATGTATATGTGCTCTGTTAGAGTAAATGCACAGTAAAATTCCCAACTTTAAGCTAATGAGGATGCAAAGGGTATTTTCAGGACCCTGTGAGTGTAGCCAAAACATGTGGTAAATGAATTCCTTTGTTGGACATTAAAATGACTGCTTTTTATGAATACAGTCTTAAACTGTATTTTTATGTTGGTGGGCTCCAAACTTGTTTTGTAAGGGTGCTGGGATGGATCATTGAAAAAGAATTCCTTTAAAAAAAAAAATCAGACCACTAAGCTGCTGTGACCAGAAACATCCCACTGAATTATTTTTTTTTAAGATTTATCTATTTATGCATATAACAGCTGGGGTACAGGCCAGAGATGTAGGGGGGTTGAGAGGATTCACCAGAGACAGAGTGAGGAACAGAACAGGCAGACTGACTGAAATACACTGCTGAGGGGAGCAATGGGCGAGACAGAAGAGGTCTGCTGCTCCATGTGGGTCACCTCCCTGGCAGGGGATCGAACTTGTGCAGTCATGGCTACAGATAGCTTCACAGTGCTGCTTCTTAACCCCTTGCACCACCAGGGAGGCCCCTGTTTTGTTTTCTTTATCCACTCATCCCTCAGTACACATTGAAGTTACTTTCATGACTTGGCTATTATGAATAATTATGCAATATACATGGGAATTCTGATAGTCCTCAAGAACTTAATTTAAATTCATTTGAATTTAATTTAGTGGGATTGCTGGATCACATGATAGTGTGATTTTTAATTTTTAAAATTTTTTGAGAAACTTTTGGTTTCCATACTGGCTGAACCAATTTACATTTCCACCAACAGTGAATAAGGGTTTCCCTTAGTCCACATCCTTGCCAACATTTAGTGTCTTATTTTTTAAGATAGCTGTAGTGACAGGTGTAAGGTGATAAGTCATTGTGGTATCAGTTTGCATTTCCCTGAATATCGTTGATATTGTGCACCTTTATAAGGACTTGTTAATGGAAAGATGTCTAGTCAGGTTCTTCCATTGCCCAATTTTAATTGAATTATGTGTACTTTTGGTTATTGAGTTGTAGGAGCTCCTAATGTATTTTGGCTGTCATTTTTGCTTTTGTTGCCTGTGCTTTGGTGTCATAATCAGGAAATTATCACTGTCAATCAAAAAACCATGTTCCACCATCTTCCCCTGAGAGTTCAAACCAATAAATTGCTTGAATGGCTTTACCAACATCATCATTGAGAGTCCTTTACAATTCTCAATGTTTCTTCCACAGATCCAGAATATGGTTTTAGTGGTGGCTGTGGCTTCTATTTCAATTCTGGAGCAGAGCCAGGTAATTCCATTTTCTTGGTAACTATATCTGGGTGCTCATCTAAGAAGAAATCTGGTGACAGTTGGCAGGCTGGTTTAATTGCATAGATACCAACATTTATTCCCTCTTTTAAGATATTTTCATCAATAATAAAATGGTCAGTAAAACTTGTTGAAAATGGAATTTGCAGCATCTGCAGTGATACCAAGTTTTCTTTTTTTAATATTGTATTTTATGTAATTCTTACATCATTTTTCATCTTTGTACAAAGAATGCATTTTCATTTTGGTTATATTCCCCATACAGTTGCACTCCCCCCCTTATTTTGACTCTAGTTCTTCCTCTCCCCACCCCACCCTAATCCCCCTCCACCACCCCCCACCCCTGCCGGCCGACGGGCGTAGTATACCTCTGGTTTATAGTTGCTTGTTGATTTTGATTATTACGTTGCATTGATTGGTCTTTTTCCTGGTCTCTTATTTAGGTTTTCTAAATTCCTGCTATGAGTGAGACCATCAGGTATTTTTCTTTTTCTTTCTGACTTATTTTGCTGAACATGATCCCTTCCAGCTCCATCCATGTTGCTGCAAACTGTATGTGTTTATCTTTTTTGATTGTTGAGAAATATTCCATTGTGTATATGCACCACATCTTCTTGATCCAGTCATCTATTTTGGGGCATTTGGGTTGTTTCCATATCTTAGCTATTGTAAATAGTGCTGCTATAAATATAGGTGTGCAGGTGCCCTCTGGAATTACTGTTTCTGTGTCATTTGTGTAAATACCTAGGAGTGGAATTGCTGGATCATATGGAAGCTCTATCTTTAGTAGGTCAAGAAATTTCCACACAGCTCTCCATAGTGGTTGGACCAGTTTGCACTCCCATCAACAGTGCAGGAAAGTTCCTTTTTCTCCACACCCTCGCCAACATTTGTTGTTGCTAGTTTTTTTAATATGTGCCATTCTCACTGCTGTAAGATGGTATCTTATGGTAGTTTTGATTTGCATTTCCCTGATGACAAGTGATGTTGAACATTTTTTCATATGCCTGTTGGCCATTTGCATTTCCTCTTCAGAGAAGTTTCTTTTTAGCTCTTCTGCCCATTTTTTGACAGGATTATTTTCTTTGTTGTTGTTGAGTCTCATCAGCTCTTTGCAGATTTTTGTGATCAGTCCTTTATCATTAGTGTTGTGTGCAAAAATGTTCTCCCAGTTGGTGGGGTTTCTCTTTGTTTTTGTTATTGTCTCTTTTGCTGTGCAGAAGCTCTTTAATTTGATGTAGTCCCAGCTGTTTATCTTTGCCTTCACTATCACTGCTTTGGGTGATGTGTCTGTAAAGATGTCTTTGATGTGCATGTCATGTTGTGTTTCGCCTATTTTTCCTTCTGTGTATTTTATGGTTTCAGGTCTTATGTCTAGTTCTTTAATCCATTTTGAGTTGGTTTTGGGCATGGTGTTAGGTAGTAGTCAAGCTTCATTCTTTTGCATGTAGCGAACCAGTTTTCCCAGCACTATTTATTGAAAACAAACTTTCTTTGCTCCAATGCATATTCTTTGCTCCTTTGTCAAAAATTAGTTGACCATAAATCTGTGGGTTTATTTCTGGATTTCTTTTTTTTTAATAAATTTTATTTTTGTATTCCCCATACAATTGCAACCCCCTTATTTTGACCCCAATCCCTCCCCTTCCCGCCCCCATTCCCCATAGAGTGTCTCTGGTTCATAGTTTTTTGTTGATTTTGATTTTCACTTTCTTATAGTTACTCATTTTCCCTGTCCCATATTTAAGTTCTCTAGATTCCTGCTATGAGTGAGACCATCCGGTATTTTTCTTTTTCTTTCTGGATTATTTTGCTGAGCATGATCCCTTCCAGCTCCATCCATGTTGCTGCAAATTGCATGTGTTTATCTTTTTGAATGCTGAGTAATATTCCATGGTGTATATGTACCACATCTTGATCCAGTCATCTATATTTTGGCATTTGGGTTGTTTCCAAAGCTTAGCTATTGTAAACAGTGCTGCTATAAACACAGGGGTGCAGGTGCTCTTTAGAATTGATGTTTCTGTGTCCTTTGGGTAAATACCTAGGAGTGGAATTGCTGCATCATATGGAAGCTCTATGTTTAGTAGGTCCAGAAATCTCCACACAGCTCTCCATAGTGGTTGGACCAGTTTGCACTCCCATCAACAGTGCAGGAGAGTTCCTTTTTCTCCACATCCTCGCCAACATTTGTTGTTGCTAGTTTTTTTTAATATGTGCCATTCTCACTGGTGTAAGATGGTATCTCATTATAGTTTTGATTTGCATTTCCCTGATAACAAGTGATGTTGCACATTTTTTCATATGCCTGTTGGCCATTTGCATTTCCTCTTCAGAGAAGTTTCTTTTTAGCTCTTCTGCCCATATTTTGACAGGATTATATTCTTTGTTTTTGTTGAGTCTCATCAGCTCTTTGCAGATTTTTGTGATCAGTCCTTTATCATTAGCATTGTGTGCAAAAATGTTCTCCCAGTTGGTGGGGTTTCTCTTTGTTTTTGTTATTGTCTCTTTTGCTGTGCAGAAGCTCTTTAATTTGATGTAGTCCCAGCTGTTTATCTTTGCCTTCACTATCTCTGCTTTGGGTGATGTGTCTGTAAAGATGTCTTTGATGTGCATATCACATATTGTTTCGCCTATATTTCCTACTATGTATTTTATGGTTTCAGGTCTTATGTCTACTTCTTTAATCCATTTTGAGTTGATTTTTGTGTATGGTGTGAGGTAGTGGCCAAGCTTCATTCTTTTGCATGTAGCGACCCAGTTTTCCCAGCACCATTTATTGAACAAACTTTCTTTGCTCCAATACATATTCTTTGCTCCTTTGTCAAAGATTAGTTGACCATAAATCTGTGGGTTTATTTCTGGATTTTCTATTCAATTCCATTGGTCTGTGTGTCTGTTCTTGTTCCAATACCATGCAGTTTTGATGATTATGGCTTTGTAGTATAGTTTGAAGTCTGGGCGTGTGATGCCTCCATTCCCTTCTTTTTATTTCAGGAGAGCTTTGGGTATTCGGGATTTTTGGTGATTCCATATGAATTTCATCACTAATTGTTCCATTTCTTTGAAGAATGACACTGAATTTTTTATTGGAATAGCATTGAATCTGTATATTGCTTTTGGTAGGATGGCCATTTTAGTAATGTTTATTCTTCCAATCCATGAGCAGGGTATGTCTTTCCATTTCTTTGTGTCTTCTTCTATTTTTTTAACAGTGTTTTATAGTTTACTGTGTATAGGTCCTTTACCTCTTTTGTTAGATTTATTCCCAAGTATTTGATTTTTTTTTTGTTTTGATAATAAAAGGGATTTTTTTTTTAATTCTTCAGATTTATTGTTTGTGTATAGGAAGGCTACTGATTTTTGCGTGTTGATTTTGTATCCTGCCACTTTACTAAACTGATTGATTAGTTGAATTAGTTTTTCTGTGGAGTTTTTGGGGTTCTCTATGTATATTACCATATCATCTGCAAATAGTGATAGTTTGACTTCTTCCTTTTCTTTTTGGATTCCTTGTATGTCTTCCTCTTGTCTTTTTGCTCTGGGTAGGACTTCCAGTACTATGTTGAAAAGCAGTGGTGAGAGTGGACATCCTTGTCTTGTTCCAGACCTTAATGGAAATGCTTTCAGCTTTTCGCCATTGAGAATGATACTGGCTGTTGGCTTGTCATATATGGCCTTTAAGATGTTTAGGTATGATCCTTGTATCCGAAGAATTTCAAGGGCTCTTATCATGAATGTGTGTTGCACTTGTCAAAAGCTTTCTCATCAAGTGATACCAAGTTTTCTACATGGGTTTTCAATACCAAAATTTCCCAGCATATCCATCGCTGCAGTATGTGGGGCTGTTTTTGCCCATAGTGCATTGAGTACAATTTCACCTTTAAATTCTTTTGCTATTCCATAGGAGGGTAGGGGGTCTTACTGGTCCTATCAGCTAGTCTGGTACATGTTGATTTTGATATGTAATATAGATTGAATATTGTTATATGCTTTTCATTCTCCCTTTTTCTAAATAGGATTTTTTTCATTGTGATTAACGTATTTTCCAACCATTACATAATGTAATGGTATGGGCAGATAAGTTATCATTTAGGCATGAAGTTTGGATTCAGTGACAGAATCTATTCCGGATGTCTCTCTTGAACAGTGGATGAGCGTGATTCTTGTAATGGGGAATAGAATGTATTTGAAGTTTGAGTAGAAGGATATTAATAAATGAATCATTCATTAGCCACCTTTGAAGTAAGGACTTTGTAGACATGTTTCAGCTTGGGGTGAAGTAGAAGTACCCTGAGTTTAGCTTCTGGGAAATCATGCTTGATGTAAAAGGATTGACTTAATTGGCATGGCCTCATTTTCCCTTTGACATTTCTTTTTTTTTTTTTTTTTACAAAAAAATATTATTTTTATTTACACATTCAATAACTGGGGTGCAGGCCAGAAGTTTGGGGGCTAGAGGATTCACCAGAGACAGAGTGGGGAGCAGAACAGGTGGAGTGACTGAAATATACTGCTGAGGGGAGCGGCGGTTGAGACAGGGGAGGTCTGCTGTGCCATGTGGGTTAGCTCCCTGGCCAGCGATTGGATCAAACTCATGCTGCAGTGGCTGCCCATAGCTTGATAGTGCTGAGACTTAATGCCTGGTGCCACCAGGGACATCCCTTTGACATTTCTGTCTTCTTCCCAACTGTAATTAAAATTACAGAGTATGGATAGCTGTCTGGATATAGAGTAGTCCTGACATAAAATTAAGCAGTTAGTACAAGAACAGTGTTTTGATTTCAATGCCATCATTCAGTCATTGTTTATCTGTAGTCTCTGCCACTGCTAGATTCACAGGGAGAACATCCTGATGGGAACGATAGTGGCAGAAAAGGGAAACCAAGAGCAAACTAACAAGAAATTAAAGCATAAACAAATTTAATGTTCAATTTTTGTTAGCAGAAAGATATCTTTTAATTCAGAAGTTAGGTATAATCTAAAATTCCCTTTCGTGATTTGCCTCATCTTAGATGGGTTAAATGTTTATATAATCTGGGAGTATGAAGGTATGTATTAAAATTATCATAAGCAAAAAGAAAACCAGGTGGAAAAATTGAGAAAAACATTTATACCATATAAAGACAAACAGGAGCTTAATATCCCTAATGTGTAAAGAATAATTATAAACCTATAAGGAAAAAAATATACAAAAGAAACTGAAGCCCAAGACTATAAATGGGCAATTCACAGTGAAGAAACAGAAGTGGTGAATAGTTATGAAAATGTATTTAATCTTGCTTATAACTAAAGAAATGCAGATTTAAACAATTTACCTCTGGTGAATAGGATTTGTCCTTTTTTACTTTATAACCATCTACATTTCTTAACTTTTTTTTTAAAAAAAGATTCAAATGAAATATAATATATATATATTTTTTAAAAAAATGGTTAGACACAACCGGTGAGACTGCATTTTGGGAATTCTGTTCTGAAATAACTGCTCATAATAAGAATTAACTTCATAATAAGCTCAGAAGTGCATATTCACTAGCAAATTCTTAAAACAGACATGGACAGTCACTTCTCTTCTTTTTTTTAAAGATTTATTTTTTATTTATACAAGAACTGGGGTACAGGCCAAAGGTGTGGGAGGGTGAGAGAATTCACCAGAGACAGAGTGGGGAGCAGAACAGGCTGATTGAATGGAATACAATGCTGGCAGGAGCAGTGGGCGAGACAGGAGAGGTCTGCTGCACCATATTGGACTCTACCTGGCCGGCTTGGAATTGAACCCATGCTGCAGAGGCTGTGGACAGCATCATAGCGCTGCGCTCAACCTGCTGCACCACCAGGGAGGCCCAGTCACTTCTCTTCTTTTCTCACAAATTAAAAAGTAAGGATTCCATAAAGTGAAGGAACGTTTTCTGTTGTTTGTGATTGTGGCGCCTGTGACATAAAAGACCCACTCAACCATTGGGTCATTGAATCCTTACTGTGTTCATTAGTTGTCAGTGAGTTTCTCCAAGCTCACTTGCTAGAGGGAGAAATTAAAATTGTCTTATGATTCTTCTCTTCTCCAATTGCTGGTGGGGTTTTGTGTATGGGTGGGTTTCCACAGAAAAGGAAAGAAGGCAGGTGACCATGTCTGTTCTTAGAAACATGATCAATGGGCCTCTGGTCAAATGAACTAATAAAATTTGCCACAGAGGAGTCCTTATCTGTACTCTGTCTTGAGCAGAATGTCCTAGATTTAGGATTGCTTTTGGTAAAACAAACTAGAAATTTAGGTGTGTGAGACATGACCCTTATTAAATTTTCTAGGGTATCAAATGGTGATGTTTTATGGGTTAAATGTTCTATGTTATCTGAGGGAACTCAAATACCTCTTTAAAAAAACATTTGCTTTTTCCCCAAATATTTATTTTTAAAATTTACTCAGGTAACATTGGTTTACAACACAGTATGCAGTACTATGTATGTAGTACATACATACAATATGTAGTACATGCCCTTCAGATGTATGTTGGTATACTACACCTCCTATAGACCTCCACCATAATCCATTGTACCTGCTATTGACTTTGTTCTCTCCCCTCCACTTCTCCCTCTTGTAGCCTCATTTCCACATCAGATTTCTAAGGTTTGTTATGAGATTGGTTTTCTCTGATCCTGGTGGCTTGTTTTCCCATATTCCACATAAAAGACATAGTATCCTGTTTATCTTTCTCCTTATGACTTGTTTTGTGTAGCATAACCCCCTCCAGTTCCTTCCATGTTATCACAAATAGCAAGAGTTTATCATTTTTGATAGCCTAGTAGTATTTCATTGTGTATCTACACCAGGTCTTCCTAATCCACTCATTTGTTCTTGGGCACTTAGGTTGTCTCCATAACTTGGCTAATGTAAATAGTGCTGCAATGAATATGAGTGTATATATCCCTTTAAATTAGTGCTTTTTTTTTTTTTTTTTTACATTCTTCAGAAACCCAGGAGTGGAATTGTTGAATCATGTGGTAGATCTTTTAATACTTTGAGACACCTCCATGCTATTTTCCACAGGCTCTGGGCCAGTCTACATTCTCAACAACAGTGTACAAGGATTTGTTCTTTTCCATGTGGTTCATCAACACTTGTTTCTGGACTTTTTGATATGAACAGTTCTCCCAGATGTGAGGTGCTATCTCAACTGTAGTTTTGATAAGTATGATGAGCATTTTTTATGCACATGTTGACCCTTTGTATTTTGTTTTGAGAAATGTCTATTTAGCTCTTATGTCCATTTTTTGATTTGTTCCTTTGTTTAAGGAAAACTCATTTATTATTCTGAGTCGAAGGTATATTCCTGTTGTCACAAGGATCAAGGAGCCACACAAGTAGTCCTAGACCTGTCTTAACTTCACCCAGTCCTGTTGAATGATTGTACTCTACATTTTAGTAGCTTTTGATCTTGATACTGGGTGTGTTATCTGATCTAAGGAGTCTGATTTGACAAGCTGATTTTGTGTCTTTTCAATTCTCAAGAGAAAATGGTTAGGGGCAACTCTTGAAAGATAATTTATGTTGATATTTTTACTGATAAACCACTAGTATATTAACAACAGTAGAACTTATTTGGAACCAGTAAGGAAGCACCAAGTTTACAACTAAGGATATAGCATAATTGATATTTCTAGACCTAGTGATAGATCATAGAAGCACTTTTGATAAGTTTATGTCCTCTTGGTGATAAAAATTTAGTAAGGAGTATATTACGCTCCTTCACATTTAGCATTGTAAATTCTTACTGGGTGTTGTGGTACTTTTGAGGGGAAGCTAAAATAGTTCAGACTCTTACAGGGGAGAGGGCTATTGCTGTCTCCACATTCTTCCAAAAATAATGATTCCAATATTTCTTGTTCATTTTCCGCTTGTTTTCATCCCTGCTCTCAAATTCTGCAACTAGCAAGAGAGTAATCCTTTGAGTAAGATATTCTGGAATCTGTCTGTCACCACAAGGTAAAGCAGGTGTCAATAGCACAGGCACTGTGCCTGGAGCTGGTCTTCATTTGCAATGTTTGCCAATCTTTGATTTAAGCCAATCAACACACCACAAGGTCAGCCGGAATTAGATGAGACTGTTTCTAAAAAAACGTGGAGATACTACCTTCAGAGATAATCTATAAGCTGTTAAGCAATTCTTATTTTGATTTTCAAAGGCTTAGACCTCTTAAATTCCTAGTGAGGGAAGTAAAATAACACTCTGACCATGGAATAACTTAAACAGAATAATTTGGAACAGCAGAAGATATTTTTGTTCTGATTTCAAATGCCAGTATTTATACTGCAACTCAAAAGAAACATCTTGGGAAAGAAATGGTGCATATTATTGAAAAGGCCTTTCACACAACCTCAGATGAGTCTATGTTAGAAATTTCATAAGTGGAGAGTCCTTTTGATGTCAGCCTCATTTTCTTAATTCATTTATAGCAAGCACTACTTAATTCATTTAGAGCAAGCCACTTGGAACTGTGGCAAGTATAGTATTTCCAGGATGAATAACTTTGTAGATAGATAGATGCTGAAATTGTCTCCAGCCTGCTGAACATGTACTTTAAATGAATTCTTTAGAATTTGCTTCCTTGGAACATACTGACGCACTTCATTGATGATCTTTGATTTTTTTGAAACTCAGAAAAATAACATTGTGTTCATAATCCAGTATTGTATACTAAACCTTTGTTTTTATAGTTTTCTCCTATTTATAAATTCTACTTGATGTCAGAATATGACAGATTTGGTTTGAGTTCCAATTCAGCTATTTGACTGAAAGTAAATTTATCTTTCTAAGACAAATTTTTCTCTTCTGAAAATACAGGTAGTTGCAATACTACCTTACAGCTTTTTGGGGGGAATACATGAAATAAATTAATGAAAATAATGTATTAAATACCTTAGCACATAGTTAGAACTGAGTAAGCATTAGCAATTTTTATTTTTATTTATTTTATAATAAATTTTATTTTTATATTCCCCATACAATTGCAACCCCCCCATTCTGACACCAATCCCTCCCCTCCCGCCCCCCACCCCCCAAAAAGTGTCTCTGGTTCATAGTTTTTTGTTGATTTTGATTTTCACTTTCTTATAGTTATTCATTTTTCTGGTCCCTTATTTAAGTTTTCTAGATTCCTGCTATGAGTGAGACCATCCGGTAGTTTTCTTTTTCTTTTTGGCTTATTTCACTGAGCATGATCCCTTCCAGTGCCATCCATGTTGCTGCAAATTGCACGTGTTTATCTTTTTTGAATGCTGAGTAATATTCCATGGTGTATATGTACCACATCTTCTTGATCCAGTCATCTATTTTTGGGCATCTGGGCTGTTTCCAAAGCTTAGCTATTGTAAACAGTGCTGCTATAAACATAGGTGTGCAGGTGCTCTTTGGAATGGATGTTTCTGTGTCCTTTGGGTAAATACCTAGGAGTGGAATTGCTGGATCATATGGAAGCTCTATGTTTAGTAGGTCCAGAAATCTCCACACAGCTTTCTGGTGGACCAGTTTGCACTCCCACCAACAGTGCAGGAGAGTTCCTTTTTCTCCACACCCTCGCCAACATTTGTTGTTGCTAGTTTTTTTAATATGTGCCATTCTCACTGGTGTAAGATGATATCTCATGGTAGTTTTGATTTGCATTTCCCTGATGACAAGTGATGTTGAACATTTTTTCATATGCCTGTTGGCCATTTGCATTTCCTCTTCAGAGAAGTTTCTTTTTAGCTCTTCTGCCCATTTTTTGACTGGGTTATTTTCTTTGTTGTTGTTGAGTCTCATCAGCTCTTTGCAGATTTTTGTGATCAGTCCTTTATCATTAGTGTTGGGTGCAAAAATGTTCTCCCAGTCAGTGGGGTTTCTCTTTGTTTTTGTTATTGTCTCTTTTGCTGTGCAGAAGCTCTTTAATTTGATGTAGTCCCAGCTGTTTATCTTTGCCTTCACTATCACTGCTTTGGGTGATGTATCTGCAAAGATGTCTTTGGTGTGCAAATCACGTAGTGTTTCTCCTATATTTCCTTCTATATATTTTATGGTTTCAGGTCTTATGTCTAGTTCTTTAATCCATTTTGAGTTGATTTTTGTGTATGGTGTGAGGTAGTGGTCAAGCTTCATTCTTTTGCATGTAGCAACCCAGTTTTACCAGCACCATTTATTGAACAAACTTTCTTTGCTCCAAGCATTAGCAATTTTTACCATGAAAAATCCCTCAGGTTAGAGTTACCATGTTAAATACAGAGTAGAAATAGTGCACTAATTCAAAGCATATGCACAGAGTTCTTGAAAAGAAAATGTGCTAACCCCTTTAATTTCAGGGAGGTGGCTTAACATAGCTATCGTTTTACTTTAATTTTTATTAAAAATATTATTATTTTTAAAGATTTATTTAATTTTTTTATGCACACAAGAACTGGGATGTAGGGCAGATGTGTGTCGGGGGCAGTGAGAGGATTCGCCAGAGACAGAGTGGGGGGCAGAACAGGTGGATCTATTAAAATACACTGCTGATGGGAGCAATGGCTGAGACAGGAGAGGTCTGCTATGCCATATGAGTCAGCTCCCTGCCTGGGGATGGAACTCATGCTCCAGTGGCTGCGGATAGCTTCATAGTGGTGAGATTTAACCACTTGTGCCAACAGGGAGGTCCCATAAAATATAGTATTTTTTTATGGTGGCAACATTGGTTTACAATATGCTGTTTATAATTTAGAGATACTAGGTTCAGACCTCTCCAGATATATGTTACCCATACCACACCCACTATTAATAATCCATTGATTATCCTAGTTACCAATACTAAAGAACAATAGTGTTCACAATCAATTAGTGATGTGTATTCTATATGCACATACATTATACTATATATAATATGTGTGTGTATATATATTATATACACATATGTGTATTATATATATTCAATAAATACATACTGTTTCTCTTTGTGTTAAAGGATCTTGAACTGATACAGCTGCAGAGCATAGTTAAAGGGGATTTGTTAAGTAGGGGATTTATTTTGGCAACCAAGTTATTAATTTTATTCAATTGAATGTATTTATCCTGTATCTATTGTCAATTTGATATTGAGCATAAATGATGATCAAAGCATGGAAATAATTTATTGAGGATAAAAAAGAAACCTAAAACACCCAGACAATTTAATGATATGCATGTAGAATATATTGTATATATGCATGCATAGTCTCTCTTGCTCGTTCTATATTATCTACATCTATCCTCATAAAGAATTAATAAGAATCCTCATCAGTGTTTTAGGATATTGTGTTATAGATTTTCAAATTGAATTTCCTTCTGTATCTGTTTTTGTATTTGTTCAAAATTGTCCTCTGAATTTGCATATATCCAGTTTACGTTAGCTCCTTTTAGTCTGCTCCCAAAGAGTTAGTTTGTTTTTCAAACAAACAGCCTACATCATGGGGTAGCTCTGACTCCATGCTAACCTATGGACTCTATCTTTGGCATTTGTGGTCTGTTAGTGGTGGGAATGTTTTTGTTTTAGGAAGCTGCCTCTTCTGATTACAGTAATCTTCTTCATTGTTTTAAGGTCTTGTTTATTGGAAGAGATTATTCATTCCTTCAGTCTAAGATTAAAAATTAAGCCCTGTTTATGAACTATTTCAGTTGAGCCACTGTCTTGATTTTCAAAGACTAAGGAAATTCCCAT
Organism: Talpa occidentalis; assembly: GCF_014898055.3. NCBI lineage: Eukaryota > Metazoa > Chordata > Mammalia > Eulipotyphla > Talpidae > Talpa > Talpa occidentalis. Next base: position 45,590,829 of record NW_023601104.1, on the reverse strand, counting down.
GACATGAGAATTTTAGTTTTAAAACTGGGAAAAACTGGGCACAAAATGGAACAATTTGGCTACCACAGAATTACCATGACACTTTTTTTTTTTTTTTTTTGTGGGACCCTCGCTGGTTGCCGGGGATCGAACTGGCACTGCAGAGGCTGCGGGGAGCCTTGCAACCCAGCGCTCAACCGCTGCGCCACCAGGGGAGGCCCCATGACACTTTTTGTATAACAAAGACCACCTCCTGAATGACAAATGTGCATAAATATATATATTATACATTATATGACGCTTTTCTATTATTATACAATTTTGTAACAATCCTGTGAAGTGGATGTTGGCATATTTTACAAATGAAAAATCTGAATTTTAGGGAGGTTATATGACTATCTGGAATCTGTCGTCTTGCTTCATGCTGTATATATAGCATCTATCTATCATACACAAAATCTGTCATATACAACATCTACCTCCATAATTAGGCTTTTATTCTATTGTTAACATCAGAAATTCTTAGAATCGGTTGGTATTTTTAGTGAAATGATTGAGTAAAATTTGACAAACTACCGTTATAGTAGTGATCCTACTTCCCTCAGAAGGAAATAGGTTGCCTGTGAAAAAGGGCCACATTGGCCCCACATTTTCCAGAAAATTACTGGCCACAGAAAGTCCTACACTCCTAATATTGAACAATCCTTCCTTTTTAAAATGGCTCCAAATGGCATGGTTGTCTCATTGCAACCAAACAAAGACCCAACAACGTACTCAGAGACCAATTAGTGAATCTCCTCTGCTTCCCCAAATAAAAAGCCCCTCTTAAATGAACTTTTGCCAGAAACTCACTTTTCTTCTTTTTACTCTATAAAATTTAATCTCTTTCATAACAGTTTTTGCCAAAATGAAAATGATGGCTAACAGATTCCCTTGCTGCAAGTTTATGAATAAACAGATTGTTTTGGACAGATTTTAAAAATAAAAGTGTGGTGGTATTAATTTATGGGGATACTAGTATTTACATATTTTCTTGTTGCCTGTCTTGAGTTTCTGAGTGGACCTAGTGAATTACATTGCAAAAAAAACCTTATCACCCCCTACAGATCTGTTCTATTTTTTTCCTACCAAGGTTCTTTCTGTCTCTGACAATTATACTTCAGTTGATAGTTCTTCACTCTTCAAACTCTCTTTACATCCTATTCAGCTATTTGTTTTAGGGACAGTCATATTTTTAGGTCACAATAAGTTGTTGCAGGGAGGAAGGAAGGGTGTTCTGGTTTTCTAAAAAATGGTTTCTATTGCCTGGAGGAGGGGTGGTGCAGTTTGATTGTTGTGGACTCCTGAGAGCAGTATATAATACTTGTGTGTGGTTGGTAATTTAACACAGTCTATATGTACTTCTAAAAAACTGTATTAATGACTAGCAAGCCATACCTTCTAATGCAGAAACAAAATGAAACCAACTAAAACACAAAAGTTAAAAAGCAGCAGAAATTAATGAAGATATAACCTTTCTTCCCTAAAGCCTGCTTATTCTTACTGAAATGATGTATTTGCTCTTTTCTTGTAAAGTCATGGTTTTAGAGTTTGAAAAGCTTTTTGCTTGCATATCTCAGTTAACAGACAATGGTAACATAGAGATGTTATTTATATAGAGCTGTAGAATTAGTAAATATTATAGTTGTGAACCATATTGTTTTAACCTAGTTTCCACAGAAGAAAGGCTTGAGAAAGAGGTTCACATGAAGGTAATTTATTTGGGAGGTGATCCCAGGGGGTACAGAGTGAGAACTGGAGAGTGAAAGATTGGGGGACAGCCAATGCAACATTTTGTTACCCAGTTGGCTACTGCTAAAGATGAGTGACTTTTGAGTCTCATGAAATATCTCCTCAGGGGACAAATGATGCCAGTATTTATCCATTTATATCTATACTCCAAAATTGGCTCAAATGCGGCCCCAAGAATTTAACTTATATTTCTGCGATGCATGTCATGAGACCCGAATATTTTCCTGCTGGTCTATGCCAACAATTTAGAGAGATTCCAGAGAAAGTTGAAAAGTAGGAGACTTAGGCAGAAATGAAAAATAGACTTGATTGACCTGTCAGGAGCAGGTTAGAACAGGTGTATAACTAGGAACTACTAATCGCAGCTTGGAGTAAGAGGTAATGATGAGAAGATTTTAAGCAGAGTATAGGAAGTATCTGAGTATCTTATCATCATTGTGGGTCATTAAATATAAATATGAATATGAGTAATCTACTTGTTAATCAGCACTCTTCTAGTATATCATGCCACATCTACTGAGTGGCCTCAAAGTCATTTACTTTTCACACATTTCAGCCCATTTTCATTTTAAAATTTGCAGTCAAAATTATAATGATTAATGGCAGTTTTAAGTCTTGCAATCCGAAAATGTTTTGGAATTCCCACAATGATTTTTCCTAGATTTCAAAATTTGTATCAAATGTGAATGTATAATCTCTTAAATATCCAGTGGAATGGAATTTAGTGATTTTAATTTGCACTGCATTTATTTTGCCAGTCATCCCAAACATTTAACATTTCTTTGATTCTCACTGACTTCTGCATATGCTTTTCTTTGGAACAGGAGAGAAAATGCTAAAGTGATACAATCCTACTAATTATCAGAAACTGAAAACCTTTACCTGTTCCAATTACAAGTGTTTTATCTATCTAGAGATTCAAATTGTTCAAGTCAGACAAAGAAAATTCTCTGATCATATTCTATATGCAAAAGGTAACCAAAAACATTATGTTCTATTAGAAATGCAGGCGCTTGACACTATTTAATGGAACACAGTGGTGTCCCACAACGTCTTGACAACCTGAAGTGTGCCTCCTGAATAGACTTGTGAAAGTTTAATTGGATAGGAGACTACTCCATGAGGGACCACTAGCACTTTAATAGCTAGCTGCAGACCCCTAGTGAGGTTGAATAATTACAATCAAGGAGCTATAGCGGTTTCCATGACTGCACTTATACTTCTGCAGAAAGGCCCATTTTCCCCTACATGACAGTTCACTTTGTATTAATTATAGATTACATGCTTCAGCCCTCTATCATTATGCTAGCATATTCTCATAAAGGATGGTACATTAACCATGAAATACTGTGTTCATTGCATGTATGACTGTTCAACTCCCTGCACTGAGTGTGTGTGATGAGGAAGAAAGGGAAAGAGAGGTCATTTTATAAATGTCAATGGCACCAGATGTGCAAAAAACAAATCTAAAGGCAGCAAAAAAGAGACTGGTGGCATAATCTCCAACTAAAAGGGAGCTATCGTGTAAATCTTTATTATATTTTTATTTTCAAGCACATATTCAGAATGCAGTAGGCTTAAACAATAGTTAACATTATGTAATTGAATTATTCCAATCCATTGGGAGTTAAGAATTATCTGCAAAGCTACTCCTAACTGTTGTTCTTCAAACCTCTCTTTCTGTGAACAGTGACAATAGATCTTGTTTCATGGATGAGAACTCACAGATCATCTACTGATGCCCATCTCTGAGGCAAAGCGTGAACCTCGATAATTTCATTATGAACAAACTCTCCTCAATTATGAATTATTATAGTCACTATACAGCAGGAATAAAGCTTAGTTAAGCTATCATCTATGCCAGAGGGTGGGAGAAGTTGATTCAATTTCAGACCATCTAATGGCAAAACTTGTGCCCACTTTACTATCATTTCTCCAGTAATAATAAGACTGAGGGAAGTAGGCCAATACAGACCAATTTTCCTGTAAGCTAGCAAAATAAGCTGTGTTCATGATAAAATTGCATCATGGTTTCTAAAAGAATAGAACTTGGTAGATCAATTGCATTTTAGTGCAAATGTCTCCGAAGTACTCCAAATATATCTTGGCCATCTCCGTGTTTAAAAAAAAAAATCTCAGTATTAACATTTTCTCAAACTTTTCAAAAAGTTTACCCTAACACTGCTTTCCTCTAACTTAGCATGAAGGTTAGACAGGTCGCTGCATACTTCCTCTCAAGTTTTCTCTGTCTTTATTATTCATGTTTCTGAATATTAATTTCTCAGAGGAGTCAAAAGCAGATAATTAGCTTTTGAACAAAATATAGTTTGGTGGCTCAACAATTAAAAATTTGTAGGAAGGTATTTTATATATTCACAAATTTAACTTTATATAAGAAGTTTCAAAAGTAGAGTTTTTGATAATGATTTTTTTCCTACTTACCAATTATAAACTAATAAATTGCCTTCAATAATGCTCAAAAAGTTCTCGTTTTTGGCTGGTGGAAGCTCTTCAACAAGGATCCCTTGCTCACCAAAACACTGGTCTTTCATAACCTTTGGTTTCTGGTATAACACAGAGCTCAAGCTCATATTATAGATTCTTGGCTACAGACCTGGGATTCATCCATTTGCTCCTGGAAAGTCTGGATCATTTTTGTGGAGAATGATGTTTAGATACCAAACTTTTGGCCATAGAAGAGATCTTGCAGCTAGATTTTTATTATTTGTTGGCCCTTTGAATCAACAGCAATAAGAAATCTGTAGATTTGATTTTAAAGATTTATTTTTATTTATTTATTCATACAAGAACTGGGGTATAGGCCAGATGTGTGTGTGGGGGGGTGGTGGTGAGAGGATTCACCAGAGACAGAATAGGCAGTAGGACAGGCAGATCTACTGAAATACACTGCTGAGGGGAGCAATGGGTGAGAGAGGAGAGACCCGCTGCGCCATGTGGGTTGCTCCCTGGCCAGGGACTAAATTCATGCTGCAGGGCCTCCCTGGTGGCCCAGTGGTTGAGCGCTGGGTTGCGAAGCTGCCCACAGCCTCTGCAGCGCCGGTTCGATCCCCGGCTGCTCCCCTGCCACAGGAGGAGGGTCCCACATGGCGCACAGACCTGTCCTGCCACCTGCTGCTCCCCTCAGCAGTGTACTTCAGTCCTTCTGCCTGCTCTGCTCCCCGCTCTGGCTCTGGTGAATTCTCTCACCCTCCCGTACTTCTGACTGTACCCAGTGCTTGTATAAATAAATAAATCTTAAAAAAAAAATCTTAAAAAAAAAGATAAATAAATAAACTCATGCCGCAATGGGTGGCTATAGCTTGACAGCACTGAGACTTTAATCTCTGGGCCACCAGGGAGGCCCAAGAAATCTACATTTTTAAAGTAAAGTATGAGTTTTGCATAGATACTTTCAATTCAAGGGTACCTTTATAGTTATTGCTTAATTTCTGTTATTTTTAAATATTACATTTATTTCCCATATGTAAAATCTTTGTTCTAATTATCATTAGATAATTTATTGTCACGATACAATCTCATTATTAATGTAATTATTGAAAAATATAAGGAATTCAAAATCATTTGAACCTGTGAAATCTCACCATCTTAACTCTTTTCTGTGTGATTTGTCTACTAACTGTACATAGTGAGGTTCATTTGTTTCATTTTCATTTACTTTTTAGTGTATTTTATGTATAGACATTTGTGTGTGCATTTTATCTCATCTGTTTGATACATAAATACACAAGCAATGTGAAATATTATCTCCATACTTTCTTAGATAAATGGTTGCTTAGTTTAATATACCACACACACTTTGCTCCACCTTAACATTTTCACTTATGTATCCTAGAGTTGAAAACTGATGTTCTAATATCCAAATTCAGCCAACTCAATTTGTGCAGCCAAATTGCATGCCTTTTGGTAGAGACATCCTCTTCTTGTGGTCACAGTCCTTACCCTTCCTTACTGCTTACATTCCTGCTGCCTCACATGTTTATTATAAGCATCTGATCTGTGAAGACATTGAGTTCACAAAGTATGCCTTGAAAAGCTAAAGATCTTTATCTGAAAAGTGTGAAATTAAGAGATTATGAAATTTAGATTCTACTTTTAAAGACAATCTATAGTACTTAGTGGTAGAACTTAAGACCCAATTGATAGAATTCTTCATAGATTTAGATCCTGAGTATGAGTCTCATTAAGCACATGCCTGGATAGTTAGGAAAAATTTTAATTATTTGGCCATTAGGATAACTGTTAGGATTTTACTTATTAGTTAAATGTTATTTGTGAAATTAATGTTTCATAATAACTGCCAAATAATAATTTTGTGGCATCCGTCATTCTAAGAACTTTACCTAAAATTTTATTTAATTCTTTTAACAATCCTATGTGATACTAGTATAGTCCCTATTTACTAGGTCAGGAGAATAAAGTACAGAGAGCTTACTTAGCTAGTTCTCAGGTATCATAGGTAAATTTGAACCCAGGCATATCTGATCCAGGGTCTGTGCTCTTACAACATCACTATGTTTGCCTCTTGCTTTATTTCACAATCTTAAGTTGAAAAAAAATCTGGTTATGCTCTGAACTTTCCAGTTTTTTTCTCTTTGCAGCTCTACTTTGTAAAGGCATTGCTATAGCAACTGTGAGGTATATGATGGGAAGAACCTCACAGATCTGACCCTGGTAATCCCTCCCTTATGTTCATAGCACTAACATTTAAAAAATATTTCCATTTAGAATACATAAGTGTTAGCAAGATCAAAGAATAAGAATTAGTTGCTGCACTTTCAGGAATTAGTGTTTTTTACAAAAGCTTCTTGGAAGAAGCAAATTGCATTAGGACTCTTCTCAGAATCCTTTTAGATCTTTCTAATCCAGAGTATTCATAGCTTTACCACATGAGCATTCCATTCAGGAAGGGCCTGGCTCCTGGTGCCTCTTTGGCTTCACCTTCTCTGTCTCCACGCCATCCAAAGATAATGTCACAAGCAGGAATGCGTATTCTTCTTAAACCTACATTGTTTTTTCAGTTGTTGGAATACCAGGGTACTTATTGTTTGTTTCATTCAATTATGTTTCTTAAAATCTTGTTTCTTGCATTTTCAACTGATCTATATATGAACATCTCACCCCCTAGACTAGATTATAGGCATAGATGATTGGATGTGTTTAATGCTTTCGTCTTCCCCTCGCTGCATATCTGTGACATTAACCCATGTAATGAGGATGCATTCAGTAAAGCCTTAATTTTAATTGAAAGGAAGATTGTTTTTCAGTGAGTAAATTAATTCCATTTTCATGATATATCTGGGTCAGATAAAAAGTCATGAACACAAATAGGAGATTTGCTTTTTTGAAAGGAGCATATGTGGGTATGGGACTTTTTAACGTTTTATATATATATATATATATGTATATAAATGTGTATATATATATATATATATACACACACACACACACAGAAACACATTCCTTTGGGAAATGTATATATACATATATCTACTGTTTTATCACGCGCTATGCGTCTTTATGTGTGTGTGCACAAACCCACATGCACACACACAGAGCAAAGGGTAATAAAGCAGTGTTAGGATTGCACCAGAACAAAGAACAAAGCCCTGGCATCTCAAAAAGAAAAAGCTTTTATAATAATCGTTTGTGTTGGCTATCTGAAAGTACCCCTCTCTTTCCACTCACAGCTGCATTGCTAATTAAATTGAATGGGTTCAATTTTAGCTGAACATTAATGGTATAATTGCATTGCTGTAAGTAATTAAAACCTTATCCTATTTATCCTGACAGATGGTTTGGTTGAAAGTTTCAACTGCAAAGGATAAAATTTATATATATGGATACTAGGGAATAGAATCATTCATTCATATTTTGATTGCCTGGAATAAAATTCCACAGACTTTTAGCTCACTGAGCTTTGCTACAGGAGGTAGTTAGTAGATATAAATTCAACAAGTAAATTTCATGGATAATTATTTCTTTACATGACTTGATCTGAGCTATTTTGATAATAAATTTGTGATTATTCAGGAATTAACAGGACAATAACTTGACTCTTAGAACTTCATCTTTGAAAATGTGGTTCTACTTCATCACACAGTTATTTTTACAAAAATCCTAGGTTATTTTTAAATAGGAGGCATAGCTTCAGTGAGAACAAATAATTATATTGAAGTATATGAAATCACAGAATTACTTTACCGGTATGTTGTGAGAGATTCGTGCATTATAGAACCAATGTCATTTTTCCCCTGCCTCTCTTCCTTCTTAACCTTTTGATTTATTTGAAAACTACATCAGCATAAATGCTATGAAACCATGCACATTTCCCCCCAGACTTTCCTAGATGTGGTGCAGAATTTCAATTTGTGAGGAACAATCTCAAAACTAGGAAGCCCAAAGCAGGGATATAGCAAAGTTGAAATAAGACAAAGACCACAGAATTCCCTTCCAGGTTCTTTCGCATTTTTTGTGCAGTGAAATTGATACCATAATTTCAGGTTTTCAGGCCTAGTCTCCCAGCCAGGAATGGATTGCAGGCTGTAGGGGCAACGCTGATTCCCAGCCACTAGACCACCACGGGTTGGTGTCTCACGAAGCCACAGCAGGAACTTGGCTGACCCTCAGGCCAGCAAGTGAGAAGGGGCAGATTTGTTCAGAGATAGAAGTTTATTGAGGAGAAAAGGAACAGAAATAAAGTGCGATTCCCAGGTGGGTAGAACCAGGCCAGGAAGGGGCAAGGGAGCCGCAGTAGAGCCGGGCCTCGGGGAATATGCACCTTCTTTCCCTAATGATTCCATAACTCCACCAGTCTCCTTGTGATTGGTTAGTTCTTGTTGATCTCACTCACTGTCTTATGTCTCTATGCCCAGAAGTAAGTCTTTGTGTCCCAGCCTTTATCTTAGCAGACTTATCTTTATTGCTCCTGTCCAGGAATGTTTGCTGTCCCTGGTCCTGGGGTGTTTGATTAACCCCTTTTGGAAGTTGTTGCCCTGATCTATGGAGCTTCCCTTATACCTCTGACGCTTTCCTATTCTGTTATGACCCTAAGGGCTCTCCACTTGCCCTGTGATTCAAAAATCTCCTTTATACCTACATCCAGTTTTTAAAAGTTGGGTAAAACTTTTCATTCTCACTTAGATACTTCTTAGCAATATCTAACAAAAATTTTTTGAATAGGGCCTCCATGGTGGCGCAAGGGGTTAAACGCAAGCTATCCGCAGTCACTGCACCATGAGTTTGATCCCTGGCCAGAGAGCTACCCACATGGTGCAGCAGACCTCTCCCGTCTCGCCTGCTGCTCCCCTCAGCAGTGTATTTCAGTCAGTCTGCCTGTTCTGTTCTCTGTTCTGTCACTGGTGAATCCTCTCACCCACGCCCCCCACCGCCTCTCCACACCTCTGGCCCATACTCCAGTTCTTGTATGCATAAATAAATCAATCTTTAAAAAAATTTTTTTGAATAACATTGCTGATTTTGGGTTGTCACTAGGGTCATCATGTTAAAAATGAAATAAGAAATAGATTGATTTTTAAAATTATATAGTTTCTATATCTATGACTTATTGTAAATGAAATTTTCATAATAAACTACCACAATTTATATGTACCGAAAATCTTACGTTTTACATTATTGTGCTATAGTTACATTAATTGATAGAATTTCTTTCTTTTTGAGATTTATTTATACATACAAGAACCAGGGTATAGGCCAGAGTTTTGGGGAGTGAGAGGATTCACCAGAGACAGAGTGGGGAACAGAACAGGCAGATCAACTGAAATACACTGCTGAGGGGAGCAGTGGGTGAGTCAGGAGAAGTCTGCTGTGCCATGTGGGTCACCTCCCTGGCTGGGGATTGAACTTGTGTTGTAATGGCTGCGGTGAGCTTCATAGGCTGCGTCTTAACCCCTTGCACCACCAGAGAGGCCTGATTGATAGAATTTCTTGAGATGTATTTTCATGTGATTATCAACAGAAGCATTTCTGGGGGGGAAATCTTGTAGATAGCACTAAGAAGTTTGAAAAAAGTACTGCATTCTTCCCAAAGTATTTAAAAATCCAACTTTGGGATACCTGTAGAGTGCTGTTAATACTGTCTAATGTAATCTACTTGGAATTGGGCATAATTTAACTGAATTTAAGCTTTTTTGTTTTCTTTTTCTGACTAGTTGCCAAACAATTCCATGTAATCAGATGATAGCACATTCTGCAGGAGAGAGTTTAGTGCTGGCGAATCATTCCATATCTAATACTCTGTTGGGGGCATAAAAAATGTATGTTATCACCTGAAAGATCTCTAAACACCTATTTATTATTACAGCCATATATGAATTGTTAAAATCGTTTCTCTGACAGACACAACTAATAGGCATATGTGTGTACTTTCTCTGGAAATAATTTCTTGCCTGCCTATCATAATGTGGTTTCTTCTTTCCACAAGCCAATTTAATTTTAACTGTTGATGTGCTTAAATGTTAGAAACTCACAATTTCTACAAACTTATAAATTTGTAGGCCAAACTATTGGCATATTAGTGTTTGTTCTATGTTCCAAATAATAATGCTATGCTTACTAAGGAAGATAGGAACTTTTCTTGTGACTCCTTCCCTTCATCATTTAGTTGAATAGACTTTGTAAGAGTGGTGGCTTTCCTCCAAATATGATTTATAACAAATGTAAGAAGATAGTTAATGAAATATTATTTGGTAAAATGGGTGACATATTTGTAAATATGGATGAAAACTAGTAATTTGTGTGGACATTTATCTTTAAGAAGTTTGAAAATGTGCTTGTCCTGGAAGGCAAAGTAAAATATAGTTCTAACTTAATTAGAAAATGCCTAATAGAGGACATATATTTTTTACTCAAATGCTAAAAGTAATGACTGGAAAATAAGGTGGGCATAGAGGAAAGTAATTTGATAAGAGTATGAAAAGACTAAATAGGGATTTTGAAAATTGTTTTCAGAGAAAATATTGATTTGTTTTACAAGGGAAAATAAATAAAAACAATATTCAATCTTGTTTAAGGAACAAATGAATCTGGAAAATGGTGGGAAATGAAATGACATCCATTATTAGTGGACATTTCTCCTTCAATGATACATACATCTAATCTTTCTTTTCCAGAAATGACTAGAAGGGTAATTTCACTTACAGTATGTCCCTTCTAAGAGTGCTCTATCAAATCATAGAAAGAAACATCTTTAAAGAAACTTGAATGTCTATGATATCATACTTGAAAATTATAACTTAATTTACATGTGATAAAACTCTAGTAATGAAAGTTATCCTAAATATATTGCAAATATTTTTATGTATGTTGACCCATAAATTATTCAAAATTGTTTAAATGTGAGCAAAGTAATCAGTGAAATGGGATGGGAGAATATTTTAATTGGGTTGACAAACTGGGAGTAGTGTGCATATGAAAATCACCATATTTACTAAATATATTTACTATATTCATTAGATATATGGAAGAGAACGTACTCTTTGCTGGGCCGAGTTTATTATCCATATTGAAGTGGTAGCAGTTAGGCATGTGTTTTATAATACAAGTATATAATGTGGCCATGGAGACTCCAAGTGGAGACAGTAGCAGAAAAATTATTATATGGGTCACCCAAATTAAAAGTCCAGTGAAGTAGGCTTTCCTTAGTAGGAGGGCATGCTTATCAGTAGTGAGGCTTCAAATACACGAAGAGTCAGAGACAAGATTTGAGAGAGACTGGCAAGAACATCACAGGGGCTTTGTTTTTAACAGCCCTCAGGAACAGAAGTCTAGATATGAAACTAAGTAGAAAAACTATTAGCAGAACTAGACTAAGTGTTGCTTTGGATGCTGAAATTGGTGGGAGTCTTAGAATATTAAATGAAGTTACAAGTTCAACCAAACATTGAAAGAAACTTGATGAGACTGCAATTCAATTGTAGTCTGAGATTCAGTTTGAGATTGGCTTAACATTTGCCACTGATTCCTAAACTGTGAAGATAAAGCATCTTAAATGCCTATGATTTCAGGTCAGGATTGATTCTAGCAAGTTGTAGAATATTCATTCTACATGTTCTCACCCATCAACTTCCATCTGCTATGCAATATTCTTGGTAATAAGGATGCAGAAATGAAATAACTTGGTCTTCACAGACTAACACCAAAGCATAATAAAACACAGAGAAAGCCTCATTTTGTGCTGTAACTGTATTTGTGTGTTCAGGTTATGTGTCTCAGTCAGCTCAGGATGCTGTAGCAAAGTACGGTAGACAAAGTGGCTAAACAACAACAGTCATTTATTTCTCACAGTTCTGGAGGCTGGGCAGTCTAGGATCAAGGTGACCATGAATTTGCTTCTAGATGAGAGTCCTCTTTCTGTCTTATAGAGTTTTCTTGCTATTTCCTTTCATGACACAGAGAGAAAGCTCTACACTCTCTTTCTCTGCTTATAGCGAACTAAGAAATAGACTAATGCCTTCACGGTACTTCTACCCTCACAACTTCATCTAAACCTAGTGACCTCCCAAAGGTCCTCTTTCTGAAACTAACACAATAAGGGTTAAGGTTTTGACATAGGAATAGTCGGGGCAGGGGCAATCATTCAGTCTATGGTGTAGACAAAGAATCATATATCACAAAAAAGTGAATATGAAAGAACCAACTTGAAGTATAGATAGGCAAAAAATTATTCCATTTAGTAATCTTTACCATATATATCTATATATGCAATATATATTACCATATGTCTAAGAGCAAGATATATATTATATATATATATATTAAAGCAAGAGTTTGCTTTTTAAATTAGCTCTGTATTTTTAGGAGCTGGTCTCTACAGCTTATGTTAAGTTGACATGATAATATTGGGTTGTCAGAAAAGTCATGACCCATTTTCTTCTTTCCTGGAATATGAATGCATTCTTAAATTTAGAACTGTCTCATGATTTAGTTTAGGGAAAATATGAATATGGGATTAATGATTTTTTTCTTGCCAATAAAGTTTTATAGAATGCAAGGTGATGCTATCACTTTTCTGATTCCTTTATACACAGAGCACATTTGCTTTTTAAACAAAATTAAACTCCATTAGGTATGGTATCTAAATAATTATAATCTTACAAATATGTTCCAGGGATACACTGATACGCAGTCTAAGAAGTGGGTGGTCAAAGTTGTGAGCTTTCCTTTCCCCTCTACTCAGGAAAGGAGGGGGAAGCTGCTTTCATCCTGTCTTTTAACTATGCTGAGAGTGCTAGATGTCCAGCTTTGCTTAAGAATGAGAAGATTGTTTTGAAAAAATGACTTGATTAGTTGCCTATTTTTGTGGCTATTCTGCATAAAAAATAGTGGCATTCAGCATTACACAATTATTCCTTAATCATGAGCCTGTAGGCCAGTGAGAAGGACTGTTTTAAGCTGTGAATCTCTGAGTTTGGCTTTGTGTAAGCTAGGGAGACAACAGCTACCTGAGGTACAGCAAAGGCTGACCTCTCCCAGAAGCTTAAGCAAAACCATTCTCAAGGCCTGGCCTTGAAGTTGGTACACATTGGGCATCAACCAAAGCGAGTGAATTGTTCAAGCTCCCTTCAAGGAAATGGATATGCAATATATGCTGAACAATCATCTAATCTACAATGGCTAAGTGGATATCCTCATTTAAAGAGAGAGATCTTGGCTATTGTTTTTTCTTTTCCTGATAGTTTGGTTTAATAGAATGTTTTGTGCTTCCTTGAGGAGTAAATTTTTAACCTAGAAGATTGTGTTACTTGTAACATGTATTATTTCTAACTTAGAGTTGAATTTAAATGATTTCTTGATGTAGTTATCTGAATTAAATTGCCTTGAAGCCATCTAACATCTCCCCCTCTCATTTTGTATTGCCAGATAAAATTTAGGACACCCAGTTAATTAGATTTTCAGGTAAACACAAATAAAAATTTTGATGTGACTATATCCTGAATTTGTGTTGTGTATCTGAAATTAAAATTCAACTGGACATCTGATGTTTTTTATTTGCTAAATCAGGCAACATACTCTCATCTCACCAATGTATTTGATCATCATCTTTGGATTGCTTAATCAATTCTTTCCATGAGTCATGTACTTCAAATATATAGAGAGTATTAGTTCCTGATCTCAACAAGTTTAGTTTAGATTGACAAGTTGATGATTACATTACTTTTATAAAGTGTATGATGACTTAAGTATATTTTGCTATTGAAAAACATAGAGGGACACTTACAAAGACTGGTGAGGTTAGGAAAGATTTTTTTTTCTTTCCTCAACATTTTTTCTTTCTTCAACATTACTGAAAGTAACAGGAAAAAAAGAATATCGGTGGGCCTCCCCTGGTGGCACAAGCAGTTGAGCGCCACACTGTGAAGCTGTCCGCAGACTCTGCAGCGCCAGTTCAATCCCGGCCAGTGAGGGTCCCACATGGCACGGCAGACCTCTTCTGTCCTGCCTGCTGCTCCCCTCAGCAGGGAATTTCGTCAGTCTGCCTGTTCTGTTCCCTGCTCTGTCTCTGGTGAATCTTCTCACCCTCCCGCGCATCTGTCCTGTGCCCTGGTTCTTGTATAAATAAATAAAAAAATCTTTTTTTTTTTTTTTAAAGAATATCAGCTAGAAAAGGTATGTACAGAACCTAACAGGCAAGTCCATTGTACATGAAAATAAAATGTAATATGTCTTCTGTCTAGAGAGTGTCACCAGACTCTACCATGGCAAATATGTTATTACTAATTATGGAGAATTCTGTTTTTGTTAAGTTTTCAGATTAAAGAATTTGATGGAATTCCAGAAATCACAACTTCTCCTGTTACTTTTTCAATACTGTTGTCTTTCTTTTTTTTTTTTAAAAAGAATTGGTTTTTACCATTTCTCTTGTCCATATTTAATTGGTGCCTGATATTTAAAAATTCATTTTCATTATTTCATTTGGTTGTGAATTAACTCTGAGGAAGCAAAGCAGTTGTGTTATTGACATTTTTTCCCCACTGAATGAACTAGAAGTCCAGACAATCTGAAAAAAAAATCATAAAATCAATTTATCTTACACCTTAATTTTAACTCAGATCACCTGACTATATTGACTCTGTCCTTTATGCTATATTGTAATGTTTTAATTCTCCATCAACTCACAGGATGATAGTCCCACATATGTGAATGACAGAAATTTGGGGACATTAGGCAGTATGGAGAATGGAACAAAATTTCTTTTCTTGAACTTGGTTCCAAAACACCAAACATGGTATGCTGCACTCATCAAAATAATTGGACTTTTATTATTTTCAGCTGTCAATCTCAAAACAACTTAGTTGGAACAAATGTAAGAAAGGAGGGAAAGAGTTTGTGATCTCATCAAATTGAATTCCTTACCGGGCTGGGATTATTACATTTTACCATCCCCATTGCATTTTTATTTCCCTTCTGGATTTTTGTCTAACGTATTTTATGACATTACTATAGAATTGAGATCTAAAGAAATTATCAGAAGACTACCTGTAAAAACCAATTTTGAGTGAACTGTGATACATTATCTTGAAACTTCATTCTAATTGTTATCTGCTTCTAAATGAAATTGAGCTCTTCAATTTATAAAGTAAAATCTAGAAACACTATCTAATGTGCTTAATATTCAGAATGCATAATCTGATTTAATCAGTTGTGAGTGCTAGATATTCAAATGAGTAAACAGCACATACATAACCAACAATATATTATTGCTAATTGAGTTAAATGCCAAAATGAATTTAGCTTATTCTGCAATGTTGAAAATGTTTGTAATTTGCTTTGAAATGAATCCTTGACTAAGGACAGAATTATGAAAAACTAGATTTTGGTTCACCGTGTGGCACTTCTATTTTTTTAAAAATTCATAAGTTATACATATAGTACACCATGTTTTACCCTTATACATTAAATTATTTTTCTTATCAATAGCACATATTTTGATTGAGCTTGTTTAGTCCTATTATGTTTATTTTTGCTTTGTTTAATTTTTCTCTCCCTTCCCTCCTCCTCTTTTATTTGCTCTTCCATTCGTCTTTTTGTTTTCAAGATGTAGAGTTTTAAAAAATGAAGTGTTTAGGCCTCCCCGGTGGCGTACCGGTTGAGCCCTGGGTTGCGAAGCAGCTCGCGGCCTCTGCTGTGCTGGTTTGATCCCCGGCTGCTCCCGGGCCACTGGAGGAGGGTCCCGCATGGCACGCAGACCTCTCCTGCCGCCCGCTGCTCCCCTCAGCAGTGTACTTCGGTCCTTCTGCCTGCTCTGCTCCCCGCTCTGGATCTGGTGAATTCTCTCACCCTCCTGTGCTTCTGACTGTACCCAGTGATTGTATAAACAAACAAATAAATAAATAATACATGCCTCTTTAAAAATAAATAAATATAAAAAAATTTATTAAAAAATGAAGTGTTTAACCACAAATGGTGAATTGGTTAAAATTTAAATCTTCAGTATGCTTTTTAGCTTTTTAGATTGTAGTATTTCCCTATAAAAACAGAAAAATTGCATGATTGAATAGTTAGCCCTCTTAAGGAAATAAAGATGCCTGTTAATATCAACTGTTTTGCAATCATTGTCCTCAATCATTGAGATGGAGCCAACTCATATCTTTTGCTGCTATATAGTGTAGTTATTAGTATTAAATTCTGAGGGGATATTTTATGCATGCACAAGATCTTATGAGCTTCTATAATGTTCAAAGCACTATGGGAAACATTGTAAATGAGCAGGACATATTTCTAAATTCATGAACATCCCATTCAATGTCTCAGTAGGACCTTTGCAGTTTGAAGGGAAAAAATGCATACATAAAAGGAAACCAGATGTGCTAATAGAAATAATTATTAAATTGGATAAAGAGATTTAATGGAAAAGGGGGAAGGATGAGAATATTTTGTAAAGTAATGAATAATCAGAAATTGCTCACCATGAATTTTGAGACATTGAACTCCATTCTTAAGAAATACATTGAAATTTCCTTTCAGAATTTTAAATTTAAAAAAGTGTATGACTGATAATTATATATGAAGTGTATATATATTTTTAATCATTATTATAATTTTTGTTAAGGCTGCACTGGTTGACAACATTGTGTACGATTCATAAATACAGGATCCTGCCTCCTCACCACAAAGGCACCCATAGTCCTTCTCCACAGTCCATTGGGGTCCCTTCCCCTTTTCTTCTCTATCTTCCCCCCTCCCCCTCAGTTTTATAGTCAGATTTTTAGGGTTTGATTTTGGCTTGATTTTGTCCAACTCTTTGTTTTGTTTCTCTGTGTTCCAAATATGACCAGAACCATCTGATATTTATCGTTCTCCCTCAGGCTAACTTTACTTAGTATAATCCCCTTAGTTCCACCTATGTTGTCAGAAATAGCAGGAGTTCATCTTGTCTTTATATAGGGATAATATTCTATCATATAAGTACATATGTATATATACATGCATTTATTAACAAGTATGCAATATATGTAAAATACACACACCCCTTCTTGAGCTGTTCATCTGTCCTTGCTTCCGCAATTTGGCTGTTGTTAATAACATTGCAGTGACTATAGGAGTGCATGTAATCCTTCAAATTAGTGTTTTCATATTCTTCCAGTAGATACCCAGAAGTGGTATAGTTGGATCACATGATAGATCTATTTTTAATATTTTGGGAAGCCTTCATACTGTTTTCCAAAGGGGCTGGACCAGTCTACAATCCCACCAGTAGTGTACCAGGGTTCCTTTTCACCACATCCTCACCAACACTTGTTTGTGGACTTTTTGAAATGGGCCATTCTCACAGGTGTGATGTAGTATCTCCTTGTGGTTTTAATTTTCATTTCTGTGCTGATAAGTGATAATGAGCATTTTTTTCATGGCTTGTTGACTGCCTTCTTTGGAGAAGTGTCTAACTCATCTGCCTATTTTTTTTTTTAAGATTTATTTATTTATTTATACAAGCACTGGGTACAGTCAGAAGCGCGGGAGGGTGAGAGAATTCACCAGAGCCAGAGCCGGGAGCAGAGCAGGCAGAAGGAGAGAAGTACACTGCTGAGGGGAGCAGCGGGTAGCAGGAGAGGTCTGCGCACCATGTGGGACCCTCCTCCGGTGGCGGGGAAGCAGCCGGGAATTGAACGGGTGCTGTAGAGGTTGCGGGCAGCTTTGCAACCCAGCGCTCAACCGCTGCACCACCGGGGGCCCCCATCTGCCTATTTTCTGATTGGTTTACTTTCATTTTGTTGAGGTGTATGCATCCTTTGCAGATGCTGGATATTAGTGCCTTGTGGTATGTACAATGTGCAAATATTTTCTCACATTTGGAAAGTTGTCTTATCGTTTTAATGATAGTTTCTTTTGCTGTGCAAAAACTTTTAGTTTGATTTTGTTCCATTTGTTTGTATTTCTTGTTTTCCTTGCCATAAGAGTCACATCCCCAAATATGTCACTGAGGACATCGTCAAGGAATGTTTTGCTTCTTCTACGTATTTTATGTTTTCAATTCCTACATCTAAGGCTTTATTACATTTTGAGTTAATTTTTGTATATTGTGTGAAAACTGGTTTAGTGTCATTCTTTATATGTGGCTGTAGAATTTTCCCAAAACCATCTGTTGAAGACACTTTCTGCTACAGCGTACGCTCTTGGCTCCCTTGTTTTAAGATAACTATCCATAGAAGTGTGGATTTATTTCTGGGCTCTCAATTCTATTCCATTGGTCTGTGTGTCTATTTTTATTCCAATACTACACTGTTTACATTACTATAATTTTGAGTATATTTGAAGTCTGGGAATGTTACACCTCTCTTTTTCCTCTCTTTTTTGTCAGGGTTGTTTATATTATTTAGTAAAAATGTGTATTTGAGTAACACTAGTTAGACATTTTGGAGGGAAAAAAGAGACATGTTTAAACATGTCCTTTTATGACATTAAAGGGTTATGTTGTCATTTTAAACTACAGAAAGTTAAAAATATTCAAAGTAATTTACAGTTGTGTTTCAATACATGCAATGAAGGGAATGTTGCAAATGAGGGTATGGAAAAATTTGAAACATACTATTTAAAATTGTACATGAATATATATAATGTAGAGTCATGGAGATAGATGATGGAAAGTTATTTTTTAAGATTTATTTATGCATACAAAGCTGGGGTGTAGGCCAGAGGTACAGGGGGTGAGAGGATTCACCAGAGACAGAGTGGGGTGCAGAACAGGTAGATAGAGTGAAATACACTGCTGAGAGGACTAGCAGGCGAGATAGGAGAGGTTTGCCTGAGCCATGTGGATCAGCTCATTGGCCAGGGATTGAACTTGTGCAGTAGTGGCCGCAGATCGCTTCATAGTGCTGAGACTTAATCCCTTTTGCCAACAGGGAGACCCTTGGAAAGAAATTTTTTTTTTTAAATCTTCTAAAGTGCTCTCATGTTATGGGTATCTGATAGCAATATTTTTAATAGGTGCCTATGACAAAGCATAGAACTTTAGATTTCTGATATTAATGATCACTATATTTGGACTTTGAAAATCCTCACTGGACTTAAAATTCTTTTTAATGATTCTACGGGTCTTTTACATAGATATGATAGGAGGAGGTGACTTTTAGAAAAAGCTTCACTATATTGTCATCACAGAAAAACTGAGAATCTACTAGTAATATCAAATTCCTATTACAGTTCATTTGCCTTTTATTGATAGTCTAACATGACTTGTGAATTTTGAGGGATGAGTCAAAACCAGATATCTTCCTTAGAAAAATACAGCATCAACTGTCAGCGTAAAATGAGTCACCTTCAGATATTGGATTTGCTGTTTCTGTTAGAAATCTTGCTTTCTCGTACTCGTAAGCACACTCACTTTTTCCATAGTACTATTTTGAAATACTCACCAGTTCTGCTTGGGGTTCTACCCTGAGGAATGCACCAAGTAAAATTGCCTATTTTACTAGGTGGTGTGAGGTAATGATGTAGATCTGACCAAAATATAGACTAAATGTTAAAATTCATATTTTACCCCCTGAGTAACATGGCTTTACTTTTTTTTTTTTTTTGAAATGGTGACACTTTAATGTTAATGTTACTTCTTAACAGAAAAAAAGCAAAAAATTAAGATAGCGTCCTTTGACTTTACTGATGTAATACAATTTCTCCTGAGGCTCTCTTATTTTCAGACAGTTTACCTAGGCATATACTAGATGATTTTGCACAATTTGTTTGATGAAACTGCTATTTTAATGAAACTTTATTATAGGACCGTAATAACACAGCCCAAAATAATATTCTGCAGTTGTACTTCATAAAGGGAAAATTTCCTGAATAGAATAACTGACACAACAAAGCCATTTCATCTACTGTATTAAAATGTCCATGAGATTCAAAGGTAAATTTAGTTGACTCAAGTTCGAAGAACTGGGCTCTAGCTCTTACTCAATTTTTATTTGTAGGGAGTTTTCTTAGACTCTCACTTTCATCAGGAGTATTTCTTACTTAGCTAAAAGAATTCTGAGTTTCAATTGACATGGTATGTGTTGACTTAAAAACTTTAAAGAACATGAAATGTGCATTGTTGTCATTATACTTTTACAAAGTATCCCTATCGCATGGATTTAAGGAAGGGTTTCAATGAACTGTGAATGTGTGTGTTAAGAGAAATTGCTAGAATCTAAAATGTCTGAACACTGTATATCATACATTCATTGTATACTGAATGTTGTCATTTCATTTTCTTGTATATTAATATTCATTGACAGGAAAACTGGCTTAGTTCTGTAACACAGATGGGGAAGAGGGCAAACTTTTTTGGACATTGCTTCTCTTAATTGATCTTTAAATGCTATTCAGTGTGCTGAAAGAAACTGACTCACTCTGCATTACACAGCAATGATTGGTAATGTTGAGGCTGAACCAATTGCATTTATCCTTTTTTTAGATAAAGTGGGGAGATTTTTAGCCTGGAGTCATATCTAAGTGTCAACATGAGCTTCATCATCTTAACTTATAAGACAGGAAGGTTGAGTGGCTACACAAAAACACACACATTTACATATAAAACATAAGGTAATAATTATTTAAAATTTTAGGAAACATAGCTGCATATACAGTAACACCCAGAGCATTAACACCAAAATCTCTGTTCGATCAATACTTTGAAGAATCCAGTGCGTTATATTGAGATTGGATAAACTGACACTTAATACTGGGTTTAGTCTCTAGAGTCTGACAGTGGCAGTTGAAATTCCATGACTTTGATGCCCAGATTTATTTTTTGCCTGTCCCGCCCATGTGTGCCTCTACCCCTTGATCTTGACTTGAATGATGTTATTCAAGGACTCAACCCCTTTTTGTCACTCTGTTCTCTCTACACAGTGCTTTTAAGTTAAATATTTAAAACTATGTCTTCACCAACAACTTCTCTGCTGTTTTTAGATCAATATTCTTAATAGCTCTTTTACTGTGATCTGTAAGCATGTTAGTATATCAAAAATATATGAATTCTTATCCATTTGTTCCAAACTATTATTTCTTTCTGTATTCACATCTGCATAGATTAATCCAATGTAGTGATATTTAGTCTGGTATTTTCAGACAGATTTATGAATCCAGTGGAATAAATCTAATGTCTTTTAGTCATTGAGTACAGTGGTTACTAGATTCTTAAAGAAGTGCATGACCCTCAAAATTTTAAGAACAGCTAACCAGAAACCTGAAGCTCTTCTACCCTACTCTATATTGCTAACACCCTATTCTATTAGCTGTCAACATGCACCGATTAATATCATAGTCCTCTGCTATATTCCCATCATCACAACCCATTTGAAACTGTCAGTACTCTCTTTTGAATTATTGCACTTATCATTACAAACAATGTATTTTCTGTTCCTGTAATCAGTCCTCTGTGCTTCTGCTGCAATGCCTTCTCCAGATCCATGCTTGTGTTTTTTCCCTGTTCATAATCCTTCAGTGGGCTCCATTTGACTTTCTGAGAGGATTTGAAGCATCAAAAGCATTGCGGTGTCTGAGAATTCCTTTTGCATACATTATCAATTTAGAACCATTGTTCTGCAGGTACTGATTGAAGTATGTTTTTCAGGTGAGTTATATTACACAAAAAATAAAAGATGAGGTTACTGATATTACTGGCCTCTGCCTGCCTTTCTACCTTTATTTCTTAGCATTCAGATTTATGAATTCTTTCATCCATTCACATCGAATTTAGTGAAGTTATTCAAATTGACCATATTTTTTCACTACCTTTTAATGTGTTGCTACCTCTAGGCAAGTCCTTCCCAGTATTATTTATTGATCTAATGCCTAGTAGTTCTTTAAATTTCAACTTGTTTTACCTCCTTTTCTTGTGCTCAGTGTTATTTAGGGGTCCATTTATGTGCTCCAAGTGTATTCTCTGTATACTAGTACCACAGCATTTATTGCTACATTGTGATCATGTATTAATGTCCTTTGTCCTCAAATAGACAGGAAGCTGAACAGGAGACCTTTTTATCTGCAGTAACATTAGTACTTAGTAAATTTTTGTTGAGTGAACAAAATGAATTTTTGTTGTATCATTCATAGACTAATTGACCTTGGGTAAAAAATAACCTAAATCTACTCAATGTTATGTTACCCTTCTCAATGCTGTTTTAATTTTTAATCAGTAACATGAGATTAATAATATGTCTGCTTTAAAAAGCAATTTCAAAATAAATTAGATGATGGTACTCTTATGAATTGTTCACACCATTACTTTCTAATAGTGTTTTATAATTTGCAAATGATTTTTCAACAAATTAAAGTTCAAGATTATCATTTGATATTATTGCTCCTGCTTGTTCACGTTATTATTTGGAAGATGGATACAGTTAAATGCTAGATGTTCCTAAAATGTACACCAGAATGAGCCAGAGAGAAACCTCCCCCAAGTCATGCATCAAGGCAGAGGAAATGGTAACTGTTGTTACAACAGTTACCTTACAAGTGTACTGCTTTGTCCTTTCCTTTATAGACTTATTTCACATTCCTGAAAAGTGTGATTGGGAACAAATTATTTTGAATGCTAAAAATGCCAGAAGCATTTGTGAGCTGTGGGGATACTTACAGGTGGAAAGCAATTGCTAGCTGATGTTTACAATGACACTTAACCCATGAGTAACATGCTTTAAATTCCAATACTATGTCCAGGTAAGGTGATCCTATGAACTGTTCCAGTTACTTCTGAACATTGGAATCTGATTGTTTTCCAAATCAGCATCAGGAACAATGGACACATTTCTTCAACCTTAGTGCAGTCATAAAGAGAAGACAGATAAAATGAAGTTGTGTGAAACGTAAGATAGGAATAGGAGGAGAATTTTTCTGGGCCAGTTGTAAAGCATTGACACTTAGTCTTAGGGGAAATGTGTACAACATGCAAACACTACAAATCAGAAATTTCCCTTCTCTTTCCAAGAACCACATGGTAATTGGGAAGAAATGGAAGGAACCATCTCAAGGAACAAGTATGACTAAATACTGAAGAATTTGAATTCTAGCAAACTTTGTAATACCAGATAGATTCTCTTTGCTCTTCCCACCTAGAAGTGTGTTTACAGAGGAAACATGAGCTTCAATGTCAGCAGTTGTTGCCTAATAAACAACTAACTCAAAACATACTAACTCAAAATTAACACTAAGTTATCCTTCTGTATAGAAAATAAAAACTAATTTTTTCTGAAGCGTTACTATCAAGGAATGGAAAGCAAACTTGAATATTGTCCTGATTATTTTTATAGTAAATTTTATTTTTAAGGTTGTTAGAGAACTTCCAAACATGAAGAAGGAACTGAAAATAGACATACAAGAGCTAGAAGAACATCAAACTTCCATGATGAAAGGAAAAATACAGCAAGACACATAATAGTAAAGCTCCCAAGAATCCAAGACAAGGAAAAAATAATGAAGCTGACAAAAGGGAAGAAACAGATAACATACAAAGGAAAACCAATTAGGCTGACCTCTGACTTCTCTGAAGAAACTCTTCGGGCAAAGAAAGAGTGGAGGGACATAGTCAACACACTCCAAGACAACAAATGCCAACCAAAAATACTCTATCCCACAAAGCTTTCCTTCCTCTATGAAGAAAGAACAAGGACCATCCCAGAAGCACAGAAACTTCAGAATTTCATTATGACTAAACCCCCCACTCCAAAAAATAGTACAAGGAGTCCTAAAGCCAGAACTAACAGAGGAATGGATAAGAATGAAACAAGATCAAAACATTTATTAAAAAAATAAATAAAACCAGATAAAAGTCAAACAAAATGGCAAATACAGATGCTAACAAATCAATATTAATTTTAAATGTAAATTGACTAAACTCTTCAATAAAAAGACACAGAGTCATAGGCTGGATTAAGAAACAAAACGGAATCTTTTCCTGTCTCCAGGAAACACTAACTATAAAAGATAAAAATAGACTGAAAATAAAGGGATGGAAAACAATCCTACAAGTGAATGTACCAAAAAAGAAGGGAGGAACAGCTATACTTAT